>NW_028318032.1:217500-817500 GCF_062004578.1 Staurois parvus | reverse complement strand
AATCCAAAAACAACAATGCAATATATAACAGCTTACAAATCCTTAAATGTGGTGGCTGCATTAGACTTTTTGTGCGGGCTTTTTTTCCTTTATTTTCACCTATTGGTCTGACTAGCAACACACTTCCGGGCTTAGGGTGACTCCACTCTATGGAGGGGAAATGCAGCAACCTTTGGACAGCAGCATTGTCAGCCTGTGAGAAAGGTATTGTTAGATGCACTAGCAAATTTAGATGGACTTGACTAACAAATTAAAGCCAAACGCCAGCTAACACTTTTCAAGCAGTTACAGCAACAGTTTTTATTTCCGTTTAAGATAACGTTTTAAGATTAATGAACAGATTAATGAACAGATTAATGAAAAAGCAGACCATTGTAAGCACCTCATCAATGTTAAATGGTCTGTCTCAACCATTTATATGCCACTTCTGCTGGACAGCTTGGTCTGTTAACTGCCTGCCACCCGCCATATATGGAAATGACGGGAGGGTGGCAGTTCTCTCATTCTGGGAGGATGTCACATGACGTCCTCCCACTGTAGCTGCAGATGCGCGCCAGCGGAGGCACGCAGTGTGGCGATCGGTGGTACGTTGTGTTCCTGGGACTCAGCGCATCACCGATCACAATAAAAAGCTGATGACATAGGTTCTATCATATGATCAGCTGTGTCCAATCACAGCTGATCACATGTAAATAGGAATTGCCAGTTATCGGCTGTCCTCTCCTCACGCTGACAGCACGTGAGGAGAGCCGGTAATAGGCATTCTTTAGATGGGACATGCACAATAATCATCAGGGCACTGATCATCAGTGTAGCCCCATCCGTGCCATCTGTCAGTGTCTATCAATGCCACATATCAGTGCCCATTAGTGCACATCAATGCCACATATAAGTGCACTTCATTGTCACATATCAGTGCCCATCAGAGCTGCTTTTCAGTGCCAACTATAAGTGCTTAAAAGTGCTGCATATCAATGCCAGTCAGTGCCGCCTATCCGTGACGCCTATCAGTGCCAGTCAGTTCTGCCTATCAGTATTCGTCAGTGCCCATCAGTGTTGCCATACAGTTCCAATCAGTGCCACTTATCAGTGCCAGTCAGTGCTGCCTATCAGTGCTATATATGAGTGCTGCCTTTCAGTGCCCATCGGTGATGCCTGTCAGTGCCCACCAGTGATGCATCAATGCCCACCAGTGCCGTTATCAGTGCCCATCACTGCAGACTCATTAGATCACATCAATAAAGGAGAAAAATAACTTATTTACTACATTTTATAACGGAAACTAAGAAAAAAAACTTTTTTTTTCTTCACATTTTCAATGTTTTTTTAGTTTGTTTAGCAAAAACTAAAAAAACCCTAGTGATGATCAAATACCACCAAAAGAAAGCTCTATCTGTCTCAAAAAAAAAATTATAAACATGTTTGGGTTCAGTGTTGCATGACCGCGCAATTGTCATTCAAAGTGCGACAGCACTGAAAGCTGAAAATTGGCCTGGGCAGGAAGGGGGTAAAAGTGCCCTGTAGGCAAGTGGATAAAGAAAGCTGAATCATAACAGACTTACTGGCTGGCCCAATAGGTAAGAAGAAAGGAAAAAAACCTAAAAAAGAAATCTAATGTAGGCATCACTAATGAGAAAAGAAGTCTGGATGGCAGCATTTCTAAAACCCCCTTAAGGGAACCCCCTAATACATTTTGCAATGTACTAGCACTTACTCAGCTACAGTACTTCAGCTGTGAGCTCTGGTGGCACCTGAACAGGGGCGGACTGACAACTCATGGGGCCCCCGGGCAATAGGGGATCATGGGGCCCCTGTGTCCTTGCCCAAACTCAAAAAAGCCTATGAAAAAGGTAGGCCTGAGTTTCCATATGGTCAGTCCGCCCCTGCACCTGAATGTACTACTGTGGCAGATGGTAAGCTGCTTGACCTGGAGCAGTAATGTAGTCACCACAAGGATTTTGCTTTAGAGATTAGATACACTCTAAGTGGTTTAATAATTATTAAAATATATATTTGTGTATAAGGGCCAGTTCACACCAGGAATCACACAGGAACGTGCTCTAGGTTCCAGCATGATTCACATGTGGTTCAGTGCGGACCGCAGCAAAAACAGTGCATGCAGAGCAACCGAATCGCATGTTATCTGCAATCTGGTGCAGGGAAACACACTGCACTTGCAACCTGTTTCATTAACATATTATTATTATTATACAGTATTTATAAAGCGCCAATAGTTCACTCAGCGCTGTACATTACAAAGGGGGACAGAACATGTGACAGAACAATACCAATACAATGCAAAACATGAGGGGATCGAGGGCCCTGCTCTTTCGAGCTTACAATCTAGAAGGGATGGGATAGTGGTACAGGAGGAGATAGCTGTGGGGGATGGAGTGGTAGGAAGAGTGGAGGAGGTCAGCAAGTTAGCAGGGGGTGAGGTAGGCTTCCCTGAAGAGATGGGTTTTCAGGGTGCGCCTAAAGGAGAGGAGAGTAGGTGATAATCTGATGGGTTGGGGCAGGGAGTTCCAGAGGATGGGTGACACCCTGGAGAAGTCCTGGAGGCGGGCATGGGAGGAGGAGGCCAGGGAACTAGAGAGAAGGAGGTCTTGTGAGGAGCGGAGTGTGCGTGCTGGGCGGTACTTGGATATTAGGTCAGTGATGTAGTTCGGGGCAGTATGGTGGACAGCTTTGTACGTCAGTGTTAGGATTTTAAATTTGATCCATTGCGCAATCGGAAGCCAGTGGAGGGATTGGCAGAGGGGGGTGGCGGAAACCGAGCGTTTGGAAAGGTGAATGAGTCTGGCAGCCGTAATCAGGATCGACTGAAGCGGGGATAGCCAGCGGCGAGGCAGGCCAGTGAGGAGGGAGTTGCAGTAGTCGAGTCGTGATATGATGAGGGAGTGGATGAGCTGTTTAGTGGTTTCTGGGGTTAGGAACGTGCGGATTTTGGCGATGTTGCGGAGGTGGAGTCTGCACGAGTTTGTTAAAGATTGGACTTGGGGCTGGAAGGATAGGTTGGAGTCCAGAATGACACCAAGTACTCTGGCCTGCAGAGCGGGTTTGATATTGGCGTTGTTGGATGTGATGTAGAAGTCAATGGGGGGTGGGGTTCGGGCTGGGGGGAAGACAAGGAGCTCGGTTTTGGAGAGATTCAGTTTAAGGAAGTGGAGCGACATCCAATCTGATATGTCGCTCAGTAGGTGTGTGATTTGGGCAGAGACCGAGGGGGTGAGGTGGGGGGTTGAGAGATAGATTTGTGTGTCGTCGGCATAGAGGTGGTAGTTGAAGCCGTGAGAGTGTATGAGTTGGCCAAGGGAGGAGGTGTAGATGGAGAAGAGAAGGGGCCCAAGGACAGAGCCTTGAGGGACCCCAACAGAGAGGGGGAGTGAGGGGGAGGTGGTAGCATTATAGGTAACGCTGAAAGAGCGTTGTGACAGGTAGGATGAGAGCCAGGAGAGAGCAGAATCTCTGAGGCCGAGGGAGTGTAGTATTTTGAGGAGGAGGGGGTGGTCAACTGTGTCGAAGGCCGCAGAGAGGTCAAGGAGTAGGAGCACTGAATAGTGGCCATTAGCTTTGGCGGTTAGAAGGTCGTTGGAGAGTTTGAGTAAGGCGGTTTCGGTGGAGTGTAGGGGGCGGAAGCCAGACTGTAGGGGATCGAGGAGGTTGTTGTTGTTGAGGTGAGAGCATAGGCGGGTGTAGACGAGGCGCTCGAGGAGTTTAGATGTAAGTGGGAGCAGGGAGATGGGTCTGAGGTTGTTCGGGTCATTGGGGTCCAGGGAGGGCTTTTTAAGTATGGGGGTGATGTGTGCATGCTTCAGTGGGGAGGGGAAAGTGCCGGAGGAGAGGGAGAGATTAAAGATGTGGGTGAGGGAGCGTAGGATGGAGGGGGAGGGAGGTCGTAGGAATTGTGAGGGGATAGGGTCGAGGGGGCAGGTGGTGAGGCGGGCATCAGAGAGGATCTTGGAGACTTCCTCGATGGTAGTAAGGTCAAAGGTGCGGAGTGTTGGGGGAGCTTCAGTATGAGGAATGTAGGGTGGGGTGGGAGAGGAGGTCAGAGCAGTGGTGAGGCCGTGGGAGAGGGGTGAAGAGGGGGTAGCTAAGTGAGGGGGAAGGGGGTTGGAGGGAGTTTGAGCAGCGACGAAGTCCCTGCGGGTAATGTCGAGGGGGAGGGGGGATGATGGGGTAGCTGTGTGAGAGGGGACGGGTTGAGAGGGCGTGTGAGTTGTGGCAATGTCCTTGCGAATTGTGTCAATCTTGTTTTTGAAGTGATTGGCAATCTCAAGGGCGGTGAGTGAGGTGCTGGGTGGAGGTGGGGGTGGAGAGAGTAGAGAGTTGAAGGTGGAGAAGAGTCGGCGAGGATTGGAGGAGAGGGCCTTGATGAGGGTCAGGAAGTAGGCTTGTTTGGCTGCGTGGAGGGAGGAGGTGTAGGTGCGGAAGGCAGATTTGTAGCAGGTGAAAGCTTGTTGGGATTTTGTTTTGCGCCATAGTCGCTCCAGGGCTCGACTGCGTCGTTTGAGGGTTTTGGTGTGATCAGTCTGCCAGGGCTGGAGCGGTCGGAGTCTGATGTTGCGTGTGGTTAAAGGCGCTAGTGAGTCAAGGGCTGCTGACAGCGCGTTGTTGTAGGCAGTCATAGCCAAGTCGGGGCAGGACAGGGGGAGGATGCGGTCGTGGAGTTGATCAGCTGCAGAGTGGAGGGGGGCAGGGTTAAGGTTGCGGAGGTTACGGCTGGTAGTAGTGTGACATTTGGAGGGCTAGGCGTTGGAGGACGAGGAGATAGAGAAGGTGATCAGGTTGTGGTCAGAGAGAGGGAAGGGGGTGTTAGTGAGGTTGTGGGGAGCGCAGCGGTTGGAGAAGACAAGATCAAGGATATTACCGTCGGAGTGGGTGGTGGATTGTATGCACTGTGCAAGTGCAAAGGAGGAGGTTAAGTGGAGGAGACGGGCTGTGTCCGGGTTGTCAAGGTTGACAGGGATGTTGAAATCCCCAAGAATGATGGTGGGTAGCTCAGAGGAGAGGAAGAAGGGTAGCCAGGAGGAGAAGTCTTCCAGGAAGCGGGGTATGGATCCAGGAGGCCGGTATATCACAGCAATCTTCAGGGGGGTTGGGGAGAATAGTCGGACGCAGTGGGCCTCGAAGGAGGAGAAGGATAGGGAGGGGGGGTTTGGGAGGACTCGGAAGGTGCTCTGCGGTGACAGGAGCAGACCAACCCCACCACCTTTACGACCGTTAGGTCTGGGTGAGTGGGTCCAGGTGAGACCTCCATAGGAGAGTGCAGCAGGGGAGGTAGAGTCAGTGGGCTGGATCCAGGTTTCCGTGATCGCCAGGAGGTTGAGGGAGCGGGAAACAAAGAGGTCGTGGATGGCGGTAAGCTTGTTGCACACCGATCTGGCGTTCAGGAGTGCACATGAAAATGGGGGGGAGATTTTAGGGAGCAGGGGGACAGATACTAGGTTGCGGGGGTTGCGGTAGGACATGGAGGCGGGAGGGTGTTGTGCGGGTGAGGGAGGTGGTGGAGGGCCAGGATTCGGGGAGATGTCTCCCGCGGCTAGGAGGAGGAGAAGGGTGAGAAAGGTGGCATGGGAGCGGAATGTGCAGGAGCGTGAGAAACTCCTAGTGGAGGTGTTCGGGTCAGTGGGAGAGTGGAATAATAGGAGGAGGTGGTGGGTGCCATAGAGGGGCGAAGGAAGCAGTGAGGACACAATATACAAATGTTTAGGAGGAGCAGAGGGATATAGTGAATGGATTTTGGGAATGGAGGAGAGGAAAATGAGGAGTAGAAGAGGCATTTTGGGGGTGATGAGAGCAGTAGTAGGGAGATGATAGCAATGAGGGGGAGATGTGCAAGTTTTGGGGTGGAGCAGAGGGGTAAAGCAATGGGATTTGGGAACAGAGGATAGTAGTATGAAGAGGAGTGTATTATATATCACTGACGCACGCTGCAGATCACTACTGCAATAAGTTTTGAACACGGTGCGACATACCATCACGGAACACAGGTTTCCCACGCAACGTTTTTTTGTACAAAGGGCCTAATTTTTAAAGCTAACACACCAGGATACAGCTCCTTATTGGGGAATTCAGCTGGGAGCCAATGGATTATAGTCAAGTGCTTATCCATGTGTTAACTACTTGACCTCCGGAAAGTTTTAATCCCCTTCATGACCAGGGCATTTTTGCTATTCAGCACTATGCTACTTTTACTGTCAATTGCTCGGTCGTGCAGCACTGTACCCAAATGTCATTTTTATCATTTTTGTCATACAAGTAGAGCTTGCTTTTGGTGGGTTTTTTATTTTTTGCTACATAAACAAAAAAATACAGATTTTTTTTTAAACACATATTTTTCTTTGTTTCTGTATTTTTGCAGACAATCTTTCTTCTTTGGTAAAAATAACCCAAATCAGTGTATATTTTTTAGTCTGTGAAAGTTATTGAGTCTACAAACTATGGTATATATTTGAAAATTGATCAATCCTGATGTACTGACTACCTATCTCTTTTCTTGAGGTCCTAAAATGCCAGGACAGTACAAATTCCCCCCAAATGAGCCCTTTTTGGAAAGTAGACAGCCCAAGGTACTTAAAATAAGAAACATGGCAAGTTTTTTGAAGTTGTAATTTTTTTGTCACAATGTTTTTGAAAATGAAATTAAAAAATAGTGTTTTTTTAAATAAAATGTGTTTTTTTCCACCATTTTTTTACATGCTATCATCAGTGCAGTACAGTGTCATCATATAACTGGTGTTGCGGTGATCAGGAATACTGACTGGTGACAATATGTAATTCAATTTTTAGAATTTTCTCTTTTTTTTTTACTTGTTTTTTTTTCAACATACTATAATTAGAGTAGTTTAATGGCACCATAGTGACACTGTACTACTCTGGGAAGAGGGCAGGGGGGTGATCAAGTTTTTTTTTTTACACTGTGACCGCTTGTTACAGTGATGATCACAACAATCGTTTGAACAGTCATAAACAGCTTTCATTCATGACTCATTGTTTGATATTGTGATGCTCTGATTGGCCCACAGCTATTGCATGGTACAGGGTGCTGTGATTGGCCCAGGTACCATGTGATCACTGACAGATCACATACACTAGTAAACAATGATTTCATGAATGTCACATGTGATCACACAATGATCACAGGGTATCTGGGCTACTCATGTACAAGTAGACCAGGGGGTGCCCTAGTGCGCATGAGCACTTCAACATGCGGATATGCCGCGGTGCCTGGGGGAGTTGCCCACCAGCAGTAAATTTACTGTTGGCGGTTTGCTAAAGCTTTGTGATTTGAGCCTAATATGTTCTACCTCAGGTTTAGAGTGTCAAGAGCGCTCAGAGGACACACAGACTAAGGCTTGTCCTACACTAATAGCTGCCACAAAAGTCATAAGTCCATTCTGGGTTTAAAACTGAAGTTTTAGGCTGCACTTACAACTGCGATTAGACTCGCACTTCAATAAGCTGTGAGAATCCCAGCGGCGGTTCCCAAGTTAGCTGTGGGAGGCCCTATTGACAGCAATGGGAAGCTTCTGGCTCCCGCAGCTAATCGCGGTTACTTGCATGTAATCATTCATGTAGCAATCACATGCGAGTGATCGGCCCTGGATGCAGTTTGTGTCCAGGGCCAATCACTCACATGATTGTTGTATGAGTGATTATATGTGAGTGGCCACGATAAGCTGCGGGAGGCAGAAGCTCTACTGCGCAGGGCTCTCTGCTTCCAAATTGCATTATAACTGTAATGTCTACCTTCATTTTGTAAAATGCTACGCAAACTGTTGGCGCTATATAAATCCTGTATAATAATAATTAGCTGTGGGAGTCAGCAGCCTATCGTTGCTTATAATGGGGCTCCCTCCTACAGCAAATCACCGGAACCCCTGCTGTGGTTCTTGCATCTAATTGCAGGCAGGGTGCATTCACAAGTTTGGTACAAAATCTCGAAGGCTTATAAGGATTTTCTCGTGGTATTGTTTTCTTCCTCCACACTCTATTTTTCAAGCTTTCTCTTAGTTTCAGAGTCCAGCGTCATCACTCTATTTGCAGTCTGTGCCATCACTCTGCTTGCATCCAGCACTAAATTCAGAGTCTCACTCAGATGTTTAGAGATTGGAAGACAGAACAGTGCCCTCTAGAAGACCAACTGCCAAAGTATCACCGATATACTGTCACCAAAAAATTTTCAAGTAGCTAGTGATCGCAGGAGGTCAAGAAGTCATATGTTTTGGATGAGGCAAATGGCTGGAGAATTAACTTTTCGTCAAATTCTTAAATTACTTTTCGTAGCATGTCTCTACAGGGTTTGGAGAGCCTTGCAGAAGTAATTTAGCACGGAAATAAATGTACACCATTAATTAATGCAAGTCAAGCAAACTGTTATCATTCTCTCAATACTCAGTTGAATTAATTTCCTTATCTGTGGTTCATATATTTCTTGAAGTTCTAACTGTAAAATAAAAATAGACTGAGGAATGCAGTAGTGTACCTAGCATATCTGGCACCCGGGGTGGATCATTTTTAAAACAAAACCTGCATCCCCATACATCAGAATTATTTTTAGTAATAATCATGAAATTTATATTCTAAGCTGGCTGGGGTGGGAGCAGAATTGGCTGATGAAGGGCAGATAGCAATAGCAGCTGTAAGCATTGTTGAAACTTCATGCACAAATACTGAACCTAGTATGTCAATCTTCCCAACATGCAGGAGCTCTGAAAGGCCACAGAAAACCTGGAAGCATGGCCAATAAAGTGCATGACACTTTATGGTGTATTGCCTGTAGAGTATGATAAGTCCCAGTAAGTAATAAAAAGTAGTATTGTTAAACCCCATAACATTGGTAGTCAGTGAAAGGCTATAATAACCCCCCCCCCCCCCCAATTGGTGGTCAGTAGCTGGCTGTAATAATTGGTGATCAGTGGCAGGCTCAGGCTGTAAAAATAACCCCTGCCAAAATCATTGGTGGTCAGTGAAAGACTGGAACAATACAATAACTTTTCCCGGCATTGGTGGTTTACTTACCTGAGCACACACTTTTGGGCTGCTGCCTTTCTCTGTTGGCCGTGATTATAATTCATATGTCTGGCAGAGATCACTCTGTCTGACAATTTAGAAATGCAGGGAACAGTCCAGCACCTTGCACACAGCTCCCACTCTGCACCAAGGCACCCTCAAAGTAGCAGTACTCAATGTGGACTACCCCCTGCATTCCCCTAGGAACAACACTAGAGGAATATGATAGTGATACATGTTTTATTGAATGAAAAGACATAATAAAACACAATAAAACTATAAAATTGAGTCATTTTGACACTTGTAATAAAGACATACCAAATCAGATGCTATTAACTACACCAAGAAGTTTAAACATCAGAAAATTCAATTTACATTTTAATTATTGAATGAAGCGCATTTACCATGACCTCATATAATTACTCTTCTGCTTTGCTACAGTTATTAAAATAGATGGGAGCTTTTGATCGGAAACTGCACAATGCTGTGTCACATAAATCTATTTCAGATGCAAGCAGCTTGTCTAATAGAAAGTGATTACAACCTAAAGAATTTCTGTGGCTGTAAAATATTTGTAGTGCAAAAGCAAAGGAATTTTTTTTTCTAGCAAGGTTGAATTTTGGCTCCTTCACACTAGCAGCTTCTGAAAATGTAGGCATTATTGTGTGTGAATTGCCATGTGTTTTCAGATATATTGAGATTGATTTACTAAAAGGAGATTGGTGAATTGTTTACATCAATCATGTGCAAACAAATATTCTGTTTTAGATTATTTACTTTGCATCTTATTGACTATACAAAGTGAACATGGCTTCAACTTAAAAACTCACTGCAGTTTGAGGCCATTCAGTTGACTTAAAGCAGAACTACACTGCATATGAGCACCACAAACCAAAACTGCTTTTCATTCATTTTTAATATTCAAAGCAAATTCCCCATTCGATCCATGTCTCCATGCTTTATTTTGCTGAGAAATCACTTAGAAAACCACCCCCTAGCATTTCTGGCTATGGCCATCTTGAGTAAGGGCAGATGATTCATGCAGCATTTATTTCCTGGAATCCATATGCCCTTAGCTCAGATATGCAAACAGGAGGGTGTATATAAAGTGAATAAGTGCAGAGCTCAAAATAAAATATATGCGAAGTGTAAATATACAAAGTTCACAAAAAAATATACATGCATGTATACAATAGTTCTCATAAAAAAGTGCAATATAAATTAACACCACAAAGTGACAAAAAATGGTGATTGACACTGATGAGGGCACAATTCACTAAAGCTTATCTCATGAGTTAAGTCAGTCACACGACCACAAATTTCATGGGATAATGTCAATTCACTATTGCTAGTATGCGGTATTTACCGAAAATAGCAAAAACACTCAGTAAATACCACATAAAAAGTCAATTCACAAAAGGAAATAAATAATTAAATGCATGCAGTAATTAGGTAGTGGTCCAGGCATGCGGTATGTACTGGTATCTGTCAGTACTGTCATGGGTCGTTAAGGAATAGGAGGCCGCGGAGTCCTTAACAACCTATGAGTCATCAGCTGTCTGCGGGGTTCCCCACTGACAGCTGAATGTAAAAAAAAGAATAGTCGGCAATTAAAAAATATAAAGAAAAAAACAGCATGAGGTCCCCCTTCTATCCATACCAAGCCCTTTGGGTCTGGTATAGATTTTGAGGGGAACTCCCATGCCAAAATTAAAAAAAAATGGCATGGGGTCCACCCAAAATCCATACCAAGCATGCAGCCCAGCAGATCAGGAAAGAGGGGGGACGAGCAAACTTCCCCCCCCTGAACCATACCAGGCCACATGCCCTCAAAGGGGCTCCCCCCCAAAAGCACCTTGTTCCCATGCTGATAGGGACTCTTCACAACCATTGTCGGTGGTTTTAAGGGCTGCAGGTGGGGGGCTTATCGGAATCTGGAAGCCACCTTTAGCAAGGGGCCCCCAGATCCATGCTTGCAATTCTAGTGAGTGCATAGTTGTGGAGGAGTCACCCAGGGATTTTTCACTGGTTGATCATCTGCACTGATGAACTGTTATTTGTAAACAGTCTATTTCTAATTTTGGACATTTTCTTTATTTGAGTACTTTGTGTCAATCACCATTTTTTGTCACTTTGTGGTGTTAATTTATATTGCACTTTATTGATGAGATCTGTTGTATACATGCATATATTTTTTTTGCGAACTTTGTATATTTACACTTATATACATATATTTTATGTACTTATGCACTTTATATATTCATCTGTTGGTCTGTCACCATTTTTTGTGCCAGTTGCCCCTTTTCTCTGAGCACTCACTTTTTTTGCTATTGAAATAGGAGGGTGTGCTTAGCTGAGAAAGCCCCTCCTGAAGACTCCTGGGATGTATGACATCATTTGCCTAGGCAAGAAATCAGGAAGTAAGTGAATAAATGTAAAAAAAAAAAAAGATGGAAACAAGGAAATATAATACATATTCCTATCTATTTACTAATGCTAGCAGCCTAAAGATTAAAAATCATCATTGTTGATTGAGAGCATACCCGGGTTGGGACAAAAAATAGGCCCGGGCATTTGAGACTGAGCGGCCCAGTTTTTTTTTCTTTAAACCAAATTACAAATAATGCCAACTACCAGTTTCTAAGAGAGGGGAGTATGGGGGGGTGAGATAGAGGGGGGTGGAAGGATGAGAAAGAGAGGTATGGGGGGTGAGGGAGAGAGAGGGGGATGAAAGAGAGAGGGGGATGAGAGAGAGAGGGGGGATGAGAGACAGGGGAGGATGAGCAATAGAGGGGGGATGGGGGGAGAGAAAGAGGGGGGATGAGTGAGAGAGGGGGGAGATGAGGGGGGATGAGAGATAAGAGGGGAGATGGGGGATGAGAGAGGGGGGAGATGAGAGAGAGGGGGAGATGAGGGTTAGAAAGGGGGTGGGGGGGTGAGAGAGAGGGGGGGTGAGGGAAAGAGAGGGGGATGAAAGAGAGAGGGAGGATTAGGGTGGGGGAGAGAGGGGATGAGAGAGAAGGGGGGATGAAGGAGAGAGAGGAGGGATGAGAGAGAGGGTATGCGTGAGAGAGGGGTAGGGGAATGAGATAGAGCGGGGATGGTGGGAGAGAGAAGGGGGTGAGAGAGAGAGGGGGAGATGAGAGAGAGGGGAGATGAGGGGGTTGGGGATGAAAGAGGAGGGGGATGAAAGAGAGAGGGGGATGAGAGAGGGGGGGGTGTCAGGGTCCTGTCCACAGCAGGAGTTCTGGAAGGTCTGGCATTTCTGCCAATACTCTACATGGTCTCAGAAGGACACATCAGCCTCAGTCTGGTGCCAGACGGCCTTTATAAGGAGACTTATCACTTCCTCTGGTTGCTGGATGAACTCTAGCTCCCCGTGCTCTCTGCAGTCTGTGACCACTCTAATCCTGCAACTGGACAACCAATAGATGGTGTCCTCATCACCCAAACAGCAATGTGTGTGCTTTCAAAGAAGGACCCTCTCACTGCAATGAGGAAGAGACAAGACTTGAGACCTAGTGTGTCATGTAACCATAAATGTATCTGAAGATTTATCTGCTAAACTTTTGTCCTCCCTTGTTTCTGCCCCATCAATAAGCTATAATTTTTTTTAATAATACTTTTCTGTTTTCATTTCATACCTCATTTTAGACTCAGTGAGAAGCACAGTGTGCAGTGAAATCAATTATTTCAGTACAAGAAAGCAGCCTATAAAACTGTCCAAAACTGAAGGTAAAGCTTGAGTCCAACTTAAAGAAGTTGTAAAACCTCACATATACCCAGTGAGGTCATTGGCTTCAGGTGATACATAGAGATGAAACAAATACTCCTACATAAGTTGTACCCATCTATCTGCAGTCTTCTCTACTCTACATCCATGCAAAGTGCATAATAAGCTTGTCAGAGAGCTCAGAAAAAGGGGGTAAAGAGCTGAAATTCCACACTGTAGAGCATGAGGAGAGCTCTGAGAGTTGATCGGAGGGAACAGACACACCCCCTTTGCACAGAACACAGGAACATAGCTGATGCTGTCAATCTACTAGAGGTCCCTCCTCTGTCACCATTTTTCTCTTGGTGTCAGAAAAACTTATAAGTGATTCATGCTGATAGTAGAGGAAGTAAGCAGCAGACAGAAACGACACTTATTGCTCTTAATCATGACAAGTACACACTATAGAGGGATATGCTTTGTTCATATATCATCTCTGAGGTTTACAACCACTTTAAGGATTTTTTTAAAAAACAAATATGGCCATTATTTTACCCAATTAATCTCATGCTCCCCACACCTCTACAAAACTGTATAGCTGCAGTACAAAAGTAAATAAACTTTGCTAAAAAATCCGTAAAAATAAATTGTACCACTCTTTAAAACACTACTTAATAAAAAAAGCTAATGTGCTCAATAATATGCAGTCCAAACCAATGTGCTTATATAGAATTAATACAATAGTCCAACTCCTAAAACCAGTGCATACAATAATGAAAAAGGTGCTTATGATGATGACATCAAATAAAGTCTATTAAACCAATATTCTTCAATAAAAAGAGATATAGGTGAAAAAGTGTTCATTCCACCATCACCAACTCTTGTGGACAAACTCTAATCTACAGAGTTTGGACCTTAAAGTTATAAAAGGTCAAAAAGGTTGGGATGAGCTATAGTGGAGAATTAAACTCTCCCCTTCAAGACAGCCAGCATGAGGAAACACCCAATATTGCAACTTCTCTGAGCCATGCAGTCACCGCTCCCCTCAAGGTCCATGCACCACTCTCTGTCTTCTAGTCCTTCCAATTGCCTTCACTCCAGGCTTTGAGTTCCTTCTGTATGGGCGCACTCTGCAGCTCTCCTCCCAGCTGCTGCTTCTGCATCCAAAACTCATAAGACTTCTCACTCTACTCACTTTGAACTGCGTTTGGTTCAGTTTGCGCCATCTGCGCACCTTTTTCATTATTATATGTACTGTTTTTATTAACTGGATTTTTGTATTAATTTTATGTAAGTGCTTTACTCTGTGGTACAATTTATTTTTCTATGATATGGCCATTAGTTTTTGGGGAGACGTAATGGGAAAACATGTTTAACAAATCTGCATTGCATCAATGATCTATAATTGCCTGTAGAATAATAATTTAATTCTCAAACCTACCATTGTAAGTGTTAGGAAATATATCCAGGTATCTATATTCTCACACAATTAGCAGGCACTTGAGACCTTAACATTTTGCAATTTTTATATTGAATCTCTCTATAATGCTTTCTCTTTCTCTCTTATTTTAAATGTAAGCTGGTTTAAAGTGGATGATACTGGAAGCAACCTGTAACCAATTATAACCTTCAGTTAGCAGCCAAATGCTAAATATCTTGCTACTGTTAGTATGCAGAGCAACTCCAAGTATGAAAATGATCTGCAGAAGAACCTGCTTCTCCTCTAAACTGGTGTGCATGCAGGAAGGTCACTATCCCAGGAAGGGATTTACAGCTGGTATTAAATTAATTGATGATTTTATAATGAAATAATAAAGCTGACCATATTTAGAGGTTTAAGCAGCACAACGTCTCTATGATCTTTTAGAGGTGTCTGTACTCACAAGACCCAAGAGCAGATGCTTGTCTTCCTCTGTGATACCAGAACAGATGTTCAGTAGATGGCCATGTCTATATCTGATACAGAATGTCTGCCAAAAATGTTTTAGCTTTGGATAGAGTGGTAAGGGGTTAGAACCTCTTTGAGCTTTTATGCTTCCAATGTCCCCATTGGTGAAAGTTTTGTTTAGGGTTATTTCATACTGTACTGCACATTATTATTATTATACAGGACTTATATAGCACCAACAATATAAAGGGAGACAGTACAGCTACAATACAGTCAAAACAAGAGGATTAAGAGGGCCCTACTCATAAGAGCTTACAATCCAATAGGGTACATAAAAACGTGTTGCTCTGGATCGAAAATGCATTGTGTATGTGTGCAATTTTACATGCATTTTAACGTTCACTATGTTGCTTTTCTATGCACATTGGCATGAGTTTTCATGTTTGCAGTTTTGAAGTGACGGTAAAAATGCTAACAAATTATTTTGTATATCTTTATTTTTTGTTGCATTGTGTTGCAATTACATAAGAGTGTTTGTGCTGTGTTAAAATGCAGACAGGTTGCATTTAACACAGTACAACACACTGCAGCACACATTTACAAAACATTGTGATGTAAACAGGGCACATAGAAAACTACTGTTTTCTATGTGTCTGTAACACCCTACTAGATAGGTGCTAGGTTTAGATAGATTTATAGATTGATACCTTGCACACTGTAATCAGTGTTGCTGTGTTCTGCTAGTTAATTCTGTTTCGTGTGATCAGCTGCAGCTACACTGATAGCTTTCTCTGCATCCAGAAGGCTTGAGAAGCTTCTGGATAATAGATCTGGAGCTATGCCGATGGCAGAATGAATATTGATACAGCCATGGCCTATTCCAGAGAGAGAGAGAAGCTCTGAAGGAATGCAGGGTTACATAGTTACATAGTTAGTCTGGCTGAAAAAAGACAAAAGTCCATTCAGTTCAACCAAAAAAAAAAAACTTAGAATCCTATACCCACAGTTGATCCAGAGAAAGGCAAAAACATCCAGCAAAGCATGAACCAATTTGCTCCTGCAGGGGAAAACTTCCTTCCTGATCCCCGAGAGGCAATTGGATATTCTCTGGATCAACTTTACCTATGAATGTTAGTATCCAGTTATATTCTGTGTATCCAAGAAAGAACCCAGGCCTTTTTTAAAGCAATCCACTGAGCTGGCCAGAACTAACTCTTGAGGGAGTCTATTCCACGTTTTCACAGCTATCACTGTGAAGAAACCTTTCCGTGTTTGGAGATTACATTTCTTTTCCTCCAGATGTAAAGAGTGCCCCCTTGTCCTCTGTGATGACCTCAGGGTGAATAGCTTTACTCTGAGTTCACTATATGAAAAGCTGATGTATTTATACATGTTGATCATATCCCCCCTTAATCACCTCATCTCAAGAGAGAATAAATTCAGTTCCTCCAATATTTCCTCATAGGTGACCTCCTCCATGCCTCTTATCAGTTTAGTTGCCCTTCTCTGCACTTTCTTCAGTTCCCCAATGTTCTTTTTGTGAATTGGTGCCCAAAACTGAACTGCATATTCCAGATGAGGTCCTACTAATGATTTGTACAGGGGTAATATGATATATCTTTAGAAACTGCAGCTTGGAATTGCATGCCATTATTCAGCTTGTGATCTACCAGAACTCCCAGATCCTTCTCCACCATTGATTCCCCCAGTTGTACTCCCCCTAATACAGTATGTATGATGCATGCATATTCTTAGCCCCTTAGGGTAACTGTGTATATTCTGTGAGCGCACTGAGTTCTGGGTTTTTTCTGTTTAGGATTGTTCCAGCTTGAAGAGGACATGCTGACCTCCCAGGCAATGCTACTGCTTCTACTGCCATAGGCTGCAGGCCAATGCTGACACCTGAGTTCTGCTAAAGCAGACTGAAAGGCCATCTACTGAAGATCTGGTCTGGTATCACAGAGGAAGACAAGCATCTGCTCTTGGGCCTTGTAAGTACAGACACCTCTAGAGGATCATTGTGCAGCTTAAACCTCTTGTCAGGAATGGACTGGCCAGTAATGGTGGGACTCGCCTGCCTTATGGGCTGCAGTACCAGGGCTGGCCAGTGGGTGCTCCCAGCAATCAGAGACTCAACCTTGCAGCCAGCTAAACACCTGAAACTGCTTATACTGGTGTATTTAAGGGATGGCCAGGCCTGCAGACTCTGCCTTGGTGTGTGTTTTTCCTGAGCCCTGTATCCTGTTCCTGCATCCTGTTCCTGTTCCTGTCTTGTTGCTGACCCTGCCTGATCTGACCTCTGCTGACTTCTCCTGCTCTGACCCCGGCTCGTTCCTGACCATCCCTCTGCCTGACCCTCTGTACCACGCTGCCCGCTACCTGCTGAACCTGGCTTGTGACCCCGACCATTCTCCGCTTGCTCCCCCTGTACCTACCTGCCCGATTGATATTGACCCGGCCTGCCTGACGACGCTTGCATTGTATGTACTGTTATCTGTGGGTGGTTTGGTTTGGTTCGTTTGCACTGTGTTATGTTTTAGTATTGCACTGCGTTTATGTTTGTATTGTTAGTGTCAATAAATTATATTGTTTATAACATATCTGAAGTCTGCGTTTCCCTGCGTCAGTCACACACCTCTGGTCATACCCGGGAGCCCTGACACCTCTCTAGCACTAAGGAGTCAGCTACGAGTCTAGCTAAAGAGGACAGCAGCTGGTGTTCCACTTAATCTCCTACCTAGAGGGACTCTGCTCTAGTTTGCTACTACTATTACTTCTACTGCTGCCTTAAAGCTGAAGTGTACTCTTTATTTCAAGCATGGACTTCTTCATAGTTTATCTGAAATATTACCTAAAGTCCTCATCTGTACATAGTTTCTGTTTTTGGAGTATCCCGCCTAATTCTACCATCCCTACCCAAGTTTTCCAAAAATAAAAACAACAAAAACAACACCCCTAGACTGGTCAATGAAGAAAAGTGTGAATGGGCCTATGTGCCTGGCTGTGGGGCAAAGTTTTTGGGGAAGACCTGGACAGTATTCCTGTGGCTCCTGCGGGAGTAGCCCTACATGCCCTTACAGTGACTTGCATTGATCCATTGCAGGTCACCGCACTGTGCTGGAGACGGGAGGTGAGAGAAAATCTGTCCTAAGAGGGGAGAAATCCCACATTTGACACTTGTCACTGGATCAGGTATCAAGACGTCTTGAGAACGCCCTGTGGGAGGGGCGAAACGTGTCGACGCATCTCCAGTCTGCCGCTCTTACGCCCTGCGTCACTTCCGGTGAGTGGAACGCACGCTGCAGGGTGCGTTCCAGGAGGCCATCTTCATTCTTTGAGCTGTGTCTGTTATCCTCTGCAAACCAGGAGTCAGTGAGGTCACTGGATTGGATTTTGGTCCTATGGATTTGTGTGTGCCAATGGAGGCAATAAACTAATGCTTTTAACTTTCCTCAAACATGTGAGTGGCCTGGTATTATTTAATACTATACATGTTACTAGCAGTATTACACTGTTTTTTTTCTCTTTTGCACTGGTATGGAGCTTTTATTAGGAGTATATGGAAGGAGTACATCAAGCCATACAAGGTGAAAGAAGCTTTGGAAGATATAGAGTGGGCGTAGGATCCCTAAAATCCTAAAAGGCGCATTACTCACTAATATCTGGTGAGTGCGGTTGATGTTGATTTCACACTGATGAAGGTGGAAGCACATTTCTTTTGGAGATTTTTTACTTGTGTTTTGGGAAGAAAGAATTTGTTTCTGCACACAAAATCAATTTTTTTAGACACTAATTAATTATTTATTATTATTTTTATTTTTATTTCAATATTATATTTTTTATATATATATATATTTTTTTTTTTTTTGACTGAATAACAATTTTTTTGATTGATATAACATATCTTTGACTGATATTGTATATGGTGAGGAGGTTGATTTGCGCTGTTTATATACTATAATATCTATTGGTGTGATACACTGGTGCGCAGCAGCATTTTTTTACCTCTATTACTTATTGGCAGGTATTCCTGTGTGCTGGGGTGTGAGAGATATTTATAATGTTTCTTCATATCACTTCCTAACTACCTATCACAGTTTCACAGTATTTTGCAGATCTCATTTGTTGCCACCAGTTTTTGGAAAACAAAGTAAGAAAATGAAAATATATTTTTTCTTTTTTTTTCTTTTCAAAACCCTGTGACAAAAATGATATCTGCAAAATACTCACCAGGTCTCTTATCAAATTGCTTGGGGTGTCTACTTTCCAAAAAGGGGTAATTTGGGGGGGGTACTTCTACTATCTTGGCATTTCAGGGCCAACACTAGAAGCTTATGCCAGACGTCACCCACTTTTCTAACCACTTGAAGACCAAGCCTTTTCTGACACTTTTTGTTTACTTGAAAAAACTGTTTTTTTGCTAGAAAATTACTTTGAACATCCAAACGTTATATATGTTTTTAAAGCAAACGCCCTAGAGAATAAAACGGTGGGTGTTAAATTTTTTTATGTCTCACAGTATTGTGCAGCGATTCAGAAATTTTAGAATTTAAATAGACAAAAACACAATATATTGCCCAATTGTTTGATAAAATATAAAAGATGATGTTACACAGAGTAAATGGATACCAAACATGACATGCTTTAAAACTACGCACACCCGTGCAACGGCGACAAATTACGTAAATTTGTTGTATCCATAGGAAATGCTTTAAAAGCCTTTACAGGCCACCACTTTCGATTTACAAAGATGGTATAGTGCTAGAATTACTGGCCTGAATCTGCAATGAGACCTCACATGCATGGTGCAGTCTCTGTTTACATACCGCCATGGGACCACCACTTGCGTTTGCACAGGGATGGGGGTGAAATTGTTTTTTTAATTATTTAGTTTGCTTTTTTTAATTATTTTTACACTGTACCTTTCATTTTTTTTCAATCACTTTCATTGTTTTCACTGGGAATTTAAATATCCCCTGTGATAGCAATAGGCAGTGACAAGTATTCTTTTCTGGTCTATTAGACTCTAGAGCTCTCCTCTGCCCTTAAAGCATCTGATCACACCAAGATCGGTGTGATCAGATGCTTTCCCAATTTTGAAATGGTGCTGTTTATATCTAGTGAAACGGAAATGATGAAATGCTCGTAGCTTCCGGTCTTTTAGACCATAGATTCCAGTCTCCGATCAGCTCTATTGTCAACCAGTAGCTGGCTGCATTTTTGGGTTCCCCTGTGGGATGGGAGAGCCCAAGAAAACCTTGGAGGGAGGTGGGAGGAGTGGGAGAGTCACTTCCTGCTGCTTGTAAAAGTGATCCAGCAGCTAAATAGCAGCCAGGATTGTTTTTACATGAAAGCCATCTATCAACTGAAAAAAACAATACCAGGATGATGCCTGTAGCTGCAGGCATCTTCCCAGTATAACTACTCAAAGTCCAGCAAAGTACCAGTACATTGCTGGTCCATGTTGGGCATATATGTAATAGCAGAGAACATAGGCATATAATGAATCGGGTCTGTGGACCAATATGGCCGCAATTCATTCCTTTTTGTAATGCCCATGTTGAGGGTTAGGCCCAAAAAAGTTTTACATTCAGAAACTGTGATGTTTCCATGCAAATCATCTGGCAACAGCTGAATTTGGGTGGACGGCAATGTATCGCTGTGTGTATAATCAATCAATTGATACAAATCTTCCGTGAAAAACAACGGAGGGGCTAAACACTAGTGCTGACAGAGAACAGGGCTGATCCTGCTAACACTGTGTATTTGTGGACACTATACAAAGGAGACACTAGTATAGTTCTGTTCATGATCAATATATTGACCTGCAAAAATACTATACTAGTAATGGTGGTGATCAGCGACCTATAGCGTGAGTGCCATAGTGTGCAGGCAATCTAACGCTAGCTGACCCTGGCTGGGAGGGGAACTTACAGACCCTGACGTTATCTGATGTTGCTAGTGGCAGGAATACAGTGATCAGTGAAAAATCCTATATACTGACACTGTACTAATGGCACTGGCTGAGTAACAGGGTGATCAAAGGGTTAATAGGGGCGATCAAAGAGTTTTATGTGCTAATCTAATGTGTGTGTGTGTGTAACATGTAGTGTTTTACTCGGTGTTATGTTCATTCTTATCTCCCTGAAAGGCATAGGGGGTAGCAGGGGGCTCACGCATGTGCACACACACCTGGAAACAGAATGTGATGTAAGACTATGTCACTTTGCCCAGAGCCGCTGCTCACCCTCACATTGTTTGCGTATGGGCGGCAAGTAGTTTAACCATTTCAATACCGGGCAATTTTACACCTTCCTGCCCAGGCCATTTTTCACGTTTCAGCGCTCTCACACTTTGAATGACAATTGCGCGGTCATACAACATTGTACCCAAACTAAAATTTTATCATTTTCTTCACACAACTAGAGCTTTCCTTTGGTGGTATTTAATCACCGCTGGGGTTTTTATTTTTTGCTAAATTAACAAAAAAAGACTACAAATTTTGAAAAAAAAACACGTTTTTCTTTGTTTCTGTTATAAAAGTTTGTAAATAAATAATTGTTCTTCATAAATTTAGGCCGAGATGTATTCTACTACATGTCTTTGGTGAAAATAACCCAAATTAGGATGTATTTTTTAGTTTGTAGGAAAGTTATAGAGTTCACAAACTATGGTATAGATCTGAAAATTGATCAATCCTGAAGTACTGACAGCCAATCTAATTTTTTGAGGTCCAAGAATGTCAGAACAGTACAGATATCCCCCAAATGACCCCTTTTTGCAAAGTAAACAGTCCGATGTATTTCATAAGAGGCATGGCGCGTTTTTTGAAGTTGTATTTTTTTGTCATAATTTTTTGGAAAATTAAAAAATTAAAAAATTTTTCACTATTTTTTTTTTACATACTGTCACCAGTGCAGTACAGCATCATCATATAACTGGTATGGCGGTGAACAGGGACACTGACTGGTGACAGTATGAAAAAAAATATACATATATTTTTTTTTCTTTATTTAATTTTTTTTATATTTTTAATTTTTTATTACATTTTTTTTTTTTTTTAAGATTTTTTTTTCCTATTTTACTATGACCAAAGTAGTACAATGTTACCATAGTAACATTGTACTACTTTGGGGAAGTGATCAGTATTTTTTTTTTTACACAATTTGCTTATAGCAAAGAATTACTTTGCTATAAGCAAGCATTTACCTGAATGAAATCGATTCATTCAGGTTTTTTTTTTTTTTTTTTTTGTGCTTAGCTGTGATTTGGCCACAGCTAATCACATGACATGTGCATGTGACCTGCTGTGATCATTCACAGCTAGGCACTAGTATACAATGGATGGCATGAATTAAGCCATCCATTGTATACAACTGTCATGTGACCTGCTGTGATTGGTCACAGCAGGTCACATGGTACTGGCAACGGGGGCCGGCACTCAGATCTGTCATCGGCCGTGTCCGAGGTACACGGCCGGTGACAGATCGCGCTGCTGCGCGGCCCTGCAACCGCGCAAACTGCGCATATGCGGGAGCACGCCAAATGGCGCGCACCTGGAAAGGTGAAGCATTTTTGCCACCGCCAAACAGCTATAGGCCGGGCGGCTAATGGTTAAAAAAATAAAAATTTTAATTCTCTCAATAATTTTTTTTTTACTATTTATTTTTAACTACTTTCATCAGAGCTCTGCAATGTTACCATAGTAACATTGTACTACTCTGGGGGGGGAAAGTGATCAGGGATTTTTTTTTTTCACACTTTGCAATGCAGTAGCAATGAAGATCATTGCTCTGCAATGCAATGCTTGCCTTGAGCTGTCATGAATGTGTTAAGTTCATGACAGTTCATAATAACAGTGATCTGTGATTGGCTCCAGCTGATCACATGGTACAGGGTGCTGACCCCATGTGTCATGTGAGTGCTATGAACCAATCACAACCCTCCAGGAGTCGTCATTGTGATCATCTGATTGCATAGGGATCACATGATAACCGGGTCCCGATTGCCGGGATCCTCATTCTGCTGTGTTCTCCAGAAAATTGGAGAAACAAAAAGCCAAATCTGACACATACTGCGCAAAGCCCCCAAAATGGACTGAACAAAATTATTGGCACCTTCTCAAAATTGTAAGAAATAATTGCATTCCAAGTTTGTTATGCTCCTGTAATTTGTAATTACACTCACCTCTATGAATTAACAGATCTTAATGTTTCGGTGTCCACTGTGCGCAACATTGTCAAGAAGTCCATGAAACTGTAGCTAAGCTTCCTGGACATGGACGGAAGAGAAAAACTTGATCAGAGATTGCAATGAAGGATTGTTCAAATGGTGGATAAAGAACCTTGATCAAACTCCAGACAAATTCAAGCTGACCTCAAGGCAAAGGGTACAACTGTGTCAGCTCGCACTATACGTTGCCATCTGAATGAAAAGGGGCGCTATGGTAGGAGACCCAGTTGGACCCCACTGCTGACACAGAAACAGAAAAAGCATATTGGAGTTTGACAAAACTAACCTGAGGAAGCCAAAATTCTTTTGGGAGAATGTGCTGTGGAAAGATGAAACAAAATTGCAGCTTTTTGATAAAGCCCATCATTCTACTGTTTTCAGAAAAAGCAATGAGGCCTTTATAGAAAAGAATGCAATTCCTATGGTCAAACATGGTGGAGGTTTACTGATGTTTTGGGGTTGCTTTGCTGGTTCAGGCACTAAATGTCTTGGCTGTGTGCATGGCATTATGAAATCTGAAGACTACTAAAGAATTCTGGGGTGTAATGTAGGGCCCATTATTAGAACATTGGGTCTCTGTCAGAGGTCATGGGTCTTACAGCAGGACAATGACCCAAAGCACACATCGAAAAGCACCCTGAAATGGTTTCAGACAAAGCGCTGGAGAGTACTGAACTGGCCAGCAATGAGTCCAGATCTCAATCCCATAGAGCACCTGTGGAGAGATCTCAAAACAGCAGTTGGGAAAAGGAACCTTCCAATCTGAGAGACCTGGAACAGTTGGTGAAAGAAGAGTGGTCCAAAATTCAGCTAGAGAGGTGGAAGAAACTCATTGATGGTTACAGGAAATTATTGATGTCAGTTATTTTTTCCAAGGGGTATGCTGTCAAATATTAAATTGAGTGTGCCAATAATTTTGTCGAGTCCATTTTTGGGGTTTTGCGTGGAATGTGTCAGATTTGGCTTTTTGTTTCTCCACTTTTATGTGTCATACCAATACAAGCAAAAGAAATAAACATGAGAATGCCTAAACATTTGCAATGACAACAATTTTCTAGGTGGTGCATTATCTGACAGAAATGCAGGGGTGCCAATATTTTTGGCCATGGCTGTATATAGTAAAGAATTAATCACCCAGTGGTTATTAAATACATAAAAAAGAAAGTTATATCTGTCTCAAAAATAATATCAAATACATTTGAGTACATCACAGCACTGGAAACTGAAAATGGCCTGGTAATAAGGAAGTACTACAAGTTAGTGTTCAAGTGGTTAAAGTGTAAGTCTAGCCAAAACATTTTTTTTTGTTTGGATAGAATGGGGAAGGGTCAAATTCTGTGTTAGGTTTTTCCTGATATTCAGGTCTCCAGTCTCCAGATTTACCCTCACCTACTGTCCAGGTGACATCATAAATTGAGAGAGAATCTGCAACCAGGAGACAAACCACAATTAAAAAGCTTATAGGGGGTCCTATATTTCCAATAATTTACTTTTAATTGAATTTCCATCTGTGTTGCTAATTTAGATTTATGTTCCCTTCCTGTCTTGTGAAATCAATGCCACTGAGATGTAAGGGGAAATCTCTGTAACAGAACTTGGATAGCAAAACCAACAGAGGTTCTAACTTTAACTCACTCTATCCAAAATTAAAAAGAAAAAAAATTGTTAGGATATACACTTGAATTACTCTACAGCTGGCCATAGATGGATCACAATTTGGCTGTTTCATCAGGGACCAGACGAATTTCGATCCGTCTGTGGGCAGACTGGTTGTCAGACTACAATAGCTCCATGGGAGGGATTCCCTCATCCACCTCAAATGTGTAGATGGTGAAATCGATTCATTTTCTTTCATTCAACCTACTGATTGAACGAAAGAAAATGAATCATGTATGGCCTGCCTTCATTTTATTAGGGAGCGTTTCATATACACAGTTGTTATTTTTTTTAGAATGCCCTTAGTGCTATAAATGTAACAATGCTTAGCATTCTAACATAAAGCATATGGTATTAATTTCAATAATTCAAAATGTATTTTAAAAAAGATCTGTGAAAATACAGTTTACATGAAACTTGTTAAAATAAATATAACAGTAACAGCAAAAACATTAAGAATTCATGAACAATATCAACAGAAAGAATATAAAGGAATGGAGAAGGAAATTGGCTAGTAAAAATTAATGGGGAAAGGAACCATATTAGTGAACTTTTTTCTTCTTCAAGGTAGATAATCTAGGACAATAATGCAGAATGAATTTAAAATGTATTTATGTTACCTTTAAGAGGGGTAGATGATAGTGTTGATAATAATTGCACTGAGCAGTACAAGCGTACTCGGTTTAATAATTGATTGTATACAAATTTTGAACACTAGGAAAACCTGAACTACTCTGAGTTATTTGTTGATGATATAGGCATCAAAGAAATCTTCTAAACTTTCTCTGTAATTATTTTGAAATAAACAAGCATTTCTGGAATGAATGCTATATTTGTGCACATATGTATAATCATACGTTCGCTCAGAAATAGAAAAAAGGGCATACTTACTGAACAAAGACTTGAAAGGTCAGAATTCAATTGATGTGTCTATCATTAAGAATTAAGTTGGACAACCTCATGACTGGTACGTGGTCTCTACTTGGTGAAACCCCTCCTATAAAGTTGAGCTAATTTCTATGCTTCTGGCAGTGACTCTGCTTTGGGATGACTCCAGATGTATAACAGATGACGTTTACATCCATAAAGGCCGGGACGTTCCCTTCCACAAATGGAACTATTGACAAAATGAAGCCTCTAATCTTTCAGCTGTCTCTATGTAATAGTCTTATTTATATGACCTGCGTAATCATTATTAATTCTATAAACACATATGCAATAGTTACAGAGATGATAGCCATTCCATAATCAGCAACCTGATGTTTCTTGCTTGCATACTAGATAGTTTCCACATTATTAAAGACTCACACATGGTTGACCCTGCAGCTCAATCCAAAGGCTGAGCAACAGGATCATTATTCAGTTTGGCCATGTAGAGGGCCAAAATGATGAAGTAAGAGCTACTTTGCTCCAGCGATCAGCGGAAAACAAGTCAATAGCATTAGTCCCCTGAATAGGTTTTTGCATCATACTATATCAAAATACTTGTTAAAATATATCTAAATATTTTTTGTTTAGTTTTGGATAGAGTGGCAAAGTGGTGAGGTGTTGACAGATTTTTATTGCTGTCTTTTCCTCTCTTTTTGTCCAGTCGACCATTGTCACCAGCACCTAAAGTGAGAGGAAATAATATCTGGTGACCAATGCCATCAGAACAGGAATAGATGGGAAATATTGCAATGGGGTACTGCTGCTTGTTACAACTGTTCCCAGTAATTTCCCTCACTTTGGAGAAATTTTTTCTTACTTCATGTGTGTCAACAGTAGGGAAAGTGAAGGGAAATCTCCCCATGGAATCAAGTTAGCAAGAAAAAAAAAAGAGACAGGCATTTTAACTATTAGCGTATCTACTCTATCCAAAGTAAAAGAAAAGTTTTGCCAGATACATAGTACATACAATTACCTACAACATTATCTGCCTTCATTCAGCAGGAGTCATATTAGCAAATCACCTAGGCATGCATTCCTAACAATTTCAATTGCTGAACTAAAATTGATGACATCCTTCTGATTTCACTAGGAAGACCAACAGGATCTTCAAGGCATGTATTCCTCACACTTTCAATTGTTGGGTCTAAAGCAGGATATAAAATATTCATAAGCAAAGGTAGCCTTGAGAAAATTGTATGTCAAAATGATTAGTAAATCCAGAGATGTATAGGTAGTTGGTGTTATCTAAAAATGTCTACATATATTGGAAAATATAGGTTGGGCCCCTCACACTTCTTGAATCAAATTAGTGGTCAATGAGGCAATCCAATACAACTAAAGGAGAGGTTTGGGGTTTTCAAAAAAATAAACATTCACACTCGCCTCTATGCTGCAGCCTCGCTGTGATGCTGCAGCTGTCCCAACAATATTGTCAGGATCCTTCCAGGTCCTGGAGTGGTTCTGCTCCCAAAAGGAAAAACATGTTTGCTGTAATTGCTTATAATGTGTTATTTCGAGTTTGGCTTAAATTTGTTAGTGTATATAAATCTGCTAGTACATCTAACACATGCTCTCATCCCAGGCTGACAATGCTACTGTCCAAAGGTGTTTACTGTGCTCATTCATCCGGAGTGGGGGCACTCCAATATAGGATGTGCATTACTGGCTAGATCACTAAGTGAAAACAGAGGGGAAAAAATCCTAAGAAAAGAAAACTAATGAAGCCACCACATCTAATGTTTGGTAAGCTACAATATATTACATTTTTGATTTTGGGTTTAAAATCGCTTTAAGCTGGATTCTCTTGACTTTCTGTCCTAAAGTCACAACAGGAAGTTAGAGGCATTCTCTCCAAAGTGAGGTAAAATATCCTCTTAGACAGTTGCCACCCCAGCAACTGTCCCTGTTGGAAGATCTCCCCTCACCTGCTGTTCTGTAGACAACTGTAAAACCCATGACTTTATGTTCCATTGACAATAGTCTCCTGAGCTCACAAAGAGGGAGAATCTTCTAGCTGGGACACAGATGGCAATATAGGGGTTCTAACCATTTCCTACTCTATTCAAATAAAAAAAAATGTCTTTGCTACAGATGCACCCTAAGTAAATATAGGAATGTTAAAAAATAGAAAGGGGGTAGACCGATTTTATTGCAATAAAAGTTGTGGTTTGCATACAGTATTACTTCAAGTATTTCGATATCTGAATTTACTGATCATCCCAGTTATTATTATTATTATTATTACAGGTACTAATATTCATATATCAATTTACGCAGCGCTTTACACATATTTTTTTTTTTACATTCACATCAGTCCCTAACCCTCAAGGAGTGTACAATCTAAGGTCCCTAACACTCATTCATACATACACATGCTAGGGCCAATTTAGACAGGAGACAATTAACCTACCAGCATATCTTTGGATTTTACCTTTAATTAATCTTTCACTGGATCCTTAGTTTGAAATATACAGGTTTGCCATGACTGTACTTTAAGAAATCTTTCAACACGAAAACTGACACTAAGAACATTCTAGGTCGGATGAAACTGAAAATCTTAAACCCTGTCCATACTCGAAATCCAATTACTGTGACCCAGGGCATTGTTCTCATGCTGACATCACTGAATTGAGCTATATATGTCCAATCACTGATGTAAGATCAATAATTAGGCTTGACTTATTGGATCTCTGCCTAATGATTGATCTGACATAGGGCACCAGCATTCCCAGGCTTTGTGAAGGGGAACTTATTGTGTTATCTCTGCCTTCCTTTCTGCCATTGCCAACATAGAAAAACTGTGCATATTCTGCTCTATGTTATAGGAATAACAAATCAAGAGGCGGTGCAACTCTTTTTCCAAGTGGCACTTACAGGAACCTTGTTCATTTATCTTGTATTATTACTTCCTATTCTGGAAAAAAAGGAAAAGAGAGGTGAATCCCACCCGTGTAGGAGTGGCTGGAGTCTCTTATCTAGTGATGAGCTGGCCACACTTAGGTTTAGTTCAGGCAGGGTTCAGTGAATATGCCGAATCCGAACACAATTAAAGGATAAGTTAACCTTTTGACAAGTTTGCAGGTACAAAAATGTGCACTTATTATTTTTTGTCACAGGAGCCTGTAAAGCATGGCCTGCAGACCTATCAGTATATCTGCTTGCCTGTACGAGATGTACGGGCAAGCAGATATAGTGACAGAAAGAATCAATGAACTACCATGGCGCTCCACAGTCCATGAATGACTTGTAGTTCACAGAACTCTGTGAATAAATGATGCAACCATGTGGGTGTACCCCAGTATGGCCTCTGTTTTTAAAAAGTGACTGCTTGTACAGGGAAGGGGGAGAGAATCAGGCAGTGGCTGTTACATTGGGAACATGTTACATGTTCCACACTAAAAACAGGTGGAGCATGTAACATGTTCCCAAAGGTGAACTTATCCTTTAAAATCAATGGGATCTAAATGTTAAAAAATAATTCAACGAACAGTTAAAAATTGCTGGGAGCAGTGATCTTAGTAATGCTTAAAGTGAAACATTATACATGCAAAACTCAGTTAATTTACATTTCTGACTGATGCCCTGTCCCTGCCTGTGAAATGGGGCATCTGTGTGATGCATACAACCTACTGCAAGAACACTGACATTTACAAAGAAAAAAGGTTGTTTAAATCACCGACAAAATTACAGCTCCCTGTCACTTCGCTCTGTTTGTGAATAAAGCAGCTGGGGATTTTATTAATCTACACCAGACCCTTTTCCTAGATGTGGGTCTGGTATAGATATTAATGGGTAACCCCCCCTCCCCCCCAAATTCTATATCAAACCATTTGAGTCTGGTATGGCTTTCAATGGGGGACCCCACACAAATGTCAAGAAACGAAAGTGATATTCCACCCCCCCATTCCATATCTTACCTGTATCTGAGCAATGGCAAGCCAATAAAGGGGTGGGATGTATGTGTGCCCTCCTGAACCATACTAGACCTTATGCCCTAAACATGAGGGGGGATACTTTGCCAGGGAAGAGACCCCCTGGCAATGCACTGATTGCTGAGGACAAGGTCCTTTTCCCCCACAACTGTGGCCAATGGTTGTGGGGGTTTGAGGGTGGGGGCTTATCAGAATCTGTAATCCTCTTTTAACAATAGGGAGACTTCCAGATACTGCCCCACTATAGGAGAATGAGTAAGTGGCACATAGTGATACCTGGTATACATACTGTATACAAAACAACACTGGTTTTACTGCTGCCAGCTATTTTTTTCAGAACTCTTCAATTTATTTTGAATAACAACTTTTGATGTTTGAGAACAAGACTTATGTCCAGATCCAAGGCATCCACCATGGGCAGCTGCTGAACCATCCTTTGCCAATGTATTTGCTGGCTATTTAGGAGAAGCATACATTTACCCCTCACAATTGTATTGTACCAATGTGAAGGGCTTCATGAGATTTATAGATGACATTGTTGTCATACTGGATGGCAGTAACCTTGATTTTAAGGGTAAGTTCACACTAGCTTTGTTAGCAGGCATTAGACAGGCATTTGGGAAGTGTTTTTAATGCTCCTCAAACGCCTATGAAAATTCTGCACATGGCAGCACACAGTGCTGTTCACATTGAAGTGTTTGCGTTGCGGCACAATTGTCGCCTCATGTCGAGTCAGGAGGCGTTGAAGCCTCCAATTCAAGTCTATGGTGATGCTCCTCAAACACCTGGCAGGCATTTGTGGGGCGTTTGCGAGGCGGTTGCAAGGCGTTTGCAGAGCGTTAGTACGATTAAACCAGCAAACACCTATCAAACACCTCAAAAACGTGCATAGGGCATTTGGGGAGCGTTTGAGGAGCATCAAAACCGCTTCCCAAACGTCTGTCAAAGGGGCGTTTGGCAAGAGTTAGAAATTAGTCAAGTGTGAACGAGCCCTAAGGCGTATGTTGGATTTCTCAGTGGAATTTCTCCAGGAATAGTGTTTAACCCAGAGATCTCTGAAAGTCTTCCTTTTCCTCAGTGCGTATTATAGTTTTAAATGGAAAAATGTCAACTCCAGTGTTCAGGCTGCTACATTACCACAGCTCCTACTCTAGACACCTTGTACAAAGCCTACCCATTGCATGTATTATACAGTTGTTCAGATCCAGACAAAAAAACAACTGAGTGTATCAGAAATCACAAATCAGAAATTTATATGTGGGGATTACACCACGGCAGTTCTTGATCAAACACTTCAGAATGCAAGGAAACTGAGCACAAAGTTGTGAGACAAATTACTGTTGAAAGAATTTAACAGGGCCTCAGACTTTGTAAAGAAGTCTGATTAGAGAAGGCCACCATCTCTAATATGAACATACTACAAGCTGACAAGGACCTAGCCCCCAAGGTTAAGGTCACAGGTTTATCTGTGAAACAGAACACTGCAAGACTATCTTGTACAGGCTGACCCTAGGACTAGGTACAATAGAATAGTATTGCAAATGTGACATAAAACAGGCTGCGTCATTTATTTATATCCTCATTTTTATTGCATCTTGTTTGATCCTTTTACTGTGAGCCTCCGGGTGTCTTATGCCACACTGGGCAATTTTATTTTATTCCCTCTTTGTTGGTTGTTTTTTTTTGCCGTTCTCAATAGCAGTAGGATGAGATGAGGCCAAGATCACTTGCTAAAATCTCAGCCTAGAGCCAAAATTTGCTTCCCGACAGCCATTACAGTTTGCAGCATAGGCACAGGCAGGTAGGACCAGCTCATTCACAATGTTTTTGCAGAGGATGCATTAAGGTAAAAAAAAAAACCTTCTGCCTTTAAAACCACTTTAGGGTGTGCTGGCAACATATCTTCTGAACTTCTGAAAAACTTCCTGTCTGAGGACAACTGCTCCCCCCATTTCTTCTATGGCATCAAAGAGACAGGGAGTGAGGGAAAATCTCCCCAAAAGCTAGAAATAAAAAACTTTATATATTTTTTCTCTCTCTATTTCTGCTCTATCCAAAACAAAAAAAATGGCTAAAGTTTAAAAAAAAAAAACCTGTTGCTTAGAAGCCCTTAAAATAGAACTTATTTTGATTTTGGATAGAGCAAGGGAGGGTTATAGCCCCTATAAGATTTTGTTGCCATCTGTGTTCCCATTGGGGAAATATCCCTTCACCTCCTGTCCCATAGCCAAAACAAGAATTAGTGTTCTGTATACCTGTTCTGGTGACAATGCTAAATTTGGGATTTTCTTGCACTTTTACTTACAGTGATAACAGTAAACCAGAAAAGTAGAGAGGATGAACCTCCCTAGCGTAACACAGAAAACAATGCAAACCTGACAGATGTTCTGATCCCTCTCCACTCCATTTGATAATGATATATCCCAACTCCTATCACAATTAATTTTTTGGGACAGCTTGGCCTGCGTGTAGTTGTAAAATAGCAATATTGTGCACAACTGCCATGTTTACTACAAACATGTTTACTACATTGATTAAAATGAACTTGTTACTGTCAGGAAGCGTGGCGTCCTGTCGGCCGGCGCACGCGTACTGGCGATGGCTCACGCCGGGACACAAGCACAAGGTCCCGGCGAGCCGAAAATGACAGGACGCCGCGCATGCGCAGTAGGAGCCACGGGCACACCTCGGGCGGCCAATGACAGCCCGGGGGCGCGCCCTGGACGGCCAATGACAGTGCAGGGCGCAATATTTAAAGATGCCCTGCACTGTCACTATTGCCGCAAGGTCTATCTGTGTTCCTGGATCCTGTACCTAAGTTATTGACCCTGATTGACCCTGATTTTGCTGCCTTCTCCTGTGTTTGACCCGGATCGTCCTGACTACGCTGCCTTCTCCTGTATTTGACCCGGATTGTCCTGACTACTCTGCCTTCTCCCCTCCTGACTCCCGGCTTGTTTTGACCTATCTACGGACTGACTTATCCTGCTGACCCTGCGTGTGACCTGACGATTCTCCGCCTGCCGATTCTGTACCTCGCCTACCCCACAGGACCACTGCTCGTGACCTATCCTGCTAGGTTCCGCCGTCCTCCTCACATCTGGCTCTCCCGGTACCAATACATCCCCGGAGGTTCCTTCTGCCACTGGTGGGCCTGCTCAGAGGTCGTGACCTGGTCCTGGTCTGTTTCAAGTCCATCCCCACCATCAGGGGCCCTGGTGAAAGCACAGACCGGGACTTAGACTCCACGCTTTGGGTAGGTCTGTCAAGTGGGCTGCCAGAGTCACCACCTGGCGGATCATAACAGTTACATAGTTAACACAAGAAAACAATATAAGCAGAGGTTATCTCAAGTGAAAACCAGGGGCGGACTGACAACTCATGGGGCCCCGGGCAATAGGGGATCATGGGGCCCCTGTGTCCTTGCCCAAACTCAAAAAAGCCTATGAAAAAGGTACCAGGGGCATCTCATGGGGCCCCCTACTGACCCCGGGCCCTCGAACAGTGCCCGAGTTTCCAAATGGTCAGTCCGCCCCTGGTGAAAACCATATATCAAAACGCTCATTAGATCTGGGGATATAGTTTGCTAACATTATAACCACATCTACACTTTTCCTGCGAAACTCCAGCTTGGCCCTCCCCTTCCTTCTCCTGGGACTTTCTATTGACCAGTGATGACATTTATCTCACTATCACAATTATACAAGCAGGAAATTACATTTCTGGAGGTCTCCAGGTTGCTATATTGTATTTAAATGTACAGGACATTACAGCATCTGCAGATTGGAAAAGGAAGGTAATTTTTAATACAATTAAATAACATGGCTTGTGTAGCATTTGTACAGTATGTTATTTTAATTTTTTTTCAGCTATAATTTTTTTTTCAGAAAGGTGGAGTTGCCCTTTAACCTGCACAGAAAGAGTTAAAATTTGGCTATACTGTTTTAGTTGCTTATGCATTTTTTCTACTTATGCCCAGTTTTAACTGCCCATGTTTTTGACATGTTTATCACACTTAAAAAGAGGGAGGGGGAAATAAATTAGCAAAATGTAAAGATCCTTACAATTTGTGAAAAATAGTTTAAATAATATATCCCTTATTTATGCAAGGAATTTATCCCGGGTAACTGTGTACCACATTATATCCAGTATCAAGGTACAAATCCATTGATCTGATTACTTTTAGATGAAGATACTTTGCTTCGAATATCAGACAGCTGAGAACAGCTGAACATGCTTTTCTGGGTACTGATCTCATACCGAAAATGTCTCTTGCTCGCTGGTCAGAAAATAGCTAACATGTAATGTGTGTGTGAACTAGTAAAATAGTAATCTTTGTTAAAGCAGCTTCTTCATTTTGGTCTTTTGATGGGATGTAATAGAACTGTGCAAGTAGTTAAAACCAACTATCTAGAGTCATTACATGGACATTAACACATCTAAGCAGGATGTTGTACTAATGATTTGTGCTGCTTTCAACAGCTGTGTTACTTAATATGCCTTTTCTATTACAGTTTCAATATCTGCCGCATACTTTATACATACTTTATGCATACGTTATGCATACTTTATGCATTCCTGAGCATCAGGAAATCTATACCACACAGAGAAATGCTGCTAAGATCATATATATATATATATGTATATATATATATATATATATATATATATATATATATATAGTATATAGCAGGGGCGGACTGACAACTCATGGGGCCCCCGGGCAATAGGGGATCATGGGGCCCCTGTGTCCTTGCCCAAACTCAAAAAGGCCTATGAAAAAGGTACCGGGGGCATCTCATGGGGCCCCCTACTGACCCCGGGCCCTCAAGCAGTGCCCTAGTTTCCAAATGGTCAGTCCGCCCCTGGTATATAGCACCCTCCTAGACAGGTTAGGTAAATCTAGTACCTACCAGGCTCACTGTAAATCAGTGTGGCTGATTGTGATTGTTAAGGTCTATTCTGTGTTTCACAGGCTTCAGGTTTTATTGCTCTCCCTGCAATCCAGAATTCTCTGAGTGATTCTGGAACATAGACAAGGCAAATGGGCAGTATGAATATTTATACTGTCTTAGCCAATCCCTGTTGGAAGCTGCACAGATGGTTGCTGTGAAGGTGTATAAATAGTCTGAGACCTGGAACAGAAGGATCTTGTCCCCAAGGAGGTGCTCACAGCCTTGGGGGGGTGCTGTTTTGCCCCCTTGGCATGCCTGCCATGTGTCTGCTGTTCATTGCAGTCCCAGCTGGGCTGGCTGGGGGGCAAATTTTACTGAAAATTGCTGAAGCTGACTGAGGGGATTTGTCATCTGAGGAACTAGTCTTGTATCACTGGGAGAAAGTGTCTGTAAGATATTGGAAGGAGACAACCCATCATCTAAGGACATTAGTGAGTACAGACTGGTATGAGAGATCCTAGAGACTGTGTGCTGTTGCCACTCCTCTGGTGCAAGGTGGAGGCGAGGTTCTAGTATGGGCTGGTATTATTATTATAATAATACCAGCCCATACCAGAACCCCAAATCCACCTTGCTGGCGTCTGAGCCAAAGTGGGACACTATATCATTACTGATCCAGCCACGGGCCCATCCATCTGGTCTGTCAAGAGTAAAGTTTGGTAGAGGGGGGATTATGGTGTGGGGTCATTCTTCAGGGGTTGGGCTTTGACCCTTAATTCCAGTGAAGGGAACTCTTAAGGCCTCAGCATACCAAGACATTTTGGACAATTTCATGCTCCCAACTCTGTGGGAACAGTTTGGGGATGGCTCTCTCTTGTTCCAACATGACTGCGCACCAGTACACAAAGCAAGGTCCAAAAAGACATGGATGAGCGCGTTTGGGAGGGGGGAGGAACTTGACTGACTTGGTCCTGATCTCAACCCGATAGAACACCTTTGGGGTGAATTAGAGTGGAGATTGAGAGCCAGACCTTCTCGTCCGACATCAGTGCCTGACCTCAAAAATGTGCTTCTGGAAGAATGGTCAAACATTCCCATAGACACACTCCTAAACATTGTGGACAGCCTTCCCAGAAGACTTGAAGAGTTTCATATATATATGAAGTGTCCTGTGATTTATTCATGTGTAAGCAATAAACTGAGCTCTTTTGTGTTGCAACCCTTTCCTTTTTTGGTTTATTTTTGGTGGATTCACCTGGATGTGTGCATGACTTTTGCTGATAGTGCTGTTCACCCTTGCACACCTATACATACATATAACAATTTATGACCACCCCCCTAATATTGAGTAGGTCCTCCTTTTGCTGCCAAAACAGCCTGGCCAGTTGAGGCATGGACACCACTAGACATCTGAGGGTATGTTGAGGTAGCTGGCACCAAGCCACATCTCAAAGATGCTCAACTGAATTGTGATCTGGAGAATTTGGAGGCCTAGTCAGCACCTCAAATTTGTTGTGTTACTCCAAAATTCTTGCACCATCTTTGCAGTGTGGCAGGATATTACAGAATTTATATAGCACCAACAGTTTATGCAGCGCTTAACAAAATTAAGGGGGTCAGTACAATTACAAAACAGTTCAGTACAGAAGGAATAGGAGGGCCCTACTCATGGAGTTTACAATCTAAAGGGAGGGGAAGGTGGTACAAAAGGTAATAGCTGCAGGGGATGATCTGATAGGCGTGACTCAAGTACAGTTCTTAGGTGAAGGTGGGGTAGGCTTCCCTGATAAATGAGTTTTCAAGGCTTGCCTAAAGGTGGACAGGGTAGGAGCTGACCAGACATACTGGGGCAGGGAGTTCCAGAGGATAGGAGAGGCTCTGCAGAAGTCCTGGAGGCGAGCATGGGAGGAGGTAACAAGGGAACTGGAGAACCGGAGGTCTTGGGAGGAGCGGTTTGGGCAATAACTGCAGATGAGGTTGGTGATATAGCTGGGGGTGTTGTTGTGGATGGCTTTGTACGTTGTGATTAGAATTTTATATGTTAGGCTAGTGGAAGCCAGTGAAGAGACTGGCAGAGAGGGGCAGCAGTCACTGATCGGCTGTTGGAGCAGTGGAGAGCTGGGCTGCTGTAAATTTACAGTTGGTAAAAATTATATGATTTTTTTTTACCTGTCCATAAATGTCTGGGAGCAGGCAGCGAGTACCCATAACAAAGATGGCTATGGTCGGCTTTGAAACTGGGCATACCCAGTTCCAGAGCTGGCCGAATGGTACTTGGGCTTAGTGGGGGGGGACGGGTGCGTGGTGACATGGTAGTGCTTGGTCCCTTTCCTGAAAATTGTAAGAGTCTGAGAATGTAAGGAGGGGGAATGCCAGCCCAGGAGGAGAAGAGGATCAAAGCAAGGCTGACTGACCCTGCCCTCTGTGCTCTCCCTGCACCCAAGCAATTACAGAGGAGGTCAGTTTGACAACTCCAGCCAGGCCACACAGTCTGTGGGGAAGGGGGGGTCACTGATGCAAGGGTGGTGAGTTAATACACTGAGGTAAGGGGAGAAACTGATATCAAGGTCCCCCTTATAACAGTAACCCTCCCCCCCATTACCTTAGTGTATTCCCTCTGTTGAAGGTGGTCTGTGGTCACCAGAGTCCACCTTCTCCCCACCCCCCCCCCCACATCAGATTTCCCAGCGTTCAACTAGCTGCTGAGTGCCTGGAAGTAAAGGAATGGCAAGGCAAAGGAATATCCCCTTTTCTGTGCAGCCCAGCATGAATACAAAAAAATACATAAAAAATGAATAATAAAATAATGAAATACCATAAGTAAAAACAAAAATAAGAAATATACCTATTCAAGTGCATACGCACTTCTAGATGCTATCCATTAACTGGAATAACTGGAGATACAGTGGTGGGATTGCTTTTATAGAGAGTTTAGAAGGTAGTCAGCCTGCCAGGCTCTGAAAAACTACAAATACAAGAACAAATTGAAAAAAAACAATCACAATTTCTCATGAAGCGTTACGCTGATACTGCACAACTGAAAAAGCAGGATACCTGACGTGTTTCGAGGCAGAAAAAATCTCTTCTTCAGAGTTGCCTACATATAGGGTACGACAACCTGTAGTATAAACATAATCATAAGTATGCTGGTACAAAATATAATAAAAATGTATTCGTCATTGAACATCCTATACTGTATGCTACATACAATACTGACCCTTTTATGAGAAGACTGGTACATCAATAACCACCACAAGTGTCCTGCTTTTCCATTTGTGCAATATCAGTGTAAAGCTTCATGAGAAACTGTGATTGTTGAAAAAAAATAACCGCTGTCCAATTATTTCCTGATTTTATCTCATTTTGTATAATAAAGTTTTCCTTGTTTTATCACGTGAACACTACTTGTGCCTTAAAAGTCTCACCATTAGAGGGTTTATTCAATTTTGCTTAGTATAAGGACGATGGCATTGTCCAACACCACACCAATACCTGTTATGTGGTTTTGAAGTGTCTATTTAACTAAAGACAATAAGGTTTGATACAGCAAAAAAAAAAAAACTAACAAACTATACTATGAACCTATTTTACCACTGGCTAATCTGTATGAACTTGAGGGCTTTAGCTTTATTTTTTAAGAGTAAATTTCCTATAGCTCGCAGATCTGTTGTGGCAGCCACATACACATTTCCATTCAAGCCTATGTGGATAAAATGCATGCTTAGTATAGTAGCCAATAGTGCTGCCTATCTAAGTATGGGGTAGGGACAAGACAACTACACTGCACTGGCTACAGTGACAGTTGCTCCTCCTCCCCATCCTTAGCCAATCAGCAAACACTGTAACCCCCCCCCCCTCCAGCCCGCCACATTTTACTGTATACAGTATGTGGCTTACCGCCAAAGTTAAAAAAGCTATAGATAATAAGAAAATGTAAATATAAAAATAAAGGAACACTATCATCATTTAAACATTACAAAGAATATAACAGAATATGCAAAAAGGAAATAAAGGAATATAACATAATATGCAAAAATTGAAAACGTAACACAGAAGAAGATAGCAGAATCAACCCTAAGAAATTCTTCAAATATATTAATACTAAAATGATCCGGTCCGAGCATGTAGGCCCTTTAAAAATAATCTAGAGTGGGTGACTGGGGACACAGAGAAGGCAAATTTATTAAAAACCTTCTTCAGCTCTGTGTATACAAAGGAGCATGGGGGAGCTCTTGTCCATAATGGGCATGGTATTGACACAGCTCCAGATGATCCACATTGGCTCACAATTGATATGATCCAGAAATATTTAGACAGAATAAAGGTGAATAAAGCAGCTGGATCAGATGGCATACACCCACGGGTCCTTAAGGAATTGAGCTCTGTCATTTCAAAGCCATTGTTTCTCATTTTTAGGGACTCTTTAATGACTGGCATAGTACCAAGTAATTATAGACCTGTTAGTTTAACTTCTATAGTTGGATAGATACTGGAGAGTTTAATAAAGATAGATGAGTTCTTGCTAGAAAAAATATTTTAAGCAACAGACAGCATGGATTCATGAAAGACAGAAGTTATCAAACAAATCTGATTTATTTTAATGAGGAGGTGAGCAGAACCTTGGACAGAGGGGTGGCGGTGGACGTGGTATACTTGGATTTTGCAAAAGCGTTTGACACAGTTCCCCACACATGGCTAATGTGTAAGGTAAAGTCTACAGGCTTGGAAAAATCTGTTATGTAAATGGATAGAAAACTGGCTAAAAGGTCGTATTCAGAGAGTAGCGGTAAATGATTCATACTCTGAATGGTCTAGGGCTGTCAGTGGTGTACCCCAAGGTTCAGTGTTGGGACCCTTACTATCTATAAACGATATAGGGTCTGGGATTATAAATACCATTTTAGTCTTTGCAGATGACACCAAGCTGTGCAGTGGAATAACGTCCTTACAGGATGTCTCCAACTTACAAACCAACCTCAATGCACTGTTTATTTGGGCAACTATGTGGCAAATGAGGTTTAATGTTGATAAATGTAAGGTTATGCACTTGGGGGCTAAGAATATGCATGCATCATACATACTAGGGGAGTACAACTGGGAAAATCAATGGTGGAGAAGGATCTGAGAGTTCTAGTAGGTCATAAACTTAATAAATGCATGCAATGCCAAGCTGCGGTTTCAAAAGCGAGCAAAATCCTCTCTTGTTTTAAAAGAGGTATAGACTCCAGATAGAGAGATATTATTTTACCCCTGTACAAATCATTAGTAAGACCTCACCTGGAATATGCAGTTCAGTTTTGGGCACCAATTCACAAAAAGAACATTGGGGAACTGGAGAAAGTACAGAGAAGGGCAAATAAACTGATAAGAGGCATGGAGGAGCTCAGCTATGAGGAAAAATTAGAGGAACTGAATATATTCTCTCTTGAGAAGAGGAGATTAAGGGGGGGATATGATCAACATGTATAAATACATCAGAGGTTCATCAGGGTTGACCCTGAGGTCATCACAGAGGACAAGGGGGCACTCTTTACATCTGGAGGAAAAGAAATATAATCTCTAAACAGGGAAAGGTTTCTTCACAGTGAGAGCTGTGAAAATGTGGAATAGACTCCCTCAAGAGTTGGCTCTGGCCAGCTCAGTAGATTGCTTTAATAAAGGCCTGGATTGTTTCTTGGATACACAGAATATAACTGGATACTAACATTTATAGGTAAAATTGATCCAGGGAATAGCCGATTGCCTCTCAGGGGATCAGGAAGGAATTTTTTCCCCTCCAGGAGCAAATTGGATCATGCTTTGCTGGGTTTTTTTTGCCTTCCTCTGGATCAACTGTGGGTGTAGGATTATAACCTTTTTTTTAATGGTTGAACTGGATGGACTTTTGTCTTTTTTCAGCCGAACTAACTGTTTAACTGTGTGTAACTGTATTGTTGCTGTATTGTCTCCCTTATATTGTAAAGTGATGAGCAAACTGTTGACGCTATATAAATCCTGTATAATAACAATAATATCTGCAGTCCCTGACCATTTCCTGTAGTATGTCTGCAGTTTCTGACCATCTCCTGTAGTATGTCTGCAGTCTCTGACCATCTCCTGTACCATGTCTGCAGTCTCTGACCATCTCCTGTACCATGTCTGCAGTCTCTGACCATCTCCTGTACCATGTCTGCAGTCTCTGACCATCTCCTGTACCATGTCTGCAGTCTCTGACCATCTCCTGTACCATGTCTGCAGTCTCTGACCATCTCCTGTAGTATGTATGTAGTCTCTGACCATCTCCTGTAGTATGTCTGCAGTCTCTGACCATCTCCTGTACCATGTCTGCAGTCTCTGACCATCACCTGTAGTATGTCTGCAGTCTCTGACCATCACCTGTAGTGTGTGCCTGGTAGGTGTACAGGGAATTTTTTCTAAACTGGCGCACAGGCTGATTTGCATCACATGCTGTAGCCACATTTGACAATGGACTTGCAGTCCCTGCTGCTGGTGGAGTAATATTAGCCTCCTCACTGCCTGCCTCCTTCAGCAAGTAAGTGCTAAGGAGAGGGCCTCTCAGTCTTAGGGGAATAGCAGCAAAACAGTGCCAGGATCAGGCTGGCAGCTATCATCATTATCATCAGTGCAGCAGGCAGTGGCAGAGCAGAGGCAATGGTCAATCTCCAGGAGTCAGCACACAGAGGGATCATCTGCTTTCTCACAAAAGATACAGGGAGATCAAAGTGCACACACATTTCCCCATGCCATGCCCTGCTGTTGCCCATGATGAATTGTACAGTGAGAAGCCATATGTTATCATCATCATCATCACACAGTACAGCGGCTTTTGAGCCACAGCACTTGTATTGTGTGATTATCATGATGATAATAGTAGGACATTGAAATGCATCCTACATTGGCTACATTCACACCAGCGTTTAGGGCCAGTATAGCGGCAGTTCCTCCTGTATCTTTCAGCAGGTAGGTGCAGTTGCTGGCCCTGTTTTCTATAATGACAGGTCACTGGTGGCCTGCATTTTGTTTTGAGGCACACTCAGGGGAGGAGCCAGGGGTGGGGTCAAGGGTAGGGTCAAAGGGGTCCCCATCAAGTAGGCTATATGGGGCCCCATGATTTCTTACAGCTGTCCTGTCTGCAGTCTCTGACCAACTCTTGTAGGAAACTTGTAGTCTTTGCCTATCTCCTGTTGCTTGCCTGCAGTCTCTGAAAGCTTTCTGTAGCATTATCTTCAGTGAATTATATGCATGGCCCTTGGTGATATCAGATGCTGCACTTGATACCCTGTGTATTAAGAAACTTGATCGCCACTGCTTATGGCAAACAGCAAAGTTGATTACATATAATAAACCCGAACATGCCCTAATCTAGTAGGTTTTGTCAATCTTTCTACCTTGTTAATTGACATTCAAGCAAACATCTCAGCAGAGTTCACTGACTGAGCTCAGGTGGGTGCAATCAGAAAGGCAGAGATATGATCAAGAGAGTATTCTTTATCCACTGGAGAATGTCATTTTAAATGGTCTCATATATTTATGACATTACCACCTAAAATATTATCAGTAGCAAGTTTTATGTTTCATTCTGCCAAGCAGGTGACACTCCATGATTCCCGGTTCTGCAATGCAACATCCTGAGTTGCCTCTCTGTCCCCAACCTGTTCACTAGACCATGGACAAGCAACACCACCTCTATTCATTGAGCAGGCAGATGACATAGGAAGCTGTAGTACTGAACCAGGGAATAGTTAACTCTAAAATGTGGTGTTTGGTTTACAACAGTGACTGAACAGAATTACAAATCCATTTCAGGTGTGGGCCATTTTTGTATATCCCATTTAGACATGTTTGACATATGTTGCCATTCATCTGTATGGAATTTAGGTTTTGGATGCAGCAGGCTTTAAAGATATTCAGCAAATTACATTGCAGATAACAGCCTAAATGCTAATTACTATTCTGGGAATAGCTTAGAAATGGTATCACTGTCTATGATATACTTGTGAAGTACATTCTTCTTCTTCCGTCATCTGTGAGCTTGCTGGAATGGAATCCCTCAGACACTTTTAGGTGTCAGTACTCTATACATATTTAAATTTAGTCTTACCTGTCAGAAAATATTTCCTAATCAGGAGTTTTGGTTGGAATCCATGCCCCTTTTTTTTTATTATAGTGTGTAAAATTCTAGATTTCTATTAACCCCCAATGTGCAGTAGACACTGGGATGTAGGCTCACTGGTTCTTTACATTCACTAAGTAAGGGCTTGGGCATCTGACCAAAAATTCAAATGAAGAATGCTTTCATATACTTCCAAGTTGCTGTGTCTCGCTGCTACAGCACAGAACATCTTAATGCATGATAATGACTTGCCTTAATGCAACAGATAGTGCAAATGGGCCTTTATAGATTTTTGTACTTTATATAATTCCTATTGACTTATCAAAGTAAAGGAAAATAGGTACAGCACTGAAACTCATATAGGCCAAATAGAATTAATCTTTTACTGATTTGACTTACCTCTCTGACAAGAGTATAATTAAATTGGATTGGTTAAACAGTTATTAAATATTAAGCAATCAGAAGACATTCCTTAATAAAGCCTAAGCTGGTCCTATCACTGCCTCTTTTTACATTTAGGTGTTTTCTCTAAGGGCTCATTTACACTTGCTGTGAATTTAACACACATTAAAGCTCCTACCACTTCAACATGCTTTTTAATGTGTTTTTAATGCTTCGTTGATGCTTTGATGATGCTTCGATGATGCTTCAGTGATGCTTTTTTGAAGCTTTAATGAAGCTTGGCAAATGCCCTGTATGTGTGGGTTGATTTTTTATTTGAATGAAAGGGGCCCAAAAGACCCCCAGCTCAGTATTACCCCTACTCAGCAGATCCCCAGCTCATTAGTACCCCTGTTCAGCAGATCCCCAGCTCATTGGTACTCTCGTTGAACCCATCCCTAACTTATTAATACCCTCATTCAGCAGATCACCTGCTCAGGAGTACCCCTACCTCTTCTGATGTCACACTTAGTAGTATCCCCAGCTTTACTGATCCTCTGCTCATAGTAACTTCCAGCTCTGCTGATCCCCCGCTCAATAGTAACCCCAGCTCTGCTGATCCCCCACTCAGTAGTAACCCCCAGTTCTGCTGAACCCCCACTCAGTAGTAGCCCCCAGCTCTGTTGATCCTCTGGTTTGCCAATCATCACCACTCCCCTCTCACTATATTGCTCCCATGCTGCGAACCATGTGTGACATTGCTAGTTTCTTCTGCTCCAGTTCCCCAGCTCTGCAGATCCTCTGCCACTCAGTTCTCTCTCTCCGTTCCCACTCACCTTCTATATGTTCTCACCTACTATAGCATTCTTATGTTGCACACCACGTGTGCCATCTGCTAAACACTCCATTCCAGTCCAGACCCTGCTCCCCTTCCTGCTGCTTCTTGCTGTATACCAGATGTGACGTCTGCACCAGCCACTTCCAGAATATACACATGAACCAGAAGTGACTGCTGATTACTTCTTTCTGGTTCACTTGTTGGTTTTCCAGTGCATCCTGGGATATCTCATACCTGCAAAACCTCCAAAACAAACCGAAACTAAAGCTGAATAAAACCCTCTCAAAAGCTACAAGTTCTATAGCAAGCTTTGTCATAGATGTCTATAGAGACTTTGGAGACGCCTTGAAGCTCCAAGAAAGTGACACTGGTATAATTTTTTAAGCAAAGCAAAGCAAATGTAACATGTAAAAAGGACTGTAAGCTTACCATTTTATTTAATGACAGGTGCTTAGATTGACATATGGAGTATATAAAGTTACTTTCACTGGTAAATGGTTTAACCTGTTAGTTTATATGGTTGTCCCTACCTCTTCTTTCCTTTTCCTCCCCTATCCTTTTCCCTTCCCCTACTCTCCCTAAGGTTCTCAGTTGTACAATATTTTGAAAGTTTTGTTGCTCGCATATCTTGACCTATATTTTGTGGTCGTTATTTCTCATTGTAAGCTGGACTTGTTGCGCAACTATACTAACTGCCTGTATGACTCTGAACATATCAACGTTTCATGTTCCTTCTCCTGTAACTGTATTTGCTAAAATTTCAGTAAAAAGTATTTGAATATAAAAAAGCATGTCCAATGCCACATTTTGACGCAAGTGTCAATAAGCCCTAAAGCTGTATAGCAAGCTTCATTTCATAATGTAGTGTACAATAACACCCTATAATCACTCTGCCTGCAGTGTATAGTAAAACCCGAATTCTGACTGGCTGTAGTTGAATACACACACTATCATATTACATATTGTATATTTGATAGGACCTTCTCAGGAGATTCCGTTCACCTCTTACAAAGTCAGACAACTCCCCCAATTTCTGCCCTAAAGGTAAATTCTAGTCCTTTAAATTATTTCTTAACTATACATGAGGCTTAAACATCAATTGCATAAGAACATTTTTGGTAGGCCTAAGCAAATGTTTGAGTTGGCCATGTATGTTTCAAACTTCATTAGATTTACCAACACCTATGCACTGTGATCTATGTAGTACACAGGGGCAGACTGACCATTCAGGCACCCGGGCACTACCCGAGGGCCCCGGGGTCAGTAGGGGGCCCCATGAGATGCCCTTGGTACCTTTCATAGGCTTTTTTGGGTGTGGTTTGAGTGTAGGCAAGGACACGGGGCCCCATGATTTCCTATTGCCCGGGGGCCCCATGAGTTGATTGTATATACTGTACACAATGGATTGCTTATGCACACTCCATTAGTTGTGGTGTGCTGCATTAAAAAAAAAAAAAAGATGTAGGTCTGGTTTTTATTCTCTGTGTGATAGCAGCCTATTCTAAATAAATATACTGCCTGAAAGGCAATTTGTCACTAAAATTAAATTGCCTAAAAAGCTGTCCCTGAAAAAGAAGAATGTAAATATGTACCTCTATTGCTGCCTGCACTGCTGAATGCTGTTATTTTACAGAAAAGCATCCCCTCAGATAGTTGCAGAAACCAACACTTTCACTAAATACAAACCCATAACTCTTTAGGTGTTAGTAATTCTTAGGAACTCCAGCAATCATACTAACAGGTGACTACAGAGAGTGCTCATAATTACATGTGAGATTTCTACATAAAGAGGGAATTCAGTTTAATACAGTAGAATTCAGAATTCCCTTCCCATTGTTTTAACAATCAGGTACATATTAGAGAGAAAAAATGAAGTGGTTGAAGAGGCAGAAGGTTTTTTTTTACCATAATGCATTCTCTGCCTTAAGGTAAAAAACCTTCTGTGATCAGCACCCCAACCCCTAAATACTTACTTGAATCTCAATCCAGTACTGAACCTGAAAGCAAAAGCATTGCTTTCTCTCTCTCTTCTCACTGGAAATGGAGGCAACAACGGGAGAAATTGGCTCCTGCAGCTGTTAATCAAATCCAATGAGCAAGGAGCTGGGGAAGGGCCAAGCCACGCTGCGTGTATCAATAGACACACACATTGCAGCTCAGGATCAAGCCCGCAGGAATGCCCCCATAGTAAGCGGTTTTCTATGGGGGCACTCCAGAGGTAGGAGGAGCCAGGAGCACCGACGGGGACCCTAGAAGTGGAGGATCGGGGCTGTTCTGTGCAAAACCACTGACCCTATGCCTCAATGATGGGGCATAATTCCCAACACTGACACCAATGAAAGGTCACAACTCCCCCAATGACACCAACAATGGAGCCCAACGACACCAATGATGGCCACAATTCCTCCCAATGACACTAAAGACAAAGCTCAATTCCTCCCCAATGACACCAACAATGGGGCCTAATGACACCAATGATGGGGCACAATTCCTCCCAATGACACTAAAGATGAAGCACAATTCCCCCCAATGACACCAACAATGGAGCCCAATGACACCAACGATGGGACACAATTCCTCCCAATGACACTAAAGATGAAGCACAATTCCCCCTAAGGATACCAACAATGGGGCCCAATGGCACCAACAATGGGGCACAATTCCTCCCACTGACTCCAAAGATAGGGCATTGTTTATTCCACTGACGTCTGGCCCCCCTTAAGTCTGAAGGACAGTAAACTGGTCCTTTGTTTAGAAGGTTTGGAGACCCCTGCCTTACATCATCTGTAATGATCAGATTTCATCGTAGCCTCTTCAGCCTGGGCTCCTTTTAGTTTAAAATCTGGCAAGAGTTCGCTGCATATTAATCAGAATGTATAAAGGACATTTCACAGAGAAAGCCAACAGTCTACGGACGCATGTGATGGGGTGCAAGTGGGGCTGCATTTCCTCTCTTCAGCAGATCATCTCATCTGGATGCATGCATTAGAATTTCTGCTTTTATTTTGAAAAGGAAGGAGGTAATGGCTGTGTCATCTGAGGGCAGGCCAAGCAGCTAAATGTAGATCATTACCAAAGATGAGGTATGGAATATTGGAAGGAGACTGGTTGCTGAGAGTAGGGAAAGAGTTTTTGTGGGGGCTTTCATAATACCGCTTTTACCCTTTAAGAGGGATGAGATCCGAAAAGATCTAACATTACTTGACGTGTACATACGCCAGTCATTGCATGCAAGATGAGCACCCCAGAAGCTTGTTAACTGATTTACAGAACCATATTGCCTATTTATCTGTGCAATACCAGAAAAGAGCAAATAGAAAATTGAATAAAATCTGCACATGCCCAGTAAATATTTCATCTGATTTGGGTTCCATGAGATTTTGGATCCATAAACAGCCAGGCTATCACCTAACATGTGGAACAGAAACTGACAATTACCAGTAACAGGTTAATGGAGTTCAGACATCAGAAGAGATTGTCAGCATGCTTGAAAATATTTGACCCCTTTTAAGGACGTGTTTCCCTTTCCTCATATCAAAGAAAATGGTTCATTTACAGTTTTATAATAAGGAAAATTACTGATTGTGTGTATTGATCAGTACTATGATGGGTTGATCTACCAATCAGATAATTGGCCCGTGTATAGATAGCAAACCATAGCCCTTTAATATTGGTGGAGAATACAGTATATGCCTTCATTATGTGACCGTTTCTATTGTTCTCTCAGCAGTCATATAGGATCCAGCAGTCTGGCATTTGTGCTTAGCATCCAGCTGAATAAAATTTGTACAAATATGGTTGAGTGGCCCAAGTAAAATATGTATGGCCTGGGTAAGGATGACCATAAATGAACACATATCTTGCCTAAGATTATGAGTGGGGAGAAATCTTCTTGCATGACCTGCCAAAATCTTCTGCCTATCTAAGTTAACAGGTCAATGTGGCTCTGTGAAGGTTCCTGTCCCTTTCCCCATATAGGAAGTAAAGGCCACCAACCGGTTTCATTTTGGGAGATCTCTGTTTAATAATAGAACTACAGATCATGGCTCTTTAAATCTCTGGACAACTTGATCATCACAAATAATGCATAAAACTGTTGATTCCTGCAATCAGGGAATGCACGTGCAATCTTATTGTCTGCAGATAGATTATAGCCTCTGTATAAACAAGACTGTTAACAAGTCATATATAGGAAATGGGTATTGACGCCTACTGATGAAGTCATAAAATATTACATCTTTCGCAGGTTACCTATCAACACTACATAGCCAGAAAAAGGATATTAGAGAAGATATTGTAAACAAGAAGCAACGATTAAAGGATCAGTTTTCTACTGGCAAGATTCTTTAATTTGTGCTCAGACTGCTGAAATCTTATCTGACCTCAGTTAAGTAGAAAAACTAGAGCCGGAGAAGTAGATCATCTATTGAAAGTTGATGACATTTAATCCCCTAGCAAAGAAAGTTCAGGCATGCGGAGACAGAACTTTAATATCTCATCTGGGTATCTGGCATTTTAATATTACTGACAACTGCCAAATTAATGATAGCACGTCTAGGGGCAAATAATGTAATGTTTGGAATTACAAGTACTGAGACTGGTAGGGGATATTTTTGGAGACAGATGAGAGTTCTTACTTACTTGCTTCTTTGGCTTTATCTGAGTAGGTTGTGGTCAGATCTTCGTCTACCGGGTGATCCACCGGTCCTATCATAGGAATAAGATGCCTCTCAGCTCTGATGTTCTTGGTGGTATGAGGCAGAAGTAAAGACTCAGGTGAGTCTGCAGTGACATTGGATATTGGTTCAGACTCTTCAGCTGGCAGGAAGCCTTCCACATCTGAGAAGGGGGTTTCAGCTCTGCTAGCATCAGGCTCATATTTTATTTCTCTTTTGGCCACTCCGCTTGTTGGCTGCAAGATATCTTCAGCTGCACCTCCAGGACCACTTTCATACCCACTCATTTCAGATAATGATTGCTGCTCGTTCTCTGCCTTGGTGTTGCTTCCAGGCGGGGATCTTGGACTCTTCTTTCGTGCCCTACGGTGCTTCTCTTGGGGTGCTTGCTGCTGGTTATGATGCTGTTGTGCACTCTGGAGATGTCCTGGAGATGCCCTGATGTCAGCGTCGCTGTCAGTTTCCCCGTAGTAGGCTTCACTATCAGGAGGAGAGGTAATGCTCTCCAGGTGCAGCAGTCGTGGTTGGCCAGTTGTGGTGGAGATGGATGGGGATGTACCCCAGGAACTGGGGGGTTCTGGGCTTCTGATGGAGTTTGGGCTGCTAGGGGAAGGATTCACTTTGTGGGACCGAGGTGTCTGGGCTCCAGCTGCTGCCCTGTATGGGATGAAAAAAAAAAAACAAACAGGGTCACATTACATGTAGTCAGTTCTAAGTTGGGAGGAGTGCACAGAAGAGGAGAATGCTTCAGCACCAGTGCTATGAGATGGATAAAGAGTACAAGAGACACACAGGCTATCCAGGCTATATACTTATCCTCTCAATACTTCTCCTCCCTGGGGAAACACTATGTGCCAACATTGGGCTCTAGTGGGACAGGCTTGTGCTTAAAATTACAGAGCACTCAGTAATAACAAAATATTTCAACTTCAGAATTTGAATAGCAATTACTTTATCAGCTAATAATAAGAAAAAAATAAAATGGCAATATTTCTAATACGTAACATGCTACTGAAATTCCTATAAACTTAAGCTGATTTTCCCATTGGAACACACTTACTTTCCTGCAAACTGGCCTTCAGCAAACGTTGTTTCCTGTAGCAATTGTTTAACATTCTTTACCATTTTCAAAGCTGTAAAAGTAAAACCTACAGTAATTGTTTACTTTTCTTTTTCTTCCCTTCTGAAGCACATGATTCCTGTTAGGTTCTGCTAATCTGGCCAAACTGTGATTTTATGTATCTCACGTGACACTCATGATTAGACTAATGGGACTAAAACATCAGGACTTTAACTTAATATGTATATAATCTTTCCGTCCTTAAATTTTTATCACAAACTCGTGAACAGTTAATCCAGAAACATATTTAGCAATCAAACATTTTTGGTCATTCTACTTTCTCAACATTCTGCACATTTTTATTTTGCATGCTGCTTCTTAGCTTTCAATTATTCAGGGCCTTCTGTCACAGACTGTTAAACGTATTTGTTAAAAATACATTGCACTTTGCATCCTAGCATTCTCCTGAAAGGTCCAAGAATAGGGAGATAGCAGGATGCTAGCTTCTATGGTAGAAGTTCACCCCCTGCTGGGGCAACAACAGTACTGCTCACAGAATATTTGGCAAAATATTATACTGGAATTTTGTAGTGTGCAAAATGACTGTATAATTTAAAATACATCAGCTAAACACAAAAATTTGGGAGGCATGTTATACATTACCATGAAACTATTCTCTATTGTATGTGCAGTATTTAATAATACACTTTTATCCCCTGTGGATTTGTAAAGCACTCTCCTCCTGCCAGTCCTGCCCTGGACAAGTGCTGTGCCTTAACATCTTGGTTGCATTACTTTGTCTGCCTTCTATTTCTTTGGCTGCAGCATGTCCATTTGCATTGCAGGGAAGGCAATTAAATGTATGCATCTGAGTAGCTCTGCCTTTAAATTCAAAAGGCAGTGTTTGACAGCAACAACTGTGTACACAGGCCCTTAAAGAAAAGGACTTGGAGGTAAGTATTGTTCATTTTACCTTGAGGTTAGATAAGGAGGTGTTTCTCCTCTATATGACTCACTTAGTAGTCTGTGCATTCTGATCTCCCTATTTTTCATGGTTATTTTAGAGCACAGCTGTGAATCAGCCTCCATAAAGCTGCAGCTCTTACTTGGAGCATACCACCACTTGCAGGCTGCAAGTGGTAAATATAATATATTAATATACAGCATTTTAACTTTAACTGGTTAAAAAAAATATAATCAAATTAAAATAAAAAATACTTCTATCCCAATTAAATGGCATCTTAGTGTCATGGTATTGTGAGACCATGCTGCCTTGACAATGGGATCCCAAGTGATCCCGAAAAGTTAGCTCTTTGCTTTTAAAAATAAATTTCCTTTTTGAAGAAAGGGCAATGGGGACAATTCACAAAGCAATATCTTAAGGCATCCAACTATGATAAGGTAAGATACCGCAGAGCGTTTTACAAATAGTTTGCTGGCATTCCCTAAAAAACGCTACTAAAATACTGCATTAATTATTTTATGAAGTCGTGCAGTATTTTAGTACTGAAAACATGCAGTAATGTAACACCTGGTGGTAGCAGGCATGTTTATTGATAGTAGTAACTACCGGTTGTTAAGGAGCGGGTGGCCACCAGCGTTCTTTAAAACCAGTAATTGTCATGAATGGCAAGGAGCAGGCGGCCACCGCGTCCTTAACAACCTATGAATCTTCAGCTTTATTTCAACGGGGTTCCCCGCTGGCAACTGAATGTATAAAAAAGAATTGCTGGCAATAAAAAAATAAGAAAAAAAGGTGTTTTTAGGAAAAAATGCATGGGCCCCCCCCCCAGATTTATACAAGACCCTTATCTGAGCATGCAGCATGGAAGATCAGGAAAGGGGGGGGAGACGAGTGAGCAACTACCCCTTCTGAATGATACCAAGCCACATTCCCTCAACATGGAGCAGTGCTTTGGGGCAGGGGGGCTGCAAGAGCCTCTTCCCCATAACCCTGGCTAGTGGTTGTGGGGGTCTGCGGACGGGGGGCTTATCAACCCCCCCCCCATGTGAATGAGTATGGGGTATATGGTACCCCTACTCATTCACCAAAAAAAATGTAGGATAAAAAATACACATTAGGCAGTTTCGGACAAGTCCTTTATTAAAAAAACAAAAATTAAAAAAAGTCTCAGTGACATCACCAGGGCCCCGCTCTTAGTTATTTAAGAACTGTCAAATAACAGCCTTTGTCGGGAGCGGAGTTCTTTTTTTTTACGGGTCAGCGGTGGCAGCAGGCTGACGATGGATCTACACTGGGGGACTTTTTTACATTTTTGTTTTTTTAATAAAGGACTTGTCAAAAACTGCCAGCTGTCTTCTTTTACACTACACGTTTTTGTGGTGAATGAGTAAGGGTACCATGCACCCCATACTCATTCACATAAGGGGGGCTGGGATCTTGGGGCCCCCTTGCTAAAGGGGGCTTCCAGATTCCGATAAGCCTTACACCTGAAGACCCCCACAACCTCTGGCCAGGGTTGTGTGGAAGAGGTCCTTGCCCCAAAGCACTCCTTCCATCCCATATTAAGGGTATGTGGCCTGGTACGGTTCGGGGGAGCGCTCGCTGGCCCTCCTTTCCTGACCTGCCAGGCTGCATGCTCAGGGGAGGATCTGGTTTGTATTTTAGGGAGGACCCCACATAATTTTTTTCCTTAATTTTGTATTGCTGGCAATTCTTTTTTTTACATTCAGCTGTCAGCAAGGAACCACACTGACAGCTGATGGCTCATCAGTTGTTGAGAAAGCTGGCAGCTGCCCTTCCTTAACAACCAGCAGACATTCCTTAAAAACTGCATGCCTCGACCACTACTTAATTACTGCATGCATTTAGTTATTTGTTTCCCGGTCGGTGATGTCACAAGGGGCGGGGTCACTCAGTGACATCACCAGGGCCCCGCTCTTAGTTATTTAAGAACTGTCAGACAGTTGGAGCCTTTGTTGGGAGCTGAGTTCTTTTTTTTTTTACGGGTCAGCGGTGGCGGCAGGCATCATGATTGATGATGGATCTACACTGGGGGACTTTTTTAATTTTTGTTTTTTTAATAAAGGACTTGTCAAAAACTACCAGCTGTCTTTTTTTACATTACACTTTTTTGTGGTGAAAGAGTAAGGGTACCATGCACCCCATACTCATTCACATAAGGGGGGCTGGGATCTTGGGGCCCCCTTGCTAAAGGGGGTTTCCAGATTCCGATAAGCCCCACACCTGAAGACCCCCACAACCTCTGGCCAGGGTTGTGGGAAAGAGGTCCTTGCCCCAAAGCACTCCTTCCATCCCATATTAAGGGTATGTGGCCTGGTACAGTTCGGGGGAGTGCTCGCTGGCCCTCCTTTCCTGACCTGCCAGGCTGCATGCTCAGGGGAGGATTTTACGGAGGACCCACATCATTTTTTTCCTTAATTTTGTATTGCCAGCAATTCTGTTTTTTTTACATTCAGCTGTCAGCAAGGAACCCCACTGACAGCTGATGGCTCATCAGTTGTTGAGGAAGCTGGCAGCTGCCCCTCCTTAACAACCAGCAGATATTCCTTAAAAACTGCATGCCTCAACCACTACTTAACTACTGCATCCAATTAGTTGTTTCCTTTTGGGAATTGTCTTTTTATGCAGTATTTGCCAAGCGATTTTGCTATTTGTGGTAAATACCTCATACTAGCTGTAGTGAAATTACATTTTCAGTATCACATGCAATATGTTGTCATGTGACCAACATAACACATGTGATACCTTTAGTGAATTGTCCCCAAGGTGCTAGTGATATACTTTTGCATTTATACACAATCTTACCACTTCAGCACACTCAAAACCTTTTTTTGTGTTTATCTGATAAACCTCACATTGAATTAAGCTATTTAATCTTCCCTCTATCGCAGTGGTGTATTTAGGTTTCGTGCTGCCCTAGGCAATACAAAAATCATCTCCCCCCCACCACCACCACCACAGAGAGACCCTGATAGCGACCAACACCCCCCTCCCCCATGAAGAGAGCCTGACATTGACCAACATCACATCAGCCCCCCCCCCCCACCCACAAGAGAGCCTTCCAATACCAGCGCCCCCCAATACACTGACAACCCACCCCCCACCCCGGCGAGAGAGAGAAGACACTTACCTCCAGAGTTCCAGACATCCCTGGAAATAAGAGTCAGGCTCTGCATACACCATCAAGAAACCTGCAGCCTCTCTCAGATCCCACCTGGTCCCCATGCTGCGTGTTTCCCTTTTTCCAACCCTTCTTTTGAGGGGGTGGCGCTGCCCCCCTGGAAAATGCTGCTGCCCCCTTGAAAAATGCCACCCTAGGCAAATGCCTTGCTTGCCTTGTGGTAAATACGCCCCTGCTCTATCGTATCACAACTCTTTAGTAATCCCTAGATAGCAGCTGTGAAACTTTGTGTAAAAACTGGTTTAAACCACCTAGTAAACTAATGCTTAGGACAATACATTTTTCATCATTTTACAGTTTGGTACCCACATGTGAGAAGTGTAATATTCTAGACCAAATCAAAAAATATGTATTTGTTCTACTAAGGCCTCATTCACACGGATGTTTATATGCTGAAATGTCTTCCAGCATTAAATCCCTGGTACTTTTCTGTACTCAGGGAGCCTCACATGAATGGCTGTACCCAGGGCTGTGGATAAGGGGGCACCACCAGTCCACCTGTACGGGACCCAGGACAGCAGGGGGGCCTAGGCAGCTGGGTGAATTGGATGTGGGCAGGGAGGGTGATTGGCACAGTGGGGGGGGGGGGGGCAATTACTGGAACCGATCCCCTGTATGATGCTTTCTGCAGCATCTGCAAGCTGGTTTCTTCTCCTCTCCCTCCCGCTGGTTGTCAGCTGCAGCAGAGAGAGCCAAACAGGGGATTGGTTACAGTATATGCCCCCCCTCCCACTATGCTGACCACCCTCACTGTGCACATCTTATTCACCCAGCTGCCTGGGCCCCCACAGTGCCAGCTTTCCTTCTCTCCTTCCCACAAGCAGCTGCAAGCACACAATAGGATCCTTCTGGATGGAAAATGGGGGAAGGGTCTGATAATAATATCAAAATAACCAGCCCCTTCCTTTCCTGAATGAACACAATGTGTGATTGGTACTAATTACTCACTGTGTTTGTTCATAACTGAAGTACAGTAAACTGTTTTGTTTTATTTAAGGGGGCCCTTTCAGGTTGGCTGTATGGGGCCCCTTGGTTTTGAACAGCAGCCCTGGCTGTAGCTATCCATACTTGCTCCACATTTGTTGAAACATTCCTTACATGTCTGTAGAAGCGACCAGAGTGTACCCGCACATGCGTATATGGCACATTTCCCTAAATGCCATGTACAGCCTTTTATTTGTGTTGGTGGCTGTACTAGGCACCTGCGGCTCCCCATGCATTTTATTTTGATAGAAGACTTGTCAGCATGCAAATGTACATGGGCATCAGGCCTTAATTGATATACCAAAAAAAAAAAAATCAGACCTCAAGGCCATCATGGTCCCTGTTTACTCTACCCAAATTTTGGCCTCACTGAGCAGTCTTTCAGTTTTCTTGTGTGCAGGCACAACTTGTTCTATAGAAATAAATAGGAGTAACCAGCAATGTAACATATGATATGAACTCAACATGTCTATGTTGATTTTGTGCATTTTAGCACATCTGTGTTACAGAGATCCTCTCTTCCTTAATGTGGTTCCCCCAATATGCACAATGCATGAGCAAAAACATATGCCTGCATTGACCCATTAAGACAAGTTTAATATTTACATACATGGTACTTAGACTTTGAATAACAGTTGAGCTTATCAAAAAGTTTATGTAGGCACTAGATATGTGCCTTTGGAGCAGGAAGGCAGACAACTTTGGTTTATCTGCAAATGGATTTTTGGTGGTTGACCAATACTTTTTCCGACCAGGTTCTGTCTGGTTGGGCTAACTGACAAATAATAATTCTCTATTCAGCCCGGTTGAACAAAGAATCTATTGTGTGTCATATTGAAGTGGAACTGAACACAAGAAAAAATTTAAGTTGGCTGTTTTTGACATAGGGTTTGCATGTCTCTTCTACCAAAAAAAACCTCTTTTTTACTAGTAAGGCTTTTTGAATTAACATGGTCTGCTTCAGAAAAGTTGGCACAAGCAACTGAGAAGTGGCAAGGGAAAGTGCAAAACTGTAATTGCTGGAACATGGAAACTTGAAGTTAAAGCAGAGCTTTACTCAGAAGGGGAAGTTCCGCTTTAAGCCTTGTCCCCTGCTGCCCATTAAAGATTGGCACCTTTGGGGAGCGGGTGGGGGAGGGGGTACCCAAATTTGACTGGTACCAGCTCCCACTTGTTATCCACCCCCCCTGTAGTCTTTTGGGACACATGACAGGTTCCAGAACAGGGGCAGACTGATAACTCATGGGGCCCCCGGGCAATAGGGGATCATGGGGCCCCTGTGTCCTTGCCCACACTCAAAGCACACCCAAAAAAGCCTATAAAAAAGGTACCAGGGGCATTTCATGGGGCCCCCTACTGACCCCGGGCCCTCGGGCAGTGCCCGAGTGCTCGAATGGTCAGTACACCCCTGTTCCAGAAGACTATGGGGCCATTCACAAAGCACAGTGCTTCTTGCACATGCGGAGTGGGCACCCGGCTGTGAAGCCGCAAGTGCCCACACTGAAGATGCCAGGGAGAGAAGACGGCCGGTGAAACCAGCGGTGGTGAGGACACCGCTGGACTGAGGGACAGGTAAGTGTCTGTATTTTAAAAGCCAGCAGCTACAGTTTTTGTAGCTGCTGACTTTTTTTCTCAGGTGGAACCAGGGGCGGACTGACCATTTGGAAACTCGGACACTGCCCGAGGGCCCGGGGTCAGTAGGGGGCCCCATGAGATGCCCCTGGTACCTTTTTCATAGGCTTTCTTGAGTTTGGGCAAGGACACAGGGGTCCCATGATCCCCTATTGCCTGGGGGCCCCATGAGCTGTCAGTCCGCCCCTGGGTGGAACTCCGCTTTAAGATTGCAATAATGTGCAAGTATGTTGTGCATACTTACATATTATGGCAAGTGCTCCCGCCACATCCTCAGTTAATGCTACAGAGGAATCTGCTAGAACTGGCAAGGTAAAAAGCAAACATTATAAATGCTTTGAGTCAGGACCACTGTTAGATATCACAACCTACCTGACAGGCCCTCCCACTGCCAGAGAAAATATCACAATTATATTTATGGTAAAAAATACACTAAAAACTTTATTAATGAACACAATCCCAACAAAATTTCTGTTAAATCTAAATGATAAAGCTGTACTGAGCTAATAAATAAATGTGTGTGTGTAATTGAGGTCTTGGGGCCCATTCACATGGGTGCTGTGGCCTGTATCGTGTTAATCAGTAGTTTGTTTATGTGGCTGGAGCCGTTTGCAGGCAACCTATGTTACACTATGGAAACACTGCAGGTCCTAATTTGACAGGCATATGGGTGCAGGTGTACAGCCCTGAACACAGACATTCAGGGCCACTTCCCCACGCCTGCACACCTGTCAGATGAAAACCTGTGTTCATACAGCTGCTGTGTCCGCATAGTGTAACAGGTGGCTCGAGCCACATGGACAGCCCCCTAATTCATGCTGTACAGGCCAGAGGACCTGTGTGAATGTGGCATTTTTTGACAATTGTTTTTCCTCAACCCATTAATTTCAATGGGCTTCCTAACATGTGGGAACATGCAAAAATACTGCAGGCCTATTATTTTAAAAGTGTGTTGCACCTAACCACACAGTAGTGTGGTAACAAGCGTTTTGGTGGCTGTGAACGCATCTGTGTTTACCAGACATGTGGAGGTGCAATTAAGTATTCATGGTACCTGCGCACATCTGCAAAGGACATATGTGTTTCTTTGCTGTGCAGGTAAATGCATGCTCTTGCATGAGTTTCTGCACCACAAATGGTGTGAACAAGTCCTAAGGGCTGGTTCACACTATAGAAACGCAGTCTAGATGTGTTCCAGATGCGTTTTTGCATGCGCGTTTTTGATGCATTTTTAGCGTGTTCTGGTGTGTTTTTTATGCATTTTTGACACGTTCCAGTGCGTTTTTTATGCATTCCAGTTCATTTTTTCCCGTCTTTTTCTTCAATTAAGTTAGGGACATGTGCGTTCCAGTGCATTTTTGGTGCATTCCGGTGCGTTACAGTACAGTTTTGTGCAGAATAAATGCAGCATGTTCAACTTTTTTTTCTGCAACTGGAACTGCAAGCTCTGATGTGAACTATGACATTGAAAACCTACTTTCTGTGCATTTTGGTTGCAGAAAAAAAGCAACTGAAACTCATGTAGTGCTAACTGACCCTGAAGGTTATTATAGGTAAGGGAATGGGACTGACCAGGAATTGTGAACGCAATCAGACTAGTAGTGAGATTCAATTAGGAATCTTATAATGATGCTAAATTTGAGCTGTAGGTGATAGGAAATGAGACACATTAACTAGATCAGTAAATAAATAGTTAAATAAAAAGAGCTTAGAGGCGATATATCGATTGGCAGAGGGATCAGGTGGGGGGGGTCAAGTTGTATAAGAAGAGAGGTTTGTATCAGTGAACAGAAAGGGATCAGCAGTCTGGGTGAGAGGAGAGAAACAAAGTTGCAATCAAATGTAAACAGGAAACTTGAAGTGTCAAACCCTTGGAGTTTGCACTGGAAGTCCCCTTGGTGTACCTCCTCAGACCCCAAATTAATCCTTCCTCTTTCACCACTATGCACTGAGGGGATCCCTCAGCAAGGGATTCCAAGATCTTCCAATTAAGTAGTCCAGGGTGAGAACAAGTTGGGTCTTGCATCTGACTGCGCTCTCCCTTTCTCTAGCCCAGTGTTTCTCAACTCCAGTCCTCATGGACCCCCAACAGGTCATGTTTTCAGGATTTCCATTATTTTGCACAGGTGATTTGATCAGTTTCACTGCCTTAGTAATTACCACAGCTGTTTCATCTGAGGGAAATCCTGAAAACATGACCTGTTGGGGGTCCATGAGGACTGGAGTTGAGAAACACTGCTCTAGCCCAAGGGTGTCGAAGTACTCACACTGTCCTGTTCTGTTAGCTTGGTGGGTTGCAGCTGATTTCAGGTCCTACTCTGGGCTGGCTTCTTCCCTTCTAACAGGATTGTCCTCCCTAGGAGACTTGGAACAGTGGAGATCCTCCTTTCCAGCAACCAGCTTGCAGGTAGGCTCCCATCCCTGAGGCCCCCTCCCAGGCTCCCCTCTCCAGCACCTTCCTTCATTCCATTTTCCACCTGACTCCCTTGCTGCACAGGCTCATATTTAAGCATTGCCCTTGGCCACCATGCCCAACCTCCTGCCTCGGGATTGGTCACGTTCCCCTAAACATGCAAATCTGGGTCTCCTCCTCTCCTTTGCCCCTCTTCCAGAACGTTCCAGAAGTTTCTGGAAGGGTGGGAGGGCTCCAGAAGCCCTGACCTGTAGAGCCTCCCAGCCTGTCCTGAAGTGAACCCACTACCTCACTCCCAGGCTGACTCATCCCAGGCTTCTAACAAGCCTCTAGCTCACAAAAACATCCTATCTAGTACTAGATGGCTCTACACACTCTTGCATGCATGTATCAGTTGTGCCTCCCAACATTAGATGCAACAATAGAAACGGGTTCTCCCTTCCCCTCCATTCTAAGCTAACAGACTGTCTTGAGACTGCACTGTCCATTGTTAACTCTTCCCTGTGAAGTTCAGAGAAGCAGCACTGAGTGAGCTGGAGCCAGCAGCAATTAAAGGTTTAAACTGCAAGTCCTGTATTAAGAATTTTAGCAAATACTTACCTGGGAAATAGAGGAATGAACACTGCTCAGATCAGCCCCTGGAGCCGGATGTGTGGAATAGCCTCAGCTGCCGCTCCGGCTGCACCAGCTGACACCGGGGGGCTTGATCACAGAGGCCAAACTATTTTAAATACCTGATACAAACAGCAGCTATAAGCAGAGTAGGTCTGAAAAAGGTGGTTATAGACTATATATTAGTACAAAGAGATCTGATATTTTCCATTATCCATTTAGTTACTGAATCAACAAAATACTTCCTTTTCATTCAAAATGTTTTCATTATGTGATTTTCAGAAAGGTCTTACACTTCTTAATACTCTCTAGTACTATATTGATCTGGGTATAAGAATTCTGTTGTCAGCCATCTTACCTGATAACCATCACTGTAATGTTATATTATAGTCTTTCCTATTATTTTCTTACATCAACTCAGCTATATACACTGATGTGATGTAGAGAATAATTAAGATAGCACAGATATTTTGCTGTGTACGTTTGCAGATATGTTTCCAGAGCTATCAGTTGCCTGTGGCAAGGCCCTGGTTCCAGACAGCTATTTGAAAGACATTAGCGTTCAGCCAACAAGCAACTTACATGTGAGCTGTCAAGAGAAGCAGTTAATGCCATGTGAAAATCAATAGTGCACTGCTGTGAGTGATGCTATTTCTCCCCAACAGGTGGAAAGAGTCCTTCATGATGGGATTAGGTAAGGTGGGTGAGGGGATCACTATTTTCAGACATGTTAAGCTGTTGACTTTGCTGCTATAATAAACTATTATGTCTCCTGCTTGTTCAGTAGGCAGTTGTATACTACAGAAGAAAAAAAGGTCTGCGGGTCAGATTTCATGCATTTACTGATTTGATGCAGTTTACAGATTCCTTTGTCATTTATTATTTTTACACTTGTCATCTACATATTGTCATTAAACTCTGGCTGTCTCTAGGTCTTTATTCTGGATATCACAGTCACTGTTACTCATTTGTGGGTTTATTACAAATCAGAAAATACAAACTTTTCCCCAAACCCAATTAAAGTCTATAGGGGCTTAATCTTAGAGTCTAATAACCAAATTGTCAAAAAAGGAAGCCAGGCACTGCCATGGCAGAATATTATTATTATACAGGATTTATATAGCGCCAACAGTTTGCTCAACGCTTTACAATATAACGGGAGACAATACAGCAACAATACAGTTCAATACAAGAGGGATAGGAGGGCCCTGCTCCTTGGTGCTTACAATCTAGGAGGGAGGGGCCAGTGGAACAAAAGGTAGTAACTGTGGGGGAATATAAAAAAAATATAAATAAAATAACGTACAGTAGGGACAGGGCCTTTTCATGACTACAGTGAAGATACACAAAAATTTAAAATAGAGGAGGGTTGTTAAAGCTGGGGAGGGGGTTGTTAAAGCTGTGCATGGTGTTATATTTACTATATTGCCAAAAGTATTTGAATACCCCTCCAAATCATTGGATTCAGGTGTTTCAATCATCTCCATGGCCACAGGTGTATAAAATCAAGCACCTAGGCATGCAGACTGCTTCGACAAACATTTTTGAAAGAATGGGTCGCTCTCAGGAGCTCAGTGAATTCAAGCGTGGTACTGTGATAGTTTGTCACCTGTGCAATAAGTCCATCCACGGTCAACTGTCAGTGGTATTATAACAAAGTGGAAGCAACTGGGAACAACAGCAACTCAATCACAAAGTGGTAGGCCACATAAAATCATAGAGCGGGGTCAGCACATGCTGAAATGCACAGTGCGCAGAAGTCGTCAACTGTCTGCTGCGGTTCCAACATGACTGCACACCAGTGCACAAAGCAAGGTCCATAAAGACATGGATGAGTGAGTTAGGGGTGGAGGAACTTGACTGGGCTGCACAGAGTCCTGACCTCAACTCAGCAGAACACCTTTGGGATGAATTAGAGCGGAGACTGCAAGCCAGGCCTTCTTGTCCGACATCACTGCCTGACCTCACAAATGCGCTTCTGGAAGAATGGTCAAATAAATGGTCAAATTAAACAGGGCTTTTTTCTCAGAGAAAGGTGTAGGAACTCACCCCCTCTCCTAGGTCACTTTTTTTTCCACCTCCAAACCGCCCCCCCCCCCCCCAGAAAGGCCTTTATCTCTACCCCTATACACCTCCTAGCACCGCTACTTTAGAGAACAGGGAACAAAGTAAAATTTGGGGGGCTATGCAAGTAATTTGTATGGAATTTGTTAACAAAAAGCAATGCAGTAAAGTGTACAAAACATTGGAATTATCCATTGATTTTAACATTATTGTCATATGTATCTTCTCTTCTTCTCTCTTTGCTTCTCACATCAGAGACAACTCCCATATTCAGCAAAGAGCCATTCCTCACATGCAGCAAAGAGACAATCCCCATAGCCAGCAAAGAGACAGCCCAATCCAGCAAATAGACATCCCCCATTCAGCAAAGAGACAGCCCCCATATCCTGCAAAGAGACAGCCCCCATATCCAGCAAAGAGACATCCCACAATCCCACATATCCAGCAAAGAGGCACCCATTATTCAGCAAAGAGACAGCCCCCATATCCAGAAAAGAGACATCCCCATACAGCAAAAAGACATCCCCCATATCCAGCAAAGACACTCCCCAATCCAGCAAAGAGACCACAGGTCCACATCCAAGCAGCTTTGACAAACACAGCCCCATCCAGCAACATTGTCAGTTTACCAAAAAAGCAATATATAACAACTTTTATCCACTTCACTGTCTTCTCCACAGCACACTGAACACTGGACAGTCAGGACAGGCTACTCACAGTGCAGCTCTACCACACAGCTGTGGCTGCCGCCCAAAGGAGCATCTGGTCTGCAGGGTGTGCAGATGATATCACTCCACCTTCTGCTCTCAACTGGAACTACCTTAGCTGCATTGGCTTATGTGGCCAGCTCACTCCATGACTGCCCTGCTAAGCCGTATAGAAACTGCTTAGCTCCCTCACAATCTTTGGCAGAGGTGCCGAAATGCACGTTCCTCCAGAAAAAAAGCCCTGGGTTTAGATAAATTTAGTTTTTGTCTCTTCTGTAGCCAGTAGAGCAGGATCTGATTGCTTTTGGCCATTCTGGGTTTTGTTGGTTACAGACTCAACTACTCCCACTGTATTCTGGTAAATTCTGGAATATAGTGGGTTGGAAGAGGCAGATCCTGGGATTAATATTCAGGTAGCCTCAGCCAATCTCTGGTCAAGAGGGTTACTAGCAGGAGGTTGAGGTGTGCATAAATAGTCTGGGGCTTGGGACAGCCGGGTCCTTGTCCTAAAGGAGAGAGACTCACCCTGGAAGGGCTGTCTGCCCTTCTGGGCAACTTAGCTGAAGACTGAAGGAGATTCATCAAGGTCTCATCTCAGGGAGCGCTAGGGGGCCTATTGCTAAATCTGAGAGACTTATCTGAGAGACTGTTCCAAAATTGCTGGCTCAGGGCTGCTTCCAGAATGGTAGTTCCTGGAGCTGTATGTCCATATTCTCTTGCACAAGAGGTTTAGGCCTGTTCACACTTGAGTGTTTTGTAGTTCGAAGCTCAAAAATGCTCAACAAGAATTGTTTTTAATAGCTTTTGTTCACATCTGAGCGTCTTTTTGCTTGTAGCAAAAGGACTGTCACTCAAAAAAGTACATGAGCTACTTTTCAGGCAGAATTGAGTGGTTTTGTCCCCATAGACTTCAATGGAAACACCTGAAAAGCGCAACACAAGCCTTTTTTTGTCTGTTTTTTCAAGTGTTTTGTCACGCATTTTCTGCTGAAACAGCAGCCCTTTTTCAGCAGTACTCCACAACTTTTAATTGAAAAGTGCCTGAAAAAAACGCCTGAGGCTGCATTCACATATGGACGTTTTGAATTGTGGGCAAAATCACCACGATTCTGCCTACGATTTCAAAACGCTCTGCTAAAATGACAAATCACAGAACCATGTGTTCAGGTGCCATCATTTTAATAGCAACCAAAATTGCGATAAATCGCACTGCAATCTTGGCACACTGCATCGCGCAAAGCATGTCACCCAAAAGAAGTTCCTAAACTTCTTTTGGGCAACACACTTTGCACAATAAGGGTTTCCAAGATTGCAGCACTATTTATTGTGCGACAGTTGTGGTAGAATTGCCGTTCAGGAACTTCTTTTGGGTGACATGCTTTGTGCTATGCAGTTTGCTGCAATTGCAGTGTGATTTGTCATTTTAGCAGAGCATTTTGAAATCGCAGGCAGAATCTTAGGGATTCTGCCCACAATTCAAAATGCCCATGTGTGAATGCAGCCTGACAAAAGCTGCAAAACCATGCAATTCTGTTCCAAATAAACGCTCAAAAACACTTGAAAACATGCTTGGAAAAACACTTGAAAACATGCAATGAGGCTGCATTAACACATGGGCGTTTTGAGTCATTGGCAGAATCGACGCATGTCATCCAAAAGAAGTTCAGGAACTTATTCTGGGTGATGCGCAATGTTGTTTGCATAATTGCAGGGGGGTAACCGTGGCAGAACTGCACCGCATTTTAAGTTGTCATTCAAATTAATGGCACCTGAACACGCGGTTACGCTATTTGTCATTTTAGCAGAGTGTTTTGAAATCGCAGGCAGAATCGCAGTGATTCTGCCCGCGATTCAAAGCGCCTATGTGTGAATGCTGCCTTAAGTGTGAATGTAGCCTTATCCTGGAGAGGTTAGCTACTATTTGTAGCTAGTGTGAATGTGGCCTTATCCTGAAGAGGTTAGCTACTGCCAGATAGTGTCCTCTGTTAAATCTGCACTAGATTTTGAGTATCCCAAGACTCACCCTATACCTTATTCAAGTTCTTCGAGCAAAAAATCTTAAGACACTTCCTGTCTAGTTCTTGTGTAGAGACACTAGGAAGCTGCTGGGTGCCTGGATGCTTGCGCTAATTTGAGAATAGAACTTGGGACAAACAGCAGGACCTCTCAGGGGTCTGTGTGCTACATATAGAACAGTCTGAGGTTCATGGACAACCTGAGAGAGGAAGAGAGGGGTAAAGGGCATATTAGTAATGCTGGCAGACAACTGGCTGCTCTGCTCCTGGGAGGATGTAGGCAATGAAGGTTTTGTCAGCCAGTCAATTATCTGCTGGGTGCATTGTGACTGTATTGGTTGGCCACTTTTGGCAAAGTATCCCAGAGTGGGGCTGGAAAACATAGAATTCCCATGAGATGTGGTGCCCATTTTAGAGCAGACAAGGTATGATGGGAAATCTTGCATGGGAAATGGAGAGGGCAGCTACCATCATGTGAGCAGTGAGAAGTCTACATGACCACCCTTGCTTGGGAGCAGAACTGCTCCCTTACAATGAGAGAATCTCCCATGGCTGATAGGAGAAATGAGGCACAGGCATATTTTACGTGAGGAATTCCCCTTTGGGGAAAAACAGGAGAAACCATAAGTGCACCAGAATAAAGACAGCAAAGTGCTGCGAGTGTCCATGCTGGAAAAGACTTTACCCTTGGTGCAGCCTTACGATGATAGGCAAGTAAGAAGTGGCATCTTTTAAGAGACCAACTGAGCAGTATCACTGAGAACACGCAAGCACCCAAAGTTTTAGTAGATGTTTATTCTGTTGAGACTCACCTTGATCCACTATGTTGGAAATGTCTCCTCAAAAGTTATGTTATGGTAAAACCAAATAAAACAATCTGAATCCGACTGGACGTTCTGTGTACAGTATGTAATGTGGTGGGATGAAGAGTGAATGAGATCACTAATGGTCCCTGCGGGAAAGGAGTTAGTCTGTACAGGGAACACTGGGGTACAGTATTGCACATGGGTTTCCCAGTACTTTAAGTAGACCAACTGCTCCAGGGAACCCAAGGTTGCAGGAAAGAAATTTGCTCCGTATATGGGCTGCTTTAGAGTGGCCATACATTATACAATTTTCTTGTACAGTTTTTCTTTAGATTTATAAAACCATAAAATATGAGGTCAAACCTAAACACTTTCAATTTGTATGCAATCAGGCAGGCCTTTGCACTACATAGTTGAAGGTAAATCTAAAGGAAATTAAACAGGAAAATTGTGTAATGTATGGGCAGCTTAACAGATTCCTTTTTTTGATACACGCACAGGTAGATAAATCATACTATTCAGACACTAATTGCTCTACCTGTGTGTGCCTGGCGTTACTGCTGGTGGGGTTTCAGGACCAGTTTGGGAAACAGTGAAGAGTGAATGCAAAAGCAAGAGGATTTCTTTAATGTTCCACTACCTAGAAGAACATACCTTTATTTCCTCACATTTCCATTCAGCTGCTAGGAACAGGTGCTAGGAACAAAGGAAATACCCAATAATCTGGGGTATGGAGGAACATGTGGCTCATTCCCCTTCCTCTCATGTGACAACACTGATTCCTGATGATTGAACCTGCACTGCAAGTCCTCCTCCTTCAGAGCTTAAGCAGAGATTCCTGGCTCACTGCCAGCTGCACAGTAGGCCGAGTTCACACATCAACAGAGAGCTGCTGGAGTGTTTTACCACTCCAGCAGCTGTCCATTTCTGGCTGCGGTAGGGGGCAGTGTGGAGCGCGATTCAGCGCAACGCACTGCTCCCTTGTTTTTGTTTTGTACAAACTTTATTTGAAGTGTACAAAATGTACACTTCATTCACAGCAATGTGCAGCAGCACAATGCGCAGCACTGCTGTATATTAAAAGGAAATAAATCTCATGCATGCCACAGGATGTAAATACACCACCAGAAATATAATTCAAGCCACCAATGAATCTTCAGTGTTGTGCACCACCATGTTCCACCACCATCTGTCAAGCACGCTTATCTCATCATTTGACCCATATCCCACACAGGTCAAAAAGAGCTCAGTGATGTCAAGATCCAATCATTTGAAACTATAGGTCAGCAGCGTCCCCACGGGTCCAAGATGCGTGTCCACCTAAATGGTCACTTAGTCCAATAGGTATTCATAGAATAAAGAAAAAGGGGCTTCCCATAGTGTAATAATGATTAACCACTTTCTGACTGCATGATTTAGTTATACGGTGGCAGAGTGGTATTCCTGCAGTGGATCACGTCCTGGAACTTCTGGGTAGGGGGCACAAACGTGTCACACGATTAGACACAGCACAAGTCGGTCAGCGGATGCCAGCCAATGGATGACCGCTGGCACTGTCGGATCAGTGAGGAGAAAGACAGAAAAGAGCTCTGCCTATGTAAACAAGGCAGAGTTCTCTCCTGTCAGCGGAGGTGTGCTGGATTTTGTTTCCCTGCAAAACACATCCCTTAGTGAAAGCACCAGAAAGTACACACAAAAACACTGGTTAAGCACACATTTAACCCTTTGATGGCCCTAGATGTTTAACCCCTTCCCAGCCAGTGTCAATAGTTATTTGTCAGTGCATATTTTTAGCACGATCACTGAATTAGTGTCACTGATTCCCACAAAGTGTCAGTTAGTGTCAAATTGTCTGCCACAATATCGCAGTCCTACTATAAGTCACTGATCTCCGCCAATGCTAGTATTTAAACAAATCCAGTATACTGTATATTCCATAGTTTGTATAATGTTTGTGTAAACCAGGGCTCGATAAATCCCGGGCACCAGGTCACCACAGCGACCAGAAATCGTGTCCTGGTGCCCGGGCTTCCACTGCCAGCACCAGGTGCAGGGACCCCTCGGGCAGCCACCCACTGAGCTCCTCACCTTCTCTCCTCCATTGGCCATTGACCTTGAGTGGGGGAGCAATGATTGGGCAGTCTATCAGTCTCTTCCCTCTCCATTGACTGGAGCTTCCTGCCCTTTTGTGACCCCCCCCCCAATCAGGAGGCAAGCTGGGGATAGCAGCTTCTCTGATTGGCTGGCCAGGAAGATGGTGAAGACAGCGCACAGAGTAACCGAGAGTGAGCCGCGGCTCTGCCTGATGGCTGAGAGTGACCAGCCCAAGGTTGGGCCTAGGAGCTAGCCAAACTCTACTCCCCAGGTGAGAGGAGACACCTCAGGTACCCCACCAACAGGAATAGAGGAGAAGAGAGGAGACAGTGTATGAGGAGGGGGAGCACAGATTAAATTCTCATTTCCAGGAGTCGGAGGTTGGGGAGAGCTGCTTAGCAAACAAGGCCCATTAGCTTTGTCTGGCTAATATACACTATGGAACAACTGTGCATGTCAGTCCATATATACCAGTGAACCAAATCACTCGTCTTCTCCCATTAGATCAGTCATATTCATATTAGCATTCATGTGATCACTGATTGACCAATCAGTGATCACTTGAATCGGGACCACACACAGAGGTCCTGTACAGCAATTTGTGTCTGCCGGACACAACGGAGAACGGGCACAGATATTGGTGCTGCGCTCCCAGGGAGCACGCATAGGCTTTAGAAATGTCCCCCCTCGCATCGGCAGTGCTCCCTTCCGGCCGTTTATCAGCATGCGCCAAATGGGAAGAGGTTAAAAGGGCAGCAAACAACAGTCATAAAGAAATTTCTTAACGAATCGCACAGACCGGAACTGAAGCACTAATACAACTTGACCGGCAAGGTGCAGATATTGCAGCAGGCTCTGGTGGTTTGATGTGGTGAAAGTATAATGATTAGAAGGCCACAAGGAAGGTTAGGCTGGACAATCTTGGCCTTAGCCCATGTAACTTGTGAAACAAAGGATGCTAAACTGAGAAGAAAGTAACTGAAGATAGCAATGTCATTTGCAACTTAGATTATTTGGGTATGGAGCTCTCTCACCAGATCTGAGGCCTCAGTCAAGTAATGGATAGTCATTCTGTAGATGGGGGGGGCCACCAGCTCTCACCGTCCACTTCCTGTCCTCTTGCTCCCGGGCTTCTGTATTTATCTGCCCCCCGCCCATTAGCTAGCTCTTCTGGGAAATGTAGTTTGTTAACTCATTATTAAACAAGGAAGTCCTGCTATCAGCCTACAAGTCCAACAAAGCTTTTCTTCAACAGAGTCTGTCTAACTGGACTGCAGAACACTGCCATCTTGCGCCCATTTAACGTCCTGCAGCCAGTATTTCTGCAGGGTGTTACATCAGTATAATTTTCAGGCAGTTAGTATTGACAGAATGAGTAGTGTGCAATGGCCTGTTTGGGAAAGACTTAGTATTTATTACTAAGTTGCAATCTCTGGTTTTGAATTCCTCCAGACAGTACAAGAAGGTAATTCAGACATTCACTCTTACAAGTTATCAGCATTAAAGCTGAATTCCAGGATAGGAAAATATTGTTTAAATACAAGAGGTGTGTGTATTCTTACTTGAATCTTGATTTACGTTGTGTGTTTATTTCACATCTGTGCTATAATTCCTTGTAAAAATGTGCCTTTATGAAGGAGCTTCCTGTGATAAAGACCAGTCACTGCTACTCCCTCTCCTTGTGCAGGGTGACTGGTCTTGTATCCACACCCTCCTATAGTTTTCTGTAGATAAACTAGTGTGTGGGGCCTGCTGGGTCGCTCCTACAGCTCAGCTCATTCCACAGGTTATGTGCAGCAGAGTGCTGATGCCACTGCTACTTTTACAAGATAATACCTGGGTTTGCAAAAGCATTTACTGCACACAAATAAGAATTATATACTTTGAGTTATTTTAAAGGAAATCTTTAAATGAACGTGTTTGTACCTGGAGTTCACAATTAAGATAAATAAAAAAGATTTTTACCGTTTAACACGGATGTGGAGAGTGCCCCCTGATGAGTCTATTATCTGCATTGCTTCTGCATGAGATAGTCCTGTACAGGCTTTTCCATTGATGGAGATAAGTTCATCGTTTTCTCTTAGTCCGCCTCGGCATGCCTTGCTGCGCTTACGAACCTACAAAATAAATAAAGGAAAATATGATTCTTGATGTCATGTGATCAGTAAGGATTGAACTAAGCTGGCAATTAAACCTCCTTTCTACTGAGAGATAAAACTGTGTGCTGCCAGTCATCTTCAAGAGAAAATCGCTTTCAAGTGTAATTCCTGGCTATACCTAACTAATCTTAAATATTCTCCCTCCCCTCCTAACACATAATCTCACTAACCTATGTAGGAATGATGTATATACTATCATCAGGCCACTTTGGTTTGGTCATGTGATCCGGCTGCCCTGTGTCAGTCAGTTACAGCTGCAGGGGAGAGGAGGGAGCACTGACAGCAGATGGGCCACAGGAGCCTATGCGTGATGTCTCCGCTGTCATACATGATGAGCTGTTGTCACTGCTGGCTAACACAGGGGAGATCACCTGGCCAGACCAGAGCGGCCTGAAAATAGGTAAGCATACAGTATATATCTTTCTTACACAGGTTAGTCATCATAGGCGTTAAGAGGGGGGAGGGAGCATTTTTAAGATTAGTTAGGTATAGCCTGGAATTCCACTTTAAACCTAGTATAATCCATAACTTGTCAAACTTGCCGTACACCATAGCGGCCAATCAGATTTTTGTTTTGTGACGCATAATCAGTGAAAGCTGATTGATTGATTTGGGCTACTGTACTCTGCTTTTGTCTGACTGAAAAAGCTCATATAAGTTTACTTAAAGTGGTTCTATGCATAAAGGTGAAAAACCTTCTGTGCTGCAGCTCCCGTTTTTTTCTTTCCTGAGCCCGATCCGATCCAGCAATGTGCACGAGGGAAGCTGCTCTAGCTACTGTCTCCCTCCTCATAGGGCAGATTGATAGCAGCGAGAGCCATTGGCTCCCGCTGCTGTCAATCAAATGCTGTGACACGACAGAGGAGGGTGGGCCGATCTGCCTGCTCTGTGTCAATGGATACGGACAGGGCGGCACAGGAGTGAGCACACACGGGTGCCCCCATGGAAAGCAGCTTTCTGCAGGGGCACCAGTCAAAGAAGAGGAGCCTGGAGCACTGGCAAGGGACACCCAGAAGAAGAGGATCGGGCTGCTCTGTGCAAAAGCATTGCACAGAGCAGGTAAGTATAGACATGTTTGTTATTTTATTATTATTATATATATTGTTATTTTAATTTTTTTTAAAAATGAGGGTTCAACCACTTCTTGTCCTGCCCATGTACATAAATGGCCGGACGGGAGCAGCGCAGGAGTGGGTTGCCATTAATAAACAGTGCCCGCAATCATAACCTGTGCCGCTCCCTGGGAGCGCGCAGCACCACGGTCCGGTGCCCGCTGCGTCCTCCGGACACAGTGGAACACCGATCGCTGTATGGGACCTCTGTGTGAGGTCCCGATTCATGTGATCACTGGTTGGCCAATCAGTGATCACATGAATAGTACTACGCAAGATGTCACTTCCTGACATCATTGCTTACTACTAGTGAAATCTCTGAATGATCACAGAGGTCGCATGGTACAAGGCTATTCACAACAGTCTTGTACCATGTGACAAGCTGTGACCAATCACAGCTCTCACAGTATTTCTCAATCGCTGCAAGAATGCAGTCAGAGAGAAGGAGAAATTATTGCTTTTACAGCCTTTATGAGTGTAAAAGCAATCTTCATCACCCCCCACAAGCAGTACAGTGTCACTATGGTGACACTGTACTGCTAGGGTGACAGTATGTTAAAATAAACAAAAAACATAAATAGTAATTTAAAAAATAAAATAAAAATGTAAAAAAAAATTTTTGAAAAATTATAATTTTTTGGTTATAAACTAATTAGTTTTTTTTTTACTAAAAAGATAACTGAATAAATTTTGCCCAAGATTTATGAAGAAAGATTATTTATTTGCTAAATTTTATAAGAAAAACACTTTTTTGGACTTTTTAATTTATATAGCAAAACAAATTAAAATCCCAGTGGTGAATAAACACCACCAAAATAAAGTTTTATCTGTCTCAAAAAAATGCTAAAAAATGCATATGGGTACAGTGTTGCATGACCGCGCAATTGTCATTCAAAATGTGATAACACTGAAAGCTGAAAATTGGCCTGGACAGGAAGGGGGTAAAAGTGTTCGGACTTGAAGTGGTTAATAACACTTGAACATTTTATCTTAATATGCATTTTGTGCTGCACATATCATAGTGAATAAGAGTGTAACTCCATCCAATGTTCTTCTATTTTATACAAAATGGAGGGCAAGTGTGATCGTTTATCAGGATATTATTTCTGTCTGTGTTCTCACTGGAAAGATTTTCCCTTTTTCCTGCCCTGCTGGCAATATTGTCACCAGAACAGCAAGTGAAAAAACACACATGTAGTAATAAAAACTGTTGATTTCAGTTGAGAGCTCATGAAATTTGAAAATTACAATTACATTACTTCAAATAAAGTTCAGTATCCTTGTTTTAAAGCAGAATGAAACCCACCTTTTCCCAAAACAGTTATATTCAAGGCATGACTTGAATGATTACAGACACTAGTGTGCTTATATTAGCTCCTAACTGAACTGTCAAGCCATCAAATGGGTGGTGTCATAACTGATCACATGTGTAGCAACATGGCAACTGCAGACCCAACAGAGGCTAGGATGACAGCTTTCTTGGCTGTAAAGGATAGAAGGGTTTAGTTTTGCTTTAAAGCTGTGCAAACTGAGCCAAATGTCATTTATTATGATTCCGTTATTATACATACAGTCTATGGCTTAATTCACAAGGTTAACTCTGGAAAAAACATGTTTAGCTTCATCAGAGTGACAGTTATTATCAGAGTCCAATGAGGATTGAAAATTACAGCCACATAACTAAATTAAACATCAATGTCCTGGTGTGTTAGCCCTCACACACTGGATGGCTGTTTTTGGCGTTTGACATTTTTTTCTACAGCCAATAAACCCCCCCCCCCCCCCCGCATGTTATCCTATGTGTCCATGCACACATAGGCTGTAAGCAACGTTTTTTGGCTGGGACATTTTTTGGCAGAAAAAAAATCCAAAACTAGTGAGTTTCTAGAGGAGTTTTTTAGCTGTAAAAACGCTCTAACGCTGCAAAATGCTGAAAAACATGGTAAAATGCATTTGTGGGCATTTTTTTTACCAAAAAAAAAAATAAAAATAAAAAAACGCTGAAAAACGCTAAAAAAAATGAAAAACTCACATTTTTAACATGACTTTACACAGCTAGCGTTACCAGCATTATTAAAATGTCAAGTGTGCATGAGGGCTTAGATTTGTGAATTGAGTCTTAAATGACCAAAAGCTTGTGGATAGCTGACCATCACCATCATCATATTGTCTCTTGAGAAGAGGAGATTAAGGGGGGATATGATCAACATGTATAAATACATCAGTGATTCATACAGCGAAATCAGTGTAGAGTTATTCACCCTGAGGTCATCACAGAGGACAAGGGGGCACTCTTTACATCTGGAGGAAAAACAATTTATTCTCCAAACATGGAGAGGTTTCTTCGCAGTGAGAGCTGTGAAAATGTGGAATAGACTCCCTCAAGAGTTGGTTCTGGCCAGCTCAGTGGATTGCTTTAAAAAAGGCCTGGATTGTTTCTTAGATACACAGAATATAACTGGATACTAACATTTATAGGTAAAGTTGATCCAGGGAATATCCTATTGCCTCTCAGGGAATCAGGAAGGATTTTTTTCCCCTGCAGGAGCAAATTGGATCATACTTTGCTGGGTTATTTTTCCTTCCTCTGGATCAACTGTGGGTATCGGAATATAACTTTTTTTAAATGGGATGGACTGGATGGACTTTTGTCTTTTTGCAGCCAGACTAACTATGTAACTATCACACTGATATTAGCTTGTTGGACACCCCATTACAAAACGTTGGGCATGTGTGTCCATTTACCCAACAGACCATTTGTGAGGTCAGGTACTAATGTTGGATGGCTGTTAATTGGTGTACCACTTTAACCTAATGGTATTCGGTAGGATTCAGGGCTCTGTACAGGCTACTTGAGTTCCTCTGCACCAAACTCATCAAATTAGACCTTTATGTGTGCAAGAACACAGCCATGCTGGAACAAAAAAGAACCTTTTTAGCCACAAACTTGGAAGCGCACCTTAGTATGCCATAGCCCTTCACTGAAAACACCTGAGCCCAAAAATTTGAGGCGTTTTCCAGATACGTTTTACAAACATTCTTGAGCTGCGTTCTAACCAAATGTCTATACAGATGTGCTTTGTTCCTATAAGGAGTTATTTATTTATTACAAGTATTTATACAGTACTGTCAATTTATGCAGTTCTTTACATACTGTGAATTCACATTAGTCCCTGCTCTCAGGGAGCTTACAATCTAAAATATCTGTAAATCCAATGTAGCCAGATACTTGGCTAAGAATGGACAAGGAGAGAAACACTGGCTGCAATTGCTCTCTAGCTGCTGCCCTGTGGTGCTGAACTGGTTAACAGCTATATCAGTCAGAGGAAGGGGCTGTTGAGCAGGAAGGGTTCAATAGCCTCAGGCAGTGCTGCACTGTGGGAACTGTAGTCCAGAGGAGAGACACTCTACTGTAATCAAGAGCATTTCCCAGAGAGAGATTACCAGGAGGAAGGTAAATAGCTGCAATTTATCAGGCTGTAGAGGACACAGTTTACTTTTGCCGAGAAGGAGCCTGCAGAGTGCACATCACTGTCTAGTGTGCAAAACTGCTGCACATTAGCGGCCTGACCAGAATTCAGAATGCTAAGTCCAGGTGTGCCAACAGCCAGCATCACCCGGGTGCGGAGCAGAGAGTGGACTAATCACTCTTTGTGACCGGATGGTGAGCAGCAATGTCGCTTAGACTGTTGAACTGCCAATGTGGGGATTTACTGTCGGCTACTAGAGAGACTAACTGACCATACAGCTATCTTGTAGCCTTATTACTGCCTGCAGGTTTGAATGGTACTATTCTCATATGTATCAATGGTACAGTTGGGTATCAATGGTACAGTTGGGTATCAGTGGTACAGTTGGGCACCAACTGTAGCCGGCTGATGAGTTAGGATTAAAGAGTGTCCCTTTACAGCTGTTACACATAGACCTTCACCTATGTGTAACCTCTCATTGCACCATATCCTAGCCATTCCACTAGAGTGAACTCTAGACTAGTTATAATATTACTATTCACAAGGCAGTTATTGCTTATATGCTCTGTTTATTGCTGACTTTGCTGATTCATGAGTTAATCCCAGCCTAGTGGTACAGAACTCTGTTTTAAATTACCTTGGTATAGTGATTATACTGTCTGGCGGACTGTGTCTATACCTACTGGCTGTGTGTCCATTTTTGCGCAAAACACCATTTTTTCTAACCTGTACCAATGCACTTTCATTTACCACTAAACGGTCTTGTGTCTATTTCCTGGTACTAATTCACAGCCAAATTAAAAGTATCTATATTTGTATTCTTATAAGTGCTTGCAGTAACTTTTACTCAACCAGGTATGTCAGAGGGGTTGAGGTTGTTCTTGGGGTTGAGGCACAGAATTAAAAACCCATATTACCAAGCCACTCCAGTGAGGGAGGTTTTACACCAATCATTAATATTTTAATAACGGGGCTTTCAATAAATGCCACAAGTTACTGTTTTAATACTCCTAATGCAGGCATGGCCCAGTGTTCTTAAAGGGTTACTAAACCCACAACAGTAAAATCACTCTGTATATGCAGTAAATTATGTTTGTAATACTCATTCTGGAACCTAAGGGTTTAATCCTCCACATTATGTAAAAAAGGATGTTTGATCCTGACTTCTCTGATCCTCCCCTTCTTCCAGTGTCCCCCTCTTATCTCCTGATAATGCATATCGTATGGAGTCACTCTGCACAGGCTCAGTTTCGTGTGTATTGCTAGAGATATTTTTTTTTCTTGGGAGAGTGAATGTGATCAGCATAGGGTCAATCAGCACTGTCCAGACAGGGGTCAGTGGTCCTGCATCTCTTCGGGGAGTGCATATAGACAGGAAGTGTATTTTACTTTATTTTATTTTCTTTATTGACAGTTGTTTATGATACATAATGCTTTAGCAAACTAAATGTTATTTTGTTAAGGTTTACATCAACTTTAATCTGGATTTTTTAAAACGTTGTGACAAGCAACAATAAAATGTACTAATCCTATATAAAAGCGCATTCAATTTATGAGTTATTGTGGATTAAGCCATGCAGGGTTAAGACAGCTCATTCATTTATGAATGGATTGGCAGGTATGCAGTAACACATGAAAAATCAGCTTTTTTCCAATGCAGCACATCGAGGAGCAAACGTGGTTGACATCCGTGTATTATGGTATACTAGAATGCATGTGTGGTTAGTCAAGATGTGTTGGGGTGCCACTCAAAATGCATTGGGTGACAATACAAAACAATTAGTGTGAATGGGCATAATTCTACTGTAATTGGTACAATAAATATAGCCATTAATGGGCAGCAGCAGATCAATAACCATTGAACAGCCTTATACCAGTTATCAGTGATAAACTATTACTACAGCTTTTCCTATGGCAAAAATGTTCTGTTGTGTTAATTGAAATTTACAGTTAAAAATATGTAAAATCATGGAGGGCAAGTATATAGGGTGGCAAAGTAAACGTGCTTCCCTTCTGGCACAGGCAGAAAATCTTTTACCATATCCTGTGTACTTTAAATACTCAATGCGTTTTATCAGAAAAAAAAAAATTAAATTCTGATTGGGTTTTTATAGTGAGCTCAGGCTCAAGTTTAAATGACTCATTTTATAAATTAACTCCTGCATGTATGCATTTGACCTGATAAGCTTGTAATGTATGCACTAAAGGGTATCCCGATTTCCTGTTCCAGAACACTGCTTGGCATACCAAGCACATTGCCAAAGCTTCTAGTCTGGGAATGGAAACTATAATCTGTAAACAAGGTTGATTGATTAACACATATACTTAAAAAATAACAGTGGTAAAAATAAAAGAGTGGTGTGCTTTCAGTTGAAGCAATGTGTTTAAACAGGGTGTCACAAACACATTACTCATGATGGGCAAATCTAGCTGGGTTAGAAAATTAGCAAATTGTCAACGTTAATGCAAACCCTATAGAAGTCAATGGGAGGTGAATCTTGAAAATCAATTTTGTTCAATTTCAAGGCTAATAGGTAAGGAATTGTCAAACAAAGGGCATACCAATGCAAAAACATTTTTAAAAATACTGTTTAATGGTGAGCAGCTCTTTTAAAAAAGCTTAAAGGGCAGTATTAAAAAAGACACAGTGTACAAAAAAGTGGCAACCATCCCAACCGCAAGGTACACATGGAAAGGCAACGCACATCACAAAGGATTTTCCAGCACACTTACCAGCCAGCCTGCAAAATACCAAACTGGCCCTGTCTAACAGTTTACATTAAAAGCAGAGGGCTTTGTTTGCACACATTTGCAAATACAGTGCCTTGAAAAAGTATTCATACCCCTTGAAATTTTCCACAATTTGTCATGTTACAACCAAACATTTTTAAAACCATTTATCATTTTCCTTCCACTGCAAAATTATGTGTCACTTTGTGTTGATCTATCACATAAAATCCCAATAAATAAATTTTTACATTAATTTTTTTTGGTTGTAAAGTCCATAGCAATGTGCACATGGAAGGGCAATGCACATCACAAACAATCAAAGGATTTCCCAGCACACTTACCAGCCAGCCTGCATAACAACCAAATTGGCCCTGCCAAACAGTTTACTTTAAAAAATACAGTGCCTTTAAAAAATATGCTTCTGGGTTGCCTCAACTGTACACTTGAAGTGGTACACCTTTACAATTTACTAAAGCAAAACATTTACAAAGAAATAAAAAATGCCATTTAAGATGCTGCAAAATTACACTTCCAGCCACTTTGTTCTGTTTATAAACAAAGAGGCTGGGTCCTGCCTTCAGCCCTCTTTACCAGACCCTTATCCTTGATGAAATCCCCTCCTTAATAAGGATCTTCTACGGATTTTATGGGGGAACACCATGCTTGTGCAAGAAAAAGCGGGGGTGTAGGATCCCCCTACAAATCCAGATCAGATCCTTATCCTTAAAGAGGATTTTGTATAGATTTTAAGGGGGTACCCTGTGCAAAGTAAAGCACAATTCAACCCCCTAAAATCCATACCAGACCTTTATCTGGGCATGAAGCCTGGCTGACCAGGAAAGAAAGGGTAATGGGCATGCAGCCATACAACTATACATAACCCCAACCAGCATAGCATCTCATCCCTGGAATGGTAGAAGATAGGAGTTCACAGGGGAGGGACGGATGTTTATTGGAACCTGAAAGCCCACTTTAAAAAAAAGTAGCCCCCCCAGATGTAGTACCCCTGGCTAATCACCTATGAAAATAGTTAATAAATACAGAACACATGCCCCTTTATTTACATTCAGTGACTGTCTGAGAAAATGTAATTTGCAGCTAGAGTGTGATGGGAGTGGATCGTCTCATCAATTAGGGTGTTTTGTTATGGCAGCTGGGTTGGCAACGTTCACCATCATTGATGCGAATCTACAGTATATCGCTTGATGGTTGCAATTGACAGTTGATTTACACCATAGAATATTTTTTTTTTTGCATAACCACTTCCAGACCGGACACTTTTACCCCCTTCCTGACCAGGGCAATTTTCAGCTTTTAGCGCTATCACACTTTGAATGACAATTGTGCGGTCATGCAACACTGTACCCAAATGAATTTTTTACCATTTTTTTGAGACAGATAAAGCTTTATTTTGGTGGTATTTATTCACCACTGGGATTTGTATTTTTTTTGCTATGTAAATGAAATGTCCAAAAATTTTGAAAAAAAGTGTTTTTTTTATAAAATTTTGCAAATAAATAATATCTCATCATAAATCTTAGCCAAAATTTATTTCGTTATCTTTTTAGTAAAAAAAAAAAATCCAAATTAGTTTATAAGCAAAAATTATAATTTTTAAACATTTTTTTTACATTTTTATTTTATTTTTTTATATTATTATTTTTTATTTATTTTTTTTTTTTTTACATACTGTCACCCTAGCAGTACAGTGTCACCATGGTGACACTGTACTACTTGTGGGGGGTGATGGAGATTTTTTTTTTTTTTTTACACTGATTGCTTTTACACCCATATAGGATGCAAAAGCAATCATTTCTCTTTCTCTCTGTGTGCATTCTTGCACTCATTGAGAAGTACTGAGTGAGCTGTGATTGGTCACAGCTTGTCACATGGTACAAGGCTTTTGTGAATAGCCTTGTACCATGTGACCTCTGTGATCATTCACAGATTTCACACGTAGTAAGCAATGATGTCAGAAGTGACATCTTGCTTACTACTTTGCATGTGATCACTGATTGGCCAATCAGTGATCACATGATCGGGACCTCGTACAGAGGTCCTGTCCGACGATCGGTGTTTCACTGTGTCCGGAGGAGCGCGCACAAGCAGGTTGCGGGGAGGCTGTTTATAGACGGCCACCCGACCCTGCAGTGCCACCGTCCGGCCGTTTATATACAACGGCCGGACGGGAGGTGGTTAATAAAGGACTTTCTCCCTTTTTTTGTGAATGAATAATGTACCTCTTACTCATTCAGGTGTGTGTGTGGGGAGGGGGAGGATAGTAAAACCTATGAATGACCTTAAGGTCATGCCACAGCATTTAAATCGGGTTGAGGTCAGGACTCTGACTGGGCCACTCCAGAAGGCGTATTCTGTGCTGTTGCAGCCTTTGTTTTGTTGAATTACTTATATGCTTTGGGTCATTGTCCTGTTGCATCACCCATCCTCTGCGGAGCTTCAGTTGGCAGACAGATGGTTGTACGTTTTCCTGCAAAATGTCTTGATAAACTCTGGAATTCATTTTCCCATCAATGTCAACAATCCATCCAGGCCCTGAGGCAGCAAAGCAGCCCCAAACCATGATGCTCCCTCCGCCATGTTTTACAGTGGGGATGAGGTTTTCATCCAGGTGCTCTTTTGCAAACTTCAAACGTGCTGCAATCTTCTTTTTGGACAGCAATGGCTTCCTCCGTGGTGTCCTCCCATGTACTCCATTCTTGTTTAATGTTTTCCTTATTGTAGATGTGTCAACAAAAATGTTAGCATGTGCCAGAGATTTCTGTAGGTCTTTAGCTGACACTCTTGGATTCTTCTTTACCTCATGCAGCATTCTGCGCTGTGCTCTTGCAGTCATTTTTACAGGACGACCACGCCTAGGGAGAGTAGCAACAGTGCTAAACTTTCTCCATTTGTAGACAGTCTGTCTTACCGTGGACACATGAACATCAAGGCTTTTGGAGATACTTTTGTAACCCTTTCCAGCTTCATGCAAGTCAACAATTCTTGATCGTAGGTCTTCTGAGAGCTCTTTTCTGCCAGGCATGGTTCACATCAGACAGTGCTTCTTGAAACCAGTAAACCCAAAACAGGTGTGTGTTTTTTAAGGGCAGGACAGCTGTCAGCAACACATCCAATATCGTCACACTGATTGGAGTCAAGGTTGGCTCACTCCTGGCTCCAATTAGCTCTGGGAGAAGTCATTAAGCTAGGGCCTCACATAATTTTTCCTCCCTGCACTGTGAATGTTTACATGTTATGTGCAATTAAACCATGGCAACATCTAATGTTTGTGTAGTATTATGTTCAGCAGACTGTGTTCTTCAATTGTTGTGACTTAGATGACGTTCAGAGCACATTTTATGCCCAATTCATGCAAAACTCCATGTAATCCCAAGGGGTTCACATAATTTTTCTTGCAACTGTAGATGTAAGACTTCAATGGATGTTTCAACTGAAGTATCAGTTTTGGGTGCACTTAGCCCTTAATGCATAGGGCTGTGTTTTATAGCCAAGGACTATAAATATGTAAACCTATACAATATCTCTGGGATCATGTGCTGCTAAGAAATGCAATGGAGCAAATGTGTTTTATGGGCCAATACTCAGAATACATAGGAATTCCTTTTGTAAAGTAAAAAGATTGACCAGTAAGCAAGGGCACAGATGATGACAGTCATATACCGCTCAGTTCTGCTCAGCTATGTAGAGAGCTGTGAATAGAACTCATTCTGGGCACACAGTGGAGGCTATAAATACAACACCGGCTCTCCAGCTGTCTGGACATTCCTAAAAAGAGATTTAAAAAAGATTCTGGGGATCAGACTAAATTACATGACAGGTTTTCAATTTGGGAAACAGAAACCTTTATCATTGTGCAGTGGAAACCAACTGCATACATGGCAATAACAGAAAAGGTAAGGAAGCACTCCTCTAAACCCAGACATAGGTTTAAATTGTATTTGATTCATGGTGAATTAAAATGCACAGTGGTTGTATATATATATATATATATATATATATATATATATATATAAATATATATATATAATTATTATTATTATTATTATTTCTTTATTTATTTTTTTTGTCTGCTACAATTTAAACAATTAAAGATTACAAGGTATAGCACAGCTTTTGAATTTCACTACAGTTGGGTGCTTAGTCATAGAAATTACTCAGATAAAGTTTAGCTCATAATTGCATCAGCCCTTGAGATGGTGATCCACTCTGATATGCTGCAAGCTGTTTGTAAGCCAAGACCATGTTCCACTAATGTCAAAGGTTTAGACTTTTATTTCACAAGTCCTCCTGCTGTAATAACATGCACACTGCTGCCACCTTTGGGTCAAATGGTAAAGTACAAAGCAGTTTATCTGTCATGATTTGAAGGGTGCCATAACTTGCTGTAACCTACAAATGCCATTTAGAAAACAGCCTTTAAAGCAAACTTTTCAAAGGGGATAAAGTAACAAGGGGTAGCCCAAATGTGGGCACCTAGAGAAGCCTGAGAATCAGAAGCTCTTAAAACTCAAAATTCACCATAATGTATGCAATTTCTGGGCCTACACGTTTTTTTTGCCACTCGTCCGCTGTCAGAATACACTGATAAGCACTGCAGCTGATTGGCTACAAGTCACTGATCGCTGAAAGTTTTCCAGCAGGATTGTTTGACAGAAGTCGATCTAACGATCGGCTTCTGTAGAACAGGAAGGGGGGGGCATACACAGATCAAAATCCGGCCAGTCCCTGCTGCATTGGCCAAATTTTGATCTGTGTGAAACCCTGCTTAACAAAGAAGTTCAGATTATGGGAGAAGGGCAACTCAGACTCTGTTATCCACCGAATGACCAGACAGAGAGTAATTGTAACTTATAGTTAAGTAAACAGGTGGCGTGTTAGAATCAGTAATGAAAAACAGGTTCATCATAGAAAACTGCAGAATATTAGGAAGCAGATTATTAAGGCTGCACAAACATGGACTCTTTACAGCAATGTCTCTGTGGCTTAATCAGGGTAACATATGGCTTCATATCATGATGTCTGCAACACTCTATAACAACAGACAGTCTAGCTGAGAATCAGTACTTCAGTAAAACAGCTCAGAACACAAACAACTCAGTTGGTTTCTAACAGCTTAGAATCTCTTGCATCAGGGGGGGAGGAGCCTGAACATGGCGGCACAGGAGAGTGTGGAGTAAGCACTTTCCGTTAGCCTTCCCCACCTATCCTCCCTAAAGTGTCTTGGATGATTCTAAATAGCTGTGCTGGAGTGCGGCAAGAGACTAACCTGTGTGGAAGGGGTGTCCCGGCGGTGGTTTGACCGGAGTGAGGAAACGAGGCTCCCGTCCCCCTGAGACTTGACAGCGGTAAAGGCGGAGGAAGCGTAGGGATGCCATGCGACGAAGAGAGGTGGCGTGACCACGTGGGTTGCCGTGAAGGAGTGCTGGGAGAAGGAGAAGCCGGCCGGGGTCCTAGGGAGCCAGTGAAACGCCAGCTTTCATCACTAATCTGTTCCCAGGGGACTCGGGGGTAAAAAAAAAGGGGCCCAAAGGAATCCCCCTAAAGAGAGGATACAGCCACAGGAGACCAGACAACAAAGGATTGCAAATGTGGAAGCCGCTCCATAGAGGAGGGTGAGTGATAGCTACTGGTCTTCTTATGTGCTGGTATTTCTGACTGTGTTATAATTTATTGAATGAGATACCCAGTTTAAAAAGGAAGAAGGGGATTCTTAGAGAGGGTCTGAAGGTGTGGAAGAAAGAAGGTTGTTGCATGGCCCTAGAAAAAGAAAGGAAAGTGAAAAAAAAGTCCCATAAGTGACATGAAAGGCAAAAACATTAAAGGGTGTGGGCCCAAGAATTCCCAAACTGGTACGATTAAGAAGTACACGACACAGGGGAATTTGACTCCAGAAAGAGCTCAGGGAGTAAGTGAAAAGAGTGAACTGGAAATAAGTATGGATAATAGCTCGAGATCGTCCCTGGGATCGGTTAATAATAGTCAACAAATAATGGAAGGAATGGAGCTGAGAGAAACTGAAAAAGAACTGCAAATACCAAATAAAAAGGAAATGGCAGAGATGTTTAAAAACTTGGAAAAATCAATAAAGCAAGAGATGGGGATAAATCAGAAAGAAATGGGGCAGTTGTTAAATAGAGTGGAAGAAACGGAGGAAAAAGTTAAAAATCATGCCCAAATCATTCCAAAATTAGAGAAATGGATAATAGATATCAGGTGAGAACAAAAAAGACTGCTTTATATGATGGAGGATCAAGAGAATAGGGAAAGGAGAAATAACCTTAGAATTAGAAGAGTCCCAGAGCTGTTATAGGGCGAAGATTTAAAAGAGACAACATGTAAAATTTTGAACTCCATAATGGACAGATCTGTGGCGGAGACGTTTAAATTGGATGGAGTGTATAGGATAGGGAAGTTTCAACAAGAAAAAGGCTCAGAAAAATCAAGAGATATAATTGTTCAATTCCATAATTATGGAGACAAAGAGGGGATATGGAAGAAGATTAAAGGAAGAACAAATATTAAGTATGGAGGAAAAAATATTCAAAGTTTCACAGATTTAGCAGCCGGGACATTGAGAAGAAAGAGATCATTGAAACCCCTACTAGAATTGTTGAAAAAGCATAATGTGCAATATAGATGGGGTCGCTCAGCTTGTTTAATTGGATGGAGGGATGGAGTCACAGCATTTCTAAGATATCCTGAAGATATGAAAGACTTCTGTGATAAATTTGAACTGCAGCGAATAGAGATACCGGGATGGGAAGAGGAGGAGGGAGAGTCATGCGCTTTGGGAAAGGAGGAGTGGCAGCTAGTTAGAAGGGAAAAATGAGAATTTATAGATAGAGAGACACTGGGGAGGAGGGGGATTTTGATGGATTTTAAAAGGGGCTGTCTGATAGTGGCTGGAGACGTTAATGTTTGTATGGACCCGCGGATGGATACTACTTCTTCTGTGAGGAAGGAGGAAAACGGGTCCCTGAGATCATTAAAGAAATGGATGCATGAATGCCAATTGGTGGATATATGGAGAATTGGGCATATGAAAGATAGAGATTATACTTTTTTCTCACACGTACATGAGACTTATTCTAGATTGGATTATATACTGGTAGAACATCGATTTATAGAGTCTGTGGTGGAAGTAAAAATTGAAGTAAGTTCTTTATCAGATCATGCCCCGGTTGCAATGAAGTCAAGATGGGGCAGAGAGGAGAGAGGAGGCTTAGTTTGGAGGATGAATGAGGCACTCCTTCTGGATCAAGAGATCGATTGCAAGATCGAGATGGAAATTAAACGATTTTTTGAGGAGAACGATACAGAGGACGTGTCGGTTGCTACGGTGTGGGAGGCCCATTAGGCCTACATTAGAGGACTACTTATTGCAATAGGGGCAAAAAAGAAAAAAGAAAGGAGGGAAAAGATCAACAGACTTCTAAGTGAAATATTCAATCTTGAACAGGCTCATAAAAGGAAAATATCTAAGGAGATAATGCAGAAAATAATACAAAAGAAAGAAGAATTAGAGAATGTGATGGAAGTGGAAAAAAGAAGAGTCTTTAATAAAGTAATAAGTGAAAGGTATAGATGGGGAGATAGGCCGGGAAAGTATTTAATGAGAGCCCTAAGGAAAAAGAAAAATAGGAATTATATAGAAAAAATAAGAAACCCCAAGGGTGAAAATAGCAAATAGAGAAAAAAGAAGAACACACTTAAAAAATGCAGGTCTATTAAAATTGAGTGAAGTACAATTGAACTCCTTAGAATCAGAAATTACGTTAGAGGAAATAAAAACAGCATTAAAAAGTACCACGACGGGGAAAAGCCCGGGACCAGATGGATATACTGTAAAATATTATAAAAAATCAAACAGTTGCTAATACCCAAATTGAAGATATACATGAATGCTCTGGCAGGTAAGTTGGAAATGAGGGGAGAATCTCTACAGGCTAATATAGTACTAATTCATAAGGAAGATAAGGATCCCTCTCAGTGTGCAAGTTAAAGATCAATTGCACTGTTGAATGTAGATACTAAACTGTACGCAAAGGTTTTGGCAAATAGGCTGAAGGATTTGATGCCAGACTGGATACATGGGGGTTTATTTACTAAAGCTGGAGAGTCCAAAATCAGACTCCCTTCTGCATAGAAACCAATCAGCTTCTAACCTCAGCTTGTTCAATGAAGCTTTGGCAATGAAACCTGGAAGCTGATTGGTTTCTATGCAGAAGTGAGTCTGATTTTGCACTCTCCAGCTTTAGTAAATAAACCCCATGGGGACCAGGTGGGCTTTGTCCCGTGGAGAGAGGGTAGAGACCACGGGATGAGATGATTGTTGCTCATTCAGGAAGGTAAAAAAGGGAAAACCCTGGTAGTGTTAATGTCAATTGACGCCGAGAAAGCATTTGATAGAGTGAACTGGGGATTTATGATGGACACCTTGGAAGCGCAAGGGTTGGGAGATAGAATAAGAAAGTGGATTGGAACGTTATATAGCTGACCTTCAGCAGCTATCACGGTTAACGGAGGAAGATCGGAGCTTTTCGAGATGTCAAATGGAACAAGACAGGGATGCCCACTGTCCCCATTATTGTATGTGCTGGCGTTGGAACCATTATTATCTACAATAAGGAAGAACATAGATATAATGGGAATATGGGTATGAGATAGAGAACATAAGGTGGCGGCCTATGTGGATGACTTGTTGTTCTATGTTGGAAATCCTAGGATATCACTTCCAAATCTAATGAGGACACTGAAGGAATATGGGGAATTATCAAATTTAAAAATTAACCCGACAAAAACCGAAATCTTAAATATAAACCTTAAAAACAGTGAAAAAGAAAAAATGCAAGAGGATTTCCCCTTTGTTTGGAGAGAAAAAGAATTAAAGTACTTAGGGGTAAAAATGTCCGCCTCAATTAAAAACATGTATAAATCTAATTATATTTCATTATTAAATTAGATTAAAGAAGAATTAAAGAGATTGGAAAGTGGAAATTTGTCTTGGATAGGTTGCATAAATCTGATAAAAATGGTAATTGTGCCTAAAGTTTTATATAAATTTCAAATGATCCCAATCAAACGTCCAGAGGCATATTTTAAAGAACTCAAAAAAATGATAACGAGATATATATGGAGGAACAAAAAACCTAGAATATGTTATGAAATGCTGACTAGAAATAAAGAGAGAGGTGGTTTAGGTTTACCAGATTTTAAGAGATACTATAAAGCTGTAATAATTGCGAGAATTTTTGACTGGACTCATAATCCAGGGAAAAGTTGGGTCAAAATCGAAAATACACTGAGTGGAACAAATTTAAGTAGGATTGTATGGGTGCCAGCAAAATATAGGGGATTAGATGTTAACACAAGTTTGTACACTGTAATCGTTTTAAGAGTATGGGAAATATTACATAGACAAAAGGGTTGGGTTTTTGATTCACAGTTCATGTCACTGAGGAATACAGAATATTTTGCCCCGGGGAGAGAAGACATCACAGGGAAAAGGATTATAAAGCAGGATGCGCAATTGAGAGACATAATGGTGGGGGAGGAATTGAGATCATATAAGGAGTTGGTAAAGAAAAAAGGAGAAGTTTTCAATAGAATGGATGAGATACGATATCACCAATTGAAGCATTTTGTCGGGAGTCTCCCGAAGCCTTTGAGAACTAGAAAGGATTGGAACCCATTTGAAAGGTTGTTGGAAGCACGGGGTGATGGGAAACATGGAGTCGCTAAAATATATAAGATTTTCACTGAGTTAGACACGAGCACAAAACCAATATATATAGAGAAATGGGAAAGAGATTTGGGAAAGGAAATGGATGAGGAGATGCAGAGTAAAATATATAGATTAATTCACGAAAATATTAGTATGAGAGAGGTGGAATTAAATTATAAGTGTTTGGAAAGATGGCACATTACACCGAAAGTGGAGCACAAAATGAATGGGGAGATTTCACCAATGCGTTGGAGGGTGTCAGGGATCGCGGCTCCAATGTCAGGGATCGCGGCCTCTCTCCCTGCGCACGCGCACTGGCGGCAGATCACGCCGGGACACAGGCACTAGGTCCCGGTGAGCCGCGGCTGACAGGACGCCACGCATGCGCAGTAGGAGCCGCGGACGCGCCTCGGGCGTCCAATGACAGCCGGGGGCGCGTTCTGGCCGGCCAATGACAGTGCAGGGCGCACTAAAGATGCCCTGCACTGTCACAGATTGCCGCAAGGTCTATCTGTGATCCTGAGTTCCTGTACCTGTTTTGTGACCCTGATTGCCCTGACTACGCTGCCTTCTCCTGTGATTTGATCCGGATTGCCCTGACTACGCTGCCTTCTCCTGTGCCTTGACCCGGATTGTCCTGACTACTCTGCCTTCTCCTATCCTGACCCCCCGGCTTGTCTGACCATTCTGCGGACTGACTTACCCTGCTGACCCTGCGTGTGACCTGACTACTCTTCGCCTTCCGATTCGGTACCTTGCTTACCCCACGGGACCACGGCTCGTGACCATCCTGCTAGGTCCCGCCGTCCTCTTCACATCTGGCTCCCCCGGTACCTGCATACATCCCCGGAGGCTCCCTCTGCCACTGGTGGGCCTGCTCGGAGGTCGTGACCTGGCCCTGGTCTGTTACAAGTCCATCCCCACCATCAGGGGCCCTGGTGAAAGCACAGACCGGGCTTAGACTCCACGCTCTGGGTAGGTCTGTCCAGTGGGCAGCCTGAGGCACCACCTGGCGGATCCTAACAGAGGGGCTGTGGAGAAATAGGCACGTTATATCATATATGGTGGGAATGTTGAAAAATACAAATATTTTGGCAGAAAATAATTCATTTAGTAGGGAAGATCACTGAAATTAACATTATATTAGACCCATAGCTATGTCTTTTACATAACACAGAGCTTCCAGTGAAATTATATAAGGATTTGGGCATATGGCATTTTTTGAGTGCAGCGAAGAGCTTGATACCTAGGTTTTGGAAAAAAAAGGAAGCACCGACAGAGGAGGACTGGATGGTTAGAGTGAATCAGATTTGTGGGACGGAAAAACTTTATATATGCATATAGATAAGATGGAGTTATATTATAAAAAATGGGAAGATCATAGCGAGAAGGTGAAAGATATAAAGATGTAATACCCCTTTAGATGGATTCCAGATATATTTTGAATGTTTTATATAGTGTAGAAGAGGGAAAATGCAGAGTGGGGGGGGGGAGGGAGGATGGGACGCGGGGGGGTAATAAAGATTGTTTTTGTCAGTTAGATAGCTATGGTGGTAGAATGATATTGTTTTGATGTCTTTTTAATTGGAGAAAATGACTGTAATTTGTATTTGGTTGAAAATGAATAAATATTTATTAAAAAAAAAAAAAAAAAAGAACACAAACAACTACTTGTGATTATCCAATCCCCTAGCAGGAGGCTAGGCATGGTGACCAGGGCCACCATGATATATGACAAAGCCTTAGGAGAGCGGGGAGTCGGGTGGAAGATGGATTGAGAGAACGTCCGAGTGTGCTTTATTTTTGCCCATTCACCCTTTTTGTACATAGTTGCTAGGATGTTTGTCCTCAAGTTCTATAGTTCCTTGGGCATTCCATATACCCCCAGACCCCATCAAAGTTGTTAACCCCTAATAAAAACAACTAAAAACCAGCTCAAGGACTGTTTACTGACTCTGAGAGTACAGGTGTGGAAAATGCATTTTTTCTGGCTATGTGGGGCCTAGGGGGACCCAATCAAATACAGGGGCCCTTACGAGGGTTGTTCTACACATGTAACTAGTCACCTGCAGCCACTTCTCTTCAGTTTTCTGGCTGGTGGTCACAGTTATGATTTCATCATGGACAATGCAGGACCACCAGTCCTTCACTGTGAGGAAGGATGCAGAGAGCCTACCCACAACCAGAACGCTGGAGAGGAGAGGTAAGCACTAGCTGTCATGGATGCAAGAGAAAAGATAACTATTACTGGTATCCTAGGCTAAAATTAACATTTTACCACCTTACCATCTCTTCAGTGTTCAGTGTCTCTTTCAATCGCTCCACTGGTTACTGCTTGGCCAACAAATTCAATTTAAAATACTAAATACAACATACAGAGCCATCCACAACTCTGCACTGAGTGACGTTACCAACCTCATCTCAAAATGTTATTCAAACCATCCCTACCCCAATTTGTCTTTCTATTTCTTACTCTATCCACTTTTAGGCGATCCTTAAAAATTAATCTCTGCAAGAAAGCTTGTACTTTACTTTCTCCGTCAGCTCATCCCTCACAGTTATTACCTTTTGCACCCCTTACCCTCCCTTTAAGATTGTAAGCTCTCAGGAGCAGGGCCTTCTGAACCCTCTTGTATTGAATAATATTGTAACTGTAGTATCCCCCTTTATTTTGTAAAGCACTGTTGGTGCTCTATATATCCTGTATAATAGTAGTTTAACCCTTGCAATGCAGGAGCAGCACAATGCAGGGGTAGTTATTTCAGATTTCCAGAGTTCAGCTTTGAAGCAAATAATTAAATGCAAACTGTAGTTGTACAAAATTACTCTGTGCTTGATAGACTTACAAAGTTTCAATACAAAGCTGTATCTGGAAATTCCAACGTGCTGATACAATATAAATGATATCCTATGTTTATGTTGTGCCGACCTATTACGCAGCACTTTGTACGCTACGTAAAGTAGTCGTTTGTTGGTTAACGGATTTAGAACATTATCATGAACTAAGTAAGGAAAATGTTTTTTTATCACAATCACATTCTCTTTTCACTATCACTTGCTAGCTGTACATGGAAGAGCATGCTGGACACATTTGTGCCAAAAATAACTTAGCATTCTGAAGGGAGATGCCTTAAAAGGTATACATACCACCAAGAAATACTTCTATCCAGGGCTTTTCTTCTCAGAGCATAGGTGAAAGAACTTACACCAATCACCCGCACTGCATTGTGTACAGGGTACAGGGTTCAGGAGTGCATTACGCTCAGGGTGCAGGGTTCAGGAGTGCATTACGCTCAGGGTGCAGGGTTCAGGAGTGCATTACACACAGAGTGAAAGGTTCAGTAGTGGCCTACGCAAGTGTGGGGTTCAGGAGCGCATTACGCACAAAGTGAAAGGTTCAGTAGTGGCTTACGCAAGTTTGGGGTTCAAGGGTGCATTACACATAGGTGCAGGGTTCAGGGGGGCAATACCTACAGAGTGAAGAGCTCATGAATGTGATACACACAGAGCGCAGGGTTCAGGAGTACATATCTTAAAGGCCAAAAACAACCAAAAATGACCTCTCCCAAATTATCCCCAAACTCCCCCCAGTCTAGAGTTCTCCTTCCAACCCCAAATCCCCCCCCCCCCCCAACACACACAAATACCTATAGAGTACCTTAGAGAAGAGCTGCTGCAGAACAGAGTGAAGGCTCGGAGAACTTAAATATCAACTGTTACAGAAAGACTAGTGCAGTTGTGTAAATCCACCACCCCCTCCCCTGCTGTCAGAGAGTTACTGAAGGCAGGGTTGCTGTTAGAAATCACCAGGCCCCATACAGTCTACCTGAAGTGGCCCATTCCACAGCCCTCCCAATAGCTCCCGCTGCTGTCTCTCAGCCAATGAGGTTGTGAGAGACCCGGGAACGCAGCTGCTCTACAGCACATCTCTGGATTGTAATCAGGCTTGGGTAAGTGTGTGTGTGTGGGGAGGGGGGCTGCGGGGGAAGCTGCATGCTGAAGGTTTTTTTTTCTTCAAGCATAGAATGCATGCAGGTAAAAAACCTTCAGCCCTTAGAACCGCTTTAATAAATACTGTACATACCTGTATGAATTGTTGCTTTTATCTGCTTGGGGCTGAGCTTTAAAATCTTGAAATTCTTAGCATATAATTTTTTAGGTTTGTAACCACTTTTATTTCATATAAAACACTAGCACACATTTTATTTTAAAAAAATAAAATAATTATGCACAATTCTCTTTACTACCTTTGGTAGTTTTTTAAGGATTATTAGAGATTTATGGGGACTTACCTCGGTTTTCATGGCTGAATATATTTTAGTTGTGTAAATAATGTTGCACATTATTTAAAGCTCAAATTTAACCAAACTTTTAACTTTTTTTGGGGAAAGTGGGGAAAGTTTAGAACCTGTTTCAGTTTTTTATTACTGTCTGTGTCTCTACCGGGGAGATTTCCCCTCACTTCCTACCTGGACAAGAAGTAAAGGGGAAATCTTTTCAACAGAAACACAGACAAAATCTTGCATCCTGTTCAGGTTGAAAACAAAATAATTTTAGCCTCTCTAGAAAAGTAACACCTGAACACAGGTTCATTCTTGTATAGACTAGGGTTCCAGGAAGAAAGCACCAGACATGTTTCTGAAGTTCAGAAATCGAAGGGTTAAGGATTCAGAAGGCCCCCCCTTCCTTTATCAGGGCTGATAATAAGTAAAAAAAATTAAAAGGTATGCTTCCGTAATTAGCACATAAATTGGAACATGCATAGTCCATAGGGCGAAAACATTTCATCATACTGTATATGTATGAACCTCTTAGCAGAGTGGCTGCAGGAATAATTGTATCATATAATACTTAAATCCTATATCCAAGCGGAACAATAACCTTTTTCTCCAACTCTTACTGCCAACCTGCTACCTTCATAAATTAACACCATCTAAAAGGAAGATATTCTTCACCTCACCAAGTCAGTCTGAGCCCAGGCAGTATACCCTATGTTGGAAGATTTTCTATTCTGCCCTGGTTGAGATTGTGATGATTTATTTGTGAAAAATACTCAGTTATACATTTATATATTAATTTAGAGTTACATCAAAATTCTTTTGTCATGAGGAAATGGTTTTGGCATAACACATTGACAAAAAGAACTGAATGCTAAAATCAACAAATGTTACTTTTGTACGTAGTCTGCGCTGACATATCCATGTGTTTGGTCATTTAAAAAAAAAATATGGAGCGTGTTATTTTTATTTTGTTTTAATATTTATGATGAAATAAAACAATCAAAATTGTAATTTTTTAACTCCTAAATGCTACATATAGAATCCTGTGAGGTTGGTAGTATTTTTGGATGTTATACTATAAACAAAAAGCCCATACACAAGCTGGAGGTAATACAAAATATTAAACATGCAGTATATTGCCAAAAGTATTGGGACGCCTGCCTTTACACTCATATGAACGTTAATGTCATCACAGTCTTAGTCCATAGGGTTCAATAATGAGTTGGCCCACCCTTTGCAACTAGACCACCTTCAGCTCATCTGGGAAGGCTGTGTGTCTAGGAGTGTGTCTATGGGAATGTTTGATCATTCTTCCAGAAACACATTTGTGAGGTCAAGCACTGATGTCAAACGAGAAGGCCTGGCTTGCAGTCTCTGATCTAATTCATCCCAAAGGTGTTCTATCAGGTTGAGGTCAAGACTCTGTGCAGGCCAGTCAAGTTCCTCCATCCCAAACTCGCTCATCCATGTCTTTATGGACCTTGCTTTGTGCACTGGTGTGCAGTCCTGTTGGAACAGGAAGGAAACATCCCCAAACTGTTCCCACAAAGTTGGGAGCTTGAAATTGTCCAAAATGTCTTGGTATGCTGACGCCTTACAAGTTCTCTTCACTGGAACTAAGAGGCTAAGCCCAACCCCTGAAAAACAACCCCACACCATAATCCCCCCTCCACCAAACTTTACACTTGGCAAAATGCAGTCAGACAAGTACCGTTCTCCTGGCAATCACCAAACCCAGACCATCGGATTGCTATACAGAGAGGCATGATTTGTCACTCCAGAGAACACATCTCCACTGCTCTAGAGTCCAGTGGCAGCGTGCTTTACACCACTGCATCTTTGCATTGCACTTGGTGATGTAAGGCTTGGATGCAGCTGTTTGGCCATGGAATCACATTCCATGAAGCTCTCTGTGCAATGTTGTTGTGCTAATCTGAAGGCCACATGAAGCTTGGAGGTCTTTAACTATTGATTGTGCAGACAGTTGGTGACTTCTGCGCACTGTGCGCTTCAGCATGCGCTAACCCCGCTCTGTCATTTTACGTGGCTTAGTTGCTGTTGTTCCCAGTTGCTTCCACTTTGTTATAATACCACCGTAGAATATTTAGTAGAAAGGAAATTTCATGGATGGACTTATTGCATAGATGGCAACCTATCACAGTACCACGCTTGAATTCACTGAGCTCCTGAGAGCGACCCATTCTTTCACAAATGTTTGTAGAATCAGTTTGCATGCCTAGGTGCTTGATTTTATACATCTGTGGCCATGAAGATGATTGGAACACCTGAATCCAATGATTTGGAGGGGTGTTTCAATACTTTTGGCAGTATAGTGTATATGAAAGTAAAAGTATGTGATAAAAGTTTTGCATAAAGCATAAAAAGTATAGGGTTTGATTTACTAAAACTGGATCGTGCAAAATCCAGTGCAGCCGTGCATGGTAGACAGTCAATTTCCAACTTCAGCTTGTTCAGTTAAGCTTTGACAAAAAAATCCTGGAAGCTGTACTCTCCAGTTTCAGTAAATCCAGCCTAGGGTGAACTTAAACCCTAATAAAATAAATTTCTGGATTTTACAAACATTTCTGGTGCTTTCCTCAGTGAACTCTAAAAATAAAAAAATGGACACAAGTTCTAGCTGTTTCTCACTCTACCCAAAACTACCCAAAAGCTCTGTTGGCTATACTTCTTGTTCATTCTGCACTCCTGTGACCCGTTTTCAGCCGACAGCGGGCGTCACTTGCCGGTCCAAGCTGGGGAAAGATCCCAGCTGCATCCACCTAGGTAAGTATGATTGTTAAAAAAACCCATTCCATACTTCTCTTTTAAAGTGTTACTAAACCCAGGCCTCTGCATTCACTATATCTGGTCTCCCACAGTACACAGGACATGGAAATACAATGATCTTAGTAAATATAAACTGCTAAATGCCTCTTCTTATTAGCAGTATATAGCAGTCTTATGACTTGTATCAGTGTCCAGCTGAGCACTCGTTAATCTGGTAGGAGGAGTTTTCATAGGAAGCACTAATTGGCCATGTGATGATCACATGCACCCCCCCCAAAAAAAAAACCTCTCTAGCAGTGCACACCAAACAGAGCATGTGCAGACTTGCCACTGTACTCTGTCCATAGACAAATGGATTGGGGACAGTAGAAGAATGAGAGGATCAGAGAAGACAGGATCAAACCGCCTTTTTCCACAATGTAGATGATTAACCCCTTAGGTTCCACAGTGAGCATAACAAGCATGCTGTACTGCAAATACTGACTGATTTTACCGTTGTGGGTTTGATAAAGCCTTAAGCTTTAAATCCTGAACTAATGAAATGAGTAATTAGTTTTCAATGCTTTTATAAAAATAATTATTACAATTTTAAATAGATAAATATCAATAATATTATATTATTATTAATTTATTCCACTATGTGTGAGGGTTACTTTTCTGCATGAATTGTAGTATACTTTCTTGTTTTTAATGTTTTTTGTCATAATACAGACTTCATTGTGAAAACCCTACATGATATGTTGACCTCACCCTGCAAAGCCCCTGATGTCAGCTGCCAACCTCCAGAGATTAAAAGGATTGTTTGAATTCACTGTTAAGAATTCTTGCTGTGCCATAAGGTGTTAATCCACTTTTCAAGCCACCCTCCTTCTTTTCCCCTACCCTGGCTCACTCGGAAGTTTACACTTACTATACACATGATATCAAAATGTAAGGGTCCTTTCACACGGGCATTCTGTATGTCTGTTTTTCACCTGTCCATTTATGGATGAAAAATGGACACCCATCTATTTCTATGGACTAGCGGATGTAAACGGATGATCATCTATTCACATCCATTAATATCCACGCCCTACAGAAGAAATACTGCTACAGGGTGGCAGCGGTGCACAAAATCATGTATATATATATATGTGATTTTGCTTCTCCGAGTTTGGGGTGCATACGCCGCCCTAAACACGCCAACACTGGCGACTACAGCTGTCGATCACCGGGTCCTGGCCAGAGATTCACCGCCGGTACCCGTTGATTGCCGAGGAACAGTGACAGGGGAAAGATCTGCATGTAAACAATACAGATATCTCCCCTGTCAGCACCAGCATGCTGCTTTGTATTGCTCTGCATAGGGCCCCGGCCGGTAATTACTCGCCAGTGCCTGGTGATTTCCGAGGATCTCCTACGGGGAGGAGGACTGTTTTGTTTACTAACAGTCCTCCTCCCTGTCAGCTGGGGCACACTGCTGTGGATGGCTGTGCATAGCACAGCCATTCACAGCAGTGTGATTACAGTGAATCACACACACACCGCCCCCTAGTAAAACACCCCCAGCACACAGTTAACCCTTTGATCACCCCTCATGTTAACCCCGTCCTGCCCAGTGCCATTAGTACAGTCTCAGTGCTTTTTTTTAGCACTGATCACTTTAGTGATGCCATTGGGGATGTCAGTGACACCAAGTCAGTTCCCCCCAGTGTCAGAATGTCTGCTGCAGTCCTGCTATAAGTCGCTGATCACTGCCATCACTTGTAAGAATGAAAAAAAATAAAATACCAGTATATATTCCACCATTTGTAAATGCTATAACTTTCATATAAACCAATTAATTTACACGTATTGGGATATTTTGTTAGCAAAGAAATGTATCAGAATACTTTTTGGCATAAATTTATGACAAAATTAGATTTTTTAAATTTTTTTACTGGACATATTTAATAGCAAAAAGTCAAAAATATTGTTTTTTTCTCAATATTGTCAGTCTTTTTTTTCATAACGCAAAAAATAAAAAATGCACAGGCAATCAAATACCACTGAAAGAAAGCTCTTTTTCGTGGGGAAAAAAAGGATGTAAATTTCATTTGGGTGCAGCATTGCATGACCGCGCATTTGTCAGTTAAAGTAAGATAGCGCCGTATCACAAAAAATGGCCTAGTCAGGAAGGGGGTAAATCCTCTGGAGGGCAAGTGGTTAACATCCATTTTTTTTTACAGAAGAAAACCCTATTTTTCTTCCATAAAAAAATGGATGTTAACGGATGTTAATAGATGTAAACTGTCATGCAGTCCGTTTTTTAATCTGGTTTTGCATTGGTAAAGCATGTAAAAAAAACTGATGCAAAAACTGACAAGAAAATGACGAGAAACTGACAAGAAAATGATGAGAAACTGATAAAAAAAACTGATGTAAACTGATCCATTTTTTTGTTTGAAAAATGTGACTAAATTGATGAAAAAAATGGAACGCCCGTGTGAAAGAACCCTTACTTGAATTTTGGGTTTCTGCTACTATATACACAGTAATAGGCTCATTTGACTAAGCTATAGCACATACAGTAATTCAGTTTGCTATAATGATCATTGTTTATTTGGATTAATCAGCATTAGGGAAATAAAAATAACAAGTACAATAAAAACAACAAGTAATCTGAGCCAAATATGATCTATAATTCTTAAACATATTCTTACATTTATAGCCATGTACAGCAGAAACGTAATGTTGATAAAATAGTAAAGCCTTCTGTACTTTATTTAGCATTAAACCAAAATGATACAACTAAATGTGTTTTAAAACCTCTTACATGTACAAGGTTGAAGTGGATGCTTTACTGGGCTTCTGGTGTGTCTCTGCAGGGGAGAGAATGGCCTGCCTCCAGGCATACCTGCCCTTAGTTTATCAATTGCTATATACTGTATTTCCCAAGATGAGAGCTCCATTAGTCTAGAGTTAGGGCTCATTCACCCCTGCAAATAGGGATGGACAGCGGATTCTTGCTGCAAGGAGCAGCAGATTCATGTAACTGAATTCACAGCCTGACAGGAGCTGTGGCTGTCCACCTCTGCTGACTGGCCCGGTGCTGATCTCATGCACTCTCTGAAAAAAAAAAAAAACTCTCTAGCAATACACACCAAACTGAGCATGTGCAGAGTGCACATGATATGTCTTATCAGGAGATAAGAGGGAGACACTGGAAGAAGGGGAGGATCAAAGAAGACAGGATCAAACAGCCTTTTTACACAATGCAGATGATTACCCCCTTAGGTTCCACAGAGAGTATATCAAACATGCTTTACTGCATATACAGACTGATTTTACTGTTGTGGGTTTAGTAACACTTTAAAACCACCTTCATTTCGCCTTTGCTATTGACTCAAATTCATGGCTCACAATGGCACTGCTTCAAATAAAGGATCTATTTTGTAGGCGACAGCTTGTTATCCTAATATGCAGAGAGGACAAGCTTGATATAGAAATGTTATTTCTAGTTAAAAGACCCAAATCAAAAGTGCCAAAATGATCCCTCCCTCAGTCTGCTGTGGCAAATGATGGAGGGTGAGGTACATATGCCAAGACATAATGCAGTTTATCTAGCTCAAGTGCTTCCAGCCATATTCACTGCAAGTTGTCACAAATAGCTGGGGTCACCGGGGACCGGTCATTATAGTGAACACTGCACCCAACCGCTCTCATCCGCAGCTGTACACAAAAGATTCCTATTGGCCTTGATTGATGTGATGTAGAAATTATATATATATATACAGTATACGTTCGGTCTCATATATGACAGATAAGTATTGTTTGTCTGCCCTTCCGGGAGCTCGCATTACAGTTTTAAAAACCACAACAGATTTTCTTTAACCCCTTCACGCCCAGCCTTATTGTCCCTTTAACAGGGTCTTTGTGCCCGGGGGGGAGGGATTGCCCCAATCCTGTGACTGTCACAGTGGTCACTTGATCAGGAACCGGTAGCAATGGCACTGAATCATAACTAGAGCTCAGGAGATGTCTATGACAGTTTGGAAGCTCTCAGCACAGAAACCTTGACTGCCCATGGACACATATGTGCGGCATGTGGAGGCATTAGAGACAGCCCTTTTTGCTGCTGCAAACATGCATTACATGGATGGCAATTAGGTTAAAACAATTTGTTCAATTAGAATAATTTCATGTTCAATAGCCCTTGCAAACCTCTGAAAAGTGATCCACAGTTAATCCCTTTTCTGAAGGTGACTGACAGGCAGCTGGACGACAATATGTCACCTCTTCATTCCTGTTTTAACCCTACGTTTGGCTGCAGCATTGCCTGCCAAATGTGACGTGGTTTCATTTTTGCTGCTGCATGTGATTGCATATCTTTTTTTAACCATTTTGCCTCTTACACCTGTTCTCCCCTATGGCCCAGAGCAATTTTTACAATTCTGCTATAGACCTGTTTATTTGATGATAACTTTGTCATTACTTAAGGTAACAAGGTATTACATATATTGTTTTTATAAGGGAAAACAAGGCTTATTTTTCATAATTATTGTCTTGCAACAATTATAATTTTTTTTGGCAATCCAATTAAATGTAATTAAACTCAACAAAACACACTTCTTTTGTTTACCAGCGTTTGTTTTTGTTTAAATTGATACTAAAATTATGATTCTGGTACAAAGCATTGCAAAGTTATTTACAAATGTTGCTTTGCACTTTTTGAAATAGGAAATGTGTAAACATATGTTAAATGTGTAAAAATATTAACAAACAAAACAACAAAAACAAAAAATTTTTAAAAATGAATGGTATATAATGGTTAATAAACTAGAAATGAACAAACAAACAATTAGCAGGAAAATAACTGAATGGATAAGGAGAATAAGGAGTTAGTTAGGGCTGATTAGAGTACACTAAGGGTTAATAGGGGATTAAACAAAGAAACATTTTATTTAAATTAAAAAAAAAAAAATTGTCAGGTTGCTTTAACTGACATCATCTACAGATAGTTTATCCCTTTGATCTGCAGATGAATGAACAGAATTATACAAAAGTAACAATATGTTACATTGTATCCTTCTGTAGCATATGCATCATTATTTCTAATAGGACTGTTTTTTTGACAACCTTCTCTGTGTAGCTTTGATTAAAGTGGTAAACAATTTTAAAAAATCCCCTGCAAGGCAATTGCATAATGTGCTAGTATGCTTCACATACTTGCACATTATGAAATACTTACCTTAGGACAAAACCCTCCAGCAGTGCGCTGTCACTGCTGACAGGGCTTGCATCTTCACCCTGTCTTCATTCCAGATTTCTGGGCTGCAGCAGCTTGAATGGATGAGCCGCGATGACGTCACTTCTGCGCATGTGTGGGAGCCATGGGCAACACAGTGCTCTGAAGGAATGGCATGAGCATGCCGTTCCTACAGAGTGCATGCGCCGGCTACCAAAAATAGCAAATATCTCCTACACATTTAAGAGACATTAATGTTACCTACTGGTAACTATTAATAATATAATAATAATATATAATAATTTATTATAGGCTTACCTGTAGGTAAAAATCACAAAGAGGACTTTACTGCAGCTCCAAATTGTTGTGTACTGCAAGGGGAAGCAGCGGAGAAGGATTGGACATGCTATACATGTCCTGTGTACAATGATGACCCTTTATTTGGTTGTGTGTAGCACACCCAGAGTCTGCCACTAGTTAAGTAAGACTTAACACTGCAGTTCAACTTCTTGCTTTTACCACCCCACTTTCAAATGTACCCTGACATGAGTGTCTAGCTTGGCAGAACGTATTTGTTACAGGCATAACACTGACAACTTATGCAGCACTTTACATATCTTATGCATTCTTCTCAACCCCTGCATTCAAGGAGCTTACAACCTGAGGTCCCTATTTCACATGCATACTAAACACACACATATTATAACCAGTTCTTGGAGGATCCAGTTAATCTACCAGCATGTCTTTGGAGTACCTGCAGCAAGCCTGTGCAAGCACAGGGAGAAGGTACAAAATCCAAGGAGGTAGTGTCTTGTTTGGGATTTGAACAGATGACCTTAGAGCTGTGAGGCAAGCGTGCTAACCACTAAGCCACTGTGCTGCCCGATTATGTGGGCATTTTTCTTCATTAACCAATAAGACTGATAATAAATGTGCACTCTGTTCTGAATTCTGTCATTGTTAAAACAGGCTGTCTCTTATTCCCCCACCTTTCAACACATAATTCAGAATCATTGTATTTATATAGGTTTGTAATGGGTGCTTACAATCTAACCACGGAACATAGTTGATGACTATTTATGTCTGGGAAGCCATTGCCTGACATTAAAACGACATGCAGGCTCTCATTGTTGCATTAACAGATCATGGAAAGATGGCCATTGTCTGAGCATGGAAAAATTCCTGATCACTAGTTTCAGAGCTACAATTTGCTGTCAGTAAATAAATGCAGCACTGCAAATAACAGGCCTCTAAGGCAATGACCAATACATGCAGCACTGCAAATAACAGGCCTCTAAGGCAATGAGCAATACATGCAGCACTGTAAATAACAGGCCTATAAGGCAATGAGCAATACATGCAGCACTGCAAATAACTGGCCTATAAGGCAATGAGCAATACATGCAGCACTGCAAATAACTGGCCTCTAAGGCAATGAGCAATACATGCAGCGCTGCAAATAACTGGCCTATAAGGCAATGAGCAATAAATGCAGCACTGCAAATAACTGGCCTATAAGGCAAAGAGCAATACATGCAGCGCTGCAAATAACTGGCCTATAAGGCAATGAGCAATACACGAGCAATACATGCAGCGCTGAAAATAACTGGCCTATAAGGCAATGAGCAATACATGCAGCACTGCCTATTTAACAAAGCAATCAGCATCAAGTGTAGTGTCCACCCCCCAGCCCCCACACACACACCAACCAATCATCTTCCTCTGATCCTAAGATGGCCATGTACCAGTAGAATTTCACTTAAACATTTTTTTTTTTTTGGAACCTTCATTTGACTTTCTAATGATTATTGGGGTCAAATCAACTTTTGTTTTCAACCATAATGGCAAAAAAATTTGAAGAGGCAGAATGGAAAATATTTCTTGACCAAACAAAACTCTAAGAGTGAATGTGGCTTTTGTTCTGAAAAAAATCACATATATTGTAATGAAACCTGTTTAATATGTCTGGGATTACATTCAAATGGCAGGTCTGGATGAAATTTTAAAGGTTTTCAAACACAACTAGGTGATTTAATGATGGCAGGACAGAATGTTCTGATGAATGATTTTTTTAAGAATATTCAGCTGCTGTACTAAATACTGTACTAAAGTAAACTCAGGGCTGCTTGCTTTGGGTTACTTCATATTGCAGATCATGAACACAGTGAGGGAGATTTACTAAAACTGGAGCACTCAGAATCTGGTGCAGCTGTGCATGGTTGCCAATCAGCTTCTAACCTCTGTTTGTTCAATGAAGCTTTGACAATAAAACCTGGAAGCTGATTAGTTTCTATGCATAATTGCACCAGATTTTGCACTCATCAGTTTTAGTACATAACCCCCACCACTGTATAATTATGCCCTATTAAAAATGTGTCCCTTGTGCTGATTCCTCCTCTTTTAGTTGAAATCTTTCTTTATCCATGCCCCCCCCCCCCCCACACCACCACCTCAATCTTGGGATGCTGTGGGGGTTAATACAACAAAGGGGCTGTCAAAGGTTCTCATCAAGACTTTCCTGCCCTTTGTGCCCAGCTGCTCTATTTAAAGACACTGTACTACATCTTCTCCCCTAGCTAGAATGAACCCAGAAGCGACATGTAAAACAGGGAACCAGGGAAGAAGCTAATTGAGTGTGTTCTGTGTTAGAGTAAATGGAAGGCAAGTGAGACATCAGGAATCCTACGTACAAAATAGTTGCTTGCAATACACGTTACATGCCAGAGTGAGAGCAATAATTCTAGGGCCACTGATTGTGGTTAAAGCAATTCTAAAAGTTCATTTTTTTGGGGGGAGGGGAATAAAAACATGTTATACTTACCTACTGTGTGCAGTGGTTTTGCACAGAGCAGCCCGGATCCTCCTCTTCTCGGGTCCCCCACAGGCTCTCCTGGCTCCTCCCTCCTGTCGGGTGCCCCCAGAGCAAGCAGCTTCCTATGGGGGCACCCGCTGCTCCATGTGTCCATTCACACACAGAGCTGTGGCTTGACCCAGACCCTCTCTCCTCAGTGGCTGACTGGCTGTGATTGACCGCAGCAGGAGCCAACGGCTCCTGCTTGCTGTCTCAGCCAATGAGGAGGCAGAGACTCAGGACAGCCGAGGCTGTTGTGCACATTGCAGGATCGTGATGAGGCTCAGGTAAGTAATGAGGGGGCTGGGGGCACTGCTGCAAACAGAAGGTTTTTTACCTTCATGCATAGAATGAGTGAAGGTAAAAAAACCCAGAGCCTTTACAACCACTTTAACTCCAAACCGATGACCTTGTAGAGGCTTTTAAAGCATTGCACATGGAAAATATAAGTGTACTGAAGTTCAGCATCAGTTTGAGGGTGCACAAAAATATAAACCTTGACAAGAAGGGTATTAGTTTACTTGGCGCAGCCTCTTCTTTTATATTTTACCAAGAAATTGGATAATATATTGTATTTGTGTGCCCTAAAATTAACTTTAATGTATTGTTACTGAAATTTGAGCTTCAGAAATTCTTGCACAAATATTGTGTGGCGTAAGAAATTTAAATTATGACCATTTTATTCCTCATGGTGTCTGCTTTCAGAAAATATATAAAATTAATTTTTTAACCACTTGCCTACCGGGCACTTATACCCCCTTATTTACCAGGCCAATTTTCAGCTTTCAGCGCTGCCGCACTTTGATTGACAATTGCGCGGTCATGCAACATTGTACCCATATGAAATTTTGATCATTTTTTTCTCACAAATAGAGCTTTCTTTTGGTGGTATTTAATCGCCACTGGGCACTTTACTTTTTGCGCTATAAATAAAAAAAGTGCAAAAAATTTGAAAAAAAAAAAAAGTTTCTTTGTTTCTATTATAAAATTTTTCAAACAGGTATTTTTTCTCCTTCACTGATGTGCGTTGATGAGGCAGCACTGATGGGCACTGATAGGCAGCACAAAAGGGCACTGATAGGCAGTACTAATGAGGTGGCACGGATAGGCGGCACTGATAGACAGCACTAATGAGGTGTCACGGATAGGCGGCACTAATATGCAACACTGATAGGCGGCACTGATAGGTGACACTGATGATGGGTACTGATAGTCGGCACTGACTGGCATCACTGCTGGGCACTGACTGGCGGAACCCCTGGGCACTGACTGGTGGCACTGACTGGCAGCACTGCTGGGCTGCACTGGTGGGTGGCACTGGTGGGCAGCACTGGTGGGTGGGCACAGGTGTGTGGCACTGGTGGGCACAGGTGGGTGGGCACAGGTGGGTGGCACTGCTGGGCACAGGTAGGTGGCACTTCTGGGCACAGGTGTGTGACACTGCAGAGTGGCACACGTGGGTGCACTGCTGGGCACAGGTGGGTGCACTGCTGGGCACAGGTGGGCGGAGCTAGTGGCGCACTGCTGGGCACAGGTGGGCGGAACTTGCGGGTGGCACTGCTGGGCACCGATCATCAGGGCACTGCTCATCAGTGCCCTGATGATCGGTGCCGATCCCCGCTCTGACAACTGCCGGTTCTCGGCAGTACTTTCCTCACGATCTGACAGCGTGAGGAAAGTGCAGCCGAGAACCGGCACTTGCATTTCCCTCTGATCAGCGTGTCATTGGACACCGCTGATCACGTGGTAAAAGGCCGCTGTGATTGGCCTTTTACCACATCACGTGATCAGCTGTGTCCGTAGGACACAGCGATCACGGAGATCACCGGGTGCGCGCACCCTGGGGCGCGCAGGAGAGCATGTTCTGGGAGGACGTCATATGACGTCCACTCAGAACTGGCCGGCCACAGTGCAGCCGTCATTCGGCTATCTGCGGTCGGCAACTAGTTAAATCATGTGTGCATATGAGGATTGGGATTCCATGGTGGATAACATATGTAAGAGTTCTAGATCCCTTTCTGTCCGTGAGACTGCCCTCAAGGTATTAACTAGATGGTATTATACCCCATCAAGACTACATTTATTGTACCCACAAATATCCCCCTTATGTTTTCGGGGTTGCGGCCTCACCGGTACTTTGGTTTATACGTTTTGGGCTTGCCCAACTTTATCCTTGGTGTGGCGCAGGATATCTGAGGTAGCTACTTCACTGCGGGGTGTCCCGGTACGTCTGACTATACAGTCCTGTCTATTGGGTGCTCGTATCCCGGGGGTTTCTGATGATGTCATGAGATTGATACATACTATTTGTATTTCCACTTTGTGGGCTATTGCCCTACATTGGAAATCTATCACTGTACCCTTGGCCTCCGTTTTACATAGAGTTGATGCTGTGATGCTCATGGAGCGGATTCATTATACTCTACTGGATATGATGCACTTATTTGATAGAAAATGTGAATCATGGAGGGTTCATAGACATTTATTACATGACTAAAGACATTTCATTTGAAGGGTGATTGGCGTGTACTGTTGACAGATATATCATTCAACCTACATTCTCATTTATATTTCTCATGTACTGACAATCTATTCTCTTTTTCTTCTTCTCTCTTCTTATCTTTCTTACAAGATTGTGCCTTTCTGAATTGTACAATTGTGCTTTGTTATTACTGTACGTATTGTTTGAAACAGTATTTTTGTTCTTCAGTCTATTCCTTGAAAAATAAAATCATTTGTAAACAAAAAAAAATAATGTGTGCATAAAAAAATGCAACAATTACTCTGGAAGTGAAAAAGGTTAAAGTGTGAATAAAGCCATGATCTTCTGGTCTGGATTGCTTGCAGTATTATTTTGCCCAGCAGATCCTGCAAAATGACAGAGAACATAAGACTAACACATACAGCAACCCAACCTTTTGGCTGTTGGTCAGTTGTTTGATATAACCGTTCAAGGTCACTGAGGATTGTCAGGAACAAAGATGGTTTCTATCTTGGATTGTCAGCTGCTAATGGAAACAAATTATACGCATAAACAAAGTAAAGCTATCACATTCAGACGAATAAGGATGCATTCCTTCCGTGTAACACAGCATTGCTTATTGCATAATAATACCATAAGCTGGTGTAGACAAACAGTTACATATGTGTAAAATGTAACATCTTATTTTTTGATAAGCCTACGAGTCTGCCTTTGCTTGTTGAGAAACCCGGGTTATCATTAGCTGGGAGGTTCCTGTCCCACACATCAATCATTGTATAGGCATAGGTCATCCAGTTATAGATCTACTTTCAGGATGTTCTTTCAATATTCCCCAATGTAGACAGGTGCAGCCTCTTTGTCACAAGCTGTGTCTGCCATTTGTGGAAAAATGGAAGAGAGACATGAGTAGGAATCTCTCAGACATTCAATGAACATGGTGTTATATAACTTTTGTCAAAAGTGACTACATTTTAGTCATTTTTCACACGGGCGTACCTATGCATACATCTGAGCAAATGGTCATTTTTCCCTGCATGGCATGCGTGTGTTTTCCATGCATCCATGTACAGGCAGTCCCATTCATGTCTGTTGGGAAGCAGCGACTGCACAGATGGAGCCGCTGGTTCAAATTTGATGAGTGGGTGCAGGTATGTGTCCCCAAACACACACTGCGTATGGGGACATGCACCTGCATGGCTGTCAAATTGGGACCAACGGCTGTGTCTGGGCAGCTGATGCATCCCAAAAGACATGAATGTGGCTGCCTGCATGCAGATGCATTGAACACATGGGCATCGTGTGCAAGAAAAGATAGTGCTTCACACCTTTCACATAGGGCTGACTCAACCTGAAGCCCACTTGCTCAGCAGGGGATCTGTCTAATGGTCCCTCACTGAGCATGATGAAAGATCTGTGTCTGTTCCTCTTATGCAGAGCAGACAGGGACACAACCAGGGGCGTATTTACCACAAGGCAAACAAGGCACTTGCCTAGGGCGGTATTTTTCAGGGGGGCAGCACCTACCCCAAGATGAAGGGATGAAAGAAGGGACATGCACGCCATGGGAACCAGGTGGTATCCAAGAGAGGCTTCGGGCTGCTTGATGTGTATGTAAAGCCTGACTCTCGTTCCCAGGGATGTCTGAAGCTTTTAAGATGAGTGTCTTTCTCTCTATCGCGGGGGAGGGGGGGGTGTAGTGGAAGGGTCTCCCGGGTGGGGGGTGGGGGTCTTGTTGGTCAATGTCAGGCTCTCTCTGTGGGAGGGGGAAGGGGGGGTGTTGGTCAGTGTCCCTGGGGTAGATGATTTTTGTGTTGCCTAGGGCAGCACAAAACCTAAATACACCACTGGACACAACCCGCTCTCCTCTGTAGGTGGTCAGATGTAAATGAACCACCTGTCCGTCTTCACTTGACTGCCATTCGATCTGATCTGCTGGAAAGAAAGGGAGCTGATCCCCATCTGTCTGTTTTTTGCAGGTCAGATCAGATTAGGTGTAGGCAGGTGTAAATAGACACATGTCCGTTTACACCCTCTGCTCCATAGAGGAGAATGGAGGCTCCGATCAAGTCCGAATGAAAAACAGACCGGTGGACCCGATTGGAATGTTTGTCTGAAAGGGGTCCAAGTCAACAGTATACTGCACAAGCCATGTCCACCTGCATAAGTCAATGAATATTAGTGGATGGACTGTATGACAAAATCTGCTTCCATACAGCACACAATGATGTATGAGGAAATATCATAATAAGGAAGGAAGCAATAAACTCGAATCAATGCAGTTTGAAAATTATGTTTCCAATGTTCCATGATGTTATATGTATACAGGGGCGGACTGACAACTCATGGGGCCCCCGGGCAATAGGGGATCATGGGGCCCCTGTGTCCTTGCCCAAACTCAAAAAAGCCTATGAAAAAGGTGCCAGGGGCATCTCATGGGGCCCCCTACTGACCCCGGGCCCTCAGGCAGTGCCCGAGTTTCCAAATGGTCAGTCTGCCCCTGTATACTCTATCTTGTCTAATCTGGTCTGACAAATTAGCAGATATGGTGTCTGATGTCAGATATGGTGGTGGACTTTGCAGCCAGGGTCAATAGCCATTGATGGCTTAAACTGGCCATAATCTTGGTCTGGATGCGATTTTAGGCCAAAACATGTTTGGTTTCCCTAAAATTTAGTTTGGACCTGCATGTCCCAAATGATTACTCCTTGTTACAAAAGGTTCTGGACGCTGTATAATACAGTTCAGCAGCTTGTGCTGCCTACTCTTATGTGTGCTGTGTTCTGACCAAGCCATACTCATTTCCCTTGTATGGCCAGAAGAAAAGAAAAGTGATGTGGTATATCAGCCGTTCGGGGTGTGTTTTGTATCTTTATCAGTGAACAAGGCGTTCACTGATTGGCTGAAGTGAGAAATGAGTGGATAACCTTACTAGCTGCTGCACTGTATTACTGGATACACAGTGACTGGAACCTTGTGAAACAATGAGTAATCCTTTTGGCCACTTTGGTCCAAACAAAATTGTTATTAGGAATCCATTTTTTGGATAGAGTGGAGAGGAATTAGAACATCTGTCGTGTATTTATTGCTACCTCTGCCCTATTAGGGAGCTTCACTCTCTCTAATTGTCCCATTTACTGCTATCATGGAAAGTGAACATAAAAGAAAATCCCACATTTTAGGTTATCTCCAAAAAGGTAATAGAGGAAAACTAGTTCTGGTGACCTAGAGGGCCTCAAGTGATTTCCTTCATTTGCAGGATTTCCTCTCATTTCCTGTTTTTGCTATGGAACAGTAAATGAAGGTAAATCTTCTAAATGGGACACAGGTGGCAAAAAAAAAACCTGACAGGGATTACATTACTCTATCCAAAATGAGAAGAAAAGTTTTTTCTATAGTTCTACAGTAAGGGCTTTCAAGCTTGACGCAATGAGGGCAAGGTTGAATGCTCTGATGGACAATATTTCAGAGTTTCTGTACAAACATTCAAATTAAAGTGAAGTTCGACTCAAAAGCAGAAGCTCTGCTTATTAGCCTCCTCTCCCCTCCACTGCCATATTTGGCACCTTTTGGGGGGGAGCGGATACCTGTTTTTGACAGGAAGTTCGGCCCCCACCTTCCTCCAGCAGTCTCCTGGGAACTTTCTCAGGTCCCAGAAGACTGCTGGCCCAATCAGGAGGCGCAGCGCGACTCATGCATGCGCAGTGCGCACCAGGCTGTGAAGCTGTCACAGCCTGGTTCCCACAGTTGAGATGCTGGTGCTGTGGAGGAAAGAAGAGGAGAAGGGACAGCGCGGGTGAGTACATTGCTGGACTCTGGAACAAGTAAGTGTGTGCTTATTAAAAGTCAGCAGCTACAGTTTTTGTAGCTGCTGACTTTTTATTAAATTGTAAATTTTTATTAAAGGCCAAAGCCCATTTTTTCAAAACAGAAAATACAACAACACTTTAGGTGTAAACGTTGCAATTGAGAAAAACCACAATCTATACAAAAGAAAACATAAACAAAAGAAATATGAACATAATTATACAGCATGGCAAACTGCATAGTGCAAGGAAATAAAGCGACATGAACCTGCAAACTGTTGGGTTACATTATTTGTCAGGGGCTCAGTGAGTAAAGAGATGTCTGAGCTATATAAGGGGGGGAAGGGGAGAGTGGAAGAGGAAGGAGATCTACCAAAGGGAGAATTATCCCATGGTTCCCAAATAGATTGAAAATGACCTGAGTAGTCACCCACTAGAGCCGTCAGATATTCCATTTCTCTGATTTCAGAGATCGCTTTTAATAAATGATCCAGTGTAGGGACATCAACTGATTTCCAGAGTCATAGTATCACCTGTCTATCAGCTGTCAGAATATGTACTCCCAATTTTTTAAAATGTTTAGAAATACCCCTAAAGGGTAGCCCCAAAAGATAGCGTAAAGGGTCTAGGGGGAGGGCAATATTGAGTACATACTCCAAGACCATTTAACCCTATTCCAGTAACTCGTAATCTGTGGACAAAACCAAAAAATGTGCGCCAAGGTGCCTACTCCTCCCATGCACCTCCAGCACCTGTCAGACAGATTCGGGTTAATCTCATGAAACACTACAGGGGTCTTGTACCAATGCATCAATATTTTATATAAATTTTCTTTATACACAACACAGCGAGAGGTCTTAGTAACAGAGTCCCAAATCATCTGCCAACATTTCAAAGAGATTAGACATTGAAGTTCGTCTTCCCATCTCCTCATATAATGATGAGGGTTTTCAACAAGAGAGCTGTTATTGAGGACTGGTTTATATAAAGAGGTGATAAGATGTTGTTGGGAGGGACCTTTAGCAGCTATCCTCTCGAAATCCGTGGGGCAGTCTAGTGTTACAGTGGTTGTCAGGGCATGGAAAAAATGTCGGAAATGTAGGTAGGTATATCTGGCTGATTCAGGTATTGTGGATTTTTACACTCTAATCTTCTCAAATGACCTAATCTTGCCCGAAACCGGGTTGATCAGATGTCGGAGTTGAAATATCCCATTGATTGCCCAAGAGCTCATCTGTGGGTAAGATAGGCTATCTGAGAGTTCCAGATTATATAAAATTTTCAGCAGGGGAGAGCATATAGACATCAGCTGTTGAGACTTCACACATGTTGACCATATTTTGAGGGTGAATTTCACAGAGTCAAGCATAGGGGGGGCAGGGGACAGGGGTAATGCATAGTTAGAAGGGCGTAACAAAGAACATGTGTGGATCGGATAAATGTATCAATAAATGTATGACCGTAATGTTCAATCTCTGACCATCTGTTCCGGGGTTTTTGGGTGAACCATGATAATGTTTGTCTTAAATGAGCAGCTAAATAGTATTTGATAATGTCTGGTACCCCCAGGCCTCCGTTATTTTTAGATGTCAGAAGAACCGTTTTCGCTATTCAGGGTTTTCTGGCATGTTAAATAAATCTAAGAAATGCTCGCTGTAGAGTTCGCAGTTGAGACTGCGGTATTGCCACAGAGAGAGTCTCAAAGAGATAAAGTAAGTTTGGTAAAATTGACATTTTTAACACATTCACCCTGCCCAGGAAAGATATATTATAAGCATCCCACTAATTCAGGAGAGTAAAAATCGCCCAAAACAATGGGGGATAGTTAGCTTCATACAAATGTAGCTGCTGACTTTTAATAAACACAAAATGGCTGGAACTCCGCCTTGCATTCTATACCTGTCTATTTGTTGGTGGTATAGTGTGTTTGTGTGCAGTTTAAAATTAGAAATCACAGATCAACAAATATACAGTGTGCATACATATATATATATATATATATATACATACACACAGTGCATCCCTCACAGATTAAACATTTTTATTCATGCAGGATGAAGGTTTCGTATTTACGCAGAACATAAAAAGATTTTGGCCAATGCACAGTGCCTTTATCTATCTTGTCAAGGTAATGGAAGCTGTATAAAACGTGGTATGTTGAAGCAATAATAAAATAAGAAGCTGGCTCAGTATATATAGAAAAAAAAAACTGAACTAAAAAAAAATGACATCAGAAAATACTGGGTATCATAACTAGGACTGTCCAGTAAGAATATGATATTTACATTTAACTTTATCTATGAAACAGTTTGCTCCATGTTGTTCTGCTGCTGGAAATGATCATCTGCTGAAAGCTGAGAGAGTGTGTGGGAAGCAGTGTCAGCCGCTCATCCAAAGCACCGACACCATAATACAGAAAGTCACTAGACTCTCTCCTGTACAAGTGCACGTATCCTGGATCTCAAGGGGGTTGCTATCACTGCATTTGATTTTGTATAGATGGCTGCAGGCAGAAGCCATAATTCCTAATTACTGCACTCCATTTTACTGTACTCCATTCAAAGTGGGCAAGGCTGAGTTATTAAACCCCTTTTACTAAAAAGCTTGCCATCTTTAGCAGCGAGGAAAGATTTAAACTGGACACATTCAATATTATTTTGGTAGCTAAAATAATGGGTATCAACAATTACCATCTTTTTAAATGACATAATGTTTTCACCATTGTTTAATTTGTTGTTGCATCTCAGTGCTACTAATTTCCTGCGGCCTCTTTGCAGCCACTTCCTATCTACATCTACTCCGGCTAAGGTCGCATAGCATTTCACAGGGCGGTTTCGTTACATCAGTGGACAATTTACAACTGAAGGCTCCTGTATGAGGGCTGGTTCATACTAGCATGCGTGCATTCCCATGAAGTCTCACGCGTTCCAGTTTTGACCATCTATTCATTTCAATGGTTTGTCAAACGTATCTGAATAGGAAAAAGTAGTGCTAGCACTACTTTTTCCGGCTGTGGCACACCAAACCACATGGCCGCAAACTCGAGTTGAGTTTGTGAGATGCAATAAATCTAACGGCACCTGCTAGTGTCTCACAAGGGCAACACATTCAAGGCACCGTGATCCAGTGTGAACTAGCCCTCGGTGTCTAAATAAATGCAAAATCCAGTTATGCACAAGCCTCACAAAGTAAATAAAAAAATCTTTTACCTTCCCTGACTGAGCCAATTACTTTTTCATCTGTTTCTCACATGCTCCTTTCCTCACTCCTACAATATTTTTTCATTCCAGCAAGCAGAGCAAGCAGACACAGCCTAAATGAGAGTGACAACTCAACTCTGAATTCAGGAGCAATGCAACATTGTTGTCACACCATTACAGAAAGCTACAGTAGAAGAACTTCACTGACAAGCTCAACAGGTATTTGCTGGACTTTGCATGGGACCTAAGAGAATTATAATCAAGTGAATAATTAAGTGCATACATATTTTATTTTAGTGGGAGGTCATATTTCTATTTTTACATCTCCATGCACACAGGGCATTTCTATTCTAAATGCCTTTTACTCCTGGTAGGAGAAAGCTGCTTAAAAAACGAGCCTAAAGCTGCTTGTTGCACATGTGTTCAGGTGAGTCAAGCATTTGAGTGTTAATAGATTCCATTGGGGCAAATATTAATTTATTCTGGTTATTGGAATGAACAAACAAACAAATAAATCAGTGGTTCTCAACCTTCCTAATGCCGCGACCCTTTAATACAGTTCCTCATGTTGTGGTGACCCCCAACCAGGGGGCAATAGGGGATCATGGGGCCGCTGTGTCCTTGCCCAAACTCAAAAAAGCCTATGAAAAAAGGTACCAGGAGCATCTCATGGGGCCCCCCACTGACCCCGGGCCCTCCGGCAGTGCCCAAGTTTCCAAATGGCCAGTCCGCCCCTGCCTCCAACCATAACATTATTTACCCAGTAATTATAATTCATGAAGTGTCGTTTTACCTCCAATACTGCTGCCTTCTACACAGTAGCTGCTTTTAAAAGAGTAGCTGCTTTCAACACAGCAGCTGCTTTCTACACAGTAGCTGCTCTTACACATTGGAAATATGTGTTTTCCGATGGTCTTAGGTGACCCCTGTGAAAGGGTTGTTCGACCCCCAAAGGGGTCGCGACCCACAGGTTGAGAACCACTGAAATAAATGCATCTAGCATTTAAGTGCATTTAGATGTGTTTAGATGCATTTACACTTGTCAGGTGTTTTTTTCTGCTTAAAAGCTCCCCTTCTGAACGTGCTGGTGAAGATTTTTTTTTCTCATCCTGTTAATGCTCCTCTTCTAATACCCTTGTAAATTCCTATGTGTGCATGGACGCATAGGCTAACATAAAGGCGCTTTTACAGGCTGACAAATAAATGCCAAATGCTTGTAAAAGAGGTTTTTTGTTAAAGCCCTGTGTGCATGGGGCCTAACAAAAAATTTTAGTTAAAAAAATACCTCCTCTTTGGCTCTGTCACATGAAGACTCAACTCTCTGAAGTCCAGTGATAGTCCTCTTTTGAGTTGAATGATGCCCAACAAACAATTAAGGACGTTTTTGACATACATATTATGCCTTTTTTACTATAAGGCAGGCAGATCAACCATAGCAGTATGGCCACTGACAAGTAGGCGTCATGTACACTGGATGTTTTTGCATCTGCTTCTAGGGGTGCCTGGTGTTTTTTTTTCCTACCCGCTAAACTCTCCTGCATGTTAGCCTATGGGGGGGATTTACTAAAACTGGTGCACTCAGAATCTGGTACAACTGTGCATAGTAACCAATCAGCTGCTAACTTCAGTTTATTCATTTAGGCCAGTGGTCTCCAAACAGTTATGGCCCTTTGCTTGCTTTTATCTGGCCCTTGGGACACTATTCCATCCTCTGACACCAACAGTTGGGTATATGTCCTCCCCCTAACACCAGTGTACAGGCACAATTCTTCCCAATGACACCAAAAATGGAGCACAATTCCTACCAATTACACCAACAGTGGGGCACAATTCTTTCCAATGACACCAAAGATGGGGCGCAATTCTTTCCAAGGACACCAACAACGAGCGCACTTCTTCACAATGACACCAACAACGGGGCGCAATTCTTCCCACTGACACCAACAATGGGGAACTATTCTTCCCAGTGACATCAATGAAGAGGCAATATTCCTCCTAATGACACCAACAATGGGGCACTATTTCCACCACTGACACCAACAATGAGGCATTGTCTACTCCCACTGCCATCAGGACATTTTATACTTCCATTGGCCTCAGTCTGCCCCCCCCCCCCCCCACAATATGAAGGACTGTATACTGGCTCTTTGTTTAGAAAGTATGGAAACCCCTGATTTAGGCTATGACAATAAAACCTGGAAGCTGATTGGTTACTATGCAGAGCTGCACCAGATCCTATGTGCATCGGTTTTAGTAAAATCTGCCCCTATGTGCCCATGCACACACAGACTTTTAGCAGCATTTAGTAGCAGGGGCTTTTAAAGGCAGAAAAAAACCTACTGCCAATGCATCTAAGAGCAGCAAAGTTTTGGCAGAAAAAATACTTGACGCTTGCAAAAGTGTGTAAAAACATCTAAAAGCATGTTAACGCTAGGTGCATTTAGTGCTTGAGCGCAGGGGCGGACTGACAACTCATGGGGCCCCCGGGCAATAGGGGATCATGGGGCCCCTATGTCCTTGCCCAAACTCAAAAAAGCCTTTGGGCAAGTACACAGGGGCCCCATGATCCCCTATTGCCCGGGGGCCCCATGAGTTGTCAGTCTGCCCCTGGCCAAGGCTCACTAATGCCAGAGGAGAGCGAAGGCTGGCCCGTGCAATCTGATCTAAAAGAAGAGCTACTGTAATTCAAATTGCTGAAAAAGTTCATGCTGCTCCCAACAGAAAGGTGTCAGAAGGGGTTTATTTACTAAAGCTGGAGAATACAAAATCAAGTGCACTTCTGCATAGAAACCAATCAGCTTCCAGATTATATTGCCAAAGCTTCATTGAACAAGCTAAGATTAGAAGCTGATTGGCTGCTATGCACAGGTGCACCAGATTCTGAGTGAACCAGCTTTAGTAAATCTCGCCCACAGTGCATCACAGTTTATTGTGAATAGGGCTGTGTAGCTGAACACTAGTCAGGGTGCCCATGCTGACTCATATCTATAGCCACAATGTCTACAATGGGCATATTGTAGAATCAGAATTGGACCAAGGGAGCAATGGAAGATGGTGGCCTGATCTGATAAATTACAATTCCCTTTACATCATGTGAATGGCCAGGTGTGTGCGCAACACTTACATAGGGAAGAGATGGCATCAGGATGCATTATGGGAAGAAGGCAAGCGATCAGAGGCAGTGTGACTTAAAAGAGAAGCATAGGATTTTTTTCTTTAAATCATACTTACCTAGGTGGATGCAGCATCAATCTGATCCTGCATCTGTCCCACGCAGGCTCTAAGTGTGAGAACTCAGCGATCACATGACATGAGTTCTCACAGCCGTTCTGCCCCCTCCTCCCGCTGAGAGGCTGAGCCAGATGCCACTCCAGACTCTGGGGTGGATCCTGACTTTAAACTGTTACTAAACCCACAACAGTGAAATCAGTCTGTATATGCAGTAAATAATGTTTGTTATACTCACAGGTGGAACCTAAGGGGTTAATCCTCTGCATTCTGTAAAAAGGCTGTTTGATCCTTTCTTCTCTGCCCCTCCTCTTGTTGAAATGACCACCTGATACAGACTGAATCCATAGTCACATGCACATGCTCAGTTTGGTGTGTATTGTTTGAGAGGTTTTGTTTTTTTCTTGGGAGAGTGCATGTGATCAGCACAGGGGCAATTAGCACTGTCCAGAGAGAGGTCAGGGGTTCTGCATCCTCCTTGTCAGGGATCGCCACGGCGCATAGCTCTGTGCATGCGCAGATTGCCAAACCGCACTAACACGCGGGCGCTAGGACCAGGACCATTGCAGAGATTTTCCTTCCCTTCAGGTTCCATAGTTAAACAGGAAGTGAGAGGAAATCCCTGAAAATTAAGGGAATTTCTTGGGGACCCCCAGGTAACCAGAACTAGTGTCCCCAAGATTTTCCCCTCTATTACTTTTCTGGGGACAACCCAAAATTTGGGATTTTCTTTTACTTTCATCTCTGTAATGAGGGCACAGACCGCAATAAAAACTGACAAGCATTCTAATCCCTCTCCACGCTATCCAAAAAAAAAAATGTTTTGCCTTTAGTCATACTTTATATTGCCAATACACTGTTAACATCTTTCAGAGGCAATTCTAATGTATGACCTGCTGGCTCGCTAAAAGTCTATTTCTTACAGCAGTATTAAACCCAAAACCAAAAATATATTGCAGCTTACCAATCATTAGATGTGGTGTCTGCAATCATTTTCTTGTTTAGGCCTTTTTTACTCTGTTTTCATCCAGTGATGTGGCCAGTAACACACCTCCTGTATTAGAGTGCCACCATTCTGGATGAAGGAGCACAGGGGGCACATTTGGACAGCAGCATTTTAGCAGATTTCGACACAACAACAAATTGCAGGTGCAGCTAGCAATTTATAAGCAGTTCTAGCAAACAATTTTGTTCCCTTTGAGATAAAGGTTTTACATAAATAAACAAAAGATGATCATTGTAAGCATCCCTGTCAGTGGTAAATGGTTTGTCTTCAACCTTTTAACTGCTACCTGTGAGAATAGCTTGTTCTGTTTAAAAACAGCCCTGCGAGGGGACTCGTCCATCCATGCTATTTCAAACCGCACAGGCTATTACAGATCTGTCTGGTAATCTGTCCCATTAAGTCCACTTAAGCCATAATGAAGAGGGATTGTGCTAGCCTCCAAAACGTGTTGTTGGCTGTTCTCTATGATCATACCAAAAATTACAAAAACAATTGGATTCTTTGAGTCACTTTCTTGCTACACAGCAAAGGGGAGCCTTACTTCAAATGAGCAGTCTTACCAAAGCCAGTAAACTCATTGCATGATGACATCTTCTTCATTCTATTGGACAAATGTTTTGAAGTCTCAACTTCTTGGACATGTTGTTTGATTGAATTTTCCTATGCAGTTCGGTACCATAGGTGATGCCATAGTTCTAAAAGCTGTTTGTTACTTACACATGCAGTTGGTACAGGTGCCTCGAATGCCAGTTGGTCAATTTCTGACCATGCTCCTTCTGAGAATTTGGTGTGTAGAGATTTCTGAGCATGTCCCACAGACAACTGTGTGTCATAGGCCATTCCAAAGTCTTGAAAAGTTTTAGTTGGTCATACACATGATGGTGTCTTAAATAGCAGGTGTTCCACAGGAGAGCAATAAAACATACCAACACCAATTAGGGAGCCAGTGATCCTCTCTAGCTTCTCTATATATTTGGGTGGAATATTCCTGCTCTGGTATTGCATACATAAAGGAGGAGAAACCAAATTTTGCAGCTTAAAATTTTAATGCATGGTTTGCATGTAAATAAACACAATCATTCAGATATCCATCAGGATATACTGTTGATGGATTTTTATATTCTATTTTGCCTTATATAGTAACAATGATGATTTATTAATAGGTGGACATAGGTAGGCTTCTTGGATACTGTAGTAGAGGGATCTCCCAGCCATAATTCCCAATTCTGTTCCTGTCCACCTGACTTTTGTGAGTTCCTATGCAAAAAAATTCGACAGAGAGAGAAGCCTTCTTATTGGCCACAAACCATTGTCAACAAACCATTATTTTAGTAAACCTGCAGGTATTTTTTAGCTGAATAAAAACATACTGTACCTCAGAAGTCACACTGTTTCTCAATGAGAACTTGCTAGGCTCTTTCTTCATGTGGTCAGTGAATGGCTCTGAGAGGGATTTTTTCCTAGGGGGACATCCTAACCTCTCTTTTTTCCCTGACTGCTGAATTGACTTCCCTGCTCTGACACCATTTTGAAGAGGTTCTTTATGGCATCATGTATCAACTGTTCAAAGGACTTAACAATGTTGTTTTAGGAACAATCTATTTCATCCATAACAATAGATCATCTTTTTCACATGAACTGCATGTGTATCAAAAGTGGACTTTGAAGAAACTCTTTGAAATTGGCATGCTTCTACATATATGCAGTATTGATATCATTATGGATCTGTTCAAGATCTTTAATTAAGAGAGTTTGTAAACACCTCTATATGAAAAAGAAAAAAGAAATCTGTGATTTTATCTATATATTGGTAGTGAGTATTGGCATGCCACAAATATCCCCTCTTCTTTGAAAAGTATTTTTTATTTCAGAAGTTACACTTCTGGAATGGATGATTAAATATTCTCTGATGCATGATATACTGGTCAGAGACATCATCTTCTTATTTTTAAGGCTTCATTCATACAGCCATTAAAAATGTATATACCAGTGCTTTTTGATTATGGATCTGAATGCAGCTGCATTGTTTTCAATGAAGCCATTCACACAGGTGCATAAATATGAGCTGCTTTCAGATCTGTAACATATGCAGGCCATAGACGGGTTGAAAATTTTCGCACCGTTAATGGGTTAATTGGTCAGCTGTTTTTCGGGGTTTTGGCACATTTTTTTTATCTGTAAAGTTGGAAAAAAAATCGGCTGACTTTGCCGATCGGCCGATTTTCCCGGCAATGATGGGCAAATCGGCCGATCGTTTTACCGATAAAAAATCTGCGCAGGAGCCGTGACCTGCAAGTAGAAGAAAAAGAAGAAGAAGAAGAAGAAAAAGAAGAATAAGAATTCCAGTCCGCTATTATATTTGACATGAAAAAGTCTTGCGGTTTCAACAATGTTTCTATTTGTATCCGATTAAAAACATCTGTATCCGAAATGGATACAAATAGATACATTGTTGCAACCGCAAGACTTTTTCATGTCAAATATAATAGCGGAGCTCTCTGCAGAAGTAATTAAATGCTGGCCATAGACGAGACGAAAATCGGACGATTTTTTTTACCATTGGTGGTAACGTCGGCCTATTGAACGACCGATTTTTCGGGGTTTTTTTTTTTTTAAAACGGACGGTTTTCGACCCGTCTATGGCTGCAATAGAATCTAAAATCTGTGTCTAAGAACATGCACTTTACACGTTTACACATTTAAACATATGTACAGCTATATGCATTTGTAAGCACATAAATGAAGTCTAAACAAAGGGAAAATAAATTATCATTTAAAAAATTATGTATGCATATGCATCTTTACGCATTTAAATGTATCTATTACACAAATGTTTTACTGATCATTACACAGGAACTATTCTCCTAGAAAACACGTGTAATAATATCAGTAACATTTTTATAGCAGTGTGAATAATGCTGGCCATACATTATTCAATTTTCTTGAGATTTTTGTTTTAGATTTACCAAATACCATATAATAGGAGGTCAAACCCACATAGCACTTTCAGTTGTATCCAATTAGGCAGGCCCTTGCACTACACAGTTGAAGGTAAATCTAAAGGAAATTGGGCAGAAATTGGACAGAAAATTGTATAGTATATGACCAGCCTTAGGCCTAATAGTGAGGAAATCAGGTTGAAGAGACCAGGTGAGGTGATGCTGATATGGATATATCATTTATCTCCATGCTTCTGCTTAGCCAATCCTATTTTAGGGAAACCAATGCTGCAGAACTATACAGACTGCCACTGCTGATCTCTTTCCTCAAAATTAGTTACCTGACTGTCATGACGAGTCTCCGAATTCAGTACATTTTACGTCAAAATGCAGATCAAGACTTCGCTTAGTGTTCTGGGTGTGTGATTTAGGTAGTAGTAAAGCCAGACAACTAGAATTCGATCTCAGCCATGATTATCCACATATTTCTCTGTATTCTTCTTACAATTACTCTTTTTGGTTGTCATTTTCCAGGAAATTACTACATAGGTACTAGTAAAGATGAACAGGGGAATGGGGATGGATGTATAGATGACAGATTTCAACACATCAGCCTCACCTAATGTCCCTCCATGCCACAACTTTAAGTGAAGTCAGTTTAAAAATATACTGTAGATGCCCTGAAAAAAATGAAAATTGGCCCCTAATGTTTTAGGACCCATGTTTCTCTGTTCGAACAAATCACACTTGTAGATTGTACCTCAAAAGCAACCTCTGATTGGTAGAAAGCCTCAAAAACATGCCTAAGTGGGAATTAACAAAGTCAATGCAGTGAAAAAAAATTGGGGCTCATGTTTACTAATTCCTTTTCACTTGTAATGACCCATAGGGAGCACCACTGAATGGGGGGTTTTCTAACACTGTGTTAGAAGGCAAATCATTTTTTTATGCAACAAGAATGTCTTGTTATTCATCATCCTGTTTATAGATGACTTACAGTATATGCATATCATGCTTTGCAGCTGTTAAAAAGAGAAACCTTCATTGTGCTGGAAGGATATCCAAGAGATTCCAAAATTATTTGTGCAGTGTATGTAAATAAATGTATGACTCTCACTCATAGTTTACCAGCATAGGACATCTGCTCATTATAGGGCTGCTGAATAATCTAACCGATAACCTTTCTCATGAGATGAATGACATCACAGCTATCCTTCCTCATAAGCTGCTTGATGTCACAGCTGTCCTTCCATGAGAGATGAATGACATCACAGCTATCCTTCCTCATAAGCTGCTTGATGTCACAGCTGTCCTTCCGTGAGAGATGAATGACATCACAGCTATCCTTCCTCATAAGCTGCTTGATGTCACAGCTGTCCTTCCATGAGAGATGAATGACATCACAGCTATCCTTCCTCATAAGCTGCTTGATGTCACAGATTTTTTTTCTGCCTGACTTCCTTCTTCACCTAGGGGGCGCAGGATTCTTCTTTGTGTCCCTCCTGTGAGCTTGGTGGGTAGGTGTCTACCTTCAGGCCTTACGCTGGGCTGGGTCCTTCCCTTCTGCACAGGCTGTCCTCTCTCTGGGGATGATGAGGCAGAGATATCCTCCTATCAGCTACTGCCTGTAGGTAGGCCCCTCTCTTGGGCCCCCTCCCAGACTCCACAGTCCAGCCTTAACTCCATCTTCCACCTTACACACTACTCCCCTGCTGATCCGGTTCTCTCATACTTAAGGGCCGCCCTGACCCCATGCCAAGCCTCCTGCTTGGGAATTGGACAGAGTTCATTGAGCATTAAGATCAGCCCCTCCTCACCCCCACCCATTGCTTTCCACAAACATCTCAAGCTTCCAGAGCAGGGAGAGGTATCAGGGAACTAACCTGCAGAGCCCTCAGCCCTGACCTAGAGTAACCTGGCTGACTCATCCCAAGCTGCTACTCAACCTCGTCCAAACAAAAAACTAACTAGCTCCTCCTACCTAAACACGAGGAGTGCTACACTACTTTGCAAGATACATGATGTCACAGCTGTCCCTCTTCATGAGCTTAATGATGTCACATCTAGCTATAGTTACTTCATGAGCTAAATAGTTTCACAGTTTTCATACCTTATGAGATTACTGATGTCACAGCAATTCTTAATTGAGCTGAATGGTGTCACAGCTATCATTCATTAGCTGAATTATTTCATGGCTCTTCTCCGTAATGAGCTAAATGATGCCACATCTATCTGCCCTCATGAGATAAACAATTTGACAGCTTCCTACCTTATGAGATGAATGGTGTCACAACTATCCTTCTTCATAAGCTTAATGATGTTACAACTATCCTCCCTAATAAGCTTCATGATGTCAAAAATATCCTGGCTCATAAACTGAATGATGGCACAGCAATTCTTTGTATCAAAATTATTTAATTTCTATTATTCCTCATTATCTGAATTAAGTTGGAGTTATCCTTCTGCATAAATTGAATGATGTCACAAGTATTCTCCATTGGGAGTTAAATGATGTCACAGCTATCTTTCCTCATGATCTGAATGCCCATATCTGTGGATACGCTGATTTTAGTGTATGATTTTCCTTTTACATTTTCTCATCAAAAACTCAGTTTGAATTGCCCAGGTTGTGACAGAAGACTGTAAGTTTTATTGAAAAGTTAAAAAAGAGCGGGACACAAGATCATCAGACATAACAAGATGCTATGATGGCAAATGGACCAAGATTTAGCCTTTTCAATTAAACAAAAATGCATTTTGTTCGCTTCAGTCAAAATTATACTTTGTGGCCATGAATTAACTTCTTTTAAGGGGAATGTATAGTCTTTAATTTTTTTAGATAAACATGCACAGTAAATAAGGGATCGTCTGAGTGCAAGCTTTCCTGTCTACATGTTATATTTTAAAAACATTGTTTACCTTGTATTTACATGGGGGCAGCCATATTTGTTCATTATATGCAGGCACTGCTTCCTACTTACACATTTAGTGGTTATGCTTTACTCCTCCTAGTCGCAATACTGAAGTACTTGCAATATGACCTACTGAATGAGTAGAGAATATTTAGTGTGAAGCAGTGTTATTGTCAATGATCCACTTGTTTACAAAGTAAAATCCTTTTTCTTTTTTTGTTGTTTTTTTTTCTTTTTTTGCACATTTTCCTGCACGTAATTAGGTATTCAAAGTAAGCACACCTTCAACAACAGGAAATTATAACAAATCAGTTCCAAGCAGGGGAAATCCCAACTTAGACAGTTGTCACTAAAACAGGCTTCCCTTTCTGAAGATTTCCAATCACTTCCTGTTCTGATGACAACTGTAACATTTTAGATTTCTTGTCACCTTCTGCTTTGGTGATAATGGTCACCAGGACAAGTAGAGAAAGTGACGTGATTTGTAACATGAAACACACTTATTCACACCTGAGAGTTTTGTTGTATGTTTTACGAAGCATGTAAACATTCAAGTTGAAGAATCCTATTATCATGTACCTTGCTTTGTTCTGATTTTGTTCAATTCAATAAACGCAACTGTTAAAAAAAGAATCCTATTATCCTCGATGGTTTTGTTCACACTGAACACTCAAAAAAGTGCATGAGCTTCTTTGGAGGCATAATCACATGTTTTTTGACCCATAGGCTTTAATAGGAGTGCCTGAAAATTGCATGTTTATGTGTTTTCTGGTGTTCTCTTTAACCCCCCGGTCACATCAAAACCAATTCTGAAATCGTGCGACTTACAGTGAAGTCGCACGATTTCAAAATCGGGTGACCTGCCGATTTAAGTTGCGATTTGCAAGACATCTGACACAGATGTCTATGCAAATCGCAACAAAAGTAGTGCATGTACTACTTTAGAAATTGGTGCGGCTCCAACCAAGCACCGATATGACCGCTCTAATAGTGGACAATACGGTGCGACTTGTCATATGATTTGCAAGTCGCAGGGCATGCAAATTGCGTGCTAAGTCGCACCTGATGTGGCCGGGGTGTAAAAGTCTATGGGGCAAAAAAAAACCATGCAATTCTGTTCCTGTACTTGAAAAACAATAACATGCAAAAAAAAACTCTTAATCACTTGGCCACACTCATACTCAAATGTGAACAGGGGTTAAAATATCAACAGGTCTCCTGTTCTAAAACACTTGAATTCAGTATAAATGTTGAATATATTCATTTTAACAATGGAAATTTTTTTTCATAGAGTAGTTAACCTAGAAATTTTAATAGACTACGCAGTGAGAGAGACCACTTGTGCAATACGAGTAGAATGCTTGCTTTTCCTTACTACTGGTCTTGACCTTGCAAAATATGATGCCATGTGGCAGTGATAATCTGACAGCAATGCATCATCAGCAATATTTATGCTTCAAGTATGGTAAATATAAAATGCAGTGTAAAACTGGAGCAACACAGCTTAATTGCAGATTACAATATGTCTCCTTAGCAGATGGTGCCATTAACTGGCTTCCTCTTGGCAGTATTCTTGTGCTATAACATTTCTAAGTGACTAAGCATTAAGGTATATCTCATACAAGCCACAAATATGGTACAGATAGGTACGGAACATCTAAAACATACCAGTACGACCACTAGAATTGTGAAGGCAAAAAAATTAAACATGGAAAATTCTACATGATAAAGGACATGGAATACATTTTGCAGAATGTAATAATAATTAGACTCTCAGGCTGATTTTTTTTTATAAGATAGTAACCTGATGAGGTGTCAGTGAGTGCAGCCACTTGGCCTTGTGGTGGCATTCCTGATAACAGGTCCTTACCTTTGACACAAGAAGAGGTAAGCTCTTCTCTGCACCCCCATGTAGTCTGAAGCCCCAGGGACCTTCTCCGGACAAGGTGATGAGGATATGGTCGTCGCTACCCATGCTTGTATGTTCTGTTCTGCAAGTCTGACTAAATGATCTCCATCACAGCTCCTCTCCCTTGTATCAAGTGTACACAAGCAAACCCAGGACTGTGGATCCTGGCTGCACTAAACTCTTCTGGGAGCTTCAGCACTTGTTACGATGAGTCAATGATACTTTTGGGAAGAAGCCAGTGGTGTTCCCAGCACATGTCATGTCAATCTTGCTGATCGCTACTTCTTCACGTCCATCCCTAACATTACCCCTTCTCTGAAAACAGATCCCTCCTACTGCTCTGTGCAGCCTTGTCAAACAAACCTTCATTCAGTCTAATTATAGTCATCTCTTTCTGAACTGCCTTTCAATAATAATACGGTTTTACCCCTTCTGCACCCACCTGTTCACATTCTTTGAATGTCATCATTGGGTGCAATGCTTTTAACAAAGCTATAATAGACAAATATCTCAATTTCTAGATCTGCCAGGCATTGGGAAAACTCTTACCCTTTCAAGGCCAACTCCATTCAAAACTAATATTTCAGTTTTGCCTGGTTGCTGTCAAGTTAAATCATGCTTTGGCTTATCACATTACTACATGACCCAGGAGTTTCCAAATATACCTAACTACTGCTGCTATTATAAAGTAAAATGATAGTGTCATACTCTGCCAATGGATTCTCCAATATGTGGAATAAATAAATACCGTAATCAGTATTTATTCCATAGTTTTTTTTTTTACTGAATTGGTATTTTATACCCTCAAAATGTTCTCACAAACAGGGGATTCAGATTATTTTTATTAAATAAGATTAGACATTTAAAAGATTCCCTTCAGTGTATGTGAAACATATTTTTAGAGCAATAGAAATATAAAACAGGGATTTGATGTAACTTTTCCCACCAACTCAATTAAAGTTCCAGGACTTGGGTTCCATCTTTTGTAACCTAGTCACATAGTTAGGTTAAAAAAGACACATTTTGGTTTATTTACTAAAGCTGGAGAATGCAAAATCAAGCTCACTTCTGTATAGAAACCATTCAGCTTTCAGGTTTTATTGCCAAAGCTTAATTGAACAAGCTGAAGTTAGAAGCTGATTGGTTTTTGTGCAGAAGGGAGCCTGATTTTGCACTCTCCAGCTTTAGTAAATAAACCCCGTCTAGCCCAACCAATCAAGTCCATCACCTGGCAGGAGATAAGTATCTTCAAAAATACTTCTAACCCACATCATTTTTTGCAAATACAGTGTTTAGGCACATCTAGCACTTGGGAGTTTATTCATTTTAGTGGTCAAAATATTAATTTATTCTGGCCATTGAAATAAATAAATGCTCAAGCACTAAACGTGCCTAGTGCTTAGGCAGGTTTTGGCATTTTGTTTTCAACCAAAATGCTTCTCTCTTGAAAGCACAACTTATGGCTTTTTTTTCTGCCTATGTATGCGTGAACACATAGGCTAACATATAAGGGCATTTAGAGGCAGAAAAAAAAAGTCAAACGCCTGTAAAACAGGAATTTTTTAGCTCAGGTATGCATTAGGCCTACAAGTTCATAAGCTGCAATATAATAAATGTTTGCTTTTGGGTTTAATGTCATATTAAATGTAGTGGCTGCATTAGTTTTCAGTTTTAGTTTCTTTTCACCTGGAGATACAGGCTATAATTCACTTCTTGTCCTAGAGTTGCTACACTTACTGCTCCACTGCAGGGGCGGACTGACCATTTAGAAACTCGGGCACTGCTCGAGGGCCTGGGGTCAGTAGGGGGCCCCATGAGATGCCCCTGGTACCGTTTTCATAGGGTTTTTTGTGAGTTTGGGCAAGAACACAGGGGCCCCATGATCCTCTATTGCGCGGGGGCTCCATGATTTGTCAGTCCGCCCCTGCTCCACTGTATCTATGAAGGAGCAACAGCATCACTCTTGGATAGCAAGTCTGTGGAGAGGGTAATGTTAGATAGACTAGTAGATTTAGATGTAAATCTAAATTTGGTAAATTGCCATAGAAACTAAATTGCAGTCTTTTTTAACATATGGGAATTCCACCAGATGTTTCAGTAATTAATTGGGATTGTGACAGAAGTGGGTGGAAACAACACACGAAGATCAAGAGTGGTTTTAGGGCCCTTGACCAAGGGGTTCTTTATTAGGGGGGGGGCTGAGAAAGCAGGGACCTAGATAAGCAGAAGGTTACAGGGCAATTATTCCAGAAATAGATCACAGAGGACAAGCCATAGGTGGCATCCACCATTTTTTCCCTGCTGCAGCCCAGCGTACCCGCTCAGCATCCAGGGATGATATCCACTCCCAGAGACAGCGTGGCTCCTCAGGCCTCCCAGCCTCGGGTAGGACAATCTCTTTCCTACTGTGAGGTTCCTGCCAGGGCTGGTTCTCCTTCTGCCTCTGTCCTGTCAGGCTCTCCGACATTACTGCAGAATTAACCACCCACCAGTCATATAAGCCCCAATGACCAAGCTATGTGCTTGGGGAGCAGAACAGCCTTGCCACCCATTACATGTTCCATCTCCTCCCCAGCAGAAATGTCAGCAATCCTGCTCTCCCTTCCAGTGAGTCAGGACATGAACACTATTGCAACAAGGATTGAATCCTCTCTAAAACAGGATCTGACTGAAGTGAAACAATCTGTGTTAGATCTGGAGCAGACTGTTAATACTTTGTCAGCAGACAAGGGACTCCATTTTACAGAGACTGTAGACACTTGAAACACTTAACAGGCAACAGCTACCTTGAACTAAATCTCCTTGCAACATGATGATTTAGAAAACTGCCATAGGCGAAATAACATTAAAATACATGGGCTTCCCAAGGCTACTGGCCATGTGGACCTGGGGGACACTGTCATCTGTATATTCAATGATCTCCTAGGCAAGCCTGCTTTTTTCCCCTATAGAGATTGACAGAGTACATTGTGTCAATGTTCCTGAATCCTGGGGGAGCTGAGCCTAGGGATGTGCTCTGTTGCGTACATTTTTTCACTGTGAAAGAGGAGATCATGAGAATAGCCTGGAATGGTGTAACCATTTGACTGCTACAAGATCTTTCGTGCAGGACTCTCTTTATGTGCTACCAAATACTTTACTAAAAATGATCAGAGAACGTGGCAGCACTTATGTGTGGAGCTACCCCTTTGGCCTTACTATCTGCCTGCAAAATTAAAGCTTCCACCTGACTGATCCTGATCAACTTCTTGACGCTTTCCGGTTCCTCAAAACTGACCCAGTTGCTGTTCCGGACTGGCTGGTTTCAGATCTTGCTCCCCTTGGCGCTTCACTTCCACAATGTCGGCAATGTGTGCCTTCCCACAGATACAGATCCGGTCCTTCTTCTATGGATCCACTATTGAGTGAGCCTTGACAAGGCTTTTGTCATCTCATTTTTATCAACCTGTGCTATATTTTCCTGGCCCCTATTTGCTCTCTCTGCAGTAAGCTCGCCGCATGGGCCACCATAAAAATAGCTGGACAGTTCCATCTACTGTCATGTGTTCAATATAACAGGCACTAGTAAACCTAGTGTTACACTTTCAAGAATCGCCTATGTGTTGTTACTGTTCTAATACCATCTCAGTTATGTGAGGTTCTTTCACTGCTTGTTCCTTTTGTTGCTTGTAACTACTTATTGCCTGCATGTTCAATGGAGGCACTGTGTGTTTTGGCACATGACCCAAGTACAAGTGTACCTAATTTACTTCTGTGGTGTGTAGACCCCCCCCCCCTTCTTTTTTTTCTTTTCTCTTTCTTTAAAATTGATATTCTGACCTTAGTAATGTGTATAATTACATGACATTTTGCTCTTGATAATGTCCTTTGTGGGCCTGTTTTGCCTCCTTGGCTGGCTTTATATGTTCTAATTTAGTTCTGAGTGTCCTCTCACTTTATTACTCTGTTATTTTTTACTTTTGCAATGTGTGGGTTTTGCTCTGCCCTTGTCGTGATTACTTTATTCTTCCCCCGAATAGACTAGGAAATCTGTCTGTCGCCTCATTCTTGAGCCAGACTGCTCTCTATGGGCTTGCATAGCTGTTTGATTTAGTTAGTTACGAGGTACTAAGGATACTTTCCTGGCCTTTGCTCTCCACTCCTCTTTTTCCTATACCCTTTGAAAGGGGTTGTGTAGCCTCCTTGTTTATCTAACTCAACTACTTCTTACTTAAGCTTTTTCATCTTTCTTCTTCTCTTCAAGACCCCCCCCCCCTTTTTGTTTTACTATGGAGGTTCCTGGACTCCTCTGAAGCTTTGCTCTTTCTATGTCCGTGGCTTGGATTAACCTTCTAAACAGTCTCAGATCTTGTATGATTTCCATAACTCCAAGGTAGGTTTAGTCTTCTTTCAGGAAACTAATTTCCGCACTGATGATATCCCTGCTTTACACAACAAGTACAACATGTCATGGTTCCACAGTACCTATGCTCACTCAAAATCTCATGGGGTGGCCATTGCCATTCACAAGTCCATCACATACACCTTATCAGACATTTGCAATTGACACTGAGGGTAGATACCCTCTAGCCATTGGCAAATATGTATGTCACTAATCAAGAACAAATTGCCCACATAATCTGATATCTCCACAAATTATTAGACTTTGCTGAAGGAGTTATTCTCTTAGTGGGGGATATTAACTGTGTACTGAACCTCTCTATCGATGTGGGTCTAAGTTCTATCTCATATTCACAAATCAACAAATTTAAAAAATTCCTCCTGCAACACAATTTGAGGTATGTGTGGTAATCCCTTACCAACAGATAGAGGTTACTCATACTACTCAGCTGCTCACAATTCCTAGTCATGAATTGATTTTTTCTTAGTGAGTCACTTTGCCCTGACCTTACATCCACAGAGCAGTATCAGTAATATACTACAGTATGGTCAGATCAAGCATCAGTGTATTTGTCCTTTTCCTTATCAGACCTATTGAAACAAGAATGGCTGTGGCAGTTAAATGACTCACTTCTTCAAGATGACTTGTGGTCTAGGAAAATCAGGCAACCCATACCCAACGTTATCATTGACCATCAGAATGATGATACCCGTGCTCCAACTCAGTGGAAAGCACTGAAGTGCGTGGTTTTGGGTGTTTACATTAAGCACAGTTCTAGGCTTAAGAAGGATCGTCTTGCCCAAATTGCAGATCTTTTGGCTCACATTTCCACATAAGAAATCCCAAATCCCATAAGCAAAGACAGTCTCCCACTACCATGCTTGCGCTTCCTGACACTAGACTCAGACTTTTAGCACTACTGTTCCAAATGGCTGTCAGGGAAAAGATGTGCAGAATGTTTTATGTAGAGGCTATCAAACCTGGGAGGATGCTCAACAGGGCATTACATGCCAGTAAAAGCATTACCTCTGTCCTGAAACTCTAACGCCCTGACTGCCAACTTACCCATCGTCCTAAAGAAAATAACGGTTTATTCCATCCTTTCTATGAAGGCCTATACAACTTGCCTTCTTGCCCAACCACCATATCCTCAAGGGTCCACATGTCTACAATAGGGGACTACATTTCTAAGACCACCCTCCCCACTATCCCTTTAGCAATGGTACAAGATCTCGGATGCCCCTTTAAAGAAGAAGAACTTTCTATCGCACTCTCCCCCCTTTAGAACAATAAAGTCCAGACCCTGATGGGTATACTGCCCACATCTACAAAACATTTTGAGACCTCCTCACTCCACTCTTGTCACACACCTGGATAGTGAGCCTGATGTGAAGAGGAAGACTTCCCATACAACTCCGGCTCAAGGACTGCTGATGGTGAGACAGCGGTTGCAGCGGCACGGTGGGGTATGAGTGCCTGTAATCAGTCCGGTAATAGCAGGTGAGCTGATGAGTTGTAGGCAAGGAGCAGGGTTCTGATGTAGCTGTGCTGGATGTATGGATACTCGAGCGCAGCGTGCTGAGGATGCAGGGTCAGACGAGCTGGGTTTGGTATCGGTCAGGCAGATCAGGCTTACAGCGGCAAGAGGAAGAGTAGTCAGGTCACAGGACAGGTCTGCAACGGAAGATTAATCAGACAGGAGCAGAGACAGAAGAATAATCCAAAGACAAGCCAGAGATCAGGGCAGGAAGCAATCAAGCAGAGATCAGGAACAGACTGGTTCGGTATCAGGAGACAATCACAGGAATCAGGGAACACGAGCAGGGAAAAGACCATACGGCAATGAGACAACTACTGCAGCCAGTTTAAATAGCCCTTTTTGGTGCCAGCATTAGTGACAGACGCGCGTCTGCATGTGTGAGTGCGCGCCGATGTCCAAGTACCTGCACATCCGTTTAGCTTGTAAGGACTCTGTGCGTGTGCATATTTGTGCGCCGCGGAACTTCACCTGCACTATGGGCAGGCCTTCCCTGACAACTCCTGACCAAAACAATAATGCAGTTTCTGCTGACTCCCCTTTTCTGATGCAGTCACTCGAAGCTCACATCACTGTATTGCCTAAACTGGGTAAGAATCCTGCCTTATGTGGTAGATACCGCCCTATCTCCCTGACAAATATAGATATTTGAATGTATTCCAAAATAATTGCTAACAGGCTACACCTCTGATCCCTGATCCTATACATCTTGATCAGGTGGGCTTCACCCCTGCTAGGGAGGCTAGGGACAATACCTTTAAAACAATTATCCTAATGGAACATGCACAAAAATGCCATATCCCAGTCTGTTTACTTTCAGTTGGCGCTGAAAAGGTGTTTGGCCAGGTTCACTGGTCCTTCCTTTAACAAATGCTTCAACAGATTGGTGTTGGTCTTAAGTTTCTAGCTAAAATTCTGACTTTATATATGTTCCCCTCAGCAAGGATTTGCTCCAATGGCCTCCTATCAGATCCTATTTGGATCTGCAATGGCACTCATCAGGGGTGTCCTCTCTCTCATTATTATATATCCTTACAATGGAACACCTTGTCGTCGATATACGTCAACACCCTGATATACATGGCATTTCAGTAGGTCGCCATCAGAAAACTCTCCTTGTATGCAGATGACCCCCTACTTTACATTACCTACCTCCTTGTTTCTATTCCATCCCTGGTACAAACATTTGCTATGGCGTTTGGTGCACTGAGTAACTTTAAAGTGAACTATGATAAAACGGAGGCCTTAAATACTTCTTTATCTCAATCATCTGTATCTCACCTTCACCGTAACTTCATCTTTAAATGGAAACAGAATGCTATCAAATATCTTGGCATTAAAATTCCATTGCTATTACCCACTATGGCGGACCTTAATTATGCGGCCCCTCTTCAGACGGTTCTTACCTGTCTTGAAGCATATGACAAACCGCACATATTGTGGTTTGATCATATGAATGCCATTAACATGGAAATTTTACTGAAATTACTATACACCTTTCAGGCCATCCCTGTCCCTCCATTTCCGAGTTTTTTCTTGTCTCTAAATCAGCAATGGGCAAACTACGGCCCGCGGGCCGTATACGGCCCGGCGGACCTTTTAATCCGGCCCGCGGAGCGTGCTAAAAAAAAAACACAGCCAGGGCAGGCAAACATTGGCTGTCAGGATGTGTGTAGGCGGGGCAGCGTGACGAACGTGAAGGGAGCTAGGCTCCTCTCACAGTCCGCCCTAAAGACCAGAACGGCGCAGGAACACGGCGAGAGGAACGCGCGGAGCAAAGGTAAGTGAATTGACACAGGGGGGACTTGGCTTACTACTTGGGGGGGAATAGTACTGTGGGGGATGAAATACTATATGAGGGATGAATTAATATGGGGGATGAATTACTATAGGGGGGATGAATTACTATAGGGGGGATGAATTACTATGGGGGATGAATTACTATATGGGGGATTAATTACTATATGGGGGATGAATTACTATATGGGGGATGAATTACTATGGGGGATGAATTACTATATGGGGGATTAATTACTATGGGGGATGAATTACTATATGGGGGATGAATTACTATGGGGGATGAATTACTATGGGGGATGAATTACTATATGGGGGATGAATTACTATATGGGGGATGAATTACTATATGGGGGATGAATTACTATCTACTCTTGGTCCGGCCCCCGGGTCCAATATATGAACCCATTGCGGCCCTCAAGTCAAAACGTTTGCCCACCCCTGCTCTAAATAGTGCTATCCGTGCCTTCAAATTCGATCAACTATCCTTTCCTTACATAAATGCAGGGTTAGGGTGGCTCTAACCCGGTTGATGCTCTATTTTCATGCGGCTTCTCTGCTCAGAGTGGTCGACTGGTACCATGGTTATTCCAACAAGTTGTGGACCTAATCATTTATCCCCTGACCTCACATCCTTACCCTGGATGGAACCTGATCAGAGGCCCCAAGAGATTTATTACCCTTCACAGTTCATGCAATATTACAAGTATGGGATGCTTACATGCATAAGGGCCTACTTTCTTCCAGACTGAGTCCTTTGACCCCGTTGTTTGAGCTGACTTCCTTTTCTCCCACTGAGACGAACTCCAAATTCCTGCAATGCCACTGCCAGGACTGTCCTTTTTTGAGCCATACCCTTTGTGGTCAGACTTTCATTCCTTTCTCCCAGATTCTCCTCTCTTGTCATAGCTCATCATGTGCATGGTTGAAGTATACACAGCTGAAACATTGAGTACACGGCGCTCTATAACCTTCTTGATGTGACATTATATGAATTTAGAATCTCTGTTATCCCAATCATCTAGACCGGACCATAAACTTTTGCAGATATACCAAATCTTGTTGAAATAGTCATACCCAAACACGCCTCCATTCCTTTCTAAGTGGAAACAGGAACTACAGATATCAATGGACAATATGGATTTGGAGAAAATACTGGCTGTTTCATACAAATTGTCTATATCTTCTCACGTGCATGAGCATAATTATCGGATCTTATCTAGGTGGTATAGTTGCCCTACACGTCTGCATAAAATGGACCTGTCTAGTCCTGAGACCTGCTGAAGATGCTTGCAGAAGCCTGGCATTATTACCCACATTTGGGGTACTTGTCTGAAAATTCTCCCATTTTGGGATAAAATATTAAATTTGTTTCACAAATTGGTTGAGGACAAAATCCCAAACGAACCTCAGATTACTGTACTGTCCATGTTGCCAGGCTCCTATAGACAAATAAAAGAAACTTTGTTAGGCACTTTATCACAGCTGCTCATTCTGTGGTAGCCAGGCGGTAGAGCCAGATTGAGGCTCCATCGATGGCTGAATGGGCGTGTGAGTTGGACAGGATTAAATACGTGGAACAGATGATCGCATGGAATGAGGATAAATCTGATTAATTTAAGCTTATGTGGACAGTATGGTCTCATTTAAGATACTGTTCTGGCTTTGACTTCTTTATTTGTGCCTAGGTCTAAAGTCCCCATAATTTCCAGGCTCCTCCCATGGTTTCCCTTCATTATCCCCCTTCCCTCCCCCCCCCCCATTTTTTTTCTTCTTCTTCCCTTTCTCTCTCCCTTCTTTTTACTACTACTGCTATCTTTTTTTATATTTCACTTGGCAAAGGGATTTACCATATTGTCTGCTAACTCAGGTATTATTTAACCTGTTAAACTAGATTTTGCTGTTTAGTATCCTACACGGTGCATACCTATTTTTTTCCATCTGCTGTTACTTCATTGTAATCCAATGGCTTCCGAAGACCAGACAGTCCTGACACTATACTTGTTATGTGTCTCATAACCATTGTTTAACAATATTTTTTTTCATTGCTCTATAATGTATTTTGCTCATAATATATGGGTTGTACGAGTGTGGATGCACTTGTTCAAATGAAATTTGCAACCTTGTACTTAATAAAAAAGAGATTAAACATAAATTGCATTATAATGCTGTTTCTTTTTCTTTTACTGAATGAGAACGAGAGATGAAATCCCAGAACCAGTTGATTCATGGAAAGCACTGGTAAACAATGTACTTTTCTCCAGTTTATGGCAGGCACACGAGACCTTTAACATACCATCTGCTGCTGAGCTAAGCTTATAGCAGATAATGACATTTGCAGTTCAGCAACAGTTGCACACTTGTGATGCCAAAAGTTGTGCACATATAATCTATGCATGGAAAACAGTTTGTGAAAATAATATTTATTTCACTTACAAAGCAACTAAAGACACTTCTAGCATGATTATCATGCATTGATGGAGGAGATCTAAACACAGGAATAAAAATTAAATATATCATAGCTTACCAATTCATAGATGTGGAGGCTGCCTTAGTTTTCATTTAAAAAAACAACAACACATGTCTGTCCTGTATCTATGAAGCAGCAGCATTGTTACCCCAAGACAGGAGGTTTTTAGGACTACCTCCAAAATATTACGGGGAGGTGTTCTGTAGTAGTCCACAAAGAGAGCTGAAAACAATGTTAACTAATAACAATCAACACAGGCAGAGAACATAGGAAGTTATTAGCTCACATGTTTGCTGGCAAGGTCAATAGATTTTTTTAAAATTTTTGAACAGATAATGAACAGATAACAAAATCCTTTTGGGCACTACTGTGATGCTATTTATGTAGTGAGACTTTGCAAATTTGGTTCTGTTTATGGATGTGGTTTACATATTCTATGGGGCCAAATGACACTGTAAATTGCACCAAAATAGCACAGGATCCTTTTGCAAAATTACACTACATAAAGTCACAGGCCTTAATGGAGCTATTAACAAACCAAAAGGAACCAAATAAGAGAAATTTGGTGTTAGGTGCATACACTTTAACTGGCATGTTTTACCATCATATGGGAAAGAAAAACATTATTCTACCTATATTTTAATGAAATATACAGTTCTGTACATAATTGTATATATATATATATATATATATATATCCCCTCCCTCCTTACTAGATTGTAAGCTCCAAGGAGCAGGGCCCTCCTATCCCTCTTGTATTGAACTGTATTGTTGCTGTATTGTCTTCCTTTATATTGTAACGCGCTAAGCAAACTATTGGCGCTATATAAATCCTGTATAATAATAATAATATATATATATATATATATATATAGTGTTTAACTATATTTTTACAGTTCATTTTCTTTAGAAGGTAGCCGCTACCTGGTTGGAAGGCCCTGCCAGCATTCTGTAGGGAAGGACCCTTGCTGCCCAGTTTATATGAGTGCTGGTTAGTGATGGGAGGATCTGGAAATAAAAAGGTAAAATTGGAAAAATAAAATTGTGGGATAGGTTCTTTTAAAATGATAAATAATATACCTATGACATGATATTCAAACTATATAACATGAAGACCTTAATTAAAGATTCTTAGACTTTATGTAAAGTTCTCTCATAAAGCAAATCCTGGAATATAATTCAAGTAACACTGTACTTCGGCATGCAGTTCTCAGAGAAGAAAAATGTGCATTTCTGCCACTAGGGGGAACTGCAGGGGAAAGACTCCAGTTTAATTTTCTTGTGGGCTCCATCTCCTACAGTTGGGTAATTGTTGGGATACAGTAGATGATAGTCTCTGTCCCCTGCTCAGGCCTTAATTAATAGGTAAGAGGGTAAATTTGACAAATTAGTTTATCTTTATAACCTTTAAAACATCCTGTTCTCCAACATCACAGCATAATGTTTACCTATAGTCTGGTCAGTAAATTGTTTTTTATTTTTCTCCTCTCAGTAAAATGGTGAGACTAACTAGAGCAGTGTTTCTCAACTGGGATTCCACCATAATCTGCCCATCCAAAACAAGCAGAAGATGGGTAGATCGCATCCCTACATAGCTGTCAGTCAAGCTGCAGAGCCACAGAGGGTAACAACTTGCATCACTGTCCTGCGCCAATCCCAGATGGCTCCCCCCCCCATCTGTCCCAGGTGCCTGTGTGTGACATCACTTGGGAGGGATGAGAGAGGGGGGCAGGTGGGTATCAGCATGTCAGAAGCTTTCTTGAGATACTCTGCATTAAGAAAACTGCTACAGACCCCATTATTGTGCCCTCCAGTACTGTTTCCTCCTGGACCCCCTGTACTGTGCTGTGCTCTACTGGTCCTTTATACTGTTTCCTCCTGCCCCCCCCCCCCCAATACTGTTCCTTCCTGGCTCGTCTATACTGTTCCCTCCCTCTCCCCTCATACTGTTCTCTCCTGGTACCCCTGTATTATTCCCTTCTGCCCCGCCCCTGTACTGTGCTGTGCTCTTCTAGCCCCCCTATACTGTTCCCTCCTGGCCCCCTTGTACTTTTCCCCCTGCCCCCCTGTACAGTTCTTTCCTGGCCTCCCTGTACAGTTACGTCCTGGATCCCCTGTGCTCTGCCCTGCTGACCTCCTGCTTATCTCAAGTTTGGCCCAGAATTGGGCATGTGTGAAAAAAACAAGCACAAGATTCACATTAAGGTATGTTTTAATATTTATCATATTGTTTAATGTTCTTTGTAGGAATAATTGTTGTTCTATCTACAGCTTGCCGATCACATCAATGTTCCGCGGGCTGTACATACGAAAATTCTTTCAGGGGTTAGACTTTTTGCCAGGGATTCCTCAACGGTAAAAAGCCTTGATCTTGAGTTTGGAAACATTTCCACAGAGCTAAGCTGCAATTTAAAACAAAATGACTTTCATTTTGTAAGTTCCCTCCACACTGAATTTTTTTTTCTATTTTTTCCAGAAAAAAAAAGGGAAAAAACTATTTTTCTCATGGCTTAAAAATGTCTGGAAATTTTACATCTCCAGTGCTGGGACATGTTTTTATTGTATTGTCCTGTAAGGGAGGCATGTCAGACGTTTGCAGAGAGATCATGGCTTCCATACAGAGAGACAAGGGAACAAGCTTTTCTATTAAGACTTAATGCTTTCTTAATAAAATGATCCCTTAAGACTTTGTACATTATTTGTTTTGATGCAACTGGAATGCATTTACAGTAGCTGATTTAAACTGAAAATTAATTTGGACTTTACTATCATAGCACATGGATCATAACTCCATTTTCAGAATAGCATCAGAACTTGTGTTCATTAGTGTGGCTGAATTATGGCTGATAATTTGAAGAGAATTTATGTCACATGTTATGCTATTTCAGGATTCAAATCTTAAGAATTCATGCCGCAGTACATCCATGCCAAGTGATAAACATTACAAAAAATCATAGCAGCGTAGACTTTAACTGCATGGGTTCATAACTCTACCTTCTGGATGTGTGTTACATTTTCTTGCTTAATCTTTTTATTGTTTACAAGCATAAAAACATATAGACAATAAAAGATTTGAGTTACAAATGAACGCAATCAGAAACAGTGTAATGGCATGAGCCTATCGAATTACCTTGTTGAAGTACAAAACACCAATATATACCGTAGTCGAATTAGGAATATAAACCACGTAAGAATAGGTGATCAAGGAGGTGGGTTTAGGGATTAACATCAAAGTATGATGAAGGAGAGTGTTGATAGGAATCAGGGATGGAGAAAAATTAGGGGATGAGGGAATAGGTCACAAGTGGGGTGAGTGGTACGAGGTGAGATTTAGGGGGTAGGAGTAAAGTTCTTAACTAGTCTGTTCACCACCTACAAAGCCAAGAGGTCTTGATTGAATTCCAGAGGGAGGATGCAAGATGTCCAGGGAAGCCAGGTGGAAAGGAATTTCATTTTATCTTTATGTTTAGCATCTATTTTTCACGCAGGACTGAATTTATCCTTGATTTAGTTTCCCCCCAGGGAGAGTGGGTATTTTCCAAGCCTTGGTAATTGTCTGTGTTTCAACTGTGAGGACATACAATATCAATTTTAAACCATGTTTCATAATGCCAGGGAATTTTAGATTAAGAAGGGCATGTTGGGGAAAAATGGGACGGGGGAGTCCAAAAGTTCAGAGATCGCCTGGAAGACATCTGTCCAAAACTGGTATACTACAGGACTTTTCCTCAGCCCCGAAAGCACTAGGAGGGATAGCTTGAAACAAGATGAGCAATTTAAGATGGATCTAGGTACCATCTCATGGGTGTTGGGAGGAAGAAGACAAAAGCAAGGAAGAGATAATGGAGATTAGACTTGGTGCATGAACGTCTGTGCCACATTTATATTCAAAAGAGGTAGGCATCCTAGGTCTATCTGTATAAAGTATATTGGACTGTAGGAAATATTTTATTTGTATGTAACTAAAGCATTCACAAGGTGGTAGCTTTTTCTCTTGCTGTAAAACTTGCAAAGAGTTTGACACCATCATTGGTGACTAAATGCCATACTGTTGTGTCATCCCTATTTGGATTTGTGTTACATTTTAAAACCTGACCAATGTTGTGCAAGAATGCCCCCCCCCCCATTCTCCACTTCATACCACATATGAAGTATCATATAGATCAGGGGTATCCAAACTTTGTAAACAAAGAGCCGGTTTACTGTCCTTCAGACTCTATGGGGGCCAGACTGTGGCCAGTGGGATTAGAAAATGCAGCAACTTTATTGGAAGTAAACAGTGCCCCTTCATTTGTTTAGGTTGAAGGTATAGTGCCCCATTATTGGTGTCAGTGGGAGGAATGACACCCCATCATTGGTGTCAATGGAAGGAATAGTGCCCCATCATTGGTGTCTGTGGGAGAAGTGGTGCCCCATCATTGGTGTCAGTGGGAGGAATGGCGCCCCATTATTGGTATCAGTGGGGGGAATGGCGCCCCATAATTGGTGCCCGTGGGGGGGAATGGTGCCCATTATTGGTGTCAGTGGGGGGAATGGCGCCCCATCATTGGAGTCAGTGGGAGGAATGATGCCCCATCATTGGTGTCAGTGGGAGGAATGGCGCTCCATCACTGGTGTCAGTTGGAGGAATGGTGCTCCCTCATTGGTGTCAGTTGGAGGAATGGCGCTCCATCACTGGTGTCAGTTGGAGGAATGGTGCCCCATCATTGCAATCGATGGTTCCAGTACTGATGGTACTCCTGGAGGGAAATTGATCCCTAGGTGGTAGTGTAACATTGGGACTATTAGAAACAGATCCATAGTCACCAACAGCGACCCCAGAGATGGAAACTGGTGAAATCAGAATTGCTTATAAATTGGTTTTGGACGTGTAGTACATATAAAATGCAGTTGGTTGTCCCAGTCCAATTGGGTCACAAAGTAAAGTCACTGTTGGAAAAATGAGTATGATCACCTTGATGACACCAACTTGGCTAATTTAGAGTAATTCAACAGACGCTGGGATAGCAGATTGCCCATGTAGAGCAGCAGTGGCTATCCAAAGTAAAACGGTAAATTCACCACCAGCATTGACATATAAAGCACAAAACCCCCACCTCAATGTCCATCCTATGGAGGGGCAAGGCCAGTAACAGTGTGTGGAGTTTTTAAGCTCACTATTTGGTGCTTATACATCCCAAGAGCTGAGGCAATCATCATCCACCTGGGCAATTATAATCAGGTCTATGCAATATTGTAAGTCATGACCGTTGTAGTTCCAATGCTGATTAGGGCAATGAGAAAGTACAGTCTTACTGCTCCACAGCTGTCTCCTTATTGGTGCTTTGTGTAACCAAGATCTGCTGATAGCAAAGGTGGCATCTAGTGAGCAAACTGGGGACCTACATTAGGTATCTTACCTTTCACTTCTGAATAATCTTTGCAGTCTTCAACCATTTCCATGCTCCAAGCTTCATTCTTAACCTCTAAATGTTCTTCAGACCAAGACCTCTATGCTCCAAGCCTCGTTCTCACCTCTTGCTACATCCAACCCTTACCTCTTCCACAGAAGTCTGTCTGTGCCATGTACACTTTGCAATGGCAACCGTGTCCTCAAGGTGGCTTCAGAAGTCCAAACCTCAGTTTTATCTCTGACTCCAATGTTTATACACTCCTCTTATAACCTCCAAAGGAATATTTGACTTTAAGGTAGGTCAGTATGGCGGTAACAAAGGCAGGATCTTGGCTATGATGGAACATATTCAGTGGGGTTTATTCTGAGTCTTGCAGCTGAGCAATGCTTGGATGAAGCTGTTACTATCAGATGCTTTTAGGAAACAATGTGCACCTTCAAAACCTGCTGTTTGAATGCTTCACAGATCAATGGTGGCATAATTTACTTCATGGGCCTTCAGACAATACAGCTCCTAACCCAATATCTGATGCATCAGTCTGGACGCCAAAGTCCCTTGAAAAGTCAGGGGAGTACAACACTGGCTGTCTACAAAAGGCCTGTTTTAAGGCCTCAAACGCTGCTTCTGTTTAGGAGTCCATTTGATTATGACAGACTCCTTTCCTTTTGTCATATTGGTCAGAGGATCAGCCTGTGAGGCAAAATGGGGATAATACCCAGTTATTCCTAAAAATGCTTGATCCTGCTTCTTGTTGGTGGGGCGGGGCCAACTTTGAATAGCCTCAGCTTTGTTTAACTGGGGCTTTATTATACCTGTTCCAATGGTATACCCCAGATACTTAGCCTCCTTTAACCCAATGGTACATTTTTTTGGATTGGCTGTAAACCCAGCTTTCCAGATAGAATCTAACATGGCTTGAACCTTTGGTAAATGTGAGTCCCAATCTACAGTCTGGATAATCACATCATCTAGGTATGCAGCAGCATAGGCTCAATGGAGATGAAGTGTCTTTACCATCACCTGTTGAAATGTTTCTGGAGTAATCTGCAACCCAAAATGCTTCCTTCGATACTAGGAAGACCCCAGTTAGGAATGTGTTTTTTTCCTTGGACGAGTCAGAGAGGAATCGGCCAATACCCTTTGGTCAGGTCCAACGTCATCATATACCAAGCTGTTCCTCTGTGTGGCATGGGATAGGTGTCAAACGTAGTGATCTTATTCAGTTTGTGAAAATCATTACAAAACTGCTAACTTCCATCTGGTTTGGGCTCTAACACAATGGGAATGGACCAATGACTATTTGACTCCTATATAACCCCCAGTTCAAGCATTTTTTCTACTTCTTGGCAAATTGCCTCTTGCCTGGCTTCTGGCTTACTCGATAGGGTTTCAACTTGACCCATTCCCCTAGTGTGGTAATAATGGCATGTTCAATCCCAGACACCCGATCAGGCAATTCTGAACATTTCACTGGATTGCAGAGCACACATTCTCTAGCTTCCGGTTGCTGATTTTTTGACAGTCTCCACTATCCTCACCTCAAGTATTACCAAGTTAGACAGAGCGGGAAGTGGGGTAGTCTCAGAGACCAAGGATTTTTTTATTGACCACCTTCTTCAACATCTGTTATAATTTGTTGTTAAATCTTTCAACTAGCCCATATGTTTGAGGGTGACACACTGACGTATGTAACTGGGCCACCTTAAGAAGTTTGCAAATCTCTAGTTACTTTGGACATAAACAGGATGTCCTGGTCAGATAGTACGGAATGCCAACCTGGCTGAAAAACTGAAATAACTCTGGCTATTTTTTTGGCTGAGGTTTTTTGGAGAGGAATGTGTTGGTTCTCTCTAGGATGTGTTGGTTCCCTCTAGCAAACTTCAGCAAGGGACCTACCAAATCCATGATGATCCTCCCAAAAGGAACCTCAATGATGGGCAGTGGAACCAAAGGACTACAAAAATGTGGCATTGGTGCAGAAATCTGACACACCGGACAGGAAAAACGGTATATATTTTCAATTCCTGAGTGATCCTAGGTCAGTAGAACCTCTGTACAATTCTCTCTGTGTTTTTTTTAAGCTCCTAAATATCCCCCAAAAATGTGCCCATGGGCTAGTTCTAATACAACGTATATATTGAAAAGTGCTGAGCAAACTGTTGGCACTATATAAATCCTGTATAATAATAATAATAGTAAGGTTTGGACACCACCAGTTGCTCAATGGTTTCCTCTGCTCTCTGTGACACCCAGTATAATAGATCTCTCTCCATGATGAAGTATGGAAGAGAAATCCTCTCATCTAGATTACTAAATCCCCATTTACTTTCACCACATTCTGCTGGGCCCTTAGTAATGTGGTCCTTTAACTGTTCAGTGGCAAAATATTCTCTGTATACTTCTAAATCAGCAAACACTAGAGGCTGCTGTTCCTTTTCTGACTTTGCAGGCTCCTCCCTAGACCCTGTTGTTTTCCATTGCTAACACTGACAAGGGAAACACAGGAGAGTCCTCACACCCATCAGAGGGTTTTCTAGGAGTACCTTCGGGCTCTGAAGAAACACTTAATGGGGTATCAGGGTAATCCCAGAGTTTTTGGAAAATCACTTCCAACAATGGCGTCATGTGGTAGTTGGGGAACCAGACCCACCTGATGATACAGGTTACCCAGGGAGGTTTCAAAAGACACTGTTGTCACCAGATACTCTTGAGTGTCCCATGTACATAAATAACTGACATTTTCTATGGTGCAAGGCTTTTTTAGCCACTATTTCCACTTTTACCAAGGTAACCAGGCTACCCGATTCAACATTTTTACTATCTATGCACATTTTGCATAAATGTTTTGTCACTTCCCCTTACTGCAGTGCATGTAACCATTGTGAATAGAGACTGATGTCTCTCTTTAAGAAAGTCACAGTCCATTGGCTCATAAGCGACTGGGCAATCTGCCACTACATGTCCCAGTGGTAACAAAGCCAATAACTCCAATTCTATACACATGGGCCTAGAGAGCCAGTGTTACACCCAGCTGGGCTAATATTTCAGTTTTTAAATGATCATAGTTCTTGGGCACTAGTCCAATCAATTGTTCTTTAGACTAACTTTCTTTTTCAGCTGTCCTTCCAAAAGTGGTCAAAAACATCTCAGGGTCATCATCTGATATTTTATTAATAAAACCAAGAAAAATGCACTCACATAATAGATGAATAAAATGGCCTTTATCTCTTTAAAGGTTACACAACAATGCCGCTCTGGTGGATGGCTATGACAGCCCCAAAGCACAAGTACCTCCAGTTGCACTGAAACCTCTTTTTCTCTTGTAGAGTGCTATGAATCCATGCCCTATGCATTTCAGAATTCTGATATAATCAGGGACACCAGGATCTGGTGTCTCTTTAGCATGTGCTGCAGGACTAACATTTTCAGTGCGTTATAGCCCATTCATTTTTGAATGGGCTGCCCAATTTGATGCGATCCACCTCAACACATAGAAACATGCTGCTAGAGCTCTGAGAGCATTGTTTGGCTGCAATTAAGGACCTCTTTAATTTTTTAAGTTGACCACCACTGGTCTACAGGATATGCAAAGTGCAGTCAGTGACAATCAAGTATTCTTTTGTGCATGTTTAGTTTTACTTTGACAATTAACCTTTTTTACAGTTCGGTGATTCATAAAGCACCAAAGCCAGAGACCTCCAGGTAACTAGACTTTCTAAAAGGAGATTAAGAATTGCAGTCCCTATGTTTCTCTGATGACAGATTTGTCTTAAATATTGTAGGTTACAACAGTATTTTTATTCAGTGATTTTCAGAAGTACACAAGGAAGAACAATTTAAGACATCATGTGGTTTGTAACATAAGTAAAATGAAGTGTGGGAAGCTTGAGACTAGGGATGAGCTCAGGTGTGTTTGGATCCTACTACTAACCCACCTGAGCTGTCCCATCAAGGAGCTATCACTGCATACTGCCAATTCTAAGCAGTCAAGGCTTTCCCCACCCCTAACGCATACAAGGGTCTTTTATACGCATGGCAGCGGTGCAGGAGATGCCTTGGCTTCTTATGATTGGTACAGTGATAGCTTCCTGACCAGATAGCACAGGTGGGTTCAAACAAGGATCCAAACATGCCTGAGCTCATCCCTGCTTAAGACAGTTAACATCTATATTTAATGATCACAATACACTTTACATTCTGATTGTACAGGTTTTTAAATACACCAACAATTAAGTAGTGTAAGAGCCTGCACAACTGGATACCAATTACATGGATTATCTAGCTATGTCTTCCTATTACATTAAGTACAGTTTAATTAGCTAATTGGGGTGGTTTTCGTAATCTAGAATTAGGTATTGTTAATCACAGAGGTACTAGCAATGTAATTATATCATTAATGAAACATTATGGTGTATACCTAAGTTCAGTGTTGGGGCCCTTACTTTGTAACCTATTTATAGCATTTGGGATAAAAAGTGTTTGCAAATCACACCAAGCTACAGTATGTAATGGAATAGTGTCCTTACAGGATGTCTCCAACCTAAAGGCCAGCCTCAATGCACTGTTTAATTGGGCAAGTAGGTGGCAAATGAGGTTTAACCACCTCCTACCCACTGTAAAGGGAAATGATGGACTGGCGGGAGCCCTCTTGTTCTGTGAGGATATCATATGAAGTTCTCCCATTCTAACTGCGCATGCATACCCCAGGGGCGTGCATCGATCGGTGGTGCACTGTGTCCCTTGGACACAGCAGATTACCAGTTGCGGTAAATAGCCGATTATGTAGGCTCTACCACGTGATCAGCTGTGTCCACTCACAGTTAATTACATGTAAACAGGAAATGCCGCTTATCGGCAGTCCTCTCTTCATGCTGACAGCACGTGAGGAGAGGAGAACTGGTAAGCAGCATTCCTCAGAGAGGACACCTACACTGGTTAAAATCAGGGTACTGATCATCAGTGCCCTGATCATCAGGGCAGCCTCATCAGTGCTGTCTTTCAGTGCTCTTCAATCCCACATACCAGTGCCCATCATTGCCACATATCAGTGCCGGCTATCAGTGCCAATCATTGCCAGTCAGTGCTGCCCATCAGTGCCGCCTATCAGTGGCCATCAGTGCCACATATCAGTGCCCATCCGTGCTGCCTTTCAGTGCCCATCAGTGATGCATGTCAATTCCCATCTGTGCCATCTGTCAGTGCCTCCTCATCAGTGCAGTCTATCAGTACACATCAGTGCCACCTATCAGTGCTAGTCAGTACTACCTATCAATGCCAATCAGTGCCAAATATCAGTACCAGTCAGTGCTGCCTATCAGTGCCACATATCAGTGCCCATCCATGATGCCTGTCAGTACCCATCAGTGCCCCTATCAGTGCTGCCCATCAGTGCAACCTCATCAGCAAACATCAATGAAGGAGAAAAATTACTTATTTACTAAATTTTATAACAGAAACTAAGAAAAACGTATTTTTTTAAAAATTTAGCCTTTTTTAGTTTGTTTAGCAAAAAATAGAAAAAACCCCAGTGGTGATTAAATACTACCAAAAGAAAACTCCATCTGTCTCAAAAAAATTATACGAATTTGGTTTGGGTACAGTGTTGCATGACCGCTCAATTGTCATTCAAAGTGCGACAGAGCTGAAAGCTGAAAATTGGCCTGAGCAGGAAGGGGGTAAAAGTGCCCGGTAGGCAAGTGGCTAATGTTGATAAATGTAATTCTATGCACTTGGGGAATAAAAACATGTATCATACATTCTAGGAGGAGAACAGCTAGGGGAGTCAATGGTCAAGAAAGATCTGCATGTTCTGGTAGACCTAAAGAAAATCTATGGTCACAGCATACACTTCCATGTTACAACACCAGCATTGTAAAAGCAATACAAGCAAATGTTATTTTTGACAATCCAATAAAAGCCTGCCTGAAAAACCTCCTTTCATTTTGTGAGTTCTGCCTGTCTGCTGGATGCCTCTTTCCATGACTTCCTGGATTTCCTGCATGCTTTTCAGCTTCTCATCTGCTGTTTATTTTAAGTTTGTAAGGACCATATATCTCTATGTACCATGCTGAATGCAAGCTGTGATTCCTGTACAGCACTGATTCCGCCTCCTGACAACCCTCCTTTCAGCACCCCTGCAGTTCAGAACTCAGGCTCTATGAAATGTGTGACACAGCAGTGCCTAGTCCCAGGACATAGTGAATACATGTGCAGCCCTATTTTGGGGAGGGTTATGAGAAATGATTGCCCCCAAACAGGATAGTGCCCTAAACCTGTTGGTAAATAAGGGAACCACAGCCTTTGCTAAGCAAAAGAGTGGGATTGATGATAAAGTTGGCTGTGGACAGAAGGGATTACCTACCTGGGAAATCAACCAGTAACCTAATCAAAGTAATTGGGCACAACAGAATTACTGCAGCCAGCATATACCATTAACCAAAAATTATACAGATACACACCAGTATCAATATAATACAAGTTTTATATAAGGAAAGATTGCTAATAATGCATACACCCAATGTACAAACAGGTAATAGCAAAAAAAAGGGCCCAACAGGAGTTGTAGTGGAACAGTGCACATATACCTGGGTATATACATTTGTGTTCAAAATAATAGCAGTGTGTTGAAAAAAGTGAATAAAGCTCAAAATCCTTCTAATAGCTTTTATTTCCATACACACAAATGCATTGGGAACACTACACATTCTATTCCAAATCAAAACATGAAGAAAAATATATCAAATTTGTGTTGTTCCTCTAAAAAAATTTAAGAAAAGTGAATGAATATTAGACTGTTCAAAAAATAGCTGTGTTTGTATTCTTCTTTACAAACTAAAACATTCACTATATAAACTGACAAATGTTTGAAGATTTTGCTTTCTTCTGAATCACTTAATGAATATTTAGTTGTATAAGCACTGTTTCTGAGAACTGCTGTACATCTGTGTTGCATAGAGTCAACCAACTTCTGGCACCTGTGAACAGGTATTCCAGCCCAGGATGATTGGACTACTATCCACATTTCTTCTCTAATTCTTGGTTTTGCCTCAGAAACTGCATTTTTGATGTCACCCCACAAGTTTTCTATTGGATTAAGATCCGGGGATTGGGCTGGCCACTCCATAACGTCAATCTTGTTGGTCTGGAACCAAGACGTTGCACATTTACTGGTGTGTTTGGGGTCATTGTCTTGTTGGAATACCCATTTCAAGGGCATTTCCTCTTCAGCATAAGGCAGCATGACCTCTTCAAGTATTCTGATGTATTCAAACTGATCCATGATCCCTGGTATGCGATAAATAGGCCCAACACCGTAGTATGAGAAACATCCCCATATCATGATGCTTGCGCAACCATGCTTCACTGCCTTCACAGTGTACTGTGGCTTGAATTCAGTGTTTGGGGGTCGTCTGACAAACTGTCTCCGGCCACTAGACCCAAAAAGAAAAATCTTACTTTCATCAGTCCACAAAATGTTGCGCCATTTCTCTTTAGACCAGTCAATGTGCTCTTTGGCAAATTGTAACCTCTTCAGCACATGTCTTTTTTTCAACAGTGGGACTTTGCGGGGGCTTCTTGCAGATAGCTTGGCTTCACATAGGCGTCTTCTAATTGTAACAGTACTCACAGGTAACTTTAGACCTTCTTTGATCTTCCTGGAGCTGATTGTTGGCTGAGTCCTTGCCATTTTGGCTATTCTTCTATCCATTTGAATGGTAGTTTTTCGCTTTCTTCCACGTCTTTCAGGTTTTGGTTGCCATTTTAAAGCATTTGCGATCATTTTAGCTGAGCAGCCTATCATTTTCTGCACTTCTTTATATGTTTTCCCCTCTCCAATCAACTTTTTAATCAAGGTACGCTGTTCTTCTGAAAAATGTCTGGAACGACCCATTTTCCTCAGAATTTCAGAGAGAAATGCACTGTAACCAGCATGTACAACATTTGCTGCCTTCCTTCCTTAAATAAGGGTAATATTTGCCACCTTTTTTCAAATAATGAATTACCTCACTAATAGAACTGCACACTGCTATTATTTTGAACATGCCCCTTTCAATTAGTGATTCAATTATACAGAATCAGCAGCATGCGTGTCATGACTGTTGGGTCTGTTGGATTTCTATTACTCTACTACACCTGCTAGTAAATTATTTGCCATGTAGAAATATCATTTCTACCAAAAACAGTGATTGATCAGGTTAGTGATGTCTGACTGCTATTATTTTGAACACAACTGTATATCATTAGTAAAGATACCTCCAGCAAAATCCAGTTGCAGGAGCCCGTGAGGATGATTGCAATGCAGCATCCATCTTCATGCCAAAGACCTGAAGACAAGCTCAGCAGTGATGGGGAGATCCTCCAACCATTGTCCAACCTGCCAGGAATGCAGCCTCTCACTAGCATAAACTGTGGTGTGGCACTGGAACTCAGAGTCAACTTATCTACTCAGTATCTTAGTTCCTAGTAACTTCTAATCTCCAATGCAACTGGACCTCCAATTACCTCATTGGCCGTCAGATGCCTAACCTGGCTCTAGCCTATGCTGGGCATTGAGTCCTAAGCTTAAAGTAGCGATAGAATCCCAGTCCAGGAGGGACAGCGTTAACTAAGGTACTAGAAGCTGCAAATAAACTCTATTGCAATAAACAGGTTTACCTTCTAACATACAGCAAGGTGACCACTACACATGCACACTGTGTCACAGACAGAACTATCTGATATAGTGCATTTTAGATAATAACAAGGGGGCAGATATAATTATTTCACCAACCTTTAGATATAAATATACCGTATATAACTATTAACATAGGAACTATTTCCTAATAATCCCTGCTTCTAAATTAGCAACAATTTTTCTATGGGGACATACGGTCTCCACCCCTCTCTCTCCACTCCCTTCTTCTGGAGTTTCCAGACCAGCCTCCCAGAGACAGGAAGTGCTTGTACATAATTATATATAAATCTGTGATAATAGCAGCTAGGTTATTCACAAATACAAACCGTAGAGGGCAGCAGATCCCTATTTGTGTCAGGGAATTCAATCGGTAAGTAAGAAGTAAATGTGTGGGGTTTTTCAAAATTGTTCAGAGTAAGAGGATTAGACCATAAATAATTGATAAACAATGTAGAAATGAATGTATGATTTTACATTTTGATCATAGATACACTTTAACCACTTGGCCTCCTGAGGATTTACCCCCCTTCCTGACCAGGCCATTTTTTTGCGATACAGAGCTGCGTTATTTTAACTGACAATTGCACGGTTATGCAATGCTGCACTCAAATGAAATTTGAGTTCTTTTTTCCCCACAAATAGAGCTTTCTGTCACTGGTATTTGATCACCTGTGCTTTTATTATTTTTTGCGCTATAAACAAAAAAAAGACAATTTTCAGAAAAAACAATATATTTGACTTTTTGCTATTAAACATGCCCAGTAAAAAATTTTTAAAAATAAAATTCCATCATAAATTTAGGCCAAAATATATTCTGCTATGTCTTTGCTAAAAAAATATCTCAATATGTGTAAATTAATTTAGTTTATGTGAAAGTTATAGAGTTTACGAATGGCAGTATATATACTGGAATTTTTTTTTTCTATCTTACTAGTAATGGCAATTTATAATGGGACTGCGGCGGGCATTCTGACACTGGGGGGAACTGACTTGGTGTCACTGAAATCACCAGTGACACCAATACAGTGATCAGTGCTAATAAAAAGCAATGGCACTGAACAGGAAGGGGTTAACATGAGGGGTGATCAAAGGGTTAACTGTGTGTGGTTTCACTGTGTGCTGTGTGTGCTTTCCACTGTAAGCCACCTGCTTTGTATGGCTCTGCTATGCAGAGCCATACAAAGCAGTGTGCAGTAGCTGACAGGGGACAGATCTGTGTTGTTTATACACAGGTATCTCCCCCGTTGGAGATACTCGGCGATCACCGGGTACTGGCGAGAAATCTCCGGCGAGGACCCAGTGATTGACAGCCGAGGCCGCAAATGGTGGCATGGGTAGAAACTGAAAAATCACGTGTATATCAGTGATTTTGCGCACCCGTGCCGCCCTGTACCAGTATTTCTGCTATAGGGTGGCGCAGAAGCGGTTAATAATATCATACAATGATACACTGTAGATAAACTGGTACAACATATGTAGGAGGATTTGTTTCATCTCTGTATATCACCTGAAGCCAGTCACTTCACTGCATATTATTATTTTTTTTATTATTATACAGGATTTATATAGCACAGACAGTTTGCTCAGCACTTTACATTAAGGTGGGAGACAATACACGAGACAGTACAGTAACAATATGATTCAATACACGAGGGGTTCGAGGGCCCTGCTCCTTGGAGCTTACAATCTAGGAGGGAGGCGATAGTGGTACAGGAGGAAATAGCTGTGGGGGATAGAGTGGTAGGAAGAGTTCAGTAATTAGCTGAGGGTGGGGTAGGCTTCCCTGAATAGACAGGTTTTCAGTGTGTGCCTAAAGGTGAGCAGAGTAGGTGATAGTTTGATGGATTGGGGTAGGGAGTTCCAGAGGATGGGGGAAGCCCTGGAGAAGTCCTGCAGACGGGCATGAGAGGAGACCAGGAAGCTTGAGGGTTTACAGCCACTTTAATGGTAAAAAAAACCTCTTTACTATGTTTCCTACCAACCTTCCAAACACCTACCTGACTCCTCCACAGATCCTGCACTGTTCTGTCTGCTGTACCACTCTCCTCCCTCCTCCTGGTCTCACAGGAGACACCATAGGCTGCTGTCAGTCAAACTCTTGTACTGATGAAGGGGGTGTGGCTGTGTGTGTCTATGGATGCACACAGCCTGTATAATGAAGGGAGCGTGCATGGTTGCCTCTATAGATTGCAGCTAGCTAAGGGGGCATGCAAAAGAAAAAGGACCTAACAGCCCTAGCAGGCGACCACCAAAGAGGAGGTATAACATCTTTTTTATTTTAAATAAAACAAAAAAATAACCATTGATATCACTTTAACGAGACTTTAGCTTCCAAAAAGCAAATGCTTATATCAGCATATACTGCCATCGCCCATGACAAAGATGGCAGCGCTCATTCTCACGTTCCCCGGCTGCGTCTTGTGCACATGCGCATAGCTCGTTGTGAGGCCGCTGTCCCTGGTTGGGCGGAGTGTGGACGTGGCAGAGCCTGACAAGCTGAAACCTTTCTAGTGGGTGAGCTAGAACGTCATTTCCGATAGGAACTGGAGACGACGCTTGCTGGAAGCGGACGGGGAAGTGTGTGAAGAAGCCGGAACGGGAGGAGGTGAGCGGGGCTCAGACACCTGGAGGGCGCAGTGTGGAGGGAGGTGCGGCCAACAGGATTGGGACAGGGACAGGCTGGCAGAGTGGAGGCCCACACTGTGCTGCATGTCAGGGGAGTGTGTCAGTGCGAGAGTGGGGAGGCCACAGACCTACAATCCACACAGGCCTGTGATGACAGGTGTCTCACCTGTGCCTTGATCGCCTCATCACCCCATATACAGGCACAGGGGGCCAGTGACAAGTTCATGACTTCTGTACTCCCTGTATGTAACCTTTACCCCCCCCATACAGCACAGTAGCTCCCCGTCCACCCAGATCCTCCCTGAGGGTGACTACACTAGGAGAGCTGAAGTTGGGGAGATCATTCCTTTGCACGTTGACCAGTCTAAGGGTCACCATACACGTTACAATCCAATTGGACAGTCTTGTTTGTATGATTGTACGATCTACCAGCAAGTGTGTCATGTAAGGGCCGCTGCATGGCTGGATACACATTGATTAAACTGATTAGGTGGGTCCTCATCAGGTGCGGACTGACAACTCATGCGGCCCCCAGACAGTCGGGGATCATGGGGCCCCTGTGTCCTCGCCCACACTTAAAGCACTCCCAAAAAAGCCTATGAAAAAGTACCAGGGGCATCTCATGGGGCCCTCTACTGATCCCGGGCCCTCGGGCAGTGCCTGAGTGTCTGAATGGTCAGTCCGCCACTGGTAGTTTTGGTATATCAAAAGTTGATTATACAGATTGTAATAATGCATGTATGATGACCCTAAGGCCTCGTACACACGATGACAATATCGGGCAAATCATCGTCCAGTTTTTTGTTTTGTTTTTCTTTTGCATGCTAGTCTCATATTAAAAATAAAGAGGTTCTGAAAATTCTCATACGACAGAATACAACTTCAGACGCGATGTAATGTATTCCTCCGTTTCTAAGCGGTCACTCGATTTGTTGTTGTTTGTTCTGGTATCGTTTGAGAGAACTTTTTGTGCTTGCCCCTTTGGATAATTTTCCATAAACAGTCATGATCGGCTCTGGAAAGCTGTGTACGAATGATCAGATTACCAGATGATCGCTCCAAAATCTGTATTTTCCATCCGGTGTTCTCATGGTGTGTACAAGGCTTAAGGCTCACCAAGCATGCTACTACCTGACCATGCAATCAACTCTTCATTTACCAACCTATGTATTACGAGGGTTCACCTAATCTGTCCAATCAATTTGTAGCCAATCAGACAGAGGCCCTTGCATGACACGCTTACTGGAAGATCTTAAAGAGATTGTACAAGCAGATTATAACGTGTGTGTGGCGAGGTTTAAGTATAGTTTTCGTTATTGCCATCACCATGGAAACATGTCCTGTCAGGTGGATTGGCTACTTCTCCAATGTATTCTACTGATGTGCATGTGATTATATTAAGTACATTATTTCATTTTTAAGTGTAACTGAATGCAAAGCGTAGTTTGTTTTTTTTTGTTTGTTTCAGATAGAGTGGATAGAGATCAGAACCTCTGTCAGGTTTTTGTTAATGTCTGTACCCTCCTTAACCACTTAAGGTCCCGACACTTTCACCCCCTTCCAGTCCAGGCCAATTTTCAGCTGTCAGTGCTATCACACTATGACAATTGCGCGGTCATGCAGCACTGTAGCCATCTGAATTTTTTAGCATTGTTTTGAGACAGATAAAACTGTATTTTGGTGGTATTTATTCACCACTGGGATTTATTTATATATATATATATATGTCCAAACATTTTGAAAAAAAAGTTTTTCTTATAAAAGTTTTTAAATAAATAATCTTTCTTCATAAATCTTGGCCAAAATGTATTCATCTATCTTTTTATTATTATACAGTATTTATAAAGCGCCAACAGTTCGCTCAGTGCTGTACATTACAAAGGAAAAAAACAAATAACCCTAATTAGTTTTGTTATTTTTTTTTTTTTTTTTTATATTTGTTTTGTTTTTTAACATGCTGTCACCCTAGCATTACAATGCCACCATAGTGACACTGTACTACTTGGAGGGGGGTGATGAAGATTTTTTTCTTTTTTTTTTTTTTTCCCTTTCTTTTTTTTTCCTTTCTTTTTTGTCTTTTTTTACACTGATTGCTTTTACAGCCTTTATGGGTGTAAAAGCAATAATTTCTCCTTCTCTCTGGCTGCATTCCTGCAGCCATTGAGAAATACTGTGAGAGCTGTGATTGGCCACAGCTTATCACATGTTACAAGGCTGTTGTGAATAGCCTTGTACCATGTGACCTCTGTGATCATTCACAGATTTCACACGTAGTAAGCAATGATGTCAGGAAGTAACATCTTGTTTACTACAATTCATGTGATCACTGATTGGCCAATCAGTGATCACATGAATTGAGACCTCACACATAGGGAGCGCGTGCACAGGCATTGGATGCTGGGGGGGCGTTTAGAAGCGTCCACCCTTATCGGCAGTGCTCCCATCTGCCCATTTATCGACATGGGCTGGACGGGGGAGAGGTTAAGAAGATTCACCATATCTATTTGCCCTGTTTACCATTTTTACTGAAAGTGAAAGGGTTGTCGCCAGAACAGGAAAAGAGGGGAACCTTCCAATGGAGGCACTGGTTCTGGTGATCACCAGGGAGTTTCCCTCACTTTGGAGGGATTTCCTCTCACTTCTTGTTTTAGCTATGGGACAGGAAGTGAAGGGAATTTAGTCCAATGTTGCATAAATAGCATTTTTCTGCCCCCCTGTGGTCCATTGGGGTTATAAACCTTCCTTTATCCACAATGAAACAAATAGCTCTGCCTTCAGCTATACTTTGTTTCTTATGCAGGCCATAGAAGGGTCGAAAACCAGCCGTTTTTAAAAAAAAAAAAAACAAAAACGAAAAATCGGTCATTCAATAGACGTTACCACCAACGGTAAAAAAAAAATCAGCCGATTTTCGTCCTGTCTACGGCTGGCATTTAATTACTTCTGTTTCTTGCAGAGAGCTCCGCTATTAGGGCTTGTTCACACTTGACTGTTTTACCAACGCTTGCCAAATGCCCCTATAGTGTTTGGCAAGTGTTGGTCCGGCGTTTGCAGAGCGTTTTTTAACGCTCGGCAAACGCCGCATGCACGGTTTAGCTGCGGTTGCTAGGCATTTGCCGTGCATTAAAACCCCCCCACAAACACCTATAATGAAGTTTGAATGGTATTACCACTCCGCAAACGCCCCGCAACCGCGTCCCGACTGTTTGCGCAGCGGCACCATAGACTAGAATAGGAGGCTTCAACGCCTCCTGACTCGACCAGAGGCGTCCGTTTTGCTGTGATGCTAACGCTCCCGTTAAAACAGCACCATGTGCTGCAATGTGCAGAATTGTCCGAGGCGTTTGGGAAACGATAAAAACGCTTCCCAAACGCCTCTCTGCCGCCTGCACACAACGCTAGTGTGAACGTAGCCTTATATTTGACATGAAAAAGTATTGCGGTTGCAACAGTGTATCTATTTGTATCCATTTCGGATGCAGATGTTTTTATTCGGATACAAATCGATACATTGTTGCAACTTTTCATATAAAATATAATAGCGGACTGGAACTTGTATTCTTTTTTTTTTTTTTTTCTTCTTCTTTTTTCCTCTTTTTGCAGGTCACGGCTCTTGCGCAGATTTTTTTATCGGTAAAACGATCGGCCGATTTGCTGATCATTGCCGGGAAAATCGGCTGATTTTTTTCCAACTTTACCAATAAAAAAAATGTGCCAAAACCCAAAAAAACGGCCGACCAATTAACCCATTAACGGTGTGAAAATTGGTCAAAAAATCGATCGATTTTCGACCCGTCTATGGCCTGCATTAGTCCAACAGGGCTTCCTAGTCTGGACTATTTTATCTGCATGTGTAGTGGGAAACAAATACTGTGGTCATTTATACCACTTGCCGCCCACCCACAGTACTTTTACTGTGAATGGGCAGCAGTTGCAGGCATCTCACTGGTACATACTGGCCCCAGGGTGGACACAGTGGAGCACGGTGCTTGGTACCCGCTCACTGTGAATGGCCAGGGTATCATGTGACCACTATGACCAATCGTAGCAATCACATGTTTACAATGTAAGCAAAATTGTCATGAATGGCTTTCATTCATGACGGCTTGCTTATTGCTGTAATTGGCCCACAGCTATCACACGACAGGTAAAATGATTGCTTATACCCATGATCATCACTGTTATAAACAATAATAGTGTTAAAAAAAATATCTGATCAGAGTGACATTGAACTACTTTGCTGATAGCATGTAAAGAAAAAAGTTGAAAAAATGTATACAGTCACCAGTCAGTATCACTGATCACTGCCACACCAGTCATATGATGATGCTGTACTGCGCTGGTGACAGTATGTGGGGAAAAACATTTTTATTTAATTTGTTCATTTTACAAAAAATTGTGACAAAAAATTAAAACTTCAAAAATACTTGCCGTGCCTCTTACCAAATACCTTGGACTGTCTACTTTGGAAAAGGGGTCATTTGGGGGATATTTGTACTGTCCTGGTATTTTAGGTCCTCAAGAAATGAGATAGTCAGTACATCAAGACTGACTTTTTCATATATATATATATATATATATATATATATATATATCTATATCATAGTTTGAAGACTGTGTAACTTTAACACAAACTAAGTAAAATACACTGATATGGGTTATTTTTTTACCAAAGAAATGTAGCAGAATACATGTTGGCCTAAATTTATGAAGAAAGTCTATTTGTTTTCAAAATTGTATGACAGCAACAGAAAACAATGTGGGGTTTTTTACTTTTCGTTTTATAGCAAAAAAATAAAAACAAAACCCAGTGGCGATTAAATACCACCGAAAGAAAGTTCTATTTGTGTGGGGAAAAAATTATACATTTCATTTGGGTACAGTGTTGCATGACCGTACAATTGCCAGTTAAAATAGTGCAGTGATGAGTAGCAAAAAATGCCCAGTTCATGAAGGGGGTAAAACCTTCCAGAGGTCAAGTGGTTTACCACAATTTCTTAAATGATGCCAGTTCAGTTAACTGGGTTTGTTTAGCTTGTTCCGGTTTTTAGTTTTCAAACTAGATGTTTCCCAAAGCAAGATATTACAGAAATGTGAAACTTGTTAGGGACTAAAAATCAAAATGCAGGTAATTTAAAATTCTGAGATGAGCATTGCCACTGGAGCATTGCAACTGGAGCGCCATCGTCATATCCGCTTTTACAGGTTTTAATTTTTTTAATACAGCTTAAAAAGAGAGAGAGAGAAGCCTAAAGCAGAACTAATCCTTTACAGCCAAGGAAGCTTCCATCTTAGCTTCTGTTTGATCTGCAACTGCCATGGTGCTGCCCATGTGACCAGTTATGGCACCAGACAGCTAATAGTTTGACAGTTTAGTTGATAGCACAAGCAAATGTGACAGCATTCCAGGAATTATTCAACTGATTTTTTTTTTTTTAAATATGAAATTTAGTTTTGCTTTAGGTGTCCGTTTATGAGAAAAAAATATATAAGTGGAAATAGCGCCAAAAAGTGTTCTACTATAGTCAATTAACACAAGCTGCTAAACCTTACCCTAAAAATAAAGGTTACAATAATAAAACAAAAAAGGTAGCACTATCAAATTAAATGTACAAATTCATTAGTGATAAAATTAAAACAGTGAAAAAATTATTTTATGTGACCAAAAACGTCTTTAACCACCTTCCGCCCGCCATATAGTAATATGATGGACGCAAGGTGGTTCTCTCGTTCTGGGAGGACTTCATATGACATCCGCGCATGCGCGGCTCAGGGAGGGACACAGCGGATCACCGATCACGGAAAGAGCCAAAGGTGTCTGCTCAGTCATGTGATCAGCTGTGTCCAATCACAGCTTATCACATGTAACAGGGAAATGCCGGTTATCGGCATTTCTCTCCTCTCGAGCTGTCACGCTGACAGCTCGTGAAGAGAGGAGAGCCGGTAATCGGCTTTCCGCGGAGGGGACATGTACACTGATCATCAGGGCACGGATGATCAGTGTGCCCTGATGATCATTGTAACCCCAGAAGTGCCACCTGTCAGTGTCCATTGTGTCAGTGCTCATCATTGCCTCGTGCCAGTGCCACATCAATGCCACATATCAGTGCTACCAGTGAACATCAATGCCACATATCAGTGCCCATCTGAGCTTCCTTTCACTGTCACCCATCAGTGCCAATCAGTGCTGCCAATCAGTGTGCATCAGTGCTGCCTATCAGTCCCATGTATCAGTGCTGCCTTTCAGTGCCCATCAGTGATGCCTGTCAATGCCCATCAGTGCCATCTACCAGTGCCTCCTCATCAGTGCCACCTATCAGTGTCAGTCAGTGCAGCCTATTCGTGCAGCCCCATTAGCGCATATCAGTGAAGGAGAAAAATCACTTATTTACAAAATGTTATAACAAAAACTAAGAAAAAATTTTTTTTCTGAATTTTCAGTTTTTTTTGGTTTGTTTAAGAAAAAATAAAAATACCAGAGGTGATTAAATACCACCAAAATAAAGCTCTATCGGTCACAAAAAAATGATAATTTCATATGGGTACAGTGTTGCATGACCGCGCAATTGTCATTCAAAGTGCGACATCGCTGAAAGCTGGAAATTGGCCTGGGCAGGAAGGGGGTATAAGTGCCCTGTAGGCTAGTGGTTAAGGATGTTCTCTTTCCATCAACAGTGAACCATGTCCATCACCACAAAAACAGATTTGTGCAAATCCACCACCAACAGGAATTGTTTGTGGTGGATTTGCACAAATCTGTTTTTGTGGTGATGGACATGGTTCACTGCTGATGGAAAGAGAAAATCCTTAGACATTTTTTGGTCACATAAAATGATTTTTTCACTGTTTTAATTTTATCACTAATTAATTTGTACATTTAATTTGATAGCGCTACCTTTTTTTTGTTTTATAGGTGTCCGTTTCCGAAACAGATCAGCAGTGATCCTGAGAATTGCTGCTGATTTCAGTACATTAGTGGTTTATGAAACAGAAGATCAACAGAGAACATGTTCTCTGCTGATCTTCTCTGCACACAGAGAATCTGTAGTCGACAGACACAGAAATGGCCAGTTTATGAAGGAGCAATGTCATTCCTTCACTGGCGATCTGTGTGAAAATTCTCCCTCCCAGATTCTCAGCCCAGAGGTGGAGAATTGGGGAAAGAAGGGAGAATCTTTGGAGTTCTAAGGAGGACGTTTTTGGACTTTCTTCTTCCTTCAGAGCCTCCAAGACAGTGGGAAACCCTCCCCCCCCCCCCCGCCTTTCACAACACCCCCAAAACCCTAGAGCAGTTTATAAATATATTTGTGTGTGTGTGTATGTGTATGTGTGTGTGTGTGTGTGTGTGTGTGTATGTATGTATATATATATATATATATAGTTATTTTTTTTTATTGTGTACTGGGAGAACCGCCACCTCAGCAGAGGTAATTTACCACTGCTTAATAAACTGTGTTTTACTGATCTCGTTACTGTAATCTCGCGAGATTACAGCAACAACAGTCGTTTTCCAGAGTTCAGAGAGTTTGTAGATCGCTTCTTTCCTCATCAGGAGAAGCGATCTACATCGCCTCATAAACAGGCACTCAGAGGAGAGCTGTCTCCTCTGAGCATGCCAGGAAACATACCAGTGGTCATTTACCACTGCTTGATAAACGTACACCTTAACTAGTTGCAGACTTTGGGTGTGCTATACATGCCCCAAAAATCTTCATCATTGTACACAGGATGTGTGCAGCACTTCCAGTCTCTCTGCCCTGCTTCTGAGACCCCCTCCCAGTATACTCAGTATATATACTTGTTGGCTGTGAATAATCAAAACCGGCATTACTATCAAAGCTGGCATTACTGTATGCTCAGAGAAGAAGGCCCCTTTCACATGGGTGTTCTGTCTGTCTGTTTTTCATCTGTCGAAAGAAGACAAATGGACAGCAATGCATTCCTATGGGAAAACGGACGTAAACAGACGTTATCCACTTACATCAGTTTTTTTGTCAACTTCTATTAAGGTCCTTTTTTTAAACAGAACAAGTCTGCATTTTTGCTCCATATAACCACTTGGTAATGACAGCTACAACGTGGTTACCCAGTTCTGGGAGGGCATCATATGATGTCCTCCAAGTATGCATGTGTCCCCTGCAATCTCCATGATCACTGTGTCCTACGGACACAGCTGATCATGTGATGAGGTAAAAGGCCAATTCTCACGCTGATGACCAGTGCAACCAGTCAGTGCTGTTAGCGCCACCCGTCTGTGTCGCCTATCAGTGCCCATGATTGTTGTATATCAGAGCCTCCTCATCAGTGCCCACCAGTGCCACCTGATCAGTGCAGCCTATCAGTGCTGCCTATCTTTGCCACCTCATCAGTGCAGCCTCATCAACGCACATCAGTGAAAGAGAAAAATTATCTGTTTGCAAAATGTTTTAATAGAAAACTTTTTTTTTCCCCAATTTTTTTGCTTTTTTTTTTTTTTTTGCTTACCGTGCAAAAAAATAAACGCACAGTAGCAATTAAATAACACCAATAGAAAGCTCCATGTGTGTAAAAAAAATGATAAAAATTGCATATTGGTACAATGTTGCATGACTGTGCAATTGCCATTCAAATTGCGACAGCGCTGAAAGCTGAAAATTGGCCTGGGCACTAACGGAGGTATAAGTGCCCAGGAGGCAAGTGGTTATTGAACAGAAGCAGATGAAAAACAGATGTTAATGGATGAAAAAAGGATGTATATGGAACAGAACTAAACAGAAGATGAGTGTTAACTGATTAATAATGTTTTTTTTTGGCAAAAACATGACTGAACGAATGCCCATATGAGCCCTGGTCACAACCGCACCGCATTCCTGTGCAAATCACATGCGATTTCTGTGCAGTAAAATTTGAGCCATACATTTTATATGACTCAAATCACAATGCATCCGCATCAAAAAAGTGCAAGACTCTTTTTATTTTTTTTTTTTAGTCTGCACCAGAATTGGATCGCATGAGTATTCACACCCATGCAATCTAATTCTGCACATCGCACCGCATTCTGAGAACTAATTTTGGGATGTCGCCAACTTAAAATACACACCCGCAGTGGTTTTTATGAACGGGGTGCGATTTATGATGCCTTGTGAAAATCGCACAGAAACCTGGTGCGAATTCTGCACCGCATCAGTGTGAACCCAGGCTCAAAGGGGTTGAAGTCAGCAGCTCTAGCTGTCAAAAAAGTAGTCTGAAACTTTGTTTATGAACAACACTGCTCCAGAGTTTGATTATAAAAAAAGTAACATTATCACTTTTGTGTCTTTCTGTTTATTCAGCTGCAAATCCAAGGGATGACCTTAGATCTGCAGATGTCAGCTAAAGCAACCTGACAAATAATTTTTTTTGGATAAAATATTTCTCTTTTTAACCTTGTATTTAATCCTTAGTTTAATCTGATCAGCTCTAATTAACTCCTTAGACTCTAGTGGTCCACCGAAATGAGATTCGTGGACCGAAACCGAAAATTCAGGATGCATTTGGCCGAAAGCTGATCCCAAGCTGGACAATTTTTTTTTTTTTTTTTTTATATTTTTTTAAATATATTTATTTGTATAATATACCACTTTTTAATATCATGAATTTGAATGACTATGAATTTATTTTTTGCACCTTATCGGCTGCTTTCACAACCACCAGCTTTTGCTTTAAAAGAAGAAAAAAAAAGCACAAAAAAAGCCCAAGAAAAATGCACCCCTTTAAATTCAATGTATGTCTTCACACTGGTCTGTTGGGCTTTCCTTGTGGTGTTAAAAATCTTGCTTGCCACATGGTGTCTATTTGGCAAGTTAAAAAAAAAATGCACCTCCCCATTGAGGCCTAAAGTTTTTAAGGACTTTTTGCAGGAACACACTACAGTCGATTTAACATGGTTTCCTATGGGACACATTCACATCTATGCTTTTTTGAGCTGCTGCGTTTTTGGATTGGGTCAGGGATTTTTTTAAATGCAAAATAGGACAAATTAAAGAAAATGTGCATTCACATTTTTAAACTAACACTGCTTTAAAAAAAAAAAAGTGTGTTTTGCTGCATTTTAGTGTCTTAAGATTGCAGAAAAAAAATAATTGTTGCAAGGCAATATCATGAAAAGAAAGCATTGTTTGTCCAGAAAACAACAACATATGTATTACCTTGCCCTCTTTAGTGATGACAAAGTGATTGCCAAATAAACAGGTCCATAGCAGAAATGTAAAATTTGTTCTGCTTCATAGGGGGTGAACAGGTGTTAGAGGCAAAGTGGTCAAAGTAGAACTAAAAGCAAAATTTTGTTTTTCATATTGGATAGAGTAGGGGAGAGTTTTAACCCCTGTCAGCTTTTATTTTGCCATCTGTGACCCATTGGGGTTATTTCCCTTCATTTCCTGTCCCATAGCCTAAACAGGAAGTGAGAGCAAATCCTTTCAAAGTGAGGGAATACTTGGCTGTCATCAGAAAATTTCCCCTCTATTACTGTTCTGGGGACAACCCAAAATTTGGGATTTTCTTTTACTTTCACTTTTGATGGTAACAGTAAGCAATACAGATAGAGGGAGAGAATCTCCTTAACAGGAGATCAGAAGTCAGTAAAAGCCTAATAGATGTTCTAATCCCTCTCCACTCTATCCAAAACAAAAAGTTATACTTTAATGGTGACTATAACTGGCATTGGTTATGATGGAATTAGTCTGAGGTGGTTTTGCACAGAGCAGCCACTATCCTCCTAGTCTGGGGTCCCCGCTGATGCTCCTGGCTCCATCCCCTTCTGAGTGCCCCTATAGCAAGCGGAACCTGTGCAGGCTCCATTGACTTACACAGTGTGGCCTGGCCACGCCCCCCACTTTCTCCTTTCAGGATTTGGTTGACGGCTGCAGGAGCCAATGGCACCTGTTGCTACCTCCATGTCCAGTGAGGAGGGAGAGAAGAGAGAGCTTTTTTTTTTTTAAATCTGAATGCAGAGAATATAATAAGGTAAAAAATGTCTGCTTTTTCAATCACTTTAATAGATATTCAGTTAATAGGTATTCAGTGTGCTTGTAGCTTCCTGTGCATTGAACTGAAATCTCAAACAGTGTTGTCAGCTTTCCAAGCTATCTACCTCCCCCCTAAGTCGTGGCGATGTATAGAAGGGAAGTGTTTGTAATTAGTAGGTATAGTGCAGTAAGGGAGCATTGTCACCCTAGGACAAGAAGTGTGCTGCTGGTAGGATCAACAATTCCCCCCCCCAACCCATTGCAAGCCCTTACGGGTCTGTTGTGGATTTTGAGGGGAACTCCATAGTAAAATGAAAAATCCAGACCAGACCCTTCTCTGAGCTTGCAGGCCAAGAAAGGGGAGATGACAAGCAAGTGCCCCCTATACTCCTGAACTATATCAAGCCACATGCCCTCAATGTGCCCCCCCCCCCAAAGCACTTGCCCCAATGTTGGTGAGGACAGGGGCCTCTTGCCCACATCTCTGGCCTGAGGGGTGTGGTGGGTGACTTATCAGAATCTGGAAGCCCCAAAATTTTAGTTTACTATTATTATTACAGGTACTTATATAGTGCAGTCAATTTACACAGCTCTTTACATTTATATTGTACATTCAATTCCACCGGCTTCCATATTTCAGTAAGTTCCCCCCATACCCCTACAACCAGTGGCCAGGGTTGTGGGGAAGAGGTCCTTATTCTCCTCATCAACATGGGGACAAGGTGCTTTTGGAAGGGGTTCCCCCTCCCTCCCATGTTGAGACCATGTGGCCTGGTATGGTTCAGGAGGGGTGGGGAACAACCCCCAACCTTTTCTGGGCTTCATGCTTGGATGAGGGTCTGGTATGTAGTTGGGGGGGACCCCTGCGCTATAGTGTGTGTGGGGGGGGGGGGGTTTGTTTGTTTTTTTTTAATGCTGCCAATTCTTTTGTTTACATTCCGCTGTCAGCTGGAATCCAAATGTCTGAAACAATTTGACCCCATTAACAAAATGAAAATTGAACAAATGTTCTTAAAATGAAGATTTTTCAACAACAATCTTTGTGTGTGGTCAGCATAACTCTGAGGGCCTACTCAATTGATTGTGTTGCAGTAACGGGTAGCAGCGCATCGTACATGGGTTTGTGGTGCCATTCATTTGGCACTATAGGACAATGCATTACTCATTTCCAATTTTCAGGACATTCTGGTGTGTCGGCAGCTCAGTGTTTTCAGTGGGCTGCTTTAATGCAACACTTGTTAACACATGACATAGCGTGCGTCATTGCAATGAAAACATATAAATGACCCCTTAAACTCCATTTGGCAATTAACCCAAACCTAACATTCAACCAATGTTTAAAATTACCCTGTAACGTTTTTATGAGGTATATATATTTGTTGTCTTTACTGACCAACTTTTGAAAAGGCTAGTTGCCTGGTTCATGACCTGCCACTTTCAATGCTTTTTGAGTTAATGAGTCAGAACAGAAAAGTTAGAAGTCCTTATCCACCTGTCTACAGTACTTCTGGGCCAGAGACTCAGTATATTGAAAACAGAGGGTCAGCATGATAACCAGGGGACAAGCATTTTTTTAGAACGCAAAGTCAGCAGTTGTAGTCTTCTATTTATTGATTTCCATTAAAGCTGGATTCAACTTATTCCCTAAATGTATCCCTAAAACCAATGCCTGGTACACACTATGAGTTCTGTTGGGTTGAATGAAAAAACTCAGGAGCTCACACTGCCAACTATGCGATGTTAGTACAGCGATCTCCGTGCTGAGCCTTTGTGTCCTGACAAGTGGACTGATAACCCCCCCACCACCAAAACACATCCCCTGACTGCCGCATATTTGTTTGTCATCCCTGTTTTACAGAAGCCAGACAGGCTGCTGTACACACGGGCTGATTGTCGTCCGAATTCTGTTGAGTCAGCTGATTTTCGTCCCATGTGTGCCAGGCTTAAAGTAAAATATTTTGCAGGAGCCAAAATGGGCCCCAATGCCAAAAATCTGGACCTATAACACTGGTGCTAAAATCTACTGATGTGCTTGTTGAAAATGTTGCCTAGGTCAGATTGGCACTGTACTAGAGGGGACAGCTAATAATGGACAGTAGTGTATGCCACTCGACTGGTTCAGCCTGGTGTTGGATAGCATTTTACTGTCAATGAATTGATATATTCACTTGTCTGAAAGCTGAAGTTCCATTGTGTTTTAGGTTTCCAGATGCAAATGTGATGCATTTAAACTGCTCAGCATGCATATATATATTTTTTTTTATAAAAACGAGATACCATTGTAGTATTGCATTTCCTAAATATGACTTTTTTTGTTTTTTAACATTTGACTTCATAGGAAACTGGCTACTACTGTATATGAACATTACTTGGGAGATGGTGGTACCAAATCTGTTGTGAAAATCTCTTAAATTAACCACTTGCCCTCCTGAGGATTTACCCCCCTTAATGACCAGGCCTCTTTTTGCTACTCAGCGCTGCACTAATTCAACTGATAATTGTGCAGTCATGCAATGCTGCACCCAAACAACATTTACGTCCTTTTTTTCACACAAATAGAGCTTTTTTTCTGTGGTATTTGATCACCTGTGCGCTTTTTATTTTTCACACTATAAACAAAAAAAGACCAACTATTTTGAAGAAAAAATATATTTTTTTCTTTCAGCTATAAAAAATATATAGTAAACTCAAAGTTAGTAATACAGTTAGGCCAAAATATATCCTGCTTCATGTTTTTGGTAAAAAAAATCCCAATAAGTGTATATTGATTGCTTTGTGTGAAAGTTATAGCGTCTACAAACTATGGTATAAATACTGCAATTTATGCCATTTTTTTGCTATACAGTGCTGCACTAGTTTAACGGACAATTGCGCGGTCATGCAATACGGTACATAAATGAAATTTACATCTTTTTTTTCCCCCACAAATTGAGCTTTCTTTTGGTGGTATTTGATCGCCTGTGCGTTTTTTATTTTTTGCGCTATGAAAAAAAAGGCTTACAATTTTGAGAAAAAAAAACAATATTTTTGGACTTTTTGCTATAAAACATGTCCAGTAAAAAAAAAAGTAAAAATCTAATTTCGTCATAAATTTCTGCCAAAATGTATTCTGCGACATGTCTTTGCTTAAAAAAAAATCCAAATAAGTGTAAATTAATTGGTTTACGTCAATGTTATAGCGTCTACAAATGGCGGGAAAGATACTGGGGTTTTTTTTCTATTATACTAATAATGGCGGCAATCAGCGAATTATGACGGTGATCAGTGACTTATGGTGGGACTGCGGCGGACATTTTGACACTGGGGGGGAACTGACTTGGTGTCACTGACATCCCAGGTGACACCAACACAGTGATCAGTGCAAAAAAAAACACACTGTACTAATGGCACTGGGGAGGAAGGGGTTAACTTTTATTAGGTAATGAAAGGGTTAACTGTGTTAGTGGAGTGTTTTACTAGGGGGCGGGGGTGTGTACTTCACAGGAACACGCTGATCCCGAGAGATAGTCTTTTCTCGGGATCAGCATGCTATGAACTGACAGATAGCAGAGCTGCAATGTAAACAATGCAGCCGTGCTATCTGTCAGTGATTGACCCGCCGGGAGCTGGTAACGGACACCCGCTGCCACGATCGGCGGGACGGGTAGGGCGGGCACAAGCCTTGCGCGCACCCCCTACCTGTTTTGCACAGCAACATTAAAAGATGGCGCTGTGCGCATAGATGACGCCCTGCTGCAGTAAAAACACTGCGGCGGGTCGGCAAGCGGTTAAAGGCTTAAATTAAAAAAACTTGTAGTTTGGCAACAGCTGGACGGCCGCCAGTTTAACACCTATGCCTTAGTCCATTAGCTAGTGTGCTATATGAATTACAGCTTCAGCTGTCTTGGGTCTTTGCCTCCTCATTGGCTGAGACAGCAAGCCATTGGCTCCTGCTGTTGTCAATCACAGCCAGTCAGCCAATGAGAGAGAGGGGTTGGGGCTTAGCCACGGCTCTGTGTGTGAATAGACACACAGAGCAGTGGGTGCCCCCATAGGAAACTGTTTGCTGTGTGGGCACCAGACAGACAGGAGGATACAGGAGAGCCTGCAGGGAACCCGCGAATAGGAGGATGCAGGCTGTTCTGTGCAAAACCACTGCACACAGTAGGTAAGTATAGACATGTCTGTTATTTTACAAAAAATAATAAAATCGCTTTAATTTAGATGATTTCATCAGTCCAGAAATTGTCAATTGGGAGTACACCAAGCAGGATCACTCATGGGTAACATGGTTCCCACTCCTGGGAGTTAGCCAGTGGCAGCCTTCAACACTGTGTGGGATCCTTCTCTGTGCCAGGCAGCATCCATTAATAAAAGCTTTTTTTGAGTCAGCTATTTGATGACTGCATGTGTTCATGTCATTCCATGTGGCGGAAGCTTCAAAAAGATTAGTAAATGTTTGTGAATGGTCCTATATGTGAGTGCTTTCTTGTGGCACAGGAAGTTCCAGAGCTGTTTTTGTACACTATGATAACTTAAAGTGTTTGTCAAGTTTGAGATCTGATGGTCTAGGACTGTGTATGTTGACATGTACGATCCGCTTTAGAAGGCAGATAAGATTCTGATATAAATTTCTTTCAATGAGGCGTTTACCTTTATTCTTAACAGAGTGTCACACTGCCTTTTATTTGTTTGTACAGGACCAGTCTGGGGATGTACACAAGATGAACGTAAACCAGCCACCTCATTTAGCTACCCCTTACATGCAGCCTCAGCCTGGGGGGTTTCAACAACCAGTCTATGGGGGTCAACCAATGCCAGGAGGTCCTCAGTACCCAGGATATAATGGGCTTGTGCAAGGTTATCCACAACATATTGCTTCACAAGGTATGTCTGCGTTATTCTGTTACAGTGTTCCTTGTACATATGTATGGATTTATTTTGGTAACCTCAAAATATTATCCCTCTAACAGCAATCAGCTTTGTCTGCTTCTAATATTTATTAGTATTATTATTAGGTTTTTAGAACTTGAAATAGTACATCGGTTTGCTTTTAATAATATATATAAAACTGTACCACTTAAGGAAAACTGTGCTCTAAGCTTCAACCCTTTTTAATGCCTGCCCTCCCCAGCAGCTTGTACTCTTCTCTGCTTTGCTCCACTTCTCTTCGCTTCAGCAGTTGGGAGTGAGGAGAGGCATACCTGTGTCAACTTGGAGTTACTCCGCTAGGAGCTTACACAGTGATGAGAACATTTTCCCTGTGCCCATGTGACAGTTTTGGTCAAATCATCAAGCACTAGTACTATCACGTGAGAGCAAGGGGATTACTGAGTTGCATGGTTCTCTTAACTGGAAGTACTGCGTATATGTTATTTACCCTTGTTGGCTAACCGGAGTGGAGGGAGTGCGAAGGAAGGTGAGTACAGTGGGTATAGAAAAGAATTGCCCCCCCCCCCTTTTAAAATAATCACATTTTGTTGCTTTGCAGCCTGAAATGAAGACACACAGTTTTGGTTTATCAAGCTGTATTTACTCAGTGCAACTTATAACTTCCAAGAGAAAGATATAACACTAAGGTGTCAAAAATAAAAAAAAAAATACAAAAAGGATCCCCCCTTTGTGTCAGTATTTTGTTGAACCATCTTTTGCTTTAATTCAAGCCTTTAGTCTATTGGGATATGTCTATAGTGACTTTGCACATCTAGACTTTACAACCACTGTGTGGTCGTTTTGCTGTGTGCTTTGGGTCATTGTAATGTTGGATGGTAAACCTTCTTCATCAAAAATGATACCCACTGGAGCGAGGGAGAAAGACATTAAAACAAACCACTTTTTTCTTTTTTTTTTTTTTTCTTTTTTTTTTCTGCTATCCATGGCTCCGTTTATATATTTCTTCTCACTTCTTGTCCTGTACTCCCAATGGAGCCCCGGGTTGTGGTAAACACAAGACAGTGGTTTCAATTTTTCCCCACTCTATCCAAAACAAAAAGTTTTGGCTGTGGTTGAACTGCTTAGGGGTGATGTAAGATTGGTAATCTGACAGGTAGTATATCTCTTAGAGGTGCTCTGTGTGTCTCCTCTGCGGAGCTGAAAATGCTCACTACTGAAATCAGTGAGCATCATCCTTTGTCTGTGAGGCTAGTATTCTAACATTTTGGAGCCACTTCCAGTACATCTACATGCTGCCTTTTTGTAATGTATGCTCGCATTTTCTCATTTACCTGACGTACACTTTAGGTGTGATTCTGAAATGCTAGAAGCAGCAACCAGGACATGGTAATATTCCTACCTCTGGCTATCTTCCTTGGAATTTGGCTATGTCGGTAAAAAAGTGATTGGTGTGTTACAGCAGAACTAAAGGCAAAACTTTTCTTTTCAGCTTGGTTAGAGTAAAGGAAGGTTATAACCCCTGTCCTTTTTAGCCATCTGTGTCCTCTTGGGGAGATTTCCCTTCACTTCCTTTCTCATAGCCAATACTGGAGGTGAGAGAAACCCCCTTCCCATGTTTATTGGTTAGGTGCATCATATACACTAGCACTATGCAGCACCAGGAGCTGTTATCACCAGAGTTAGTGTCCCCATTGGAATATTTTCCCTCTATCTCTGTTCTGGTGACGACCTAAAATGCAGAGTTTTCTTTAATTTTTGATGAATAAGATAAACAGGACAAATGGGGTGAATCTCCATAACAGCAATGAAAACCTGACTGGTGTTCCAATCCCTTTCTATCCAAAACCTAAAAAAAGCATTTAGTTATACAAGAGTTTATTACAAGTCTGCACTGTTTAAAACAAAATATCACATTAATCTACATTTAGGCTAGGTTCACACTGCAGCGGGCCAATGCAAGCTCATTTGCGCAAGCACAGCATCCCATTTATTTCACTTTTTTTTTCCCCGATCTTCCTCAAAAATGCAACCTCATGGAATGCACTGCTTTTTTCAGATGTGTGGGGTGCATTAAGAATTAATGGCACCCTATGCACGTCAGCTAAAGAGCAGCCCATTTGCCTCCGAATCAGGGAACCCATGCAATTTGAAGCATTCGTGGACCTACTACAGTGTGAACTTTGTCTTATGCCCCACTTTTTCGTTTGCACTGCTGCGAGTATAGGATAGGATCCGACTTGTGAGACACCATGCCAAATGACATGTGAAATTCAGTGTTTCCATATGAGAGCTGTTTTAACTGATATTACACAAGTTGGTCCGACTTTGATACAACTTCAATCCCACAGTGTAAAAAGTCACATCAAAGTCGGACTCTAAAGTTGCACTGAAAAGTGGAGTCGGGCTAGTGTGAACTGAGCCTTAGGACTGAAGGTACCAAACTAATTTTCTGTGTTTCCTAGACATTTTCAAACTGTTATTGCTCAGAAGTTGTGGTTTGGGGAAAATAATCAAAGTATCTCTTTTTTTCAAAGCTGTGCTTTGTAGCTTGTGGTTTTCCTTTCCTAAATGCCTTTTCTGTCTTTTCCTTTTGCATTTCCAGGTTTCCCTTTTAATTCAGGATTCCCTCAAAAAGGGTCTCCTGATTCTTTCACCTCTGGCACTTCTTCTCCTGTTACCTCTCATTATATAGGTAATTGTTATACCTTGTTGTACACCTGTATATAATCTATCTAATTTATATTTTTGCTCTTTTTTGGTATGTAGTATAGGCAACCTGGTATAAGAGACACCAGACTACCATAAAAGTCCTTCAAGTAGCATTTTCAGAGTGAGGTCTGCAAACAACCATTCTTTTTTTCACACATTACATGTTTCCTTGAATTAGCAAAGGCTGCTTCTTCACAGATCTGAGCTTGTAAAGGTTGCTTGTTTTGTATCCCTTGTAGAAGTACTGTGTGGTGTTCTTAATGAGATCTAGAAGTACAGATTACTTTTCCATTGTTAAGTTTTAATATATAGGTACTATTTTGTAGGCTCCAAAGGGATTATTTTTAGGCTGTTGGTTACTGTAAGGAGCATTTTGTTTGTAACTTACAGTTAGTGTCTTTTTATATTTATTAGGTCCCGTGAGATCTCCGCCCACATCAGGGGCCCAGACTACAGCAGGAACATCGCTCCCTCAAGACCAGCTGCAGTATAGTCATTTTGGTCAGAGTGACATGCAGAATGGACCAGCATCATTAAATAACCAGATGCAAAGGTAAGCAAGCATTTTTTTTTGTTTATATAAGCTAAGCAGAAGTGTGTGTGTTGTGATTATTTTCTCCTAAAAACTGTCTGTCAGATCTTGTCATTCTGATACTATTCTATTAAACCAGCTGACACATGCTAGTTTTTGAGATGGTGTTTAAGGGCTTGTCACGCTGTTTGGTGTGGACTTAGCTCTTAGAAATGCTAATCATTACAGTCACTCCAAGGGCACATAGAAAACAATTGTTTTCTCTCTGGCTAGTTGATACTAAACCACTGGGCCGCAGTAGGTAGTGGAGAATGAAATGTTATTCTGACATTTCAATAAAAAAAAAAAAAAATTTAAACAGAGCCTTGCATTGAAAAAAAATGAAGCACCATCCCTCCACCACTTGTTAGTTAAAAATAAGCTATTAACACTTCTGTTTCTGAAAGCACTCCTAATTTACTGCATTTCTTTACATCTACTTATGACATGTGCATAGTAGTGTGTATAAAACACACACACACACACACACACACACACACACTATTGCCAAACGTATTGGGACACCCCTCCAAATCATTGGATTCAGGTGTATAAAGTCAAGCACCTAGGCATGCAGACTGCTTCTACAAACGTTTGTGAAAGAATGGGTCGCTCTCAGGAGCTCACTGAATTCAATCGTGGTACCGTAATAGGTTGCCACCTGTGCAATAAGTCCATCTGTGAAATTTCCTTCCTACTAAATATTCCACGGTCAACTGTTCGTGGTATTATAACAAGTGGAAGCAACTGGGAACAAGAGCAACTCAGCCACGAAGTGCTAGGCCACGTAAAATGATGTGCGGTGGTCAACGCATGCTGAAGTGCGCAGAAGTCGCCAACTGTCTGCAGAGTTAATAGCCAAAGACCTCCAAACTTCATGTGGCCTTCAGATTAGCACAACAACAGTTTGTAGAGAGCTTTATGGAATGGGTTTCCATGGCCAAGCAGCTGTATCCAAGCCTTTCATCACCAAGTGCAATGCAAAGCATTGGATGCAATTGTGTAAAGTACGCAGCAACTGGACTAGAACAGTGGAGACGTGTTCTCTGGAGCAACGAATCACGCTTCTCTGTTTGGCAATCTGATGGACCTGTCAAGGTTTGACAGTTGCTAAGAGAACAGTACTTGGCTGAATGCATTGTGCCAAGTGTGAAGTTTGGTGGAGGGGGATTATGGTGCGGAGTTGTTTTTCAGGGGCTGGGCTTGGCCTCTTAGTTCTAGTGAAGGGAACTCTAAAGGTGTCAGCATACCAAGACATTTTGGACAATTTCATGCTCCCATCTTTGTGGGAACAGTTTGGGGATGGCTCCTTCCTGTTTCAATGTAACTGCGCACCAGTACACAAAGCATTCTGTGCATTTTGTTATGGTTCACCTGTAGAGTGGAAAACTACCACAGTGTTGCAGTATTTTGTACTGCTCTGCTTCACAGGTAACTGCTCGGGTAAGTGTGAATGGGGCACATAGAAAACCAGTGTTTTCTCTGTGCCGTTGTGGAGAGCTGCATTTTTTTCTTATGCAAAAGAAACGTGTGCACGGGCCCTGTAACAGATTAAATGCACCTGTCATTGAATTTTGAATGATATCAGAATCGTGTCAAACTGATGCCTCCAACACAAGCCCATGGACACGGGCCTTAAAGCCGGCCATAGACTGTTCAAATCCTGCTGAACCGGCCAGGATGTAAACCTTTGTGGGCAGGTTGAATGTGCCCAAGTTGATAGATTGATCACCTTGGGTGCAACCAGCCTGCCGGATTTTACATGTGATTATTACTGGCGGCAATAATCGCTGTATTCTCCCAACCTGGATGGCTCCCCTCGTCAGAAGAACACAATATCTCCACGGGAGGGATTCTCCCGTCAACGCTGTCTGTGTTGAAGGGGAAATCAAGCAAATTTGTTTTTCCGCAACTCATAGTTGCAGGAAAGAAATTCATTCAGTCTATGGCCAACTTAAAAGAAGTTCATCCTCCCTTTTTTTTATAAGATAAGATTTACAGTCATTGCAAATAAAATGCACAACAAAATTAACACAAATGAGGAAACAACTCCCACACAGTCAACTTCATGCACATACTCACGTGAAACGCTTACAAAAATTATTATACAGGCTTCATATAGCACCAGCAGTTTGCGCAGCACTTTGCAATATGAAGGGAGACAATACACTTACAATACAATAAAATACAAGAGGGTTAAGAGGGCCCTGCTCATAAGAGCTTACAATCTAATAGACACCCATGTCTCCATGCTTTATTTTGCTGAGAACTCGCTTTGAAAAACACCCCCTAACCTTCTAGCCATGGCCATCTTGTGTAAGCGAATATGATTCATGTAGCATTTACTTCTTCTTGGAATCCATCTGCCCCTATGCATGGTGGTGTGCTTAGCTGATAAAACTACTTCTGAAGACTCCTGGGATGTATGACATCATTTGCCTATGCTTAGAAACCAGGAGGTAACTGCAAAATTGTTAAAAAAATGTAAACGAGTAAATGTAATATACTTTCCTATCTATCTACTAATGGTAGCAGCATGTGTATGTTTGTTTGTATTGCCTCCTAAACACACAGAAAACTGGAACTAGCATTTCATGTGTTTAGATTAGATAGGTTAGTTGTCACAGGTTCCCCTTAGAGAAGTTACTGAGCAGTACTGGTGACTCTTCCTGAACAAGACAATGATGGAGGTGTTGCCAGTGCTCAAGAACTGTCATGCAAATTCAGAGCTGTATACATTAGGTGCTTTTTTAAGGTTCTCAAACAAACCTTTGTGTTCTTTGTGATTTGCAGACCAACTATGACTCAACCGTACATGCAGCAAGCGGGAGCTCCTCCACAAGCAGCTAATGTTCAGCAATACCCTCCAACCTCTACTAGTACACAGCAACTAACCAACCAAATGGTGGGAATGCACATTGGTGGGGTGACAGCATCCGGTCCACCACAAACACTACCATTTGGTAAGACCGCTAATTGGAGTTCATAATGTAATTCTATAAGAATTGTGCAGTGGCATTCAACAAGAACATATTAAAGGAAAAGTATAGTGTGTTCTCCAAATATGTATTTGCTTGTCATTGTAATAGTTACCTGACATGACTTTTACAAGTTTTTATTATGATTACTACATATTATATTTAACTTTTTATACATTCTGCCACTAGTGTTTATCATTTTTGAGCCATCATGATAGAAGCTTGTCAGCTGTTATTCTTTTTCTCCTTGGTTCAGTACTTCAATCTCCCTGACATAGAATAAGCACGTAGACGAGAATTTCTAACTCCTTTCTAACTTTTTTGATTTTCCAGATATGCAATCTTGGTCTTGATTAGTGACTTAAAGGGTTTGATTTACTAAAACTGGAGAGCGCAAAATCTGGTGCAGCTCTGCATAGAATCGGCTTCAAAATGTGTTTTTTTTTTTTTTTTTCTTTTTTTTTAATTTTCAAAGTTTAGTTGAACAAACTGAAGTTAGAAGCTGTTTATAGCTGAACTTCTATATCCTCCTGTTCTTTCCTGAAGACACAACATACAGGATTAGTGAACATGTACAATATATTACAGAAAGTCTGTTGTTGAACCAGAAGATTAGGATGTCTTTTTTTTTTTTTTTTTTTTTCTAGAGCAATAGAATATTTTATTGTATACTGCATATTGAAACTTTAGAAGTTTGCAACCGTAAACATTTTACTTGCATTGACTTGATAATTGCGTATGATTGCATTTTGTGTAGTATGAGTGTGTCCTAAATTTTGTTACCTGTTGTATTCCTATAGGCACACAAAGTCCTCTTCCACCACCATCAGGATCTGGAGCTTATAACCCTTATTCAAACAATCAGGTCCCTGCTGCTATGAATTTGACACAAGGAATGCCTCCCACCAGTATACCACAAGCTCAGCCACCCCCTTCCCAACAATTTACTGGACCGCCGCCTCAAGCACGCCTTCCTTCTCCACATGGTTTTCTTCCTCAACCAACTGCCCCACCTTCAAATTATCCTCCCCCTGTTTCAGGAGCTCCACCACCAACCACAATGCAAGGCCCTCCAATACCAGGACAACCTCTTACTGGACCTCTTTTAGCTCAGCCAAATCATATATCTCCTACACAGTCTCAGCCTACTGCTCCTGGGGTTTTGCTAGGTCCTCCAATGACAGGCCCATCAATGACTGGTCCCCAGGGGCCACCACCTGCAATGCCTACAGGCCAGGGAGGATTTCCTCTTCAGCAGAATGGTGAGAAGTTGTACATGTATTTTACTTGTGGTACTTGTTTACTTGTTGAACAAATAAAGATCATCCAATTTCCCCCATCCACACATTCAAGGTGGATGGGGGCAATCGCTTCCCCTGTGCTTTTGCATAGATGCATGGAGCTTTAAAGGATACCGTGCCTTGAAAAAGTATTCATACCCCTTGAAATTGTACATATTTTGTCATGTTACAACCAAAAACGGAAATGTATTTTATTGGCATTTTATGTGATAGACCAACACAAAGTGGCACATAATTGTGAAGTGGAAGGAAATAACTGGTTTTCAAACTTTTTTACAAATAAATAAGTGAAAAGTGTGGAGTGCATTTGTATTCAGACCCCCTGAGTAAATACTTTGTAGAACCACCTTTCACTGCAATTACAGCTGCAAGTCTTTTTTGGGGATGTCTCTACCAGCTTTGCACATCTAGAGTGACATTTTTGCCCATTCTTCTTTGCAATATAGCTAAAGCTCTGTTAGATTTGATGGAGAGTGTCTGTCTGAACAGCAACTTTCAAGTCTTGCCACAGATTCTCAATTGGATTCAGGTTTCGACTTTGACTGGGCCATTCTAATACAGGACTATGGTTTGATCTAAACCATTCCATTGTAGCTCTGGCTGTATGTTTAGGATCATTGTCCTGCTGAAAGGTTAACTTCCGCCCCAGTCTCAAGTCTTTTGCAGACTAACAGGTTTTCTTCTAAGATTGCCCTGTATTTGGCTTCATCCATCTTCCCATCAACTCTGACCAGCTTCCCTGTCCCTGCTGAAGAAAAGCATCCCCACAACAGGATGCTGTCACCAACACGTTTCACAGTGGGAATGGTGTGTTCAGGGTGATGTTCTTGGTTAGTTTTCCACCACACATAGCGTTTTGCTTTTAGTCCAAAATGTAAAATTTTTGGTTTCACCTGACCAGAGCACCTTCTTCCACATGTTTGCTGTGTCGCCCACATGGCTTTTTGCAAACGGGACTTCTTATGGCTTTCTTTCAACAATGGTTTTCTTCTTGCCACTCTTCCATGAAGACCAGATATGTGGAGTGCACAACTAATAGTTGTCCTGTGGACAGATTCGCCCACCTGAGCTGTGGATCTCTGCAGTTCCTCCAGAGTTACCATGGGCCTCTTGGCTGCTTCTCTCATTATTGCTTTCCTTGCCAGGCCTGTCAGTTTAGGTGGATGGCCATGTATTGGTAGGTTTGCAGTTGTACCATACTCTTTCCATTTTCAGATGATGGATTGAACAATGCTCTGTGGGATGTTCAAAGCTTCGGATATTTTTTTTTTTTATAACCTAACCCTGCTTTAAACTTCTCCACAACTTTTATCCCTGACCTGTCTAGTGTGTTCCTTGGCCTTCATGATGCTGTTTGTTCAGTAGTGTTCTCTGCAGACTTCACAGAGAGCTGTATTTTATACTGAGATTAAATTACACACGGGTGGACTCTATTTACTAATTTGGTGACTTCTAAAGGCAATTGGTTCCACTAGATTTTAGTTAGGGGTATCAGAGTAAAGGGGGCTGAATAAAAATGCACGCCACACTTTTAAGATATTAATTTGTAAAATATTTTGAAAACCATTTATCATTTTCCTACCACTTGACAATTATGTGCCACTTTGTGTTGGTCTATTACTTAAAATCCCAATAAAACACATTTATGTTTTTGGTTGTAACATAAAAAATGTGGAAAATTTCAAGGGGTATAAATACCTTTTCAAGGCACTGTAAATTCACTTTTTAGTAAAAAAATAATGCACATTTTTTTTTTGTTTTTGCAGGTAAAAAAATGTGCATTTATTATTTTTTGCTGCAGGAGCCTGTAAAGCATCGCACCAGTGATCAGCAGATGCCATGCAGGTCTCCTGCAGACCTGTCAGTATATTTGCTTGCCTGTACGAGCAGGTAGCTATACTGACCGGAAGAATGAATGAACTACCATGGCTCTCCACAGCGCTGTGGTAGTTCATTGAGAGCTACAAGCCAAGAGCCACAAAGGCTTCCAGGACTTGTAGTCTCTCATTCACAGAGGACTGTGAATGAGTGACATGGCAGTGTAGGCAGAGCCCCGCACGGCAGCGGTTTTTTAAAATTTGACAGCCAGCAAGGTGGGGAGAAGATCCACGGGGCCAGTCTAAATGTGTGTAACATGTTACGAAAGGTGAACTTATTCTTTTAAGATGTATATTTTCCAGGGGTCCAAAATGTTAAGAAGTAGAATTTAATTACAAGCACACCTGAAGTTACATTTGGTCCAGACACATCAGGACTGTGCAGCTCCATTTTTGACTTTTGTATCTTTCCCAAATGATAATTTTGAAGTTAAATTCTATTTCAGCCTCATCTTAGTATAGCAGCTAGCATATCTAGCTAATCCTCATTGCAAAGGGGAAGGGGGAATGGAGCAGAACTGTTGTGTACAACTCTGCTACTATATAAAGCAATGTGGTATACTACATTGATGCTCAGGTGTTTTTTTTTTTTTTTTTTTTGTTTTTGTTTTTTTTTTTTTATGGTTTGACTCTTAAGTGTCAGGGAAGGGATTTCTGGAACTTAAACATTCAATTTGTTGTACTGAGATATAACATTTATTGTTCCCTGTTTTGTAGCCCAACCCAAAACTAACACTGTTTTGAAAAATAACACCATATTTATTTGCAGTATATTGTATGTGCCTCCTTTCTGATAAATGCTTTTGTAGGAAGCGGACAGTGTTTAAAAAAAAAAAAAAAAAAAAAAACACTGAAAGACTCCGTTTTAGAAGTGGAAAGAATACATACAAAAAGGCTTCACAAATGGGTGTTTTGATGAATATTATGAACTTCTTCTTTTTTTTTTTTTTTGGGTCAGGTTTTGAATAATTTTTACTTAATGGTTCTAAAGGTTGAAGGTTATTTGCCTTCATGCATTCTACGAAGGTAAAAAAAACCTTCAGCGTGCAGCTCCCACCTCAGTCCCCCTAATACTTACCTGAGCCCCATCCCGATCCAATGATGTGCATGGGAACAGAATCTCTCCCTGCCCTCTTATCGTTGGCTGAGACACTGCAGCGGGAGCCATTGCCTCCCGCTGATGTCAATAACAGCCAGTGAGAAGGGAGCAGGGGGCAGGACTGTGCCACCCTCTGTGTGTCCCATAGACACATAGAGGTGGCTCGGGAGTAAGCACACAAGAGTACCCCTAGCACAAGCCTCTTGCTCTGGGGCACTCGGCAAGGGGGAGGGGCCAGAAGCGTTGTCAGGGGGCTTGAGAAAAGGAGATTCGAGGCTGCTCTGTGCAAAACCATTGCGCAGAGCAGGTAAGTGTGATGTGTTTGTTATTAAAATCACTTTATTTTTTATTCAGGCTTAAAATTATTTTAGATTCATAGCGTATATTGTGCCAAAAATACTGATTTTGTTTTTTATTCTGTACATGGTTATAGCATACCTAATAAACACTATAATCATAAGTGCAAAGGGCACATACCAAGGGAGAAAATTGAAAACTGTCATAAATGATGAAAAACCACTGCAGCCATAGTAAGTCACATGAGTGAATCCCGGGAGTTGTACAAAGAGCCAGGCGCTGTGGAATGTGTAATAACGTATTACACATTCCACAGCGCCTGGCTCTTTGTGGAACTCCATAACATACCTAATGGTTAAATCATATGTAATCCATTGCTTTTAGCACATAGCAGGCATCTGCATTTGGAGATGTCTGCTGCATACATAAATTGGGTAAGGATTTGCATTATGCAGTTGTGGTAGAATCTTAAACAATTTGTTAGTTTAAACCTAAACAGTGTGCCACTTTCACAGGTTCCTTTGGACAAGTTAGGGCTCCTCAGCCTGGATATCCGGCAGCTTATCCTCGTGCTCCAAATTATGGAAGCCAGCCTGGTCCTCAGGGGCCTCCAGGTCCTCCTCCTCCCCCTCCTGCGCAGAAGAGACTGGACCCAGATTCCATCCCTAGTCCCGTAAGTGTTCTTTAACATTTCAGAGACTTTACATAGTGAAGGCCAACCATGAGATTTGTATGAACCTATCCCTCACAAATACAGCTATATAGTACACTGATGAGCCATTGCAATCACATGGAAATGTCATGTAAGGTAATGTGGTGTAAATTGTATTTGTAATACAATTTAAACATTCTTTTAAAACAGATTTTTTTCTTTTATAATGCAAACACTCAAATTGCATGCATGCACACTTGCGAAACTGTGTGTCTTGTGGTTTATCCAAAAAGTCACTGTTTTGCAAGCTTTGCAGCGCAGAGTTCATGGGGTTTCCACACCCACCTCTTCGTATGCAAGTATGCTCCTATAGTTTTATAAGGGACAGAGACCACTGCTCAGAACAGTGTAGTTCCCTCCAGTCTTGTCTTGTGTTCCCTTCTCATTTTTGACAGCTGCATTTTTTTTTTTAATTTAAAACCACTAACAAATGGCTTTACAAAAGAACAGAAGAGGGACTTGGGGTGGCGATCTGCCCTGCTTCACATCCAGGTCCTAGATCTGAAAAAAAAAATGTTCTTAGACTTTCCTGTGAGGAAATGGTTACATCATTTCCCTCAGATGGTAGCATCCTTTGATCACCTGCAAGACTAGGCAAAATGACTTTTGAATCTCAGAAAATATGGATATTGCTAAAGATAACACAGATTTGCAGGTGTGCATGCATGCACAATTTTATATTTGCAATAATGGAATGTTACTATATAAAAATTTTTTTAGGTTTTTCTTTAAATACAGTATTTTTGTTGCTACTTCTTACTTTCACAGAACTGCTGTGTATTCCATGACAAATACAGGATTTTATTTTTATGCTATACTGTAGCTATCAATGTTTATCTTCCTTGGATAAAGGAGAGGTGGAAATAAGTGAAACACATTTTACTTTGCAGATAACAATGTTTGTTTCATTTTCAGTGGTTGAGCAGTTGGAATAGTTGGAATTTAGTTGCAGTGTATTTGATTCAGTGTGTGAACCAACTGCATTGCTCTTGTCTCTTTGCCTGTTTCTTCCTTCTCTGTTCTAGCATCCTTAAAATGCATTATAATTATTTTCCAAAGTCTGTTAATCCTTTTGTGAGACAAGCAAATGCATGTAATGCTTCTGCCATCTTCATTGTGTAATAATAGAGGGTGGGGAGTATAACACTGTACCCTTTTTTTTTTTTCTAAATTGTTATCCTTAAACATTCTCTCTTTGCTGTTTTGCGGCATCGCTTCTTGTTCTCAACTTTTTAAACAATAAAGCAGCTTAATGAACTGCCACCCCAGCAGAAATCAAGGCACAGGATAGACCCCGATGCAATTCCTAGTCCAGTAAGTGATTAGTGTGTCCTTTTCCTTTCCTTTTTCTGTGTGTGACTGTGCTCTGCGCATGCTGATCACCTCACCAGTGCATGTAGCCTACCATCATCCTAATGACACTCATTCCTTTATTCCCGTAGTGTGGTTATCTAGCTAATAGTAAATAACATGAACACATTTTTCATTTCTGTGTACCACAAGTGGGTGGGCAGGATGTGTTTTTTACTTTTTTCTTTTTTTTTTTTTTTTGGATTCCAATCTCAAGAGACGGCCAGCTAGTGTTGAAAAACTTTCTGCCACCTTGTATTGAAAGCATTTCTTTAATGTCCATTTAGGGACACAGGATTTTTTATTTGGGTTATACTGCCATACAGGTGGCTTGGGATATTGGCAAAAGAAAAGGGGGGAAAAAAGAAAGTTGTTGTAAGGCAGCCCTTGTATAACCCCTCTTCTATCCATCATGCCTCAGATTTTTTCTAGTGTTCTAAGAGGTTCAATGCCTTTTCTTCAGTTCCACTGGAAAAAAAACTTTAATCTTTTTGCTAGATTTCAAAACTTGGAGTGTGTTTTGTTTTTTTCAGTGCTTGCTTTTGAGGCCAAATAGGACCCTATTGGAATGTGATCTTTGGGCACTGGGCTTTGCGGTGCTTTCCAGACATGAGTGTACTGTGGAATTTAGCCACAAGGTGCAGAGCAGCAGCACAGCCCTAGCTTTGATCTTGTCTCTGAAGACTTGCTTATTGAGTAGGGCTGGTCAGGCTGAAACCCCAGGAGCAGCCTCACTGTTGAACCTTTGGACGCCATTTTGATTTTTTTGCCACTGCTTGTTTACCACAGCAGTGTTAAGGCTGCAGACCAAGTGCCCACCTTCAGTGACCTAGTAACGGTCCATTTGCTTGAAACCTTCATTGTTCTGGTGGAATTTATCTGGTATTCCCAAAAGGAACTGATGGCTGCAATCTAGAACCTGAGACCCCTTTTGATAGGTTCTCTTTGGGACCAAGGCCTCCAACATCCCTGCAATGTTCTCCCTTGTCCACTCTGGACTTCCTGCCTGTTTGTGCCCAACTACTGAAACACTCTGCCTGCAGAGGCTCTAGGTACGCCCTGGCACTATTCTTGGAAGAGTGCTTTTGATCCTTTTGAGCCCGAAAATCAAGCTGAGCCTGAGAGCCCAATCATGATCTCTGATTCAGAGTATGAGCCCAACTATTCTTGGAAGAGGCTAATATACTGAGCAAGCCTGCTGATGACTCTGTTTTCACAAGGGATTGTCTAAAATGTGATTGATGCAGTGCATACTACCATGCACCTGGAGGATCACTGCACTGGGACTCCTGTAGGGTCCTGAGCCCTCCTGACTGTGTTAAAGCGCTTCCTCCTTGAGAGGCGCTCATAAAGCGGTGGGGAAGCCCTGGGTCCTTGAGCGATTGAATCAAATGTCTGGAGCCTTGTGCTTTTAGTTGTGATGGTTTGTTGCAAGCCTCAAAACCTATGGATTAATGTCCGTACAAATGGATAGGGTACTCTGGTTGCAGCTGCTAAATGCCAAAACTACGTTAGAGGAACATCTGATTTGGTTGCCCTTTTGAGGGATATTGTCTCATTGGATCTGAAGTTGATACAGTCCCTAGCAACATCACCTATGGCTGGGGGAACCTTTCAGATTTTTTACTTTTAAGGAGGGTTGGTCTGCTTTAAACTTTGTTCAGCTTCCGCCTATCAGTCTTCTGATAGAGCTGTTCTTAAAAGGTGTATCTGTTCAATTCTGTTTGAGTTGCCCGCACTTAGGGACTTCAGGTTCCTCCCTGGACAGGGACATACCTTCAGGGGTGATACTGCTCTCAAGCTCGCATTCAAAAATATAGTATAAAAATATGGCTTGCCTAAGGGTTCTGCCTGCTAGTTTTACTTCCCCTCTATGTCTTCAGAGCTTATTCCCCTGCAGTTATATGGGGGGGAGTTCCTTTTGTGCATTCATTGGGGTTATGGTTTTTTCAGGGCTCACAACTTTACTATCTTTCTACAAGATTGGTTGTGGGGTTTGTTTTCCAGTTTTTATTGATTTGCTCCTCAGTTCTCGCCTGCAGGAGCCCATTTGCTCCTTCAGTCATGAGTTTCCCATAGGTGGTGGTTTTCCTGCTCCTGAACATCAGGTTGATTTTCTGTCCTTTCATAGTCATTTCAGCTCCTCTGCCTTGTAGAATTTTTGCCCCAGCTATTTGTTGATTCAGGATTTTGACCTTGAGATGCCTGACATTTTGGATGTCCCAACTGTAATAGAATTCCTATATCCCTCAGTGGATGATATAGACAGTTTGGTTATCCTAATCATACAGAACAAATATATTCATAGACCCTGTATGAATATCAAGCATGTGTCCTGTACGGTACTCAAGTTATGGAAGTTGCAGTTAAGTTAAAATTTTTCTTTTTTTTTTTTTTTTTTTTTTTTTTGTACTCCATTGGGGGACATTTGTCCCACCCCTATGTCTTTTGCTTTCCCACATAACTAAGGCATGCCAGGTAGAGGAGAGGTTATATGAGGCCTGGCTTACAACTTTTTCCTGTTTGCTAGTGTCCCACCTTCCTTTAAGCAGCAGTATAACCTGTAATCGACTGAATGGAAAGATAGATAACCTGTAATTGAATTCTCTCAATGGACTACAAGTAAAATCGACAAAATGTACAAAATTCTTATTTTTCTATTGATTTTTTTGAGTCAGCTGTTTCTGGCCCTTTTGGTCTAGCGGCTTTTCTACACAGACATTGCTGTCCTGCATTTTGACGTTTGTTTGTTTGCACATCTGCATATTCTCACTGATTTTAGTGGAATAGTGTAGAATCGGTGTTTGACCTGCTTTCTGATGCATTTGTTTATATGCAGCAGGTCTTATTGGGATGCATCTGTATTGCAGGTGAAATACAGCCTTAAACTGTGCATAACAATCTATGCTGGAGACAGATGATGGTACTAGGGGACACAGTGGGGTCTATTTATAAAAGAAAAACAAGCAAAAGCATTCACACACAAATTCACCCTTGGAATTCTGACCACATTTTATCTAATACATTGATTTCCTATGATCATCTGTTACATCTATTGGTCATTTTGCGGTATTTTCATGATTGAGATATTTCAGGAAATATAGCGCATTATGGCCATTAGATGGAGCTTTCATTCATCCGAAATCACTGTATTAGGCAAAATACGGTCAATATTCAGAGGGCTGCATGGATGCTTGCGACATTTCATCCAGGAAATTCTGTTTAGAAATAGACCCCAGTATGTTCAGCCTTTGCATTCAGCATCTGATTGTCTAGCACTTTGACCAGAGTATTGCTACCATCTTCTGTTATAGTGGACAGCTGTCAGTATGGTAGAGACAGGTACACACTGGCCAAAAGTTTATAAAGAAGTGCAATAAGCCAAGTATAAAATGTAGGTTAGTTCCGGGCTTATTTTAGGTTCTTAAATGTTGGCAGTAGTTTGTGGTGTTTAGCTCCATAAACTCACGTATGCTCTGCTTTTGGGAGGTTACTTAGGTTACTTACTTAACGTGTGTGTGCAAGCCCTAGATTTGATACAGGCCTGAGAATTGTCTTATAGAAATATAATAGCCAAAAGAATACAATAATGTTAGAAAAATCAATAGTATGCAAACATTACAAGTCAACCAATGTAGTAAATCTAGTAATCTGTGCCTATAAAATGAGAAGTGCTTCCCCACAGAGTATAACACGTAAACCTCAGCTCTTATCAATTTCTCTTTGAAAAGGAATATCGTTTTCTGCTTTGCACACGGCCAGAAGTAATGATTTTCTCAAGTTTTAGCCAACACAAAGTACCTTGTTTTGAATTGCAGTACTGGTAATTGTGTCCTGCAGGAACTTTGGGGTGGAAACAGGACTCTAATTTTTTTTAACAATATAAACGTTGAGCCCTGTATTAATCTAGGTGATATATAAATTTACTAACAAAAACTTTGTGTGTACTCTAATATATCACATTGTAAATTTGGTATTCGTTTGGTGACCAGTTACCGTTGACCTTCCTTTTTTCTTTTTTTTTTTTCTTTTTTTTTTTTCCTTCAGCAGTCCTTATGAACACTGAATTTTATAATTCTGTAAAATTGTTACTACTTACTAACAGTTTGTTTCAGAGTGGTGCTTATTACTGTCACAAAGGGGGAGATTTACTAAAACTGGAGCACTCCAAATCTGGTGCAGCTATGCATGGTGGTAGCTTGTCAGGCTCTAACTTCAGCTTGTTCAATTAAGCTTTGACAATAAAACCTGGAAGTTGATTTCTTTATGTGCACAGCTGCACCAGATTTTGCACTCTGCAGTTTTAGTAAATATCCCCCAGAGTGACAGGAATAGGATTTGAAGGGTGAGGCAGAATATAGGGAGGGGGATGGGAGTAGATATCATGGGTGTCACAGGTTTAGTGTTTTTTTTTTTCCAATTTGTATTTATTTTAGGTACTTATATAGCACCGTCAATTTACGCAGCGTTTTACATACTTATTGTACATTCACATCGGTCCCTAACCCTCAAGGGATGCACAATCTAAGGTAGTTTGTAGACAAACCTCATTAAGTAGCACTATATCTGTCCACACTCATCACTCCTAAGAAATATAGAATTGTTTTTGAAGTGCATAGTAGTGAGTTCTTAAGCAGTGTTAGTGTAGTGAGCTAAATAAACATTAAGGAGAATCTTGTGACATTTGAGCCTTCCCAGCTCTGTAGTCCTCCCATCAGTGAAATGTGACCTTATTAACATCCAGACTTACATATTTCCTTTCGTGTTCCCGATGGCAATGCAGCCAGCACTGTGTTCCATGTATTAACCACTGCATCTGGCAGTTTAGGCACTACTTCCATTTATTTATATATCATGTCATGTATCAGTTATTGTATATAGTTTAGAAACATTATAAAAGTAGAAGAAAAGCCTAACTAAAAATGCTCCCTTACCCCTCCTCCTATCTATCCTGCCGTATCTGTATAAAAAAAGGTGTTCAATTTTTCATTTGGTCTGTTTTACTTGATTCTGCATCTCCAACTCCCCTGTGTAAGTGAGCGGCTGCTGCAGGGGAGAGGAGGGAGAGCTGTCAACAGCAGAGCCATGGGAGTGTATGGGTGATGTCACGGCTCTTGGAATTCACAGCCATTGTCAAGTGCTCTGTTACACAGAGCAGCAGGATCATATAGCCAGACTGGAGTGGATTGAAAATAAGAGTACACAGATTTTTTTTTTTTTTTTCTTCTTCTTTTTCTCTTTCTTATGCAGGTTAGGCAGGAAATATAGGAGGATGGTTATAGTTCCACTTTACATCCAGTGTTCATTGCTGCATGGTGAAATTTAAGACTACCTTTCAAACTGCAACATGCATGATAGGAAAGGTGTGTAACCAGATTTCACCTTTTTATTTTTTCCAGTTTTGAGTGAAAGATTAGATCAGACGCCATGCTACTCGAAATTGACAAAACTCCTCTTTTCTTAGGTTTCCTTAAATTGTCTTTCAGTGTGATTAAAAGATAGATGGCGGTGGAGAGTGTACTGTCTACACCGCAAACCAATAATGGTCAGATGATAGCTACCCTATTGTAAAACGGCTTAGCTCAGCTATTAGGAGAGCTATTAATATACAAGTGTTGGCATGATCAAACTGGGAGAGTCACTAGATGCATATCTCTCTATTTGCAGCGAGTTATGCAGAATCCAAGCAATTGTGATTCAGGAATTTTTAGATTCTGTTCAGGCAAACCTTACATACATTTGAGTAAATTAAACCTTTTCCAACTTTTGCTCATCTCCTATGAGAATCTTATGTAATAGCTAGGAGTTTTCTTTCCCTTTTCCAAAACTTTTCCAAAGTTTTATAGGATACTTCTCCCTGCCAGGTCTTTACATCTCTTACTGTTGAACGGAGATATCCTCTACCTCAAGTGTGGCTATTTTGGGCTTAGCGAGACTTTTCATGTAAACCAAAGTTATCGCCAATCACCGTGCATTTGCCATATAGCTCTATGGGAAAACCGCTTTGATGAAGCAAGATGTGTTGACAATGGCCACAAGGGTAGCTCAGTTTTTAAAAACTTGTTTTGAGACTGTGAAGATTGTGCTACTGCTGGGGTCTTCAAACTTCAGTACGAGGACCATATTGTGTATTTTACAAATTCATAGACTGAAAAAAAATTCTGTTTTATGCAGGTTCTACCCTTTAGATATAGGAGGGCCAGGACCACTGATAAGGGGGTACCACTGGGCCTCCTGTAGGGGGCCTGGGCCCTATCACTTAACAGGAGGGCCCAGTCAGCCGGCAGCTTCAAGGATCACATAGTACATCACATATTTGTGCATAGTGTGAGCATAATATTGTTCCCTGTGGCTCCCAGGTGGTAAATCTTATTCCCTGGGCTTGATGAGAAGAATATGATTTGCCACAGGGGACTGTAGATAGAGGGAGTTTTTTTCTTTTTTGGTGTACATGTGGATTTACACAACAACCTGTGCCGCATTTGCCGATAGTGAGATTAAAGTCCCGGCTCCCTCAGTCCCTGTGCTGCTGGAGGAGCGATTGATCTTGCACACTGCCTGCATCCTTCAGCAAGTAAGTGCTGAGGGGATCTGTGGCTGAAGAAGAAGGGTTGCAGACTGGCAGCCTCAGGGCAGGTTGGAAGCGATCATTCTGTGCAGCAGACAGAGGCAAAGACAGCAGTCCATGTCCATCCATCTACCTCTGACACAGACTCGACAGCCAGCAATGCAGACCGGGGGGTCATTTACATTAAAATCAAGGTACAGTGCAAGCAGGGATAGGACTGGGGTGGGTGGCAGAGGGGGCACCTGCTATGCTATTTGGAGAGGTGGGCCACTGTCTGGGAGTTTCAGCCACTTCTTCCTTCACAGAGTGCTCTCTGCTCCCATCAACTTGTTCTCCTTCCCGGCTTTGTTCCTGATAAATTGCTTTCACTCAGGCACCTTTCACCTCCAGCTTCACTTCCCCTCCCTCCATATCCTGCAAGTCTCTATTCCACCCTGTAAGATCAGATCATCACACTCATCCCCTCCCCCCTTCACTTTTTCCTGTTACTTTCTGCTTCTCCTTCACATCTACCTGCACTGCTCTCATCCTGCAACCTCTGCTCTCAGATCTGGGCATAACCCTCTAGGACACGGACTGTCTGCCTGGCACCCTTTCCATCCCAGCTTATTTGTTCTCTCTTCCACCTTTCCAGCAGCTCAGCACATTCTCTGCTGTCCTGTAATGTGGCCATAGTAGGAATGAGAGTGATTATCTGTGGCCATGTTAAAGGACAGCAGAGAATGTACTGCGCTTCTGGACACTTGCAAGAGATAAAAAGTAAGCTGGGATGGAAAGGGTGCCAGGCAGACAGTTAGTGTGTGACTTCTAGAGGGGAATGCCCAGATCTCAGACCACACTTGTGAACAAGACCTTAGTGACTCATTCACACAGGTGGGTAGGGCAGTACAAGCAGGCAGTTGAGCTGAAGTTTTACCACCCCTGACCACCCCACCTGAACAAGGAGATGCAGCCACTCAGTGCTGTTAAATGGCAAAAATTAAATGGCATGTCACCATGAATGGGGTGCACCACAGCTACCCTGCAAGTGCATGCAATGAATATGGTTGAGGAGTTTGTAGGTCAGGTTAAAACAGGCCATGAGGAAGTGACATATTGCCTCCTCACTGCTTGTCAAATGCCAGCAATGGCATTTTATTGCCCATTTCTCCCTTCAAGTTCCCTAGAGCCCTTTAGTTTCATGTGCCCCTACAGAACTAAAATCTCCTCCTCCTTCCCACTGACCTACAGTAGTTGCCAATCAACGCCGTAGCATTTTTTCCTTCACATGACAGCACTGATGTGGGGGCTATTTTTTCCTTCCAGTGACACCACTAACACAGGGGCATTGTCCTTTGCCATTGTTAACCCCATATTTATGCACTAATTTTAAACACCTCAGTTCATTGCAGTGTACAACTATTGTTACTATTTCAGCATATCACTAAACATTACACATTTATTAGCCTAATCTAATTCTTTACTTAGGGAAGGTAGGGGGGCAGAGATTGCCATCTGAGCCTCGGGTGCTGAAAGACCTTGAACACACACTCACACACTCTCACTCTACCTATGCTCTGACTGTTCCCTAGTTTGAATTATACAGCAGCCAAATGTAATCATCATAATGATAGTCACACAGTGATTATCATGATGATCATTGAAGGGAAGGACAGTGAAATGCATCCTTAGGCCCCTGTTACACATGGGTGGGGGATTCCACTTTGCTCAGTGTGGGTTTTGTCCGCTGATCCCCTGGTCACAGCAGAGTGGGTCGATGACAGGTCCATGGCTATTTAGTTTATGCAGAGCGGATGTGGACCAAGCCCCTTCTGCTCTATGGGCGATCGAGTGTAAATTAACTCTGCTGTTTGTTTACACCCAACTACTCTCCCATCTGCCTAGACAGGACGGAGCCCCTTACATTGTTTTTTTAAGTGGATCAGATTGGAGGTAGGTGGATGGGCAGGGGGTGCAGTCAGTGGCAGAGTTCGGGGCCGCATACAGTAGGCTGTTTGGGGCCCCATGATTTCTAACAGCGGCCCTGAAGAGGGCCCATCAAAGCCCCATTCTCATTAGATACAGGAGGGCCCATCAGAGTCCATTCACCCACCTTCCTGCTGAATCGGCCAACCTTTGGTACATGTGTACCGAACTTCAGTGTGGTGAATTACAGAAGGACATGTTCTGCTTATGGTTGGACAGTGCTGAAGATCTGCTGAGGGATTAAACTGTATTGTTTTCTGTCCGTAACAGGAATGTTTGTTTGGGACAGATTTTGCCAACTTTTCTCCTTTTGGCATATGTCTTCTGAATTCAACTTCCTGCCTTAAGCCAGCCATAGATGGATTGAATCTCTGCCAGTTCAGCAGGGACTAGCCATTATTCGATCCATCTATTGACAGGCTGATTGTGCCCAAGTCGATCCATTGATCAATTTTGGTACAACCAGCCTGTCAGATCTTTAGCATGTGATTACTGGCTGTGGCTATTGCTGCTAGCAGTAATCCTTGTGTTCTGGCAGGGATAGTTCCCCACCAGGAGAACACAATAGCTCCATGGGAGGGATTCCCCTTTCAACAGACTTTGTTGGTTGGGGAAACAAGCAATTTTTTTTCCTTCCTGCAACCAGTGGTTGCAGGAAAGTAAATCGCATAATCTAAGTCTTGGCTAACTTTGTTTACTCACACTTCTAAATGGCTAAATTTAGTACATCTCCTGAAATGGAAACTTTAAAGTGGTTGCAAAGGCTGAGGGTTTTTACCTTCATACTTTGTATGCATGAAGGTAAAAAAACCTATGTGCTGCTCCCCCCACAGGCCCCCAATACTCACCTGAGCCCCCTCTTGATCCAGCAATGTGCATAAAGGCCTCTGCGGTCTCTCTCCTCACTGGCTGAGATACAGTAGCAGGAGCCATTGGCTCCCACTATTGTCAATCACTGCCAATGAGGAGAGCGGGGGGTTGGGGTTGCGCTATGGACTCTGTGTCTTGTGGACGCATACAGCGGGGCTCGGGAGCAAGTATGCACTAGTGCCCCCATAGCAGACGGCTTCCTATTTGGGGTACTGGTCAAGGGGAGGAGCCAGAAGCACTGGCGGGGGACTCGAGAACAAGAGGATCAGGGCTGTTCTGTGCAAAACTACTGCACAGAGCAGGTAAGTATGACATATTTGTTATTAAAAAAGCCTGAAGCTTTAATATCACTTTAATTGGATTATATTGTAGTCATTGTTAACAAGTTCAGGTTTAATAGGGGGATTTGTGGATTCTTATTTCCTGTCATCAGAGAAATATGTTCATTGCTGATCTCTTGTTCTGAAAAATGCTCCAGTTGCCTGGTTGTCGAACCAACACACTATTTCCAGTCCTTTGTGTCACTGAATCCAAACAAGTCTACAGCTAAAGACTTGTAAAGTTGTCCTTCCTGATTTGCTGACTTTCAGTGACTTTGTAAGAAGTACAAAGTATTCTTGCCTATTGGATGTGTCTATTTAATGATATGAGTTCTAGGACATCTTGTTTAGCCATAACTCCCCCACAGGTAGGTCCCTGTGTAGCATCACACCTGAATGCTCTTATCCTGTTGTGAAACTGTATCTTCACTTTCTTCTATTATGTAGCACTATTCCAATAAATCTTTACTACGCCCCTCTCAACTACCATACAGAGTTCAATTTGGCAAGCAGTAGTGAGTACCCCTTAAACATTGTCCAAACTACCCCTGGCAGTATGTAAACCTCATACTAACAGCCAGTGCTGTATTTCATCCTAGCTCCATGAATACATTGTTCAGTGTCTCTTAACCACTTGCCTTCCGGAGGATTTGCTCCCCTTCCTGACCAGGCCATTTTTTGCGATATGGCGCTGCGTTACTTTAACTGACAATTGCGTGGTCATGCACTGCTGTACATAAATGAGATTTATGTCCCACAAATCGATTTCTTTCGGTGGCATTTGATCACCTGTGCACCGACCATTTTGAAAAAAAAAACCAATATTTTTGACATTTTTACTATAAAACATCCAGTAAAAAAAATTTAAAAAAAAGTCATAAATTTAGGCCAAAATGTATTGTTACATGCCTTTTGCTAAAATAAAATCTCAATACATGTAAATTAATTGGTTTACATGAAAGTTAGTCCCTACAAATGGTGGTTTATATACTGGAATTTTTATTTATTTTTATACTAGTAATGGCGGCGATCAGCGACTTATAGTGGGACTGCGGCAGGCATTCTGACACTGGGGGGGAACTGACTAACTGCCGCTGACATCCCAATGACACTAATACAGTGATCAATGCTAATAAAAAGCACTGACACTATACTAATGACACTGGGCAGGAAGGGGTTAACATCTGGTGCTATCAAAGGGTTAGCTGTGTGCTGTTTTACTAGGGAAAACTAATTTTACTGTTTACACACAGGTCTCTCGCCTGTCACTGTTTCTTGGCGATCGCTGGGTGCCGGCGGGAAATCTGCGTCTGGGATCCAGTGATCGACATCTGTAGCCGCCAATGGCGGTGCGCACTCCCCCTACTCGGAAATGCATATCACGTGTGTGTGTGTGTGTGTATATGTATGTATATATGTGTGTATGTATATATGTGTGTGTGTGTGTGTGTGTGTGTGTATATATATGTGTGTGTGTGTGTGTGTGTAATTTTGCTCAGCCCTGTAGCAGTATTTCTGCTATAGAGCTGTGGAGAAGCGGTTAACCAACACTTATGTACTTAATCATTGCATCAGTGACGAGAAGACAGTTAAAATTCAATTGCCCATACAAACACATTCGTTTCCTGTTTTATAAAAACACCAAATGGTGACTTCCGATTGACTGCAATGGGTTATTGCACTTTGCCTTATTGCATAAACTTGTATTATGTTTGTAAATGGCCCACGTTGTGTTTGTATATATATGTTGTGAAACTTGCTTTCTCAACAATAAACTATTCTCAAAGGTTTTTCCCAGGTAATCCCCAAAAAGACACACACAAAGCGGAATGTCACTCTCTCAATCAACTATTTTTAATCTATATGCTGCTAACATTACTACATAGATAGCAAGGTATATCCTATTTACTTGTTTTAAACTTTTTTACATTTCTTCAGTTGCTTCCAGGCGTAGGCAAATGATATTATACATCACATTAGTCTTCAGGAGAGGAGGAGGGGTTTTCTCAGTTAAGCACACCCTTGTGCCTAAGCTAAGGGCAGATGGATTCCAGGAAGTAAATGCTACATCAGTCATCTGCCATTACTCAAGATGGCCACGACTGGAAATGCTAGGGGTGCTTTTCAAAGTGATTTCTGAGCAAAATAAAGCATAGAGACATGGATGGATGGGGGAGTTTGCTTTGAATATTAAAAATGATTTTAATAGCGTTTTTGGTTTATGCTGCTCAGGTGCAGTGTAGTTCCACTTTAAGCACAAAGAATCCCACAAACTATGTATGTCCTATTTGTTTGGCAGTGACAAGCAAGCTTCTCAAATGAGTACATTAGAAATATAGTTGTTTTATAGCACTGTACAAATGAGTTAATTATTTTCATTTAAAACCGATCTGTAGAAAAGAACCCTGCATCTTGTTATCTTAAAGTTTCTATGTGGCTATTATTCAAAGAATCAGGGCTACAATTCTGTTGCAGTTTTTATTTGCAACCTTGCAATATTAAACGAATGTCTGTTGGCTCCTTTTGGGTGTAAATACTTTTTTTTTTTTTTTTTTCATCAGTTTTCATAAAAATCTCCATTTTCTATTATACACAAACTGTGACCCAACTGTTTGTTAACATGTCACCAGCATATGTTAAGTATGTTGTGCATGTGGTGAGTTCACATTTCTTCCTTGTAAAACAGAACAGTGTTGAACACCTAGTATCTTATGTTAAATGTTGTTCAGCTTCTGTGTATGGTGTATTAATTCTTTATCCCTTCTTTGTCATACTTTAGATCCAAGTAATAGAAGATGACAGAATCAACAGGAGTTCTGAACCTTTTGTCACTGGCCTGAGAGGACAAGTTCCACCACTTGTAACAACTAACTTCTTTGTCAAAGATCAAGGTACAGTGCTTAGGTGCTTGCTAATTATCTGTCAGATAATGTTAACTCCTTCCTCCATTCGTGTGTGTGTGGTGGTTTGCTGTAAACTCTGGTAATACCTGATAGATAATATACAGAGGAGTGCATTGGGTAGAGCCTAAAGTGTGGAAAGATAGACTTCTGTCTTATTTTTATTGTTGTTTGTGTTCCTGTTGCCTTTTGTGTGTGGGAGGATTAAAAACCCTGTAAGAATTTTTTGTCCCCGTTACAAACATTCTATTTACTTCCTGTGTGGGCACTGGGACATAATGAGAAGGGAAAATATTGCTCAGGGGGCTACAGACACAGGTAAACCCTATACTCTGGAAAACTAAAAAGTCCTCCCTTGCAGTGGGGTTAACCACTCATTTAGTCTAGGGGACCATGAAAGGCAGCTTTACGTACTTGATCCTCTGCTCTCACGGGCTCCTCTGCACTGCTAGATTAGTCCTCAGCCTCTTCTGCCCTGCAGGGGAGCGGAGCAACAAGTAAATAAAAGTGCTCTAACTGCTTCCGAGACCAGCCTTTTTCAACCAGGGTACCTTGAGGTTTCTTCAAGGGTGCCTTGGCAAAATATCTAAAAATTGCCCAAACTTTGTATACAAGCCAGCGGTTGGCACAAGCCTGCATTTTATTTGCACCAAGCCACCGGTTTTCTTTGGGCACCATTACGACCTTGTAGCTGCCGGCATCCTGAAAATCAATGATATCAGCTGATAAGGAGAATGTTGGTTGCCTGCACAGCATCCTTGTTTGACCCTCCCCCGCCCCTCTCCATTAGTGCTGGGGTCACATTAGCTCAGTGATGGGGAAAAAACTGAGGGAGAAGAGAAACACTGGAATACTACTCAGTACAAGTGTGTAAAAGTGTCTTTACTTTGGAAGATTGAATGGCCTTTAACGTTGGGTGTCCTACATGTGTGGATGTTATTGCGTTATATAAAACTCTTAGTTTAGTACATTTTTAAAATGGGGTGTCTCAAGCCTATCCATAATTTTAGAGGGTGCCTTGACATGGTACATGGTTTTAAAGGGTGCCTTGGCTGAAAAAAGTTTGAGAAACACTGGTCCTAGACTAAACGAGCATCTAAGCCTTACAGCGCAGGCACAGCTCCACTGCAAGGGAGGACATTTTCATTTTCTGGAGTTCAGCTTTAAAGGTTTACTGAAATTTATAACCCTTTGTACACTATCCAAAATATAACAAAAATTCAGCTCTGGTGTTACTTTAAAAGTATATTCCAGTCAGACATGACTCTTTGCCATTGAAAGAGACCTTTTGGATATAGCCAACATGCATTCTCCCCTTACATTTTCTCTTGGCAATGATTATGGCCATGCTTACAGTGCCCTGAAAAAGTATTCATACCTCCTTTGAAATTTTCCACATTTTGTCATGTTACAACCAAAAACGTAAATGTATTTTATTGGGATTTTATGTGATGGACCAACACAAAGTGGCACAGAATTGTGAAGTGGAAGAAAAATGGTTTTCAAATTTTTTTTTACAAATAAATATGTGAAAAGTGTGGCGTGCATTTGTATTCAGCCCCCCGAGTTAATACTTTGTAGAACCACCGTTCGCTGCAATTACATCTACAAGTCTTTTTGGGTATGTCTTTATCAGCTTTGCACATCTAGAGAGTGAAGTTTTTGCCCATTTTTCTTTGCAAAATAGCTCTGTCAGATTGGATGCAGAGTGTGATCAGCAATTTTGAAGTCTTGCCACAGATTCTCAATTGGATTTAGGTCTGGACTTTGACTGGGCCGTTCTATCACATGAATATGCTTTGATCTATACCAGGGGTCTACAAACTTTCTAAACAAAGGGCCAGTTTATTGTCCTTCAGACTTTAGGGGGGCAGGACTGTGGCAAGAGGGAGTGGAAATGCTCCTGGCATCAGTGGTAGTAAACATAGCCACATTTGGTATAAAGGGGAGGAATTGTGCCCCATCAGTGGTATCTTTAGGAGGAAGAGTGCCATGTCGTTTGTGTCAATGGGAGGAATAGTGCCCCATCATTGGGAGGAATAGTGCCCCATCATTGGGAGGAATAGTGCCCCATCATTGGGAGGAATAGTGCCCCATCATTGGGAGGAATAGTGCCCCATCATTGGGAGGAATAGTGCCCCATCATTGGGAGGAATAGTGCCCCATCATTGGGAGGAATAGTGCCCCATCATTGGGAGGAATAGTGCCCCATCATTGGGAGGAATAGTGCCCCATCATTGGGAGGAATAGTGCCCCATCATTGGGAGGAATAGTGCCCCATCATTGGGAGGAATAGTGCCCCATCATTGGGAGGAATAGTGCCCCATCATTGGGAGGAATAGTGCCCCATCATTGGGAGGAATAGTGCCCCATCATTGGGAGGAATAGTGCCCCATCATTGGGAGGAATAGTGCCCCATCATTGGGAGGAATAGTGCGCCATCATTGGGAGGAATAGTGCGCCATCATTGGGAGGAATAGTGCGCCATCATTGGGAGGAATAGTGCGCCATCATTGGGAGGAATAGTGCGCCATCATTGGGAGGAATAGTGCGCCATCATTGGGAGGAATAGTGCGCCATCATTGCTGTCAGTGGGAGGAATAGTGCCTCATTACTGGTGTCAGTCAAAGAAATAATGCCCCATCTTTGGTATCAGTGAGAGGAATGGTGCGCCATTGTTGATGTCAGTTGGCAGAATAGTGTCTAGTATCAGTGGGAGGAATAGTGTCCCAAGGTCCACATAGAGGCAAGCAAAGAGCCGCAGTTTGCAGACCACCGATCTAAACCATTCCATTGTAGCTCTGGCTGTATGTTTAGGATCGTTGTCCTGGTAGAAGGTGAACCTCCGCCCAGGGGTGTATTTACCACAAGGCAAACAAGGCATTTGCCTAGGGCGGCATTTTTCAGGGGGGGCAGCACTGCCCCTTGGAAGAAGGGATGGAAGAAGAGACACACGTGGCATGGGGACCTGGTGGGTTCCGAGAGATGCTGTGGGTTACATGACTGTGTATGCACAACTCGACTCTCCTTCCTGGGGATGTACAGAGCTGTGAAGGGGAGTGTCTTTCTCTCTCTCACCATGGGGGATGGTGGCTGGTGTATGGAGGGCAGTGGTAGTGGAAGGCTTGGGTGGAGGGGTGTTCTTGGTCAATGTCAGGCTCTTTCTGTGGGGAGGGAGCGCCAATTTTTGTGTTGCCTAGGGCAGTACAAAACCTAAATACACCACTGCCTCCGCCCCAGTCTCAAGTCTTTTGCAGACTCTAACAGGTTTTCTTCTAAGATGGCCCTGTATTCCATTCAACTTCCCATCAACTCTGACCAGCTTCCCTGTCTCTGCTGAAGAAAAGCATCCCCACAACAAATTATAAACCAGCACAAGTGCTTCTGCTCTGGGAGAAACAATCTGTAGATGGATAACCAGCGTATATGGGTTAATACAAAGTGTTTATTATCCCATATACTCTGGTTATCCATCTGCAGATCATTGAGTTTATTCAATCTATCTGGTGGTGGATTTGTGCACGGTGAGTTTTGTTTTTTCACATGAAGTCTGAACATTGAAGACAAAAGCACTTTTATATATTTTTGGTGTTGGACATTTTATATATTTTTCCCACTATTTGGGTTTATTGAATAAGTCATATAAGGACACTTTTTGCTGGGGACAATTTACTTTTTGATTAATTATTTTGATTATATTGATTTTAACATAGAATTGGTTTATTTAGGATTTATTTAGAGTTGTTTCAGCACTGTGAAAGTATAGTAAGAAGAAGCACTGCCTTTCTTTGATCTATATATACACACCTTGTTAAGGATTGGGTGAGCTGCTCTTTCTAATTTTATACATTCCTAGATTGTAAGCTCCAAGGAGCAGGGCCCTCCTATCCCTCCTGTATTGAACTATATTGTTTCTATTGTTTATTGCCTCCCGTTATATTGTAAAGCACTGAGCAAACTGTTGGCGCTATATAAATCCTGTATAATAATAATATATTAATTTGCACATTGGTTGATTGATGTCTAGTGGCGCTGTCCATATTCTAATTTCTTTCAACAATGGCTTTCTTCTTCTCACTCTTCCATGAAGGCCAGATTTGTGGAGTGCCTGACAAATAGTTGTCCTGTGGACAAATTCTCCCACATGAGCTGTGGATCTCTGCAGCTCCTCCAGATTTACAATGGGCCTCTTGACTGCTTCTCTGATTAATGCTCTCCTTGCCTTGCCTGTCAGTTTAGGTGAATGGCTATGTCTTGGTAGGTTTGCAGTTGTGCCATACGCTTTCCATTTTCGGATGATGGATTGAACAGTGCTTCTTTAGATGTTCAAAGCTTAGGATATTTTTTTTATAACCTAACCCTGCTTTAAACTTCACAACTTTATCCCTGACCTGTCTGGTGTGTTCCTTGGCCTTCATGATGCTGTTTGCTAACTAATGTTCTCTAACAAACCTCTGAGGGATTCAGAACAGTTGTATTTATACTGAGATTAAATTACACACAGGTGGACTCTATTTACTAATTAGGTGACTTCTGAAGGCAATTGGTTCTACTAGATTTTAGTTAGGGGTATCAGAGTAAGGCTGGCCATACACTATACAATTTTCTGCCCGATTTCCTTTAGAATTACCTTCAACTATGTAGTGCAAGGGCCTGCCTAATTGGATATAATTGAAAGTGTTGTTTAAGTTTGACCTCCTATTGCATGGTTTTTGGTAAATCTAAAGCAAAATTCTCAAGAAAATTGTATAATGTATGGCCAGCCTAAAGGGGGCTAAATACAAATGCACAACACACTTCTCAGATATTTATTTGTAAACAATTTTGAAAACCATTTATCATTTTCCTTCCACTTCACAATTGTGCCTTTGTGTTGGTCTATCATATAAAGTCCCAATAAAATACATTTACATTTTCGGATGTAACTTGACAAAATGTGGAAAATTTCAAGGGGTATGAATACTTTTTCAAGGCACTATATATACCTTAGTCTAAAAGACCTGTTCCACAGCCTGAAACCCCATCGCTGCCCACTTAAAATTTTAGTGACTGCAGATCTGTGTATACCCATTCTAACTTGTGCAGGACAGTCCCAACCTAATTAAACAAACTTATGATTATTCATAAAGGACTTTGTTCTCATTGTTGCTTCGATACCATTACAGAATCCTTCACACTTTTTCCATTCCTGTACAATAGCATGTGCATTAGTGCCTTAGAAATCAAAAATGCAGAAGAATGAACAACAAAACGCAACTTCGATTTTTGTTTTTTCTGGACGCAATCCACTATAACACACTGCTGTGCATACACTGTAATGCAAGTGCCTTAGGGGTGCAATTGGAAATGAGTAGCACCGCAGTGCACTGACATGTAAAACAAGCATTGCTGTAACACAGACTTTTCACAACGCATAGGAGTAACAAAGCCCTAATAGTTTGTTTAAATCATTTCACTTGTTGCTGGTGTTGCACTGTTTTGGCCATTGTTAAAGAGATGATGGGGCAATTTTTTTTAAGGTAATCTAAGGAATAACCTTTATAGCTTTTTTTTTTTTTTGGTTTTTTTGTTTGGGTGATATGATAAAATGATCAGCCTAGAGCAGCATTCTCTTTGAAAGACCCTATTTATTTATTATTAGGCTCCATGCACACTGGGTGTTTTAATAATGCTGGTAACGTTAGCTGTGTAAAGTCATGTTGAGAACGTGAGTTTTTCAGGGGTTTTTTTTTTTTTTAAGCATTTTGCCACATTTTTTCGCATTTGCGTGTTTTTTTGTTTTTTTTGTTGTTTTTTTTACCAAAAATGCTGCTTTGCCACGATTTACCGCATTTTGCTGCATTTTTCAGCATTCGAGCATTTTTATAGCTAAAAAACTCCTCTAGAAACCCACTAGTCCTGGGTTTTTTTTCCAGCCAAAAAACATTCCTGCCAAAAAACATTGATTACAGTCTGTGTGTGCATGGACACATAGGATAACATGCTGGGGAGTTTACCGGCTGTAGAAAAAACCAACAAAAAACAAAAACCGCATCGGTAAAAACGTCCAGTGTGCAAGAGGACTAAGAATTCAGTGTTAACTGCTTCAGGACTGCCTACCCGAATTGTACTACGTACGGGCAGCTCCTACAGGCACAGTGATGTACCTGTGCATTGCTGCCTGTTTTTGGATTCAAAGCAGAGAGAGATTTGGTCAAAAGCTACACACATTAACACTTAGTAGGCACACACCTAACCTGTTAATTACTCCAAGATGTTAACCCCTTCCCAGCCAGTGTCATTAGTACAGTGACCCTGTATAGTGTTATTACTATATTAGTGCCACTGGTGTTGTCAGTCAGTTCCCACCCAGTGCCGGTGTCAGATTGCCTGCTGCGGTATTATAGTCCCACTAGAAGTCATTCATCACCGCCATCACCTAGAGCAAAAAATAAATAAAGTTCCAGTATGTATATCCTAGTTAGTAGACGCTATAACTTTCACTTTTTGTGATTTTTTTTTTTTTTTTTTTTTTTTTTTTTTTTTTTATTACCCAAGACGTAGCAGAATACATTTTGGCCAAAATTTATGAAAAAATTAAATTTTTTTAAAATATGTTAATGGGTATGTTTTATAGCAGAACGTAAAACATACAGTGCTCAGCATAAATGAGTACACCTCAACAGATTTGTCAGAAAACCTTTACTTTCCTTTCAGAATCAACATTTTCTATGGGACACTATACTACAAAATACTCCCACAAATGCGGGCCATTGATTTCAAACACAATTTGTTTATTTGCACACACAAATAAAGTATTTTCCTTAGCAAATTTATTCAAGACCATGTTGCAAAAATGAATATACCCCAAGGAAAGCTAAATTTTAGACCACAAAATCCTAATTAACAAGAATTCAACTATAGGTGACTCTAATTATTCATTAAACAGGTGTCCAGCAGACAGTTGGTTATAAAAGGGCGTTACTTAAAGAAAACTCCTTTTGCAGTTCATACTGTCAGCAATGGCACCACGTGGAAGAGAAATGTCACAAGGCCTGAGAAAGAAAATAATTTCTTTACACAACAAAGGCTACAAGAAGATCAGCAAAGTTTTTTACTTATCTGTCAACAGATTGTAGTAAAAGTGATAAAATTTAACTAAGATGGAACTACAAACATCTCACAGACGTCCAGGCCACCCGTGAAAGTTAACTCCTCGTCAGGAGCATCTTCTGATGAGAAGGGTTGAAGATCGCCATGCAAGGTCACTGCAGTTAGCTAAAGAAGTAGAAAGCCAAACTGTTATTTCCTGTGACAGTACTACGAACACTGCAGAGGAGTGCATCGGTGTCGTCCACGAAGGAAGCCTCTCCTAAAGCCCATGCACAAAAAACCTGCCTAGAATTTGCTAGGGCCCATGCTGAAAAAATTACTACTGGGACTCTGTACTTTGGTGTGATGAGACCAAGATAAATGTTTTTGGAACTGATGGCTTCAAAACTGTATGGCGTCACAAAGGTGAGCTGTGCAAAGAAAAATGCATGGTGCCTACAGTGAAACATGGTGGTGGCAGTGTACTTCTGTGGGGCTGTATGAGTACTGCTGGTGTTGGGGCGCTGCATTTCATTGATGGTATCATGAATTCACAGATGTACTGCTCTATATTGAAAAAGAAGATGCTGCCATCACTCCGTGCCCTTGGTCGTCATGCACTTTTCCAACATGACAATGATCCAAAACGCACATCTAAGGCCACTGTTGCATTTCTGAAGAAGAACAGGGTGAAAGTGATTGATTGTTGGTGAAAGTTGAGCATCACTCTCCATTCATCATCCAGGCTCTAAAAGATGTAATTCTTGAAGAATGGAAAAAGATAGATGTTGCAATATGTCACCAACTTGTTCATTCTATGCCTAGGAGACTTGGTGCTGTCCTTTAAAAAAAATCACAAACAAAATACTAGATATAGTAGTTTTTGTTGTGGGGTGTATTCATTTTTGCACCGACTAGTTTAAGTAAAACTGAAGATTTTGTAATTTAAGTTCTATTAACCTTACTTTCATGTAATGAGCTAAACAAATGTTCTATAAAACTCAGTTTTGTCATAGTTTTAGAAATTGTTCTTGTGTTCATTGAGATATTGATTAAAATCTTACTTTTCAAAAGGGGTGCACTCATTTATACGGAGCACTGTATATTTTTTTTCATTTATATAATAAAAATAAAAACCCAAAGAAAACTATTTGTGTGAAAACATTATAGAAATTTAATTTGCATGCAGTGCTGCCAGTTAAAGGATAAGTTCACCTTTTAGACAAAAATAATAAATGCACATTGTTTTTTTTTTTTGTTTTTTTTTTCAGGTAGAAAAAATGTGCATTTATTGTTGTCTACAGGAGCCTGGAAAGCTTTGCACCAATGATCAGTAGATTGGTGATGGCCTGCAGGTCTCCTGCAGACCTGTCAGAATATCTGCTTGCTGTACGGGATGTACGGTCAAGCAGATATTCTGGCAGGAAGTCTCAATGAACTACCACGGTGCTGCACAGCACTGTGGTAGTTCATTGAAAACGAAAAGCCGACAGCCGATAATGCTGTCAGGGCTTGCAGTTCATTCATTCACAGACGTCCGTGAATGAATGATGAGGACATATGGGCGGAGCCCCACACGTGCACGCTGTTTTCAAATTTGACAGTACGGAGAGACTTCTCCCCATACTATCTGTCAGAAGGAGGGGGGGGGGGGGGGGTAGGCGTGGCTGCGGCTATGGGACCATGTTACATTTTTTGTGTTCTCCAATAGCATTTATAGTAAGATAAGGGAAAACCTTGTGTTTGCTGAATTTCATATTTCTTTCATTTTGCACCATAGGAAATGCAAGTCCACGGTATATCAGATGCTCATCATATAACTTTCCCGCCAGCTCAGACATGGCAAAGCAGTCCCAGGTTCCACTTGCTGCTGTTATTAAACCCCTAGCTACTCTACCATCTGATGAGGTAAGTGAGCAGTGTTAAAACCTGCAAATTGCCATCTGTGTCCCTTGTTGGATCCTTCTCCTCTCTTCCTGTCCCAATGACCATAAAGGAAGTGAGGACAAAGACAGCAGTTACAGTTTTTATTAAGCATGCTAACCATTCTCTGCTTTACTAAATGGTTGTTTTATTATGATTTGTTAGGATTTCTATGTTAAATCTGCAAGTCTCCTTTACATTCTGGCTGTTGTTGCTGCAGTTTTATCTGCATCCTTTAGCTAAAACAGAAGTGCGAAAAAGTAATAATGCCTATGCACACAAGTTCTTAAAATTAAAATACACATTTTTAATTGAAGCGATTAATGCGTTAATTGTGAATAGAGAAACCTACAACTGCTTGAAATGTATTTAGGAGAATTTGCACTGCTTGAGTAATCTTTTATGTGTTGGATGTATAATATATTCCTGGACATGATGGGTTATTTTCCTGGGTGACTTCAGGGATCAGTGTGTTGTGGATGTTGCTGTGGACACCAGAGTAACATCAATGTGCTGTATGGTACTTAGCCAGGGATAACATTACACTCTGTTTAGCACCTCGACACTGGGATGAGTTATTTCCATCGCTGTTGTGGGAGAAAATAGCTTTACAAAGTTTGACTCTGCTTTTATGTAGTAGTTTTGTCTGAAAATTTCATTGACTCTCCCTTTACACCTTGTAGGCTCCCCCCTGTGTGGTTGATCATGGTGAAACTGGACCTATTCGATGTAATAGATGTAAAGCTTACATGTGCCCTTACATGCAGTTTATTGAGGGTGGAAAGAGGTTCCAGTGCTGTTTCTGCAGCTGTGTCACCGAAGGTGAGTTTCCAATGTTGCTAAAGGTTTCCAGGATTTATAGCCCAGCAATATTTTCTGATTTAACTAGTTATGCTTTACACCAAGGGTGTTTAACCTGTGGTCCTTGGAGCCCTCTGATGTGTCCCTCCATCTCAAACTGAATGCAGGCTTTTTGGTGTGCTTTGAGAAATTGTACCACACCCGCAAGATATAACAGAAGTCTATGGCAAAGCACAGCTCGCCTGCAGAAAAGTCACAGGTGCACAGCACTGCACCTGAGGTGCAGGTAAACTGCAGCAGCACATCAGTGTGAAAGCAGCCTTATAGAGGGCCAAGAACAGTAAGGGCTCATTTACATTTGGGGTTTAAGGGGGGGAGGGTTTCCTGTGTAGCAATTCCGCATCAGGGACCCCATGCGTCCACAGTGCCGTCGTAGTTCATTGAGCACTACAAGCCGACAGCCACAAAGGCTGTCAGAACTTGTGGCTTCTCGTTCACAGAAGTGCGACGTTGCCGGGACGGACATCTAGTGTGCAGGGGGGGGGGTGCAGGAGAGAGGAGAATTGCTAGCTGTCAAAGCGAGGGATTGGCAGGGAGCTGGGACTGATCTTTTCTTAACTTGTTTCATGTTACACCCTGGATATAGATGTAACATTGAGAGGTGACATTATCCTTTAAGTGGCCCTTGCTTTTCAAAGGGTTGAGCGCCCCTGCTTCATTCCTAGCGCAGGGGTCTCCAAGCTATGGCCCTCCAGCTGTTGAAGTACTACAAGTCCCATCATGCCTCTGAATCTGGGAGTCTTGCCTGTGGCTGTCAGTCTTACAAGGCCTCATGGGACTTGCAGTTCCTCAACACCTGGAGGGCCATAGTTTGGAGACCCCTGACCTAGAAGAAATTGATTATAACTAGACTGTTTTTCCTTTTGGTAGTCTTTCAATGTGTGACTTTGTTGAGAAAAATAAAATCCCTCTCTGGGTGAACCACATACATTCCAAGAATTTTAGCAAATGGTTTTGCATTTTCCTGCCCTCTGTTCTTAACAAAATTTGCTGTTTGTTCCACCATGTTCTTTCCCGAATTCTGATTTCTGAATGGGAGAGCCCCCCTTCATTATCAGCAACTGGGGAAAAGGCTCCCCGAGATGTCTTCAATGCCATCCCTTTTCCGCTAAATAGGACAACATTCATGCCGTGGGTGGCCCTGCAAGCACCCCCTAGCTCAAAGTCGATTTTAAACAGCTGAGCGGAAAATTTTCATTCGAACAGTGACCGCATGTTCATGCCGCAGCTGCCTGAGTACAGTAACAGACAGTGGAGATTCCTCCATTGGCAAAGATGAGAGCATTGATTGCACTTGTTTTGTTCAGCTCATGGGGTGAAGGAGAGAAAATCAAGCCGTGTATGGTCAGCTAAAGTAATTTGCATTTCCAAACACTACAATGTCTGTGTCCCGTTAGAAGAATGGCACTTTAAAAATGAAATTCTTATTGCAGGGGATGCCTGATATTTATTGTGTATTTTAGTGCAAACTTCCTAGGCTTGCCAAATTGCAAGGTAGCAACATCATTTGACATTTGTAGAAAGTCAGACACCCTGCAGTTGAAATGGATAATTTTTGAAATCTGAAGTCTAGGGAAAACAAAACTACCAACACTGACAAGATGTTGGAGAATTATTGCATAATCATGAGTATACTGCATCCAGGGTTATTGATAATGCGAGTTCAGATAAGCTTGCTATTGCTGTTTTTGGGTAGTTTTTGATGTTCAGTGAGCATAATGGTCATTAGGGTAACTGTAGTAAGGCAATGTAGTTCACTTTAGGAGAAAAATGAATTCCTGTGTGGAACGTTGAACAGGTTTGACCATGTGATGCAAGCCTAATGTTAACAAATGGTGAGAGTGAGTAAAATGTATATTTTAGTGCAAGTGACCATAACTATTCCTAAAAAAGGGATAACACAGTTTATTTTGTTATGTGATATATGTCTCCTTTTTGTTTTTGTGCCAGTGCCCCCACACTACTTCCAACACTTGGATCACACAGGCAAAAGGGTGGATTGCTATGATAGACCTGAGCTGTGTATGGGAACTTATGAGTTCACTGCAACTGTTGACTACTGCAAGGTAAAGCAATTTTAGATGTTTACAGAACCAAGTCATCTTCTACTCCTTCACAGTCACAGCTTTCCATTGGTAGCCACGAGAGAATAAAAATGTAGTCTTTCACTGGCGTAGTATTTAAATCAGATGTTCACTCTGGAACTTTCTATTGTAGTCATTTTTCAATTGTTTTGTGTTTTTCCTAAAGCAGGTATTTTGTTGATATGACTAAATTACATTTTTGTTTTGCCCACAGAATAACAAATGCCCAAATCCTCCAGCTTTTATTTTTATGATTGATGTGTCCTATAATGCTGTGAAGAGCGGGTTGGTAGCATTAGTCTGTGAGGAACTGAAGCAATTAATTGACTACCTACCCAGGTAAGTTGGTAACTTGGAGTAGTTTTTCATCCAAAGGCTGCACGTACAAAAGGATGTTAGGATGGTTTAATCTTAGGCTCGGTTCACACTCCTGCGACTTAGGATTCGACTTGTGACACAGTTGCAGAACATGTGAAATGCCATGTATCCCTGAGAGCCATTCCAGTTGACACAACTGACAACACTGCAACTTCAGAAAAGACTCCTGCACAACTTTGATCCAAGTTTGATATATCTTCAGTGCCAGAGAGTGTAAAAGTCATATCAAAGTCACTTCAAAGTCACACACCAAAGTTGCACTGAAAATCATACAGCTTTGGAATTTAGTGTAAACCAAGATGTAAATAAATCAGAACAGTGCAGCGCATAAAACATATATAAAAAATATGCAAAAAAATGTTGTAATTACCAAAATAAAATATTAGAAATCAATATTAATATACAGATAGTGCTCAATAAAGTGCCAAGTGCAGTGATATAACAAAAAGTCCACCTGGTGACAGTCCTATAAAGCTCTTTAGTTAAACATTTCCAAATGTACTTGTACAAATATGAACTTGTTTTAAACGTTTTTGTTTTTCTTTCCTTCAGTTGCTTCCTGGTTTGTGACTTAGGCTGAAATGATGGAGTCTTTATGAGCCTCTTTTTTTTTTTTGTATCTGAAGCATAATAGGATGAGTTTTCTCTGCTAAGCAAACCCCCTGTCTGCATACCTGAGCTAAGGGCATATGAATTTCAGGAAATGTTACATGAATCATCTGCCCTTACTCAAGATGGTCGCAGCTAGAAATGCAATACATAGTAGAAAAAACAAACTACACATAAGCATATATAATAAAATACCATCAGATTATAACAAAAAATAACATAATAAAATTGGTGATAAAAGCGATAGAAGAAAATATTGATAATAAATAAAAAGGTAACAAAGGAGGAATAATATATCAATATGGAAAATAGATGCATGTATAAAACATTTAATTTTAAAATAAAGCTAAATAGAAAACCTGAAAGACGTAAGGCAACTAGGCTAATAAAACCTGTGTTGCAGCTCCTGTGGCAATTAGAGAAACGTTGTACAAAACAGTGGCGAATAAACAAATATAACAAATGCTATGAAAGACTAGAGAATTACTGTATGAAAGCTACTGTATATAATTGTACGGATTTCCAGCTCCTTGTTCAAGCTCCTTGAACAAAGAGCCTGGAGATCAGTATTAGACGTGCTAGTTCACATATATGTGGATCAGTTGTGGTTTGAACCGCATAAAATCCTCATGACATGTGAAATAAAATTGCTTTCTATGGTGCCTGTTCACATATGTCCTGTTCAGTAGTGGTGCGGATTCAGTGTGGATTGAAAAAGAGTCCTGTCCAGTTTCTGAGCAGTGCGGTCCAGTTTAGTTGCGGATTACAGGCTATTGACTTCTATGGGAACCATTTCTAAACTGCACATGCCATCAGTTGTGAACAGAATAAAATCCTGTCCTGAACCTGACCTAAATCTGTCCTGAACCTGACCTAAATCTGTCCTGAACCACTGAACAACTACTGTGTCAATTAGTTGCTTTAATCCACATGTGTGAATCCACACTTATATAACATTTTCACAACTTGTCTTGGTAATTGCAGTAAAATTAACACAAAGTAATGAACATACAGATATGCACCTAAAAATCAATCCTTAATGCTGAATTATAAGCTTTGGACTTGTGGCTACAGTGTGTGAATATTCTCTTTTTGAAGAAAATATGAATGTGCAGTATTTCAAATACGTGTAGTGGCCACATTTCTCATTGACCGTTGTCTGTGGTGTACCAGAAATAGGGTAGGGCTATAATTGTGAATTCCCCTGTTAAATAATTCTTACTGAAAACATAAGTGTGGCTTTCTATGCTGTTGGATCACTTCTCCTCTTTTATTACCAGTTTGTGCTTAGTTTTACCAGATGACTGAAATGATCATACAGTATACCAGCACATATGACCTACGGAATCTTCCACGGATTATTTTCTTATCTTTTTTTTTTCTTTTCAGGGAAGGGAACATTGAAGAGTCGGCGATACGAGTGGGCTTTGTAACCTATAACAAAGTTCTCCATTTCTATAATGTGAAAAGCTCCTTGGCCCAGCCCCAGATGATGGTGGTATCAGATGTGGCTGATATGTTTGTCCCTTTGCTGGATGGCTTCCTTGTAAATGTAAATGAATCTAGGACGGTCATCACTAGGTAATAAACACTTTACATTTTGATTCAAGGCTACTTTCAGTTTGAGAAATTGCGGACAGTTTTAAAAGCCGTTAGTACATTATACTTGATGCAGCAAGTGAATAGTGTTCCATTGAGCTATGGTTAATTAGCTGGTTTATCATGTACATATTCTTACAAACGTATTTCCCTGTTTTGTTTTGCCTGCATGAGAAAGGTAGCCACACATTTCAGGCTATAGAGTTCTGGTGATTTCAGCCTACATATTTGAATTACTAGAAAACATCACCTCACCGGTGATGCCAATTTTAGACTCTGTTTGCCATTTAAGTGCCTACCTCTTTCACCTGTCCCCTTACAGAGCAGGCAGCCCCAATACAAATCTGATTTTTATTTTCAGTGGTTGCATGACATCTTCTTATAAAGTTAGATGTTCGGTATTTAGGTTACTTGCGTTTAAAGTACACTAGTGCCCAGACTGCGTGCGGACATTAAACTATTTGCATTTCTTTCTTACCCATGGAGGAGCACAGGACGTCTTTAAACTTTTGGGTTATATTACCCTCTACAGTAGGGTTGAACACTGGCAAAAAATTGTTCTCCCAGGATAACCTCTCATACTAACAGCATGCTTCAGTGTTTTATTAGCAGCCTAAGAGGATGGGCACCTTTTTATTCACCTCTGGTGTGTTAAATACTGATTAGGGATGCACCGAAATTTCAGCGGGCAAAGTGTATCGGCAGAAAATAGCCCTAGCAGCATTTTGACGATATTTGCGGCCTTCAGACATTCAACACACATTAGCACGACTTAGCCACACCCTGCTCTCTCGATTGGGTGAACCTACGGCATCCTGGAAGCTAGGAGGAACTCCGAGCCCTAATAGTGAAACATGGGGAGCGTTTTTCCTGTTGCACCTTCTCGTGTGCTTCTAATTTTGGTTCCGGGCACGTGTTTCCTTTCGCAAATCCTGTGTGACAGGGATGGGGAAGGAGAAAGCGACATATGTGGTTGGGGAAGAGCCCTGATCCGAGACTAAACTCAGAGCCAGTGGGACAATGGGTGAAAGACTCTTGGGTGATTGTGCCCATGTGACACGTGTGCCTGGTTGGGGAAGGGGGCTGATAAAATGTTACACACTTTATATCTAGGCTGCCTCATCCTGTATGGCAGTGGTCTCCAAACTGTGGCCTGGGGCCAGATGTGGCCTTTTACTTGCCTTTCTCTGGCCCTTGGGCACTATTTCTCCCATTGACACCAAGGATGGGGCACTATTCCTTTCACTGACACCAAGGACGGGGCACTATTCCTTTCACTGACACCAAGGATGGGGCATTGTTTTGCCTTTTTTACCCACAATGATCACAGCCCGGTCTCCTCCTCCTTCAAATTTTTTACAGGTTCTCTTTTATGAGACATCAAGGGTTTTTTTTAAACCCCTGGTGTCTCACCTGCCTTCTGATGAAGCTAATGCACCACATATAGCAATCTATAAGATTTTTCCCTGGCTGCAGCAGCCAGGGAAATCGACAAAGGGGGCTGGAAGTGATGTTCTACTTCTGGGTTTTTTTGCAATTAGGAAAGATCAGTGAACAAATATTTGTTTGTCTTTATCCCCTCCGCCTGGTGGTACGCACCATGTCAGTCACAGGTGGGACATTGGAGCCTGGGTAGTATGGTGGACTTTAATGTTTTTGTCCTGTACTGGAATATGACGGCTGATCTCTCATTGGCTGCCATGGGTATCAACTTGCCTTTCTTTTCCTTGTTTATTTTTGTGCAGTCAACAAAGAACAATGCATTTGCCCTCTCTTTTCTCTTGTGGAGTCATTCTCTTTGTGCAGCATGGACTTTGTTTCTAACCCATTCTCTTATAGGAAAGCTGCAATGATTTTAGTCATTTCTGGTATCACGTGTTCTAACTTGCATTTGATTAAGGTCCCCTCCCATTTAGCATAAGCCATTCATCTTTGGTGTGGAGTACATTTAGGAGCATGTGCTGACATTTCAATGCAAAATTACATTTTATTTTTTTTTATTTTTTAGTCTGCTCGACCAGATTCCAGAGCTGTTTGCAGACACGAGAGAAACTGAGACTGTGTTTGCCCCAGTCATCCAGGCTGGCTTGGAAGCACTGAAGGTGGGATTATCAATTTGCTTGAAACCTTTGTCAGAAAATGCCCATCCTGCAACCTTGTAACATTTATGTGTTCTCTTTTCAGTCTGCTGACTGTGCTGGGAAGCTCTTTCTTTTCCACACTACCCTTCCTATTGCTGAGGCTCCGGGGAAGGTCAAGAACAGGGATGATAAGAAACTCCTCAATACAGATAAGGAAAAAGTAATGTTTGTTGAGACATTTCAAAGTGCATTAATTAATGTGTTTATTGAAATGGAAGTATATTGCCAAACATACTTGTGGGATTTCTTAGATTTTTCTAGTGTGCTATGTATTGTTACATCCCTGGTCCCAGCTTCACTTTCACTATATCACAAGATTAAGGTGTAAGTTAAGGTAGCTCTTTGCTCACATGAATTGCCCTGAAAGTATTTTAAGTTTTGGTATGCTGCCTCCTATTTGACACAAACAGGCTTCTTGCACTCATCCTGACTGTAAATAATGTATATTATTTACTTCTTATACTGATTATGCTTGATGGACCAACAGGTGTAGGAGTACCTGCAGCACCATTTAGGTGCATTCTTTCCCTGCCTACTAATTTGAATTAATTAGACCGAAGTGTGTGTGTGTGTCCCTCTGTTCAGTATTAGGGTCCTGTTTAAAGTGGTTTGTGAAGGTTTATTTAACTTTTTTTTTTCTTCTAAAGTAACAAACATGTCATATTTACCTGCTCTGTGCAATGGTTTTGCACAGAGCTGCCCCAATCTGTCTTGGTTCCTTCTCTTCTGTGAGTGCCCCCCTATGCAGGCACAGTGTGTGTCCATTAACATGCATAGCGCAGCTCGGCCCACACCCACTCTCTGCTCACAGATGATTGATAACAGCAGGTGCCAATGGCTGCTTTCAAGCCTCTTGTGATAGTGGAGAGAGAAGAGCAGTGCTTCTGTAGACAGGCACAGAGCTGGATTGAGTTTGGGCTCAGGTAAATATTAAGGGGGCCTTGCGGGGAGCTGACATTAAAAGGTTTTTTTTTGTTTGTTTGTTTTCTTACCCTAATGCAGACAATGCATTACGTTTACAACTACTTTAATCTTCCACTACACGTGCCCATTTTGGTTCTAGAAAATTCACTCTTGAAATCAGTGAGGCCAGCATCAGAATCTGACATTTCTGTACAATATGTACACATCACGTAAGGGCTAGCATCCTCTTTCATAAAATTCTGTAGTTTTCTCCTGTTTAGTGAAACTATGCCTTCTGATTTTTGTTTTTTTTCCGCAGAGCTTGTTCCAGCCTCAGACGACTTTCTATAACAACCTGGCCAAGGATTGTGTTGCCCAGGGCTGCTGTGTGGATCTGTTCCTGTTTCCAAATCAGTTTGTGGATGTGGCTACTCTCGGTGTTGTTCCTTTCCAAACTGGGGGTTCAGTTTACAAGTATACTTTCTTCCAGGTAACTATTTAAATCTATGCATGTGTAATTATCTGTTGTTAACGCATTTGGGTGCATTTATCATTTGCATCTGCTGTGTATTCTATACAGTACATCTAAAAATAATTTTTCTTGTATAAGGTTGCTGAAAAGCAGGCATCCATGCCCCTTTTAAAAGTAGACATAATAGAACTGTTTTGTCATTGTCTTTACCCTTTTTTGTGCAAAATCCCTAGCAGTTGATTTTCTTTGATAGAATGCTATTTGAATAGAACTGCAGTAATATTTTGTCCATCTTTTTTGTGGCAGATGGAGACTGACAGAGAAAGATTCCTAAACGATCTGCGCAGGGATGTTCAGAAAGACATAGGATTTGATGCAGTCATGAGGGTCAGAACTAGCACAGGTGAGTATTTTGGTTAGCAAATTCAATTCATTTAATTGAATTATCTGTGTTAGCAGAATTTTACACCTGAAGAAGGATTCCATTTTTTAGATCAATGTGTAGGTAAACAAGTTCCTGAATGTAGTCATTTTTTTTTTGTATATTCTTTTTTTATTGTGGTGTTTTGTGACTGCTTTAAAAAGCCTTAGGCATGTAAACTTTTACCCAAACAAGTGCTTATAGTCAGAGTTTCTGTATCTTTTTTTCCTTTTAGGCATTCGTGCAACAGACTTCTTTGGCGCTTTCTACATGAGTAACACCACAGATGTTGAGTTAGCTGGGCTGGACTGTGATAAAACTATAACTGTGGAGTTCAAGCATGATGACAAACTGAATGAAGACACAGGAGCTCTTCTCCAGGTACAATGTAACCATTTTACCTTCTATAGCTGAAGTTGCTTGTCTACGCAAATGTGTATATATAAACCTATTGTAAATTCAAGTAATGGAACTGACTTGATGTTAAATATCAGGTTTTTTTCTTATAAAATATCGTATGGTTTATCTGTGCTTGATCTGCTGCAGTTATGTTTGCACCTTTCCAGACATACCACATTGCATCTTGCCCCTGCGCTCTGTTCATTTTGATTAGTTATAAGCACCTGTGACATTTAATATACAAATAGGAGCTTTGGGCAGGGAAACCACCTGCACCACATCCCAAATTATAATTGTACACAAACGGAGAAGCTGGATTTTAAAGGTGACAAATAATCCAATATGTAATCAAAAGGATAGGCCAATTTTATTGAAACCGTACATATAAAATTGCATGTAAACAATGGGACAGTCTCATGCATTATATTACAGTATTGATTCCATCAGGATCTCTTCACTGACAGCTTGCCAGTGGCTTGTTTTCTTGTACAATACTAGTGTAGGTAGGAGACCAGTGTGATGCATTCATCTTTCATTCTGCATTCATTCTGCATTCATTTCTGCAAGCAGGATTTTTGTAAGGCTGCTAGGTAGAATTGCAGACACTTGCCCTTTGTCTGTCTTTTACAACCTCTCATGCTCTTCAGCCTGTGTAAGTCTTGCTGAAAATTTGATAAGGTGGCCCTGCTTGAACTAATGAACACACTGGCCTACCTTCCAGCAAGGCCAGATTCAGGGCCATTTAGAGATGAGAATACTGAGAATAAGAGGATGTCTATCATGGCAGCCTGCTGCAAATATTAAATGCATATATGAAGACCTTTGACATTGAGCAGGTAGACTGTGTCCCCTTTAAAATGTTCTATGCTATATGGATGCTTAACTCCGCAGTTATTCATATCATTTTATGTGCTTTGGGAAAAATGGATTCCATAATCTGCTAAATTTATTTTATTGACTTAGATGGTAATTTTCTTGGTATTTTTCATAACCGGTTTTGTTTTCCCGCTTTCCCTTTCCTTCCAGTGTGCTATCCTGTATACCAGCTGTGGAGGGCAGCGTAGGCTTCGCATACATAACATGGCATTGAATTGCTGCACACAGCTAGCAGACTTGTACCGAAATTGTGAGACGGACACACTGATCAACTACTTTGCCAAGCTTGGTGAGTTGTGTGTGTTATATACACATTTCGGCATTGCATAATAGGTTACAAAAAACTTACAAGTGGCAGAGACAGAATACATTTTCTTTAAGGTATTGCACAGTAGTGGATGATAACACTTCACATGTATTCTCCAGAAATAAAATTAAATTACAACCCACTTGTATTTGCTGAGATAAGTAGCCAGACTTGAAAGTTAGGTATAGAGTTTTACCATAAGAAACCTCAAGAACCTTTAGGTAATTTAAAGCCTAACTTCAGCCAAATGTTTTTTTCTTTAGCGTTTTATAGAGGTGGAAAAAGTTCAAGATTCTTAGGCTTTTTATTTCTATTTGTGACTCCATTGGAGATGTTTACTTTATTCTCTGTCCCTGTGACTCTTGTACAAAAACCGTTGGAGCAGTTTTCACAGTGATAGGATAATACAGACGGCTGTATGAACAATACAGGTGTACCTCGGTTTACAAACGCCTCGGTTAACGTAATTTTCGGTTTACGAATGAAAATACATTGAAAATAATGCCTCGGTTTACTAATTTTTTTCACAATATGAAGTGTATGTCGGTGCCGATTTTTAAATGCACTTGCCTGAATTTTTTTTTTCTCTTCACTATAGCTCACAGAACTGTCACTTTCCCCAGTGTTAAAGGAAGCTTTGTTTCTTTTAAGAACATTGTTTGTTTTAACTTGGGGAAATAAACTAAAGAGAAACTTTCTCTTTTAGCTGGGGGAAAGTGACAAAAAGCTGTCATTCCATTTAAAAACCAGCACCATAATAATAAAAAAAACGGTGTGGGGTCCGCCCTCCCATGCATACCAAGCCCTGCTTGGTATGGATTTTGAGGGGAACTCCCACGGCAAAATTAAAAAAAAAAAAAAAAGGTGCGGGTCCCCCCCAAAAATCCATACCAGACCCTCATCCGAGCATGCAGCTCGGCAGGTCAGAAAAGGGGGGGAGAACAGCGACGAGTGAGTGAGCGCCCCCCCCCCCCCCTCCTGAACCATACCAGGCAACGTGGCCTCAACATGGGGGGGGGGTGCTTTTGGGCATTTGATGACCCCACCCCAGTGATGCCTCGGGTGGCCCCACCCCTTACCTATTTAAGAACTGTCAAACCACCGGAGCAGGCAGACCGCGGTAGCCATCGTCGGAAGCGGAGCCTTTTTTTTTTTAAATTCCTTTTTTCGGGCGGGCGTTGTGATTGACGGTGGATGTACTGCGGGGGACATTCTTTTAGTTTTTCTTTTAATAAAGGACTTGTCAAAGACCGTGTCCTGTCTGTTTTCACACTACACTACACTTCTTTTTTTTTCTTTTTTTTTATGTGAATGAGTATCGGGACCATATACCCCATGCTCATTCACATGGGGGGGAGTCTGGAATCTGGCCAGGGTTGTGGGGAAGAGGCCCTTGCTCTTTGGGGTGCTTTGGGGGGGTCATGTGGCCTGGTATGGTTCAGGAGAGGGGGAGGTGCTCGCTCATCTATCCCCCCCCCCCCCCCCCCCCCTTCCTTTCCTGACCTGCCGGGCTGCATACTCGGATAAGGGTCTGGTATGGATTTTTTTTTTTTCTTTTAATTTTGTCATGGGCGTTCTCTTCAAAATCTATACCAGACCCGAAGAGCTTCTATCCTTACAGGTACCTTTTAAAATTTTATTTGCATAAATTGGTAGTTTTGCCCGCAACAACTGTATAGGTTCAGCTATATTTCAAGCACATCTTACCTTGAATACATTTTATATATATTTAATACAGCACACGAAAACAAAGGCTATTTCATTACAATATTGTGTGTGCTTTTTTTTGTTTTCTTACTGATGTAATCTCTTCATTTGCCTTTTCTTACTTTTTCAGCTTTCCGTGGAGTCTTAAATAACCCTACAAAGACTGTTAGAGACTCCCTGATAAGTCAGTGTGCACAAATCCTGGCCTGCTATCGCAAGAACTGTGCAAGCCCCTCTTCTGCTGGCCAGGTATTGTCTGCTTTGTAATATGCATAGAATATGGTCTGAAAATCATGTTTAAGAAGAATTATTTCCAGTCCAAGCATGTTCTGATCCATTTACTTTTTTTTACCAGCTGATCCTCCCAGAATGCATGAAGCTGCTTCCTGTCTATCTGAACTGCGTACTGAAAAGTGACGTGTTGCAACCTGGTCCTGAGGTGACAATTGATGATCGGGCATATGTGCGACAGCTTATTTCCTCCATGGATGTTGCAGATACAAATGTATTTTTCTATCCTAGGCTTCTTGCATTTGTAAGTGTTTCATTGTAGTGGCTTATTCATTCACATAACATCATTGCAAACAAAAACTTTGAATTGTATTTTATAATATTTGTGACCATTTTATTTTTCACTTTTATTTTTTATTGGTCAGACATTATGTGCTAGTCTAATCTAATATTTGCTTTCTGGCATATATGGCTTGGTAACTTTTTGTTTTCATATTTCAATATTTAATCATTCATTTCCTTTTGTACAGACCAAAGTGGATCCCACCAGTGATTCTATGCCTGTAGCTATTCGTGCCTCAGAAGAACGTCTTTCTAAGGGTGAAATATATCTGCTTGAAAATGGTTTGAACTTCTTTATATGGGTTGGTGCAAATGTTCAGCAGGCTCTCATTCATAACTTATTTGGAGTGTCCTCATTCAGCCAGATAGATTCTAATATGGTGAGTTTTATCAATATTTGTTTTATGGTTTGTGGACAACTGAATATATTTGAAAATAAGTAGCGTTCTTATTCAAACCAAGTTTTGTTTTTTTGTATGTGTAGTAAAGCCCCACTGCAGCCAAAAGTTACTTATTAATTTATGTATTTGACAGAGTGGAGAAGGGAAAGATTTTTATTGATCTCCTAAGCATGTCAAAGACTCAAACTAGCCATGCATGGCTCAAACGTCATGTGATTTGTACTGAGTCAGTTGAAATTCCAGTTGTGGGTGGCCCTTTTGGCACCATCTGGTTTGACAGAAGTGGGTTTAAAAATCAGCTGAGCAAAGTGCAAAATTACAGCCAATCGTTGACTTTTTGGGTGTTCATATAACCACAGCTGCCTGAATGCAATAGCTGGCAGTGGTGATCCCTCCATCCTTCTATCAAGAATAAATAGATTTTCCTTGTTCAGTTCCATGGAGCTGAAATCTGCATGCCTTTGGCCAGACTTCAGACTGCAGCAAAATACTTAATTACTATTAAAGCACTATTAAACCCAAAAATTTATCATATTGCAGCTTACCAGTCATTAGATGTGGTGGCTTTTCTTTAGGTTAGGATCGACCGTCAGGCTTTTTGTCACTGTCTCTTTTAGACAAATTCACCCTAAGTCCTGGTAAAATTTGGAGTTTTCATGAGAACAGGAATAGAGGGGAAACCTTCCATTTTGTGACCTATTGAAGGGACAGTGGTCTAATGGGATTTTCTTCACTTTAAAGAGGTAGTTTTCCTTCCTGTGATCTCCCCCAGTGGGACGCAGCAAAAAAAAAAAAAAAACATCCTTAGGGATGTTAATCCTTTTTGAATGTATTCAAAATAGAATACAAAAGAAAATACCACAAGGGTACTCATGGCTTCACTCATTCTTTTTGTTTTACCTATAAAAGAAAAAAGCACTGTATATTTTAATTATGCTACTATCTATCTGGCCAGTTACCATTTCACTTGCAAATCTGCAAGCTTTCTCAGGGTAATATGATCGCCACAACCTGGATTGTGTGTTCAACAGGTCTGCCAGGTTTATCTATTATAATTGTGTGCTTCTTTCCAACAGTTTAGAGAAATACTTTCCGTGTTGAGATGATAGTAGCCTGTGGCAAATATTTATTTCTTAGAAAACGATGAATTCCACATTGGCATTAGAATGAAAAACTGTGTTTTAATAATGCTTTTTGATTTCTAAATTTTTTGAGAAATGTGTAGACCAGCCTTTTTCAACCAGGGTGCTTTCAGGTTTCTTCAGGTGTGCCTTAGCAAAATGCCTAAAATTTGCCCAAAACAGTTATACAATCCAGTAGATTCATTAAGCCTGCCTTTTAGTTACACAAGCCACAGGTTTCCATTCTGCACCATTGCAGGCTTCCAGCCAGAGGCATCCTAACAACCAACGATGTTATCGGTTGATCAGGAAGATGTCGAGTGCCTCCACAGCATCTTTGTTTGATCCCACCAACCCTCTCCATCAGCACTGGAGTCACGTTAGCTGAGTGAGGATGAGAAACTGGGGGAGAAGAGAAATATTGCAATACTAGTCATTACTAGCATGCAAAGGTGTATGTGCTTTGTAAGATTAAATCGCTCTAACGTTGGGTGTCCTACTGATAGGTGTTGCGTTACGTAAAACTATTTTTGTTTTGTACATTTTAGAATGTGATGCCCTGAGATTGTGCAGAATTTTAAAGTGTACCTTGACTGGAAAAAGGTTGAGAAACACTGGTGTAGACAACAAGAGAAGAGTTAAAAATGAAAAGAGATCAATTAGAGTTTCAATTGCAAACATATTAGCATGTTTCTGAATGGTAAAACAAAACCTAAACCATGCCTTGTTTTAGTATTAAATATTTTCTTGATATGCATTTATTTACATTTTTGTTAAGCCAAATCTGCTTGGTTTGTACTGACTAAAGTTGTTTTTATGTTTTCTTGATAGAGTGCGTTACCTGTGATGGATAATCCAGTCTCAAATAAAATGCATGCAATTATCACAATGTTCAGAGCCCAGAGACCACGATATATGAAGGTAAAGAATGTTTTCATTCCACTGTTTTCTGTTTGTAAGCAGTTTAGAGCTGACCATTTTACATTTATCTGTGCACACGGCTTAATTGTGTTTTTCATTTTTCTGTTTTTTATATGATTACAAACTGTATGAAGTACAAAATGTTGTAACAGATCTTTTAGGAAGCTAGGCAAAAAAGGAACATGTCAGACATAAGATCTGTCATCACTGGCTTGTTCATTAACCACTTGCCTATTGGGAACTTTTATCCCCTTCCTGCCCAGGCCAATATTCAGCTTTCAGCACTGTTGCACTTTGACTATTGCACGGTCATGCAACACGGTGTCCATATTAAATTTTTATCATTTTTTTCACACAAATAGAGCTTTCTTTTGATGGTATTTATTCACCACTGGGCTTTACTTTTTGCACTATAAACGAAAAAAGTGAACATTTCGAAAAAAAAAAAGTTTTCTTTTTATTATAAAATGTTTGCAAACAGGTAATTTTTCTCCTTCACTGATGTGCATTGATGAGGCGGCACTGATGGGCACTGATAGGCTGCACTGATGAGGAGGCACTGATGATGCTGCATTGCTATTTGGCAATGATGTGCACTGATAGGTAACACTGAAGGACACTAACTGGTGGCACTGAGCATAGATTGGCAGCACTGCTGGGCCAGCACTGTTGGGGCTGCACTGATAATCAGGGCACTGATTCTCAGTGCAGATGTCTCCTTTGACAGTTGCTCGTTATCGGCAGTACTTTCCTCACACTGTGACAGTGTGAGGAAAGTACTTCCAATAACCAGCAAGTGTATTTACATGGTGGTCAGCTGTGATTGGATACAGCTGATCACATGGTAAAAGGTCGCTGTGATTGGCCTTTTACCATGTCATTTTGATCTGTGTCCAAAGGATGCAGCTGATCAAAGCGCAGAAAGTGCTGGGTGCGTCATTTGGCTATAACGTGGTAAGGAAGTGGTTAATGTCCTTAATGATGTTGTGCACAAATATGAGTAGGGATTTTCCTCCCCAGAAAGAATTACCAAGAAGTTTAAAAAATTATTTTTAATACATATTTTTGCTGCCTTTTCCTGGGTCCTGTGACCCTAAATAGCCCAACTTGACCCTTGTCACTTGGGTTTGCATTGTGTGCAAACAGTTAAACAATCTGCCCTGTCTGCAATGACCACAAGGCTGTGGAACCACTGTCAGTCAAATATTTTATCTGTCCCATCAGGCAGTGCTGCTGGCTACAGTAGCCACATCCTTTTTTTTTGGTCTGGAATAGCAGAGAATTATCAGTAATTAACTGGCTGTCTCTGGCTTCATACACGGTCATACACCCAGAACAAGCATGCAATGAAAGAGTGTAGGATTAAAGTGAGAAAACCCTTATAGCTATGCTTGTTCCAGATCAGTGGTTCAAAAAGCATTGAAGCCTAAGCAACTAGCTTTTAACAAAGGAAGTCAGCTACAACCGCCTATGGAGCACTTGCATTGCTGGTTTCCTCTAAAAGTAGGTTGGGAATTGAAGCTCTAAGTTCACTTTTAAGTAACATTGCATTAAGCTGAAAATATGATCAGATATTATGCAAGCTACAGAGAAAGAAAACTTAATACATTTTTGGTATTATTCATGTAGATTGACTATTTAACCACTTCCCGCCTGGTCCATGTACTTAAACGGCCAGACGGGAGCAGCGCAGGAGCGGGTTGCTGTTCATAAACGGCGCCTGCATTTTCAGGTTGTGTGCGCTCCCCGGGGGCCTCTGTGTGAGATCCCGATCATGTGATCACTGATTGGCCAATCGGTGATCACATGAATAGTAGTAAGCAAGATGTCACTTCTGACATCATTGCGTACTACTAGTGAAATCTGTGAATGATCACAGAGGTCTCATGGTACAAGGCTATTCATAACAGCCTTGTACCATGTGACAAGCTGTGATCAATCACAGCTCTCACAGTATTTCTCAATGGCTGCAAGAATGCAGCAAGAGAGAAGGAGAAATTATTGCTTTTACAGCCTTTATGGGTGTAAACTCAATCGGTGAAAAAAAATATCATCACCCCCCCCCCCCCCCCCCCACAAGTAGTACAATGTCACTATGGTGACACTGTACTGCTAGGGTGACAGTATGTTAAAAGAAAAAAACAAAAAACAAACATAAATAATATAAAAATTTAAAAACATTTTTTTTTTAAATTATAATTTTTGGTCATATACTAATTTGGGTTATTTTATTTTGTACTAAAAAGATAACTGAATAAATTTTGGCCAAGATTTGTGAAGAAAGGTTTATTTGCAAAATTCTATAAGAAACACTTTTTTTCAAAATGTTTGGACTTTTTCCTTGTATATAGCACAAAAAAAAAATGCCAGTGGTGAATAAATGCCACCAAAAGTTTTATCTGTCGCTAAAAAATTCATATGGGTACAGTGTTGCATGACCGTACAATTGTCATTCAAAGTGTGATAGCGCTGAAAGCTGAAAATTGGCCTGGGCAGGAAGGGGGTAAAAGTGTCCGGACTTGAAGTGGTTAAGATCAGATGGGACAATCTCCTTTATGTCAATATTTTATATTAATCTGTACATTCTTTTTTTAGTTGCTGGTTGTGAAACAGGACGACAAACTTGAAATGTTCTTCAAACACTTGCTGGTTGAAGATAAGAACCTGAATGGAGGAGCTTCATACGTAGACTTCCTCTGTCATATGCACAAGGAGATCCGACAACTTCTTAGTTAGAGATAGAAGAGTTGGTGGTTATCACCTCCAGTGACATTTAAAATATTTCGCTAACCACCTTGGTCTTTTAACTATGCTACTACAACCAGGACACCCAGAAGTGAAGGACAGTTATGTTTTCTTCCTGATTGCCCCCTTTTGTCTTTCACATAATTCTATTTTCAAAACCCATTTGTGCCCCACATCCGTTCCCTTCTAAAGATGAAGATGATATTTATGGATTAACTGAATGTTGCCCCTCTTTGACCAAATTGTCTGAACTGAGGAGCACAAAGCTGTCTTGGGATGAATGTAGAGTTGCCTGCTCAGAAGAGGTTAAACACAGTACACTGGTTATTACCTATTTGCGTTGGTCTGCCTTTCAGAAAATAAGTTAAGAAAAGAAAACTTTATAACACATATGAACTGACTTGGACAGTATGTGATAAGATCAAATTTCCATGATGTCATAAAACATTCTTTTAAGAAAAATACTTTTTTTTTTTTTGTTTTTTTGTTTTTGTTTTTTGAAGCACCTGAAAATGTTTTGGGTCTCCTTTTTGTTTTAATCAACTTTGTCACTGAAGCAACCAATAAAACCCATAAGACCATATTGTTCAGATATAACGGTTTTACAGTTGTCACCTATGGTCCCTGATATAAAAATTATATTCAAGGATGAGCATAATTATGGTCAATGATTTCGGGCCTTGCAGAGTTATCTAGCCCCTTTAAATAATACGTTCTGGCAATACTTTATTTTTCTATAAATAATTAAATCATCCATCTTTAATGCTCTCTTAGAGTTGACATAATTTGTCCTGTGTGAAGTTGGTTTACAGATATGATTTCATTTAATTTTTCCTTTCTATGTCCTGTTTTTATCATGTTGCTGTTCAGGCTGGGCATTGTGTGGTGAACTAAAGGGTGACCTGGCATTAAGTATAGAATCATAGTTAAAATAGTTTAAACTAAAATATTCTTCAGCGAAGGTAAAAGGAAGAAATATCCGAACCTTATTACAGCAGGTGAAGTCTTGGCAAGCCCTTTCACCCTCCTCTTACTATATACAAACTGTGAACTTACTCAGAGGACTGACTTGATTTATTGCCCAACTCCAGCCAAAGGAATTTGCTTTGTTTTGGACAGAGGGGAAGATTTAGAAATGATCAGTTTTATATTGCTGCCTGTGTCCTCATTTACAAGATCTAAGCTTCATGCACACTAGGCGTTTGCCTGGCAAGAGAAAAGCAGCCTTAAAAACACACTTAAACCTGTGTTTTTCATGTGCATTTAGAAGCATTCAGACACATCAGGTGTTTGGGTGTTCGATTGGCCAGAAAATAATTTATTCTGGGCATTGAAATGAATGAGCACTCAAGCAACAAATGTGCCTAGTGTTTAAGCGCGTGTACATGTGTTTCGTTGCGTCACATTTTTCTGCCCAATTACTTTTTCCTGAATGTGATCTTGGTGCATTCAGATTTATGCCTGTAAGCACCTATGTGTGGAAACATAGGCTAACAAAGAGGGGCATTTAGAGGCAGAAAAATAAGATAAACGCATGTAAAATGGACATTTTTCTTAGCTGCAGTATACACGAGGCTTAAACATCACTTCATGTCCTGTTTTTTTTCCTGTTTGGAGCTAGAAAAGATAAAACCACTTGAGAGATCCCCCATGGGAGTCCCAGAGAATAAAAACATTACAGAAGTTCTAGTCCATTCCTACTTTATTCAGGGTTACAAAAGCAGTTTTGGCTGCAGTTGGGCTTTAAGGATAACTTGGACACACTCTGGTCATGAGCACTGAGAATGCCTTGAGCATTTAGTAGCTTTTTCAATAAAACAATGCAAATGGAAATTTCGGTATGTTAAGTATTTCACCCCATTGCAACATATAAGAATTGATTTTCTTGCAATCGGAATGCTGAAAATATCTGCTGTGGGTTAATTTGCTTTTCATACTGCTCTTTCCCTCACTGATTAAGACAGCTAGTAGTGGAACAGCAAGTTTTGTTATCATTTTGTTCTTCCTTTTTTTGTTTGTGTGTGTTTTCTTAGCAAGATAATTCTGATTTTCTGCATTTTGTTTTAGTATTATTTGCTTAAGCCAGAAAATAAATGACAGAGATGGGAACTGCTCCAGGTTTTAGCCTTCTCCATAGGAGTGGTTGTAGCTAATAAAGACACTGGTGTGTCAACCAGCCTTAAGAACTTTGCATTCCATGCCCTAGTTCTTTTCTCAGAAGCTGTCCTGCATGTTCTACTCTGCAAAAGTGAAGGACAATGATCTCTGAGAGCAGAGCTGCAGCCTCAGATGGAGACCCTTCACAGCAAGACTCCCTGTTGTCCAGTGAAGAGTTATTCCTAGCAGGTAACTGTCAGTATTTTCTCTGATAACTAGCATTGAAGCCTATCAAGGACTTCAGAATTGTAGACTTCTGCATCTTAATGCTTCATATTTGCTGTGTTGATTTTATGAGGGAACCAATATAAATTATATACATACATTAAAACCTTTTCCTTTTGTGTGTATGTGTGTTTTGCTAATGCCTCTTTACATATGTACAGAAATAAAATTAAGTGATTATATAACTCTGCCCTTGCTGTAACTGTGATAAATGCTTTAGGTTCTGAATAATTGTTACATTTTGTATTTGCAGTAAAAAAAGGTGCATTTATCACAAAGATGCATTCCCCTGTATAGTGAATGTATGTGGCGGTCTCCGGCACCATTATGTATCTGGAAACACTAAAATATTGATTCTGTACAAAACATATGTGGACACGCCTCCAACATAAGTAAAGGGTACTGTTAATGTTACAATATATCCCTGTTCTGATCCAGCATGACTACCGCTTTGCACAAAGCCACTTCTTCGTGTTAACGATATTCTAGTCCATCAGATATTTGGATGGTCTACTGCTGTAAGAGCAGAGCTCCTTGGCCTTAGAATTCAATGTGTGGAGTACTCAGATGGATCCTGAACATCAGGTCATATCTAATTCTATCATATTGCTTGCAGTACTTGAGCCTTCTCCTGGATACCTTTCAAGCTAATGCCTTCCTATTTTTGGAGAATTTGACGAAACTGCAGAAATGGGTTCAGCAACTTTAATCCCAATGTCCGTGTCAATGGGCTGGGCTTTATGGTATCCACCTTTTTGAAGTGGCTCCTTTTGCTCAATTCCACTCTGCTTACATCTGTTGTGACAATCCTGGGGATATAAGTAACCATGACAGACACCAGCCTTAGGGATTGGGGTGAATTTCTGGGCCCTCTTGTCAGGGTTGTTGGTCTCCAGACTGATCAGTTCTTTCAATCAATATCCTGGAGTTTCAAGCAATTCACTTATCAGTAATTCACTTCAGCTTGCTCCTAACCAGTCCTCTGAACCAAATTCAATTGATTTATATCAGTGGTAGCTGTGACATTCGTCCATTAGGAGGGCACCAGGAATGTTAGTGTTGACGGAGGTAGTTTATCCTACCCTGCGTGGTTTTTTATGTTTCAGTGATCTCTGCATTGTATATTCCCAGTATGGAAAACAGGCAGATTTTCTCAGCAAACGTCTGTACCTGGGTTAATGGTCTCCATATCAGGAGGTGTTTGGGCACATATGTCTGCATTGTGGAATAGCAGATAGAGTATCTCACAGAAGTGAGTACACCCCTCACATTTTTGTAATTATTTTATTATACGTTTTCATGTGACAACACTGAAGAAATGACACAATGTAAAGTAGTGAGTGTACAGCTTGTATAACAGTGTAAATTTGTTGTCCCCTCAAAATAATTCCACACACAGCCATTAATGTCTAATCTGCTGGCAGCAAAAGTGAGTACACCCCTAAGTGAAAATGTCCAAATTGGGCCCAATTAGCCATTTTCCCTCCCTGGAGTCATGTGACTCATTAGTGTTACAAGGTCTCGGGTGTGAATGGGGAGCAGGTGTGTTAAATTTGGTATCACTCTCACTCTCATACTGGTCACTGGAAGTTCAACATGACACCTCATGGCAAAGAATTCTCTGAGGATCTGAAAAAAAAGAGTTGTTTTTCTACATAAAGATGGCCTAGGCTATAAGAAGATTGCCAAGACCCTGAAACTGAGCTGCAGCGCGGTGGCCAAGACCATACAGCAGTTTAACAGGACAGGTTCCACTCAGAACAGGCCTCACCATGGTCGACCAAAGAGGTTGAGTGCATGTGCTCAGCATCATATCCAGAGGTTGTCCTTGTGAAATAGACGTATGAGTGCTGCCAGCATTTTTGCAGAGGTTGAAGAGGTGTGGGGGTCAGCCTGTCAGTGCTCAGACCATGCGCCGCACACTGCATCAAATTGGTCTGCATTGTTGTCATCCCAGAAGGAAGCCTCTTCTAAAAACGATGCACAAGAAAGCCCACAAATTGTTTGCCGAAGACAAGCAGAGTAAGGACTTGGATTACTGGAACCATGTCCTGTGGTCTGATGAGACCAAGATAAACTTATTTGGTTCAGATGGTGCCAAGCGTGTTTGGTGGCAACCAGGTGAGGAGTACAAAGACAAGTGTGTCTTGCCTACAGTCAAGCATGGTGGTGGGAGTGTCATGGTCTGGGGCTGCATGAGTGCTTCCGGCACTGGGGAGCTACAGTTCATTGAGGAAACCATGAATGCCAACATGTACTGTGACATACTGAAGCAGAGCATGATCCCTTCCCTTCGGACACTGGGCCGCAGGGCAGTATTCCAACATAATGACCCCAAACACACCTCCAAGATGACCACTGCCTTGCTAAAGAAGCTGAGGGTAAAGGTAATGGACTGGCTAAGCATGTGTCCAGACCTAAACCCTATTGTGCATTGCTGGGGCATCCTCAAACACAAGGTGGGAGGAGCACAAGGTCTCGAGTGGAAGAAGACTCCAATGCCAACCTGTGAAGCTCTGGTGAACTCCATGCCCCAGAGGGTTACGGCAGTGCTGGAAAATAATGGAGGTCACACAAAATATTGACACTTTGTGCCCAATTTGGACATTTTCACTTAGGGGTGTGCTAACTTTCGTTGCCAGCAGTTTAGACGTTAATGGCTGTGTGTTGAGTTATTTTGAGGGGACAGGTTCATAATTTTTTATCATAGATATATTTTAAATGAGACAGAATATCAGCCAAAAACACATCAATGTTATAAATTGAGTTGCAGTTCGGTGAGTAAAAGAAGCATTTGATCCACTACCATCCAACAATAATTCTAGCTCCCACAGACTGGCTATGTGCTCATGAGGTACAGAATAGTCCTGTCAATTTAACCTCCCTGGCGGTATTCCCGAGCTACACTCGGGATAAAGTTTCAGTACCACAAGCGGTAACCCCGAGCTACATTCAGGCTTACCATGCGGCGCTGCTCCGGGATCCCTCGATCACTTACCTTGTCCTGCGCTCCCATGATGTCCCTCATGCATTGTCCCTGGCAATGTAATCCGGCGGATGACGGCATCTGTCATCTGGGTTCTGTCCCCTGCGAGCGTCGGGATGGAACGGTAGGAAACTTTGAAAATGACAAAAAGTGACATTCACTAAAATCACATAGTAAAACATTACTGTATCAAACCATTTCACATATTTTGTCCCTAGCGCTTTGTCCTGTGCGCTGCCTGCATTTTTACTGTTCTTTCTGCCTGGAAACTGAGAAATGTCCATGGTGTCCAAAAAGCGTCCCTTTAGGTCAAAAGCGGTTTTAGACCAGCTAGAGAACAGTGATAGTAAATCGGAACCACTTGCAGAATTGAGTGATAATGATTCGTGGGGAAATTCGTCATCAGACACTGAAAACGATTTTGCAACTTTGCTCAGTGATGTGCGAACTTGGTGCTATATTTCAAATTTCAGTGTTTTTGGTTTGATTATATTATTGAATTAAATTTATTACTATTATTTTTTATGATTATTTAATAAATTATAATTTATGATTGTGTTTCAAGTTATATCCTACCCGAGATGTTTACTAGACTTTTTCGGACAGATTTCAGTGAGTTATTCCTAAAAAATACAGGCCTACAATAAAAAAAAAAATATTTCCATGCAAAAAAATGTACCGCTTTCAGCACAGAAATATGGACATAATCATACCGCTAGGGAGGTTAAGAAGGTGCTCCTAACGACAACTCGTTATGTATATAAAAGACACCTGTCCACACAATCTTTCTTCTATTCAAACCTCATCGCCATCATGGGCAAGACCAAAGAGCTGTCAAGATGTCAGGGACAATCTTGTAGACCTGCACAAGGCTGGAATGGGCTGCAAGACCACCAGCAAGATTCTTGATGAGAAGGAGACAATTGTTGGAGCGATTATTTACAAATGCAAGAAATACATAACCATCAATCACCCTCGGTCTGGAGTGCCATGCAAGATTTTGCCTCAAGCATGATCATGAGAAAAGTGGGGTATCAGCCCAGAACTACACGGGAGGTGCTTGTGAATGATCTCAAAGCAGTTGGGACCACAGTCACCAAACAAACAATTGGTAACACAATAAACTGCCATGAATTGAAATCATGCAGCGCCCGCAAGGTCCCCCTCTTCAAAATAGCACATGTACAGGCCCATCTGAAGTTTGCCAATGATCATCTAAATGATTCATAGAAGGATTAGGAGAAAGTGTTGTGGTCAGATGAGAGCAAAATTGAGCTCTTTGGCATTAACTTGACTCGCTGTGTACGGTGGAAGAAAAATGCTGACCATGACCCTAAGAACACCATCCCTACAGTCAGGCACGGAGGTAGAAACACTGTGCTTTGAGGCCATTTCTCTGCTAAAGGTACAGGCCCGCTTTGCGGGGCCAATGGATGGGGCCATGTATTGTAAAATCTTGGTTGAGAACCTTCTTCCCTCAGTCAGAACACTGAAGATGGGTCTTCCAGCATGACAACGACCCAACACATACCGCCAAGGCAACAAAGGAGTGGCTCAAGAAAAAGCACATTTAGGTCCTGGAGTGGCCTAGCCAGTCTCCAGACCTTACAAAATCTGCAGGGGATCAAATAATTATTTTCCCCACTGTACCCTGATCTATGCTCTTTCTCCACTAAAACCATTACTTTGTATACTTAGAATGATTGAGGGAAATTATTCTTAAAGCTTCAGATAGGCCTTAGAGAATGTGTACTCCAACCTTATTGCTCACTGTGACCTCTCGGATGACTTTGATGGCCTGGCTGTTGAAACCCAAGAATCTGGGCTTTTCAGGTTCACCAATCCTGACCATTCTTCAAGTGAAAGTAAATGCAAAACTTTTTTTTTTTCATTTTGGATGGCGTTAAGAGGGTGATAACCCCAGTTAGGTTTTTTTGGCCCATAGGGGAGATTTCCCTTCACTTCCTGCCCTATAGCCAAAATAGGAAGTGAGATGAAGACCCACCAAAGTGAGGGAATCTGAAGGTGTCACCAGGGACACCAGAACTAGTTTCTCTATTGGAAGACTTCCCCTCTATTGCAGTTCCAACCCAAAATATGGGACTTTCTTTTACTTTTGCTTTTGATGATAACAGTAAACAGGACAAATAAAAAAGGTGAATATCTCTTGTGGAGGCACAGACGCTAATAAAAACTGACAGGTGTTCTAATCTCTCTGCCCTCTATCTAAAACTTAAAAAAACGAAAAAAAAAAGTTTGCAAATCTACCTCTTGCAAGGTTGATCATCAGATGTGGAAGACTTATTTTCACGGGTGCAAGCCTGTGTGGGTTTCCTGACATGCATTTGCAGAGGGCCATGTTGTTGTTTTTTTGTTTTTTTTTAAGATGGTGTAGAGCAGTGTTTTTCAACCTTTTTTGTGCAAAGGCACACTTTTTTCATGAAAAAAATCACGAGGCACACCACCATTAGAAAATGTTAAAAAAAATTTACCTCTGTGCCTATATTGACTATATATAAAGTAATTCTCTTGAATAGGAATCAAACACAAAGAAATTATTTTATAATTACTTTATTATGAAATAATAAAGTATTTTATAATTGGACCCGGGGGCCGGACCAAGAGTAGATGAATGATGTGTATGTGTCATCCATAGTAAGTATAGTAATATTCCCCCAGAGTAAGCATAGTAATTAATCCCCCATATAGTAATTCATCCCCCATATAGTAATTCATCCCCCATATAGTAATTCATCCCCCATATAGTAATTCATCCCCCATAGTAATTCACCCCCCATATAGTAATTCATCCCCCATATTAATTCATCCCCCATATTAAGTCCCCAAGCCCCCCCTGTGTCAATTCACTTACCTTTGCTCCGCGCGTTCCTCTCGCCGTTCCGGTGTAGCATGAAAATCTGTCTCCTATGAGGATCTGTCCCCCTCGACGTATCTGCGCATGTGCCAGTTTCAGGCATTAGCAGCCGATCGGCGATCTCCGGCACATGCGCAGATACGTCGAGGGGGACAGATCATCCTGACAGTATCACGCTCCGCGGGCCGGATTAAAAGGTCCGCCGGGCCGTAGTTTGCCCATTGCTCTTCTAATGATTGGTCTATTTGTGAGCCGAGGCCACATGTTACGGATGAAATTGCTATTTTTCCCACGGCACACCAGACAATATCTCACGGCACACTAGTGTGCCGCGGCACAGTGGTTGAAAAACACTGGTGTAGAGCAATACCTGGCCCTTAGTACCATCAAAGGTCAAGTGTTTGCCTTGGCCATTCTTTTTCAGTATTCTCTAATTCTATTTATTCATTGATTTGTACACTTATAAAAGGGATTACACATGTTGCTGTCCCTTCTTTTCAAACCCCTTTGGACATATCTTTAGTGTTATCCTGTAAGGTAGCCTTTATTGTGACCATTACTTCAGGTAGAAGGGTTTCCAAGTTATCACTGCTGTCCTTTAGGCAGGCCATAGACCAGCCATGGGCAAACTACGGCCCGGCGGACCTTTTAATCTGGCCCGCGGAGCGTGGGGAGCTAGGCTCCTCTCACAGTCCGCCCTGAAGACCGGTGTAGCATGAAAATCTGTCTCCTATGAGGATCTGTCCCCCTCGACGTATCTGCGCATGTGCCGGAGATCGCCGATCGACTGCTAATGCCTGAAACTGGCACATGCGCAGATACGTCAAGGGGGACAGATCCTCATAGGAGACAGATTCTCATGCTACACCGGAACGGGAACACGCCGAGAGATATGCGCGGAGCAAAGGTAAGTGAATTGGCACAGGGGGGACTTGGGGACTTAATATGGGGGATGAATTACTATGGGGGATGAATTACTATATGGGGGATGAATTACTATGCTTACTATGGGGGAATATTACTATACTTACTATGGATGACACATACACATCATTCATCTACTCTTGGTCCGGCCCCCGGGTCCAATATATGAACCCATTGCGGCCCTCAAGTCAAAAAGTTTGCCCACCCCTGCCATAGACGGTCCATTGATCGGCCGAATTTTCAGCCGATGAATGAAAAATCGGTCGGCCCTGTTGCTGAATCTGCCACCCATGTCCACGAAAAACGGCCTTTTTTTTTGCGGATTTTCCAGCATGACCGATAAAAATAAATGAGGAGATCCGCGAAAGACAGCCGACGGGCTGGCCCCACTAACGGCATGATTATCGGCCGATGTTTCATGCGGACGAAAATTCGGCCGATAAACGGACTCGTCTATGGCCTGTATTAGGGGCATTTGATCTTACATTAAGACAGTGTTTCTCAACTCCAGTCCTCATGGACCCCCAACAGGTCATGTTTTCAGGATTTCCATTATTTTGCACAGGTGATTTGATCAGTTTCACTGCCTTAGTAATTACCACAGCTGTTTCATCTGAGGGAAATCCTGAAAACATGACCTGTTGGGGGTCCATGAGGACTGGAGTTGAGAAACACTGAATTAAGACAAGGTTGTTTTGAGACCACAAACTTTATACCCAAAGTGGTGTCTGCTTTTTAATGAAGGTATTGTGTTGCCTTCCCTTTGTCTGGCACTGATTCACCACAAGATCTATTGAGGGTCAGTAGAGTTTACCTTCCTGCCACTGATTCTTTTAGGCAGACTAATCCCCTTTTAGTAAGTCTTGAAGTATCTAAGATGTTTTATGGCATCCCGATCCACTAATTGCTTTGCTAACCGTCCTGGATTTGCCAGGACAGTGACACTTTTTACTGGCCATGCCCTGGGCAGCATCCTGGGATCAAGGCTGCAGGGACATCAGCAGCCTTTCATTGGGCTTAATATATAATCTGGTATGAGATCTCCCAACTCTACCTTCCCCCAGCATTTTTTAGCACTTTGCAGGGGTTCAGGAAGAGTGGAATATGTACTGTAGGTGGGATGTTTATTGCGCTGATCCCCTCCAGCCTTCCTCTCCTCTCTATACTGTGCTGATCCCCGCCAGCCTTCCTCTCCTCTCTATACTGCGCTGATCCCCGCCAGCCTTCCTCTCTATCTCATGTAATGTAAGTGCCTGAGAGGGATAGAAGGGGAGGGCTGGAGGAGTTCAGAGTGGTATACATCCTGCCCACACAAGCAGCAGCTGTAAAATTTTCTGTAGAGGGGCTTCTTCCTGAAACTGTTGGAGAAAGGTATGGGGGGAGTTTTTATTCTAGATTGTATATTTAGCTCAATGACTGAGTGGCAGAACAGGTATGATCTATGACAGCAGCTTCCTTGCGCTGCTCCTCTTGAGGAAACCTCCATTATTATAGATTACTGACTCCCTGCCCTAGTACTGTGCCATGCTGACCCCTTGCACAGTGCCCTCATGACCTCTGTACACTTCCCTACATATAACTGACCCATGTACATTGCCCTACATACTATTGACCTTTGTACACTGTAGGAGTTGCAGTACGCGGGAGAATGCTCAGTGTCAAATTATGTTTCCAGAATTTTTGATGCAAAATGTTTTTTGCAGTGTGGTGTTTATCCCTGTATTGTCTGGAAGATCTGCTGGGTTTCCACACTTTAAATAGACTGCACTGGTGTAGCTAAACTAGTTCATCAATGATTTTATTAATACATACCTTTTTGGCTGTGTCCTTGTTATAATAAATCGTTCTGTGGATATAGTGTTTTAAAAATTGTTATATACAGTATGGAAAGCATGCTGAAATTGCAGGCACTATATATGCCTGGAACACATACATTAATTTAATGATGTGTTTCCCGTAGAATCGCTTCCATTTTAAATGAATGTCCTGCCCCTAATTAAAGTACATTTTCCAACTACAATGTTTTGCAGGACACAACTGCAAAAAATAGGTGTCCCTGGAAACTTGTGAATGTTGGCAACTATGCTATCTGTAAGACACCTTACTGTGCAGGCCTGCGAGTGAAGAGATAAAGTGCCTCCTTTTCCAGTTAAAGCAATATAAAACCCAAACCAAAAAACATAATATAGTGCATCGTACCAATTATTAGGTGTGGTGGCTGCATCAGTTTTCTTTTTTTAGGCTTTTTTTTCTCCCCTCTGTTTTCACCTGGTGATCTGGCCAGTAACACACCTGTATTAGAATGCCTACATTCTGAGGAGCCCACCTTTCAACCGCAGCATTGAATTTGACCACAAGTTGAATCCAAACTCTTAACTCACACTTTTCAAAAGCAGTTACAGCAAAAAATGTTTTTCCTTATGTGATAAAGGTTTTACAGTAAATTAAAGCTGATCATTGTAAGCACCCCTGTCAGTGGTAAATGTTTGAAAGGTTTTTCTCATCCCCTTAACTGCTACATCTGCAACAGAGCTTGTTCTTTTGAAAAACAACAGACTTAGTGGTGAGATCACCAGGTGAAAGGAAAGAAAACCAATGCAGCAACGCCATCTAAGAATTGGTAAGCTGCAATATAATAAAATGTTTGCTTTTGGGTTTATTACCACTTTAAAGCCCACTACACTAGAGCAGTGAGTGTTTATTGTCCTTTTTGTCACCAGGCCTTGGTCTCACTGATTCTATGGCTGTGACCTGGTCTGCTACACATACATTCCCAAGTTTCACAAGGTCAATATGTGTGCAGATGCTAGTTTCAGCCAAACATTTCTGTGAGTGAATATTTAATGCACTTGGTGTGAAGTTTTGGTTTTTTTTTGGGCTGATTTGCCTCTGTTTTGGGTATGCCGGCCTCTCCATTTGAACTGCTTTTAGGTGTTCCTAGGTTTTTTTTGTGGTTAGCTGTGTCCTTCAATGAACCATACAGAAAACAGAGTTTGTGTACTTTGTGAAATTGTTTTCTCTGAGTACATTGGTAGACACTGCTCTCTCCCCATATATGATATCTCTTTGGACTGCTTAAAATGACTGAGCAGGTGTGAGCTAGGAGGGGTTATGGCCTCATGGGTGCTGTTTTTTAGGTTTCCATGAGAAGTGTCCATTTCTCCTGTAGATGGCAGTATAAGTCTATGTTCAGATCTCAATGGGAAAAAATAGCATGCTGGATCTCTACTGTTTACTGATATAGACTGGGTAATGTGTTAGGAACGTAAGGATGCCCCATCGGTTGATGGAAATAACAATTATCAACCTACAGAGGACTGAATTTAAAGACACTCTGAAAATCAAAGTGAAAAAATGATGCAGCAGGCTAGACCATTTTTCTGAAATGTTATTGCAGCAACTCAAAATGGTATTCAGTAGTTTGTATGTCCCCATGTGCTTGTATGAATGCCTGACAACATCGGAACATGCTCTTACTGTGACGGTGGATGGTGTCCTGGGGTATTTCCTCCCAGGTCTGGACCAGGGCATCACTGAGCTCCTGGACAGTCTGAGGTGCAACCTGGCGGCTTTGGATGGACCAAAACATATCCCAGAAGTGTTCTATTGGATTTAGGTCAGGCGAGGGTGGGGGGGCTATCAATGGTATCAATTTCTTCATCCTCCAGGAACTGCCTGCATACTCTTGCCACATGAGGCCAGGCTTTGTCATTGCACCAGTGTACGGTCTGATAATGGGTTCAAGGATTTCATCCCAATACCTAATGGCAGTCAGGATGCCATTCTCTAGCCTGTAGAGATTTGTGCATTTCTCCATGGATATACTTCCCCAGACCATCACTGACCCACCACCAAAATGGACAAAGAAGCAGCGACAGGTCCTGCTGATGAGTTAAGGACCTTCTAAGGCCCTTTCCAGCTCTCCTAAAGTAACTGCCTGTCTCCTGGAATCTCCTCCATGCTCTTGAGACTGTGCTGGGTGACACAGCAAACCTTCTGGCAATGAAATGTATTGATATGCCATCCTGGAGGAGTTGGCCTGCCTGTGCAACCTCTGTAGGGTCCAGGTATTGCCTCATGCTACCAGTAGTGACACTGACCCTAACCAAATGCAAAACTAGTGAAAAACTGTTTTGTGGGTCATCTCATTGTTGCCCATCTAGTGCACCTGTTCATTTCATTAACACCAAAGCAGCTGAAACTGATCAACAACCCCCTCTGCCACTTAACAGACCAGATCAATATCCCAGGAGTTTAATTGACTTGATGCTATACTCTGATCAAAACTTGTTCCTTTCATTTTTTTTTTGATCAGTGTATATCCAGATGTGTTCTTCAATGAGCATAGCAAAGTATTTAAATAAGGACATGTGACCTTGCAAGTGCAAAAATCCTATTCTACTGTTGATGAGGTCCTTGGGGCTTTGATGGTCACTCATGTGTGAAATAATTCAATTAGCAGTTTTTCGGACCATAGATGACATAATTAAGTAGAGTAGGAGAAAAAAAACTCTGTGATGGTTTTTTTTTTAATAAGCCCTGTTATTTACAAAACAAATTCCTGAAAGCTGTCAAGTTTTTAATAAAATACAGAAAAAACATTTGCCACGCTCATACAAAGTGCAAAATAATCAATACCGAGTAGTGATAAATAAAGCCCAACATTAAACAAATGTCCATTTAAAGATAAAGATCCATATTGACTAGTGTGTGGTCCTCTTTAAAAGATAGCACTCGTCAAATCTCACATGTGAAACACCCACTGCTCCTTTCACCAAAGCACATCTATGCGGTTGCTAAAATGTATGTGACTCTCTGTCTGGGTTCACCCCAATGCCGTGTGGGCAATGCTGCGAATTCTGCACGTTTCTTGCTCTGCATTGCAATCACATTGCGTTCATGTGATCTGGTGCCGGTGTCAATGATAAATTGACACCCTGAAACAGATCGCAAAACAGGATGCAATTGCCAGAAATTGCATTGCAGGGGTGAGAACACCCATGTGATGCGATTCAGGTGCAGAATTAAAAAAGGGTCCTGCACCGTTTTGGTGTGGATGTGATTTGAGCCATACAAAATGTATGGTTGAAATCACACCGCACAGATATTTGCTTGTAATTTTTACAGGAATGCGGTGTGATTTCGGTGCAAATGACATGCGGTGTCCTGCACTGCCTAGTGTGAACCTGGGCTGAATGCCTTGAGAAGTTAAAGTACTCTCTGTCAGCAGATAATTTGATTCAAAACCTCTTATTATTATTATTATACAGGATTTCAGGGGAATCCCTAGGGTTTGTGTCACCCGGTGCGATAACACTTGGTGACACCCCCTCCGACGATCCCCGCAGGATGGTTCGGATCTGCAGATTGAGCATAATGGATTGGAGTCTGATCCATCATGCTCCCCCATCTGCAGATCCGATCCATCCTGCGGGGATCATCGGTTTTCTTTACAAATTACCTTTTCGTGGAGCTGGTCCAGTGTCACCCTGTATAGGTTGCATGCCGACAATCCCCGCATGATGGATCGGATCTGCAGATTGGGGAGCATAATGGATTGGACTTCCTCAGGAAGCGTCACCATTGACCGATTAGTACTCAGAACATAAAAAAAAGGAGTAACAAGCTCTCATAGTGTGAATCCATATCGGAACATTTATTTAACAGATGGTTATAAACACTCACAATCTCCTAGGGGAGAAGACGCCATACCAGAATTACAATTCCCAGGAATCCGATGGCGGCCGCGCATGTTTGGTGACATCACGATCTCCAACCTCACCCATTGGAGATCATGATGCCACCATGCATACACGGCCGGCATTGCCAAGTCCAACACTGTAGTGGTTTCTCCCACTGACTATACACACAGTAGTAGTGTAGGGACCAGAATAAGGAACCATTGAACACATCAATGCTCCCAGAAGTGGCTGTTTCTGATGAGACTTCTGTCAATAATTCCTCTTTATCACAGTAACATGGCGGCAGGAGAGGTAAGTGGTAAGAACTGGTCTCCTCCCTCTAGTGCTTTCCATTGGTGAACACAAAAACACCTGTAGTTTGATTACACATGTAAAATGTTTGAAATATACTTCTGAAACCCTCATACTTTTGTAAAAACTTTGTGCGTTTTGGTGCTTGGTTTTTTTTTTTTTTTTTTTGCACCAGCTTGACGTGTACAAAATGTACACTTCATTCACTGCAACGTCAGTACAGTACATGCACTGTGCTACCTGACATTGCAGTGAGATTTGGGCCGCTGCGCTGCAATGAACTGCAGTGTGTTACAATGCGGCAAGTGAATTATCACCACATATGTGTTGAAAATTCACAGAGTGTGAAATGGCCCTGTAATGCAACAAACGCACAGCTTATGCAGTTTGACGTTTGTTGGGCTTTTCTCCATGGCAAAAATTGTATGTCTGCTTGCTGTGTTTTGGGTGCCATTAACAATGAATGGCACCCCAAGCATGGAACAGCACCTAAGAACTGGACTCCTCCCTCTAGTACTTTTCATTGCCTAAAACAAAAATGCCATAGGACCCGTTCACATCACATGCAGTCCAGTGTGTTTTTTTTCTGCGTCAAAAACGCATGCATAATAGGTTATATGGTTTCCAATGGCATAGTTCACACCAGTGTGGTCAGTTCCAAAAAAAAAAGTAGAGCATTTTTTTCTGCACTGAACTGCACTGGAAAGCAGTAAAACACATAGAAATGCACTAGAACACACCTAAATGTATTTATTTCAGGTACTTATATAGTGCCGTCAATTTTACGCAGCGCTTTACACATATATTGTACATTCACATCAGTCCTTAACCCTCAAGGGGTGTACAATCTAAGGTCCCTAACTTACATTCATTCAGCACAGTGGCTAAATGGTTAGGATTTCCACCTGGCAGTTGGTTTGGATCCCAACCACGGCACCACCTGCTTGGAGTTTGCATGTTCTCCCTGTGCCTGCGTGGGTTTCCTCCGGGTACTCCGGTTTCCTCCCACACTCCAAAGACATGCTGGTAAGTTAATCCTGTCTAAATTGGACCTAGTATGTATGTATGAATGTAAGTTAGGGACTTTAGATTGTACGCCCCTTGAGGGTTAGGGACTGATGTGAATGTACAATATATATATGTAAATTGATGGTGCTATATAAGTACCTGAAATAAATAAATACTAGGGCCAATTTTGATACAATTAACCTACCAGCATGTCTTTGGAGGTGGTAGGAAATTGGAGTACCTGGAGGAAACCCACACAGGCACAGGGAGAACATGCAAACTCCAGGCAGGTGGTGCCGTGGTTGTGATTTGAACCAATGACCCCTAGTACTGCCAGGCGGAAGTGCTAACCATTTAGCCACTGTGCTGCCCATACACTAGAACACATGTCCTTATTTAAAGTGAAGAAAAAAAAGGGGGGATAAATGCATCAAAACTACACCGAAACACGTAAAAAACACGCATGAAGACACGCATCTGGACTGCGTTTCTATGGTGTGAACCTGTCCTGAAGCTTGAATACACAAGTAAAATGCTTGTAATACTCTTTTGAAATGCTCTTATACACTGGCAAAAATGCTCAAATAAAAACACACTTGAAAATGCTTGACAGTCGTGCGTTTCATGTGTGAATGCAGTCCTACAAGAAATGTATTTATGTTAAAATAAAATTCTAATTGCTCAAGAGGGAGGGATGAGGAGTCCGAGGAGAGGAATAGCTTTTCGTGGTTGAGGATTGTTTTACAATGCATGGAAGATCTGTGCTTTTTTTTTTTTTTTTTTTTTTTTTTTTTTTTTTAAAGCGTCTTGCTTTTTGGGTTGTCAGTAAAGTTCATTGTAGGAAAAAAAAAAAAAAAATCAGAAAGCTGATGCTTCCTTCCCCTTCAGCCACATACACAGGAAAGTAGTCCCAGCTGTTTGATGGCCATGCCGAGGTAACAGACTGCAATAGAGGCTGCGTATTGTACTGTATTGTCCATTGATTCTGCTGATGTAATCCCACTGCAAAGTGTATAATATGAATAATAGGAATGTCAAGTCTGCTGAGAGGACTAACCTGTTCTATCCCAGCACAGAATCTACTAGAAGAAGCCGGAGGACAGCCAATACCGATCAGGGATTCCTGTGTCCGCTCTGCATGCCACGGTACTGTAAGAAGAGAACTATGGAGGTCCGGGGTCTATCCCCCCGCTCTTCCCTTTACTTTGCTGTTTTGTGTATTTTCTGTTTGCTTCATTGTGTATGGGCTGGCTCCAGCCAGTGGGACCACCTCGGCGCTGAATATGTTGAAGGGGAGACCATGTTCCCAGATCCAGGAGTGGATGACCTCAGCCAGGAACTCATCCATGGTGACCCCGATCTAGTGGCAGAACAGCATGTGGTGACAATGCCTGGACATTGGGAGGAGTCCGCCTTCCAGCCCTCCGGGGGCTTCTCCACCCAAGATATGGGTACTGTGATGGTAGACTCTTACAGGGGTCCCGGTAACACTGACACAAGGAGTAACAAAGAGCTGCCGATTCTTCTATGGTGGAGCGAAAACTTGTTCCCACACTTTCCGGGGGACACTGAGCGGATCGACTGTCCCCAGAGCTCTTGTATGGTGACAAAGAACAAAAGTGTGAAACTTCACAAGAGGACTAAATCTATCATCTTCTATGGAACGGACTTCAGGGCTTATGAAGCCCCCCTTCCTAGGCTGCCCCATCAGACATGGGCTCTGTTTCATGAAGAGTCCCCCATGAACAACTATGTTCTGTCACATCTACCAGGGGTCAGGCTGTTCAACCACACAGCGACCTTCCGACGAGAGTCTGATTACCCCCTCACCTTACAGTGGCTGCCCACTATCAGTTATTTACAGCACCCAGCAGTGTCTCTAGCAGAGAAGAAGAAATGGCGTGACGAGGGCTATGCCCCCATACTCTACATGCAGTCCCACTGCGATGTTCCATCGAATAGGGACCGCTATGTGAAGGAGTTAATGAAATACATACAGGTAAGTGACATTTTTACATAATGACATCTACTTCTACAACATATTGTAAATATTACATATCATTCCCCTATAAATTCATTATAGCAAACCTTTAAAGAGTCCCAGGTGTCACTCTAGACTCAGACCTGTCCTTCCAACCCCATGTCCAATCGTTGGCAAACTCATGCAGATTCCACCTCCGCAACATCTCCAAAATATGTCCAAAATATGTCCGTACCTAACCCCAGACACTACTAAACAACTCGTTCACTCCATTATTATCTCACGTCTGGACTACTGCAACTCCCTCCTCACTGGCCTACCTCATCACAGACTATCCCCGCTTCAGTCCCCTCTGTCATTCCCTCCACTGGCTTCCGATTGCCCAACGCATTGAATTCAAAATACTAACACTGACATACAAAGCCATTCATAACGCTGCCCCAAACTACCTCACCGACCTGATACCAAAATACCACCCAACCCGTACTCTTCGCTCCTCACAAGACCTCCTACTTTCTAGCTCCCTGGTCTCCCCCCTCCCACGCCCGACTGCAGGACTTCTCCAGGACTTCCCCCATCCTCTGGAACTCACTACCCCAATCCATCAGACTGTCACCTACCCTCCTCACCTTTAGGCGCACCCTGAAAACCCATCTCTTCAGGGAAGCCTACCCCACCCTCACTTAACAGCCGATCTCCTCCACTCCTCCTACCACTCCATCCCCCACAGCCACTTCCTCCTGTACCACTTTCCCCTCCCTCCTAGATTGTAAGCTCCAAAGAGCAGGGCCCTTGACCCCCTCGTGTTTTGTTTTGTTACTGTATTGTCTCATGTTCTGTCCCCCACTATAATGTACAGCACTGATCAAACCTTTTGGCGCTATATAAATACTGTATAATAATAATAATAATAGTTCACCATTAACGACATCTGAGTCAATAAGCCAGAACAAGCATGCAGTCATTGAAGTCAGAACTACTCATCTGTAGGCTTGTTGCTGGTCAGTGAATCAGAGGGTACCAAAAACAAAGGACCTAAAGAGTTCGCCTTTAATGACAGTTTAAAAAAAAAACTTTAAGTGCACATTACTATGCTGCTCTCCATTTTTAAAAATGATCATATGTTTTTAAGCAGCTTCTACCATTGGCTTCCCCTCTCATTCATGTCTAGATGTGCTGCCCCACAACCTCACAAACACGTTGCTCAGCTGCTAGAAACTTTGCTTGCCTAAGCACACTTGTGCAGTTCGCATTCTCACTTGCAGAACACTAAGCTCAGCTGCTGCGAGAGAGAGAGCAGACTGCGCATGCGTGGGTAGGCAAGCTGCACTGCCATAGTCGAATGATTGTTCATTTGGTGGTGGGGCTGTGATTCCAACAGTCGGATGTCCTGCCATCTAGGGAGGGTGGAGAGGGGGAGCCCACAGGGTAATTTAGGGTAATTTTAACAGAGCAGCCTGGATCACTGCTGGCCCCTCCCTCCTGTCAGGTGCCCACACAGCAAGCAGCTTGCTATGGGGGCACCCCAAGCATGCGCACTCCACAGCTGCTGCTCCGTGTGTCCATTTACACAAAGAGCCATGGCTTGGCCCTGCCCTCTCCTGACTGGCTCACTGTCTATGATTGACAGCAGTAGGAGCCAATGGTTCCCGCTGCTGCCTCAGCCAATCAGGAGTGAGAGTCCCTGGAGAACCGAGGCTCTCGTGGACATCGCTGGAATGAGAGGGTGCTCAGGTAAGTGTTAGGGGGGCTGCAACACAGAAGGTTTTTTACCTTCATGCATAGAATGCATGAAGGTAAAAAACCTTGAGCCTTTGCAACCACGTTAAAGCTAAAATGCCTATGGGCAGCACAGTTGGTAAATGGTCAGCACTTCCTGGCAGTACTAGAGTCGTTGGTTCGAATCCTAACCACGGTACCACCTGCCTGGAGTTTGCATGTTCTCCCTGTGCCTGCGTGGGTTTCCTCCGGGTACTCCTGTTTCCTCCCATACTCCAAAGACATGCTGGTAGGTTAATTGGATCCTGTCTAACTTGGCCCTAGTATGTGTATGTATGAATGTAAGTTAGGGACCTTAGATTGTACACCCCTTGAGGGTTAGTGACTGATGTGAATGTACAATATATGTAAAGCGCTGTGTAAATTGATGGTGCTATATAAGTACCTGAAATAAATAAATTAAATAAATATTTTTTTTTAATATCATTGATTTCAAGTCACGCTAAGGTTCTATGCACATTAACATTTTTTATAAGCTCACAAAACACTAGAAAAAATGCTGGATGAAAAGCTCTGATAGTAGCGTTTTTGTGTTGGCTTGTAGTAACATTTAGGAGTATTAGTGTTTTATTAGTGTTTTTACAGTAAATGAAGAAAAAAAAGCGCTTGAAAAAAGATGTTAGGAGCATTTTCGTAGCGTTTAGGAGTGTTTCTGCTGGGAAAATGCTCCCAAACACTCTACAGAAACAATTTTGTTTCCGCTTCTAAATGCTGGGGCTCCATGCACACTAGCATTTTTTTTAAGCTCCTAGAAGCAGTTATTAGCAATTTATTTCTGCTCCTAGAAGCTAAATAGTGTCATCCTACATTAGTAACGTTTTTCAAGCTTCAGCATTTAGGAGCAGAACCATTTTTTTTTTTTTAGACTTTTTGGGATCTTTTATCTGGCAGAAAAAAACGTGGAACATTCTTAAACACTCCTAAAAGTTTTTTTCTACCTTTTCTTTCTCTTACATGTACTGTAAAAAAGCTAATAAAACGCTAGCGCTCCTAAACACTACTAAAGGACATTATTGCAAGCGTTTTTTATCCAGCATTTTTTTAGCTTAGAAAAACACTACTGTGCATCAAGCTTTAGGCTCCAAACACACTTTCTAGTATAAAATAGTGTGCATGGACACAGGATAACACTATTAGCTTCTAGGAGCAAAAAAAATTGCTCTAGGAGCTTAAAAAAAATGCTAGTGTGCATGGAGTCTAAAAGATACCCTTTCCAAAAATAATCTGGCCCTGTAATCCTTTTTTTTTTTATTCAAAAAAACATTTTTTCTGTGTTTTCTACCTCCTTGAGCTCCCAAACTGTTCCTCTTCCCTCCTCACCTCCGTTTGTTTGGAGCAAGCAGTGCACGTTAGTTGTGGTCCTGTGCAGGGCTGTTAGAAACCACAGGGCCCCATGCAACCAACCTGACAGGGCCCCCTTCCCCTAAAAGAACCCCCACAGTTTTAGTTGTCAATGAGCACAGCGAGTGATTGATACCGATCACTCATTGTGTTTATTCAGGAAAGGAAAGGGCTGGTAAATGTGACATATTTAGCAGACCTTCGCCTACTCTCCATTCTGAAGGATCCTATTGTGTGCTTGCAGCTACCAGTAGGAAGGAGGGGAGGGAAGCCAGCAGCTCTGTGGGGGTGGGGGCACACAGGGGGGGTCTGGGCAGCATTGATGGAAATGTATGGTGTACAGGGACGGTGATGGATGCTGCGGGGGGGCAATTACTGGAACTGATCCCCTGTATGACTTTCCCTGCAGCAGCTGAAAGCCAGCAGAAGAGAGAGGAGAAGAAGCCAGCTTTCAGCTGCTGTAGAGAGAGCCATACACGGCATTGGTTCCAGTAATTTCCCCCCCACTGTGCTGATCACCCTCCCTGCCCATATTTGATTCACCCAGCTGCCTGGGCTCTCCTTCTGGCCTGGGCCCCGTACAGGAGAACTGGTGGTACCCCCTTATCCAAGGCCCTGGTTATGTGCACTGGCCTAGTCCATCTTGGGATCGAGCAAGAGAAGGTGGTCATGTTCCTTCATACAGTGGGACCACGGAGAACAAACATATCCACCCTCTAACAGGAAATCAGACCACAGAAGCAAAAAAAAAAAAAAGGAATTGGGAGAAGGCTGGGAGCAATAGCAGATACTATTTGGATTACAAATACATACTTGAATAGAATTTTTGTTTTTTAAACTAGGGAGTAGTATTTATTTTTGTTACAGGTACTTATATAGCACTGTCAATTTACGCAGCACTTTACATATATATATTGTACATTCACATCAGTCCCTAACCCTCAAGGGATGTACAATCTAAGGTCCCTAACTTACATTCATACATACACATACTACGGCCAATTTAGACAGGATCCAATTAACCTACCAGCATGTCTTTGGAGTGTCAGAGGAAACTGGAGTACCCAGAGGAAACCCACGCAGTCACAGGGAGAACATGCAAACTCCAGGCAGGTGGTACCCTAGTACTGCCAGGCGGAAGTGCTAACCATTTAGCCACTGTCCTGCCCAAATTAGTTTAAATTCAGTTCATGTATTGCCATCTTTACATCAGTGTTCTGGTTCCATAGGTGATAGTTCTAACATAGCTCTCTTTTTTGTGGGCTAGCTCTATGATTCTAGTTAGTTATATTCTAACTCCTCTGGTTAGCTTTTCTTTTTTTTAATACAGCTGCTGATTTTACAGTATACACTATATGGCCAAAAGTTTGTGATCACCTGACTATCATACCCATATGAGTTTGTTGGACATCCGGTTCAAGCATCATAGATGTTATTAAGGAGGTTCTCTTCCCCCTTTGCAGCTATACCAGCCTCCACACTTGTGTTGATTTGGAGTTTTCCTGCAGGAGTTTATGTGCATTGAGCTCTGTGTGCCTGGGTACTGATATTGGATGTGAGAACGCACACCTTTCTGCATATCTCCAATGTGTTAAAAGGTTAAGGGCAAGTCTTTGTGCGGGCTGTTCAAGTTCCTCCAAACCAAACTCAGCACACCATGCATTTGTGCATAGGAGCACAGTCACGCTGGAACAGAAAGGACCTTCTCCAAATTATTGCCACAAACTGTTAGAATGTCTTTGCTGTAGCCTTTGCTGGAAACACCTGAACTTAATCATTTATAGGGGTGTCCAGATACTTTTGGCCTTATATTGTATGTGCGTTAGTCTGGTGTCCACAAAGTTTTGGCCAGATAGTGTAGGTAGAAAAAATAGATGCCACCTCTGACTCATTTGAAGACAAGTCAAGGGAGGTGTCAACACTCCAGATTTCTTTGCTAACAACACTATTGCAGCAGTAGGCAATGAGTAATCTTTGGTGCATATCTGTTAGCTCTGTGCAAACTATGAATCATCTGTCATTTGATTGTGTCCCAGGTTGATTCTTATGGCCATTGTCTGAAGAATCGCCAACTCCCAAATAAAAGACTTGAGGACACTTCAACAGCCACTACTGAAGATCCAGAATTTATGGCTTTCACCTCCAGATATAAGTTTCACTTAGCCATGGAAAATGCCATATGTACTGATTATATGACTGAGAAGCTTTGGCGCCCAATGCATTTAGGGGCTGTTCCCATTTACCGAGGCTCACCTTCTGTGAAGGACTGGATGCCCAACAACCACTCTATCATATTGATTGATGATTTTGCTTCACCTAAAGACCTGGCAGGCTTTATCCTCTCTTTGGACAGAAATGATGAAGAATACCTGAGATACTTAGAATATAAAAAACCTGGCCAAACCACGAACAAGTTCCTGGTGGAAAATCTAGAGAAGCGAGAATGGGGAGTGAATGACATGACGGCTCCTAACTACCTCAATGGCTTTGAATGCTTTGTATGTGACCAGGAAAATGCAAGAGTCAAAGCAGAGAAGAAACATAGAAGGGGAAAAGGTCCAGCTCCTGCTAAACACATTGCTGCGCACAATCATATGGGATGTCCTATGCCTGTGCCTGGCCTGGGAAGTGCGGAGGAGCTTCCAGAAGATGATAGGTACTGTTAATTCATATTTACATCGACAGACCTACCTATATGTATAATATTTTATGCATGTACTTAATTTTTCATTTTCACCATCATATTTTTGCTACAGCCAATCAGATATTTTATTGATAGAGCTCGAGAGCCACCAAGTGTGGGATATCTGTTGTATATGCACTGCATCCATATGCAGGCATGGGTCACGTTTGTCACCATCAGGAGGGATATCGTGCACCCACCAAATGCAGTGCATACATATATAAACAGGAAGTAGTGGAAAGAGGCTGCAAGAAATAGGCAGTAAGATGCTAAAAGAAATAAAAGGGTAATTGCTTATGCAACATAGTGCTGTAGCAAATTAGGTGTCATCCAATTAGGGTTTAGATATACTGTACTTTAACCTTTAAAGTGTAACTAAAGGCAATTTTTTTTTTCTCAGTTTGGATAGCGTACAGGAGAGTTATAACCCATGTCAGTTTTTTTTGTTTTTGCCATCTGTGTCCTAAAGGGGAGATTTCCCTTCATTTCCTATTCCATAACCAAAACAGAAAGTGAGAGAAAATCCCCCCAAAGTTTTGCCTTTAGTTACACTTTAAGGCAGGTCATACATTATACAATTTTCATTCCTTCAACCATGGATTGAAGGAAAGAAAATTGCTCAGTTTCCCTATCAACACACTCAGTGTTGATGGGGAAATCTGTCCTGCAGCGCTATTGTGTTCTGCCAGCAGGGAGCCTTGCTCACCCGCAGAATACAATGATTACTGCTTACAGCTATAGCAGGCTGGCAGTGATCACACAAAAAATGACAGGCTGGTTGTACTGAAGTCAATCAATAGATCGACTTCTTAAGTACAACTAGCATGCCCATAGATGAACCATCCAAATTTCTGTGTATGGCCGGCCTTAGTCTGATTGAATGTATTCTCCATGCAATTGTAATGCCATTTGTCTTTTTCTGTTTCTTTCAGCTGGAAGCAGATGTGGCTCCAGGATTACTGGCAAGGTTTTGACCAGGGAGAAGCTCTTACGGCCATGATTTTAAGGAATGAAACAAGTCAGGAAAAATTTTGGGATTTCATGCATGAAATGTTTATTAAAAGGAACATGAATCACTGACCTTCACACATTATTATGGAGAGTATCAAACACCAACAAGGACAACTAGACTGTGAAACTCTAAAGGGTTCCTGTTTACTGTGGTAAAACATTTTGTACCTGATTAGTTGATTTCTGCCACTTACTAAGCAATTACTGTGTCAGGAAAGTGTTTTTCTTACAATACGTACCTGCTGTTTTCATAGGCGCAAGAATGTATGAACTTTTCTGAATTCTCCAAATTGGGGATATTTTTTTATCTTTTTTTAAGCTTATATTTATAGATATTTTTAACACTAGGAGAGGTATAGAGAGTGGAAATTACTGTATTTATACCAAATAAGTGTTCTTTCTGTCTCATTGAACTCATAGAAATGCTAAAAGGTGAATTACTCATGTATGAATGCTGCAGGACTGAAGACCATAACTACTACTGACCTCTAGTATGAAGCCTCTATGCATTCATACAACTGTGTTAATATTTGACTTTGTTCACCTAAACAAGGGCAGAACCTGTTTATGCAGGTTTGCACTGGCTAGTAAAGTCAGAAAAATTTTGAACAAGAATGCAAAAACCCCCTCGAAGCAGATCAAAAGGACGTCAACTGCAGGTCAAATGTATTAGTCAATTTCTGAAAGATCTCAGAAGTATCTCAAACTGAAGCTGATGTCATTGGCCTAAGGCCAAAGCCCACCGACACAAACCCTTTATATATGTGCTTCCTTTTCTACAACTTTCGTCCAGACTGGTGTATCTGCTGTACTCCTCAGCATGTCCAACTGAGAGCAATGGACTTCTGCAGTGTTAGGTACATCCAGTATGGTAGAAGTGCCCTCGATTTTCAGACATTCCAATTGTATCTACAAAAAATAAATAAATGTGTGGGCATTCTACTAGTGTTTTAAATAAAATAGAAAATAATTAGAAATTGTTGGGTTTTTTTCAATGCGGTTTTAGCATAAATATATGTAACAGGTCTTTCAGAGCACATTTACACTTGTGCATTGTGGCATGGCATGCTAAAATGTGCACGTTAACATGTGTTACAACAGCACATGGCCATGCCTATGCTCAATGCGTGATCTGATGTGGTTCCATTTATTGTGAAATCCTACAGCTGCTTGTTCCACAAGGACCCCAAAAGTATTGTACAGTAGAGCAGAATGCACATATCAGAAAAGAGTCCGGTACAATTTCATCAATAGTGGGGAGTTGTCAGACATAATGAATGGGCTGTCTTGGTGCCTATTAATGCATGGGGGAAAAATGCACTAAAGTGTGTGGATTAAAGCACTGCAACGGAGAGCCTATAGTGGATCTTTACTCATAACAACTCAATTAAAAATCATGTTCTTTAGCAAGAAACATACACTCCACATTAACAATTATGCTACCAAAATGAGTGTGCTGTAAATTGCCTCTAGAATTGCTCCTGTTTCTTCTTGCTGGAGGCCACCATTTTGCTGAAGCCCAGAGCTCCAGAACAGCAGAAAATCTATAGGCTGTCAGCAGATTGGCCTCTACCAATTTGGAACAGTGCCTAAAAATAGAGAGCAGCTGAGCATGTGCAGACCAGGGAGAGATGGTGTATCACTGTATTTTAAACAGTATAGGCACTTATTTTTAATGTTTTACATAGCTATACCTGAAAAAGGGGCCAGCCTGAAGTGACCTAGCAGGACTTAATTTTCTGACTAAAGTTCCACGTTAAGTGTGAATAGGCCCTTAATGAAAGTGATCACAAACAATTCTGACAATAATGTAGATTGAATGAAACAAATCAGCAAATGTGTGTGTTGAAAGAAAATAATCTATAAATACTGTAAGCCGCATGGGTGGAAGAGTTGGGTAAATGTTATTCAGAGGAGGAATGAACTACGGCCTGTGTTTTGACACATTCATTCTCAACGTCCAACCGCTTCCAAGATAAAAATCATCAAATACCTTTTCAGTGGTAAAGATGCTCCATCACCATGAAACCTATGTTTCCTTTGTCCACCTTCATGCCTGGTGTACTTGCACAAAACTATAACCCTTCTGGAAGAAGGTCTTCCAGGAATACAGCAAAAGGCTAACAACAGAAGTGGTGGAACACCAGAGATAGCATTCATTGTAAGCTCTGTAAGACTTCTCAAAAACACCATCTCTGGCTGTCTGGGTGACAATCATGAATAATCTGATTCTCGCAAAAGAGCCTTGTGCATGGAGATCAAGTTAATATTGAACCCTTTCTTTACATACGATCTTATTGGTCCATAGTCAAATGCCTTCAAACTCTTGCTGCCCACCTAAAATATTCCCCTGGACAAATCACATGGGGTGTGAGCCTTGTAGAGCCTTGTAGATAGCTGCAGTATGAGCCCTTGATCCATGTATATTACCCCCTGCCTCTATAACCAGGTTTTCTCCAATGTATTACTGTTTTTATATCAGTTTGGTCAGTAAGCCACACACAGTTTACTAATGTCAGTACTATGCTTCCGGAGCAGTCCAACTTAAGGGTGCTAAAAGCTGAGTGAACAAGTTCTCATCTACTTTAGAAATCTTTGTGAAAATGCTAATAAAAACAGATTTAACCAAATATGACAAAAACCAAGAATCCCAATAAAATCAGTACATGTGTAGTCAGCATAAAGGAGAGATGTCAACTTTTCATAGTAATGAATCCTCACAGTGCAGTTTCATTAATAATAATGAATTCACACATCAGATCCCTGATCAGCTTTTACCAAACTAAATATGTTTTAGGGTTTTCTTGTTTACTTAACCTGTTTTGGAGCCTTCTCCTGTGACCTACAGGAGAAGTAGAACCAAAAGATCTTTGGCCCTACTTCTCCTTTTAAGGTTTTAAATGTTAAGAGACTTACAGTGAGAATGAAAATATATTATTTAATATTATTATTAATATTGCATTAATAATATATTATTTAAATATATTATTTAATGCAATAACATATCATTTGAGAATGATATGTTATTGCATTAAAAATGTGATTAGAACCTTGTTTATACTTACCTGCTCTGTAAAATGACCACTTCCTATGATGGCACTTGTTCCCAAGCTCCCGAGCCCCATTGCCTGTGTCTATAGACACAGACAGCGGGACTTGGCCCTACCCCTGCTACCTTGTCACTGGCTTTGATTGACTGCAGTGGGAGTCAATGGTTCTTGCTGCCGCAGCAAAGTCTGTGAGACCAGGAAGTAAGGGGAGAGAAGAGCTGCAGACGTGCACAGTGCTGGATCCAATGAGGGCTCAGGTAAGTAAAATGGGGGGTGAGGGAGGGATAGTACCATATAAACAATTTTTACCTAAATGCAAGGGATGCATTAAGGTAAAAAATGTTTAGGCTTTATGAACAATTTAAATTAATAAAGTTACTGAATTGTGTAGGTAGGAAAGGTATACTGTTGCACACATCAGAATTAGTAGACACCATTTCAGCCTACCTCATATGCCATTTACATACATCTCTAAACAGGGATTTCTTTCAGCTGGAATGCGATGGAACTCTGTTTTGCCACCTCTAGCCCTCTCCCCCCCCCCCCCCCGCTCATCACTGTCACTTCTAAACACAGAAGCATCTGTGTTTAGAAGTAACAACTTACCTCTCCCAGCTGCTCACACAAATCCTTCAATATCCTGCACTCATGGCAGGAACAAAGTGCAGTGTGGTCATGGGGGGTAGGGTGCACCCTGTGTGTAGCACACCCTGGAACTCTGCACCCTATATGTAGCACACCCCTGAACTCTGCACCCTGTGAGTAGCGCACCCCTTAACTCTGCACCATGTGCGTAACGCACCCCTGCACTCTGCATCATGTGCGTAGTGAATCCTTGCACTCTGTGTGTAGCTCACCCTTGAACTCTGCACCCTGTGTGTAGCACACCCCTGCACTCTGCACCCTTTGCGTAGTGCACCCTTGAACTCTGCACCCTGTGTGTAGCTCACAACTGAACTCCGCGTTCGATATGTAATGCACTCCTGAACTCTGCACTCTGTACGTAGCACACTCCTGAACTCTGCTCTCTGTATGTAGTGCACTTTTGAACTCTGCACATAACGCACTTCTGGTATTTCAGACCCTCCCACTGTGCAATTTGTCCACACCCACCATTTGATGCAGCATGGTTGAGTCCTTGCACCTATTTGCTAAGAGAAAAAAGACTTGTCTCTAAATATGATTAAAAGCTCTTTTATATAATGAATCGAGTTGGTTTACTTGCCCTTTAACCACTTGCTCTCCTGAGGATTTACCCCCCTTCCTGACCAGGTGGTGCGTTAACTGACAATTGTCCGGTCATGCAACGCTGCACCCAAATAAAATTCGCGTCTTTTTCCTACAAATTGTCATTTAGTAATTTTTGATCGTCTGTGCGTTTTTAATTTTTTTGCGCTATAAAAAAAAGACCGACAATTTTGAGAAAAAAAACATTATTTTTGACTTTTTACTATTAAACATTTCCAGTAAAAAAAATTAAAGAATCAAATTTTGTCATAAATTTAGGCCAAAATGTATTCTGCTACATAACTTTGATAAAAAAAATCCCAATACGTGTAAATTAATTGGTTTATGTGAAAGTTATAGCATTTACAAATGGCGGTATAGATACTGGAATTTTTTTTTATTTTTTACTAGTAATGGCGGCGATCAGCGTCTTATAGCGGGACTGTGGGACTGCGGTAGGCATTCTAACACTGGAGGGAACTGACTTGGTGTCACTGACATCCCCAGTGAAACCAATACAGTGATCAGTGCTAAAAAAAAAAGCACTGACACTGTACTAAGGGCACTGGGCAATAAGGGGTTAACAGGAGCGATCGAAGGGTTAACTGTGTGCTGTTTCACTGTAAGCTCTGTGTGTGTGTGTGTGTGTGCTTCACTGTAGTCACACTGCTTTGGAAGGCTGTGCTGAGCAAAGCCATCCAAAGCTATGTGCACGAGCTGACAGGGAGGAGAACTGTATTGTTTACATACAGTTCTCCTTCCCATCGGAAATGCTCGGCAATCACTGGGCGGGACCCGGTGATTGACAGCGGCGGCCATGAACTGCAGCCCTGGTAGGGTGTGCGAGCGTTCCCTACCTGGAAATTCAAAATCACGTACTGTGTATATATACGTGATTTTGCACACCCGTTCCACCCTGTAGTAGTATATCTGCTATAGGGCGGTCGGGAAGCGGTTAAAGATGTAATATAATTTACCAAAGAAATAAAATTATAGTGTGGTATTTCCTCTAATGCAATAATGGGTTCAAAGGCATTCACTTTCATTTGTCCGCTCTACTCTTGTGTAACTGGCTGACACTTGGCAAGTTTGAATGAGTCAAATAAGATGAGATGGATCATTGAAGATTTGATTATAAAAAGTTTGTGCAGTTATGTTATTAAGAGAATAGAAGGACATTTGTTTATAAAGGACAGAAATGTAGAACTGCAATTGCTTTTGTATTTTTGGGCAGAATCATGAATGCTATTGGCTAGATCCTCTGTTTTTATTTCTGTTCTAAACTGGCAGATATGCAAATTACAATTTAACTGATCGTTTTATATGACAGTAAGCATTTAATTTAAAAAAAATCCACAAGTCATGAGCTATCCAGGTTTTTTTTTCTTAATCCTGCCTAGCACTTGGCTTTTATTTCTGGATGATGTCAGTAAAGTAATGAGAGACTGCTCCATTAGCTAATAGTATTTACAGTCAAAGTGTTCACAGGTACATAAATCTTAACCATTTCACTGCTTGGAAAGAAACAGATGGAGTCCTGATGGCAAAGTAAGGTCACACCTTTCCTATATTCAGTGTATACTATGCCATGTTCTTAGCTTTAAGTGCTTGTGTGAGCACCACAGTTTACATTGCCATGATCTTCCTAGGCAGTCATTATCAATATGAATTTGTAATTTCATTTTCACCTACATCACTTGATCATTAGGGAACTGCCTTAGAGCAATGTCAGATGAGCAATTTGATAATGCAACAATCCTTTTAAATAGGGAGTACTGAGTATCTCCAATCTGAATCAGCTGAGCACTAAAAGAAATGAAAAAAAAACCATGCATCAGATAGATTTTCTGGAAGTGACTCAGTCTTCGCCATACTGGTGTCACAGAGAGGGGGTGATGCTCATTGATTTTATTACTGAGCATGTACAGCTCCTCAAATGAGAAATGCATGGCACCACTTAGGCCTCATTTACATGAATGTACTTAAACGTACACCTGTGCAAGGACTGTATTCACACAGGTGTTCTGTGCATCCCCATGCAGACAGTCCTATAGTTGTCATTTGGGACGCAGTGGCCACGCTGGACTGTGAGTGAGGCCTAAGAAATACACTCACTGTGAGGTCACCTATCTCACACGCATAATATCCCTTTGCTGGCCAAAAATCTCCCAAAACAAAAATTCCCCCTCCTCCACAAATCTTTGCCCCCCCCATCTCCTGTCCCAGCACAAATCCTCTACCTTCAAATTTCCCCTTTGAGCATAAATCCCCCCCCCCCCAAAAAAAGAGGCTAGATTCACACCATGTTTTTTTTTTTGTGCTAAATGCATAAGGCAGCCCCTGCAATTGAATAGGCTGCCCTACACGAGACAAATGTGCCAAAGAAGCACATGTAGCTTTTTGTGGTATAAGCTTCATACAATTGTCATGCATCTGATTGCTGTGTTCAAAGTGACATTAAACCTTCGATTTTTTTTTACTAAAATAACAAACATGGTATACTTACCTGCTCTGTGCAATTGTATTGCACAGAGCAGCCTGGATCCTCCTCTTCTGGGAGCGCTCCAGGCTCCTCCTCTTTGGCGGGTGCCCCCATGGAAAGTGGCTTTCCATTGGGGCACCCGTGAAGGCTCACTTCAAAGCCACCCTGTCTGCCTCCATTGACACAAAGCGAGTGGCTCAGCTCCCCGCTGGCTTGGCACAGCATCTGAATGACAGTAATCTGCCCAGGAAGGAGGGAGACAGTGGCAGGAGCTGCTGCTATCCTGCACATTGCTGGATCTGATTGGGCTTAGGTAAGTATATAGGGGGGAGCTTGGGGATTTCCTGCAGCACAGAAGGTTTACAAACCTTAAAGTGAAATACTTAAGGCTTTAGAACCACTTTAAGGTGCCATTACCAGTGAAACCACCGTAAAGCACGACACGCATTTTTTTGTGTGTTCTATGAACATTCAGATATGATGTAGCCTGGTACATTTGCTAAAGTGTTAGGTCCCACGATTAGGAATTGTGGGCAGAATCATCTCGATTCCAAATCACAGCAAAACACATGGCGCATTTGCGTGCCATCATTCTTACTGGCACCCTAAAGGCAGTGCGATTCTGCCATGACTGTTATATAATGAATTTATAAATCGCACTAAGCTTGTCGCCCAAAAAGGAGCAGCCTGTTGAAGTGAGTGCAACGTGAAAACCATGCAACAAATATCACGCGCAGGAATGCTTGTTTCAGGTATGTGATATGTGAATGGGGTCTTACACAATTCTCTGCATGCCAAGGGAAGAGGGTGGTTTATGCTTGTTCCTGACACGCATAGATGTGAACCTGGGGTAATGAGTTCCTCCCATGTAGTTTGCGTGCTATGCATGCCATCCTACACAAAAATACGTGGAGGTTTTTCTGCCTAGAACTACTGACAAGATCACTCACTTTTACGCACGTTAATAGTCAGTCCAGCCATGTTCCCAATCATTTTACAATTGGTGTTAATTGCATTGACTAAAATATTTTCATTATAGTTTTCATTAGCGGCATGTTTTCAGTGATGAAAACGAATTGAAAATTACTCTGAATTTTCGTTAATTGATGAAAACTATGACGAAAATCAATTTCAATTCTCATTAACAAATGAAAAGGTGGGGGAGGGATGTTTACCCACGTGAACTTCCGCTTTCCTTGGAGCTCCACCTGTAATGCTGTGAGTGTTTTCCCCCCCAGCAAGCAAGGTAGCGACCGTAGTGTGCTTAGTGGCATGGTGTGCTTACACTGTGCAGCATTACAGGCCTCCTCAGATGACCGTCCAAAGTACTGTGCAGCATTTACAGGACTCCCGACCATCCAGAGCACTGTGTGTGGCATTATTACAGGCCTTCTCAGACAGACGATCGTCCAGAACACTGTGTGTGCCATGACAGGTCTCCTCAGACCACCGTCCAGAGCACTGTGCGCATTACAGGCCTTTTTAGAACACCGTCCAGAGCACTGTGCGCATTACAAGCCTTCTCGGACCATCGTCCAGAGCACTTTGCGCATTACAGGCCTTTTCAGACCACCGTCCAGAGCACTTTGCAAATTACAGGCCTTCTCAGACCACCGTCCAGAGCACTGTGCACATTACAGGCCTTCTTAGACCACTGTCAAGAGAACTTTGTACATTACAGGCCTTCTCAGACCACCCTCCAGAGCACTTTGTGCATTACAGGCCTTCTCAGACCACCGTCCAGAGCACTTTGTGCATTTCAGGCCTTCTCAGACCACCATCCAGAGCACTTTGTCCATTACAGGCCTCCTCAGACTGACCAAAGAACTGTGGACCTCCTCAGAATGCCCAGAGCACTCACTGTGCATTACAAATTTACAGGCTTCCTCAGACCATCCATTACGGGCCTTCTCAGACCATCCAGAGCACTCGCTGTGCATTATGGGCCTCCTCATTCAGAGCACTGTGGATTACATGCCTCCTCAGACTGTCCAGTCCTCTCTCACTGAGTCACTCATATTTACTTCCCAACCATCTCCAATTGCGTACCTCCCAACTGTCCCTGATTTCGAGGGACTGTCCCCGATTTGGAATAAAGTCCCTTTGTCCCTCTTTTGTCCCTCATTTTGGTCTGCTCTATATAGTTGTGTATAAAATGCACTATTTATCTTTCAAAAAGTGTTTTTCAGAGTGCTAAACCTTTCATCCAGTTCCTTAATGGTTACATTTGTAAACTTCAAAAGTTGGTATAAAGGAATAGTAGTTTAAAAAAAAAAGCACTTGTAGGTTTACTAATCTTTTTTTTTTAATAATATCTCCTTTAAGGGGGTGTGGCAGGGGGTGTGTCTAATGCCTACATACATTTGCTAATAAGTGTCCCTTGTTCCCATCTTAAAAAGTTGGGAGGTGTACACTTGCTGCACAAACTGTTCAGAAATGTCAGCATCTGGGACTGGGAGAAAAGAAAAAGATCTCTGGATGCATTTTACATTTGATGCTAGGGAGAACAAGACCTTTGCAAGCCATGTTGGAGAGACAATTGCTGGTAAATATACAACTTGAAGTGTCATTTGCAGACGAGTCGTCCAGAAGTTCCTACAAAGGTAATAACAATTGTACATTGCAGGGATTTTACCAAAGTTTGCTGCAGTCAGATTCTTCTTTTTTTTATTCTGAGCTGTTTGTTTGTCTGTGTCCATGTGCAGTCACTGAATCTGTATCCCTTTAGATGTGCTTTCCCTTTGGAAGTATCTTGCCAAAAATTCTAATTTGTTGTACAGGGGATGCCCAAAATGACAGAACTGTAGATTGAAAAGCAAAGCTAATTTTTTTTAATATTATTTACAATATGACTTGTGTCGTAACTGTATATGCTACATAATTTTTTTCATATTTGCTAATTATTTCCCCATGAATGTGGAGTTACCCTTTAAATGTTTTTTTAAGCTAACGTTATTTAGTCAGGTAACTGGTGTGTTATGATTTGGAAAATGTGCTAAATTGAAGAATTTTTCTAATTTGGCTATTTTGACCTAGATTTTTAAACTCTTCTGCAATTTACCTTTTAGTGAATAAACATGTTGTTTGTGTCTCTCTTACACACAAGTCACACTGTATCTCACACATTCATATATTTCCTGGACCTCCCCATGTCAGCCTACCAAGGGTCAGCTCCGCCCTCTCTGACCCCTCCAGGACAACCTCTTTTCTAGCCCTATAGCGGCTGTCTCCCCTCACTCAGTGTTCTTTTTTTGTCCTCGCTCTGGACACCTTGAAAAAAAAATCTCTCTCCTATGGCCTTCCCAGGTTCAGTCTCTCCTGGGTAAGAAGACCCCTCGTTTGGGCTGTAAACCTCCCTGTTCAGTGGGTTCCCTTGGTGCGGGGATTGTTATGCATGCTTTAAAAATGTATGTGCGTTGATTATGCCACCCAACAGCAGTTATTTCCGTGGGGCAGTATAAAGTACTGCTGGGAAGGCGGGGTGACTTTAACTGTGCATAGATTGGCAGGCTTGTAGTCCCATATCTCAGTACGTCTGTGGGCTGGTTGGCTTGTAGTCCCATATCTCAGCACATCTGTGGGCTGGCTGGCACTTGTAGTCCATATCTCAGCATGTCTGTGGGCTGGCTGGCACTTGTAGTCCATATCTCAGCAGGTCTGTAGGCTGGCTGGCACTTGTAGTCACAAATCTCAGCAGGTCTGTGACCTGGCTGGCATCTGGGGTCTGCCTGGAGCTGGTAATCCCCACATCATAGCGGTGGCATTTGTTCCAGCTGCAGAACAAGCTAGGTGGTACACATGCACTGAACTTCCCGGGTTGCCATGGAGCTGCCGGGATGCTCTGTGACCCAGGAAGCTGCTAACTTATTGGGAGGCTAGCTTTCTCCCTCATGTTGCAGCTCTGTGGCTACTGCAGAGGCTGCTGTGTCTCTATGAGCTCCACCTGTTTACTTGCTGCTCCAGCCTGCGTCCTTTTGATGCTCCGCTCCCTGTAGGTCACCTCAGAATGTTTGCCTGTTTGCCTTGGATGCATGCACATGTATTGTGACTCTGAGATGTGGGTTACGTTATATCCCCCTTAGGCTGTTGCTAAATGCTGCAGCTTCAAGCACTGAAGATCTAATGGAGAGGTTTTTTTAAATTTATTCTTCTCTTTGCCTGCTTTCTGAATTATTATCATTTTTATTTTATTTAATGTTTGCTCTTTTTTAAAAAAAGTGCTATCTGCGTACCATTTTGGCAGAAAGAACTCCAGAGCGGAATAAATTATCCGCAAAGAGCTCAGTCCAAAGCACTCTTGTCTCCTGTTGTCCAGGACAAGTTGCTTCACCAGAACAGTCCAGGGTGGATTAAACATTTACCAAGTGGTCATTCTAGGACACCGTAGCCAGTGGCCCATTGCAGTTGTACGGAAATGGGAAAGGAAAATCACTTCACCAAAACGCTTCCAAGAAGAGTAAGTCCTCTTGCCAGCACAGGAAAAGGTCTTCTACCTCTTCCAGAGTCTCTTCTCCAACCTTCCCTGAAGTGGTGGCTTGTTGGGGCTGTTCAGCTGAGGCATTGCTGGGCAAATTGGTGTGCCCATCCTATCTTACGTAGGGGGCACATGACAAAGCTTGCAGACGCACAGCAAGTAAAAGTCTACATTAGAGACACAGCAAAAAGAGTTCTGCACCCAAAGACAGAGAAAATACTACCCAGATTAAAAAAAAAAGAAGACCGTTCTTTCTTTCCCTTTGACATTCGAAATCCAAGAGCCCATTAAGGATAAATGTGCAAAAAACCTAACAAAAGATTAAATGTCCATAACAGAGTTTCAATGTTATACCCATTTTGTCAAAGGGATGGCAAATTATGGAATATAATTCCCAGAGTAGCCACCTCTTTACAGAGATTGGCCAGCCACATAACGCTTTCACTTGAAGGTTCGGTGTCTTTTAGAGCTCCAATGGACAATATTGATACAGATCTGAAGAGGATGTACACTGTGGCTGGACTATCTCCTATGGCCCTCATAGTTTGGGTGGCAGAAATGGAGTCCTGTGGTTCAGGAGAAGTGCAATTCTTCAGGATAGCTGTGGACTTCATTGCTGAAGTGGCAGTGGATCTAGTCAGATTGACAGCAAAGTTAATGACTCACACAGTAACACCAAAAAAGCCTTATGGCTAAAGCATTGGCTGCTGACAATGCTTCTAAACATAGCCTTGGCTCGATTCTATTTGATGGGAAGCTCCTTTTTGGCAAGACCTTTAACCTCCCTGGCGGTATGATTATTTCAGATTTTTGGTGCTGAAAGCGGTACCATTATTTTGCATGGAAATTTGGCGTTTTATATTGTAGGCCTGTAATTCTTAGGAATAACTTACTGAAATCTGTCCAAACAAGAGTCTAGTAAACATCCCGAGTAGGATAAAACTTGAAACATGAAATCATAAATTATAATTTAATAAATAATCATAAAAAATAATAATATAATAATAAATTTAATTCAATAATATAATCAAACCAAAAACACTGAAATTTGAAATAGAGCGCCAAGTTCGCACATCACTGAGCAAAGTCGCAAAATTGTTTTCAGTGTCTGATGACAAATTTCCCCACGAATCATCACTCAATTCTGCAAGCGGTTCTGATTTACTATCGCTGTTTTCTAGCTGGTCTAAAACCGCTTTTGACCTAAAGGGATGCTTTTTGGTTGCCATGGACATTTCTCAGTTTCCAGGCAATAAGAACAGTAAAAATACAGGCAGGGCACAGGACAAAGCACTAGGGACAAAATGTATGTGAAATGGTTTGATAATGTTTTACTTAGTGATTTTAGGGAATGTCACTTTTTGTCATTTTCAAATTTCCCGCCGTTCCGTGCCCCCATAGTTCTTGAACATTATTGCTTTCTCAGGTTTGCGTACAAGGGGCACTTTTCCAGTTCATTCTTTGCCATTTGGGCTTTGTACCGCTCCCAGAGCCTTCACAAGACTGCTGTCAGCCATCATAGCTGTTCTGAGACTCAGGGGTCTTCAGATATTTAATTATCTCAATAACATCATTCTGCTGGCCCTGTCGAGGAGTCTTCTGATGGATCACGTGTCTCTAACCTGTAACACACTCAAAAGTTTTGGATGGATAATCAACCATCAAAATTGTCAAATTCAACCAACACAGGTCCTGCTATATCTTTCTCCCCCAGAAGAAAGATCCAGACTCGGGTGAGGGAAGTAATGAGCAGGCCTTGCTTATTGGCAAGAGAGTGCATGCAGTTCCTGGGCCTTCTGTTATCCACCATCCCAGTTGTTCCTTGGGTCAGATGCTGAAGAAGGAAGTTTCAGTTCAGTTTCCTTCACCAGTGGAATCATCAAGCATTGAAGCAGAGGATCCTCATACCAGGTCCGATTTATGTGCGTTTATTAACCTGATGGACAATTTTGTGCAATCAGAAGAGCAGTGTCCCTCACCAACCTCCAGAACCAGTCTGGTTGGTTGGGGGAGCCCACAGCTTTGGTCACCAGGTTTAAGGTTGTTGGAAGAGGTGGACTACACAGAGTTCCTATCTGCTAGAGTTAGTAGCTTCCCGATTCACTCTGCTAGCGTTCTAGTATCTGTTACATGGAAAAGTGGTGAAGGTGCTTTCAGAAAATCAGACTACAGTGGCTTATGTGACCTGTCAAGGGGCACCAGAAGCTTGCCTCTCCTGAGAATACCCTGTCAAATCTTCCTTTGAGCAGAAAGGAATTTACCCTTGCTTCATACCTCCCAGGAACGGAGAACATTCTGGTGGACCAGAGTTGGAATTTTGTAGATCACGGCGAATGGGGCCTCAATTCGAAATTGTTGCGGAAAAAGCCTGGACGACACCAGACGTGGATCTGATGGTGTCAGCAATGAACTTCCGGCTTCCCTCTACTTCTCCTAATTCGGGACCCACAATCCTTAGGACAAGATGCCCTTTCCAGGCCATGGAGGTTTCACCTAGTGCACATCTTTCCACCAATCTCTCTAATTCTAAGGGTTCTCCTGAAGATACAATTCAAAGCGGGGGCAATAATAGCTGTGCTCTTTTGGCTGAGCCAGCCTTGGTTTCCCCTTGTATAGAGGATGAGGCTAGAACAATCAATTCCACTCCCAGTTTGTTTGGATCTCCTGGTTCAGAATGGGGTGTTCCATCTGAACCCCCCGAGACTGAAATTAATGGCTTGGAAGTTGAGTGGTGCTCTCTAAGACATCTGGAGCTGTCAAAGGGTGTAGTTGACATCTTGTTGCAAGCTAGGAAAAAGTCAATTATTTCGACCTTCCATCGGGCATAGAAAGCCTTTTTTGGGGCTCTCTTCTGGCAAAAACTGAAATGTTTCAACTCCCTCGGTATCTAATGTTCTTAAATTCCTGCAAAACAGTTTAAAGTGGCCTGGCTTATAATTAGTGTCAAATTCAAGTTTCAGTCCTCTCGGCCATGGCAAGTAAAAATAGGCCTTTAACCCTTTGGTCATTCTTTTTCTGAAGGCAACAATGAGGATTAGATCACTAGTGGGAATTTGTCACTTGGCTTAAATGCCTTGATGGCACCACCATTTTATCTGATAACTTTGTGTTCCTTATTCCATTTGGCTCTGAAGAGATATTTCCTGATGGCGATTGCTACCACAAGGAGAGTATCTGACATGTATGCTTTTTTTAGCTAGAGAGCCATATTGCTAGATCCTCCAAGACAGGTCTCATATTTCTTCCAAAGTTTCAACTCTGTTCCATATAAGTTGGAAGTCCGTACTTTCACCTTTCCTGGAAGATGGGTCAGAGGATAAGTGGAAGAAGTTAGATCTGGTTCATTCACTTTCAGTATATCTGAAATGCATGGAGGACATCTGTGAACAAGATAGTCTTTATACCTTCCATCAAGGTCCAAGGAAGGGCTTCACTACCCAAGGTCATGTCTTTGTGGATTGTCAAGACCATTCAGATTGCCTACAAAGTCCTAGGCTTGCCGCCACCTTTGGAAGTGAGAGCTAATTCAATGACAAGCATCTCAATCTCATGGGCAGCATAGGCTAAAGTGTCAGCAAAGGTGATTTGCATGGCAGCAAGCTGGAGCACAGAAAATGCATTTATTTGCCACCAAAGTCTTTTTTAGATCTACAGTCATTGCTGTCAGTAATAGAGGTTTATATGCAGCATTCAGTTTGTTTGTGTCTTGTTTTTTCCCCTCAATTTGTTCCTTTTAGCATTGCTTGGTACATCCCGTGTTAGGCTGACATGGGGCGGTCCAGGAATAGGGAAAATTGTATTCCATTCTTATCACAATTTTCCTGTCCTGGATCCTCCACATGTCAGATGGGGATTCCCACCCAGTCTCCGTCGTGAGGAGTGATATGTTGAACGCTGAGTGAGGGGAGATAGCTGCTCTTATGGGCTAGGAAAGAGGTTGTCTCCTGGAGGGGTCAGAGAAGGCAGAGCCGACCCGTGGTAGGCTGACATGGGGAGGATACAGGAAAGGAAAATTACGATAAGAATGGAATACAATTTTCTCTAATAAATATATACAGTATATAAACACACACACACAATACTGCCAAAAGTTTTGGGACGCCTGCCTTTACATGCACATGAACTTTAGTGGCATCCCAGTCTTAGTTTGAGGGGTTTAATAATGAGTTGGCCCACCCTTTGCTACTATATCAGCTTCAGCTCTTCTGGGAAGGCTGTCCACAAGGAGTGTGTCTATGGGAATGTTTGATCATTCTTCCAGCAGTGCAGAGGTGAGGCAATGATGTCGGACAAGAAGGCCTGGCTCATAGTCTCCTCTCTAATTCATCCCAAAGGTGTTCCATTGGGTTGAGGTCATGACTCTGTGCAGGCCAGTCAAGTGCCTCCACCCCAAACTCGCTCATCCATGTCTTTATGGACCTTACTTTGTGCACTCGTGCGCAGTCATGTTGGAATAGAAAGGGGCCATCTCCAAACTGTTCTTACAAAGTTGGGAGCAGGAAATTGTCCAAAATGTCTTGGTATACTGATGCCTTAGGAGTTTCCTCACTGGAAACCCAACCCCTGAAATGCAACCCCACACCATAATCCCCCCTCCACCAAACTTTACACTTAGCACAATGCAGTCAGGCAAGTACCGTTCTACTGGCAACCGCCAAACCCAGACATGGCCATTGGATTGCCAGACAGAGAAGCGTGATTCATCACTCCAGAGAACACGTCTCCACTGCTCTAGAGTCCAGTGGTGGAGTGCTTTCATCACTGAATCTGATGCTTTGCATTGCACTTGGTGATGTAAGACTTGGATGCAGCTGCTCGGCCATGGAAACACATTCCATGAAGCTCTCTATGCACTGTTGTTGTGCTAATCTGAAGGCCAGATGAAGTTTGGAGGTCTTTAGCTATTGATTCTGCAGACAGTTGGTGACTTCTGCGCACTGTGCGCTTCAGCATGCGCTGACTCCTCTCTGTAATTTTATGTGGCCTACCACTTTGTGGTTCAGCTTCTGTTGTTTCCATTTGCTTCCATTTTTTTATAATACCACTAACAGTTGACTGTGGAATATTTAGTAGCAAGGAAGTTTCATGGATAGACTTATTGCACAGGTGGCAACCTATCACGGTAACACGCTTGAATTCACTGAGCTCCTGAGAGCGACCCATTCTTTCACAAATGTTTGTAGAAGCAGTCTGCATGCCTAGGTATTGATTTTATACACCTGTGGCCATGGTGGTGATTGGAACACCTGAATCCAATGATTTGGAGGGGTGTCCCAATACTTTTGGCAATGTAGTGTATATACAGTGCTCAGCATAAATGAGTATACCCCAACAGATTTATCAGAAAACCTTTACTTTTCTTTCAGAATCAACATGTTCTGTGGGACACTATAAAACAAACTACTCCTACAAATGCAGGCCATTGATTGCAAGACTTGTTAATTTGCACACACAAAAAGTATTTTTCCTAACAAATTCATTCAAGACCATGTTGCAAAAATGAATACACCCCAATGAAAGTCTTAGGAGCAAAGCTAAATTTTAGACAACAAAATACTAATTAACAAGAATTTAACTACAGGTAAGTCTAATTATTCATTAAACAGGTGTCCAGCAGACAGTTGATTATAAAAGGGCATTATTTAACAAAGAAAACCTCTTCCCATTTCATGCTGTCAGCAATGGCACCACATGGATAAACCCACTAAGCAACTTATTCACTCCCTGGTTATCTCTCGCCTTGACTATTGTAACTCCCTCCTCATTGGCCTACCTCATCGCAGGCTATCCTCTCTTCAGTCTATCATGAATGCTGCTGCCAGACTCATCTACTTTACTAACCGTTACATATCTGCCACCCCTCTCTGCCAATCCCTCCACTGGCTTCCCATTGCCCAATGGATAAAATTCAAAACATTAACAACATATAAAGCCATTTATAACTCTGCCCCAAAATACATCACCAATATTGTCTCCAATTATCAACCAAACCGTACTCTCCGCTCCTCGCACGACCTCCTGCTCTCTAGCTCCCTTGTCTCCTCCTCCCATGCTCATCTCCAGGACTTCTCCAGAGCTTCTCCCATCTTCTGGAACTCTCTACCCCAATTTATCAGACTTTGCCTACTCTTCTCACTTTTAGGCGATCTCTGAAAACCTATCTCTTCAGGGAAGCCTATCCTGCCCTCAGCTAATAATGGAATTTTCTACTCCTCCTACCAGTCCATCCCCCACAGTTACTACCTTTTAGACCACTAGCCCCTCCCTCTTAAATTGTAAGCTCCAAGGAGCAGGGCCCCCCCTAACCCTTTTGTATTGAACTGTATTGTTTCTGTATTGTCTCCCGTTATATTGTAAAGTGCTGAGTAAACTGTTGGCGCTATATAATTCCTGTGTAATAATAATAATAATGGAAGAGAAATGTCACAAGGCCTGAGAAAGAAAATAATTTCTTTTCACAAGAAAAGTGAAGGCTACAAGATCAGCAAAGATTTACTTATCGGTCAGAATACTGTAGCAAAAGTGATACAAAAATTTAACAACTGCAACCATCTCAAAGAGATGTCCAGGCAGTCCATGGAAGTTAACACCTCAACAGGAGCATCTTCTAATGAGAAGGGATGAAGAAAATCACCATGCAAGTTCACTGTAGTTAGCTAAAGAAGTAGAAAGCCAAACTGGGGGGATTGTTTCCCATGACAAAATACAGCATACACTGCAGAGGTATGGTATGCATGGGTGTCGTCCATGAAGCAAGCCTTTCCTAAAGCCCATGCACAAAAAAGCCCGGCTAGAATTTGCCAGGCCCGATGCTGAAAAAGAAGAAGACTACTGGGACTCTGGAGTGGTGGGATGATGCCTTCAAAACTGTATGGTGTCACAAAGGTGAGGAGTACAAAGGAAAAAGCATGGTGCCTACAATGAAACATGGTGGTGGCAGTATCCTTCTGTGGGGCTGCATGAGTGCTGCTGGTGTCGCAATCTGCATTTCATTGATGGTATCATGAATTGATGTACTGCTCTATATTGAAAGAGAAGATGCTACCATCACTCCGTGCCCTTGGTCCTTTGGTGCACTTTTCCAACATTACGATGATCCAAAACACACATCCAAGTTCACTGTTGCATTTCTGAAGGGTGAAAGTGATTCAGTGGCCAAGTATTTCTTCTGATCTGAACCCAGTCGAACACCTATGGGGAATTCTGAAGAGACAAGTTGAGCATCACTCTCCATCCAGCATCCAGGCTCTAAAAGAGGTCATTCATGAAGAATGGAAAAAGAGAGATGTTGCAATATGTTGCCAACTTGTTCATTCCATGCCTAGAAGACTTGGTGCTGTCCTTACAAATCATGGAGGTCATACAAAATACTACATGTAGTAGTTTTTGTTGTGGGGTTTATTCATTTTTGCATCAGCTAATTTGAGGAAAAAAGATTTTGTAATCTAAGTTACATTATTACCCTTACTTTCATGCAGGGTATTGAATTAAAATTCAAGGAGGTCCAGTCACTAAAATTTTCTGCTGGCCGAGGTCTGACTAGAGTGTACCCATCAGCATGCCCCCTTACATTAGGTGTCGCCATCAGAGTGCAACTTTACATCATGTATTCCCATCACATCAGGTGTGCCCATCAGAGTGCCCCTTTACTTTAGGTATCCCCATCACATTGCCACCTTACATCAGGTATTCCCGTCAGAGTGCCCCCTTACACTCAAAGTACCCCTTTCTATCATATTTCTTCATCAGAGTGCCCCTTTACATCATATTCCCCATCACAGTGCCCCTTTCCATCATATGTGTCCATCATAGTGCCCCTTCCACAGTATGTGCCCATTTGTGCCCCCTTAACATAAAATGTGCCTTTCAGAGTGACCCTTAACATAAAATAAGGGGCATGCTGAAGGGTACATTTTATGTTGAGGGGCACTCTGATGGGCACATTTATATTAAGGGGCACTCTGATGGATACATTTTATGTTAAGGGCACTCTGATGGGCACATTCTATGTTGTGCCCATCAGAGTGCACCTTAACATTAAATGTGCCTGTCAGAGTGCCCTTTAACATGAAATAAATCCATCAGAGTGCCCCTTAATATAAATGTGCCAATCAGAGTGCTCTGTAATATAAATGTGCCCATCAGAGTGCCCCTTAACATAAAATGTGCCCATCAGAGTTCTCCTTAACTTAAAATAAGGGGGAATGCTGATGGGCACATTTTATGTTGAGGGGCACTTAAGGGGCACTCTGATGGGCACATTCTATGTTGTGCCCATCAGAGTGCCCCTTAACATTCAATGTGCCCATCAGAGTGCCCCTGTAAGACTACACCCTACCTTGAGGGCAGACAGGAGCTGTGCCAGGATCCTTGGTGGACGCTTGTGTACAGGCAGGGAGCGGGAGCCAGAGAGACAGTGAGCTGAAAGGGGCAGGGTGCACACGTGATGTCATTTCATGTAATGAGCTTAACAAATGTTCTACAAAACTCAGTTTTGTCAACATTTTGGAAATTGTTCTTGTGTTCATTGAGATATTGAATAAAATAAGTGGTGTATTTATTTATGCTGAGCACTGTATATACTGCTCAAACAAATTAAAGGAACACTTTGAAAACACATCAGATCTCAATGAGGAAAATATCATGCTTGATATCTATACTGATATGGACTGGGTAATGTGTTAGGAATGTAAGGATGCCCCATCGTTTGATGGAAATGAAAATTATCAACCTACTGATGACTGAATTCAAAGACACCCTGAAAATCAAAGTGAAAAAATGATGCAGCAGGCTAGTCCATTTTGCTGAAATTTCATTGCAGCAACTCAAAATGGTACTCAGTAGTTTGTATGGTCCCCATGTGCTTGTATGCATGCCTGACATTGCGCAACCTGGTCCCCTCTTGCACAAAGGAGCAGATATTGGTCCTGCTGATGGGTTAAGGACCTTCTATGGCCCAGTCCAGCTCTCCTAGAGTAATTGCTTGTCTCCTGTAATCTCTTCCATGCTCTTGAGATTGTGCTGGGAGACACAGCAAACCTTCTGGCAATGGCATGTATTGATGTGCCATGCTGGAGGAGTTGGACTGCCTGTGCAAGCTCTGTAGGGTCCAGGTATCGCCTCATGCTACCAGTAGTGACACTGACCCAAGCCAAATGCAAAAACTAGTGAAAACAGTCAGAAAAGATGAGTAGGGAAAAAATGTCAATGGCCCCCACCTGTAAAACCATTCCTGTTTTGCAGGTCGTCTCATTGTTGCCCATCTAGCGCACCTGTTGTTAATTTCATTAACACCAAAGCAGCTGAAACTGATTAACAACCCCCTCTGCTACTTAACTGACCAGATCAATATTCCAGGAATTTAATTGACTTGATGCTATACTCTGATAAAAAAGTGTTCCTTTTTTTTTTTAGCAGGATATATAGAGGGATGTGGTCAGGAAGGGGCGCAGTGAAGAAGTTTTGCCTAAAAGCCAAAGGCCAGCCCTGGGAAGGGACATAAATATAGTATATTATAAAGGGACAACTTGGAGCTGTGTGGATGGGTGAGAGAAAAATCAGAATAACTTGATTTTTTTTTCCACCTAATTTAACCCCACAGATACAGACAACCTCCAATGACAGGCCAAGTCAAGCCAGTGCACCACAGCAAACTATTTGCACAGCTATTTTAAGTGCTTCAAAATCAAAATTGATTCTAAGGAACACCAGCGTTTTATTTCATTCTTTGAAATGTCCTTGCCACTTGTTTTGTCAACCCTGCTGTCTGTGAAACCCTTATTGATGTGGCTGATGATAATATTTAGAAACTGTTTAAAAAGGCAGAGGAGTATGCCATGACAAAATTCACACTGCCCCACCCACACACAAGATGAAGATCTGTTTGAAGATGATACAGAAGAGGAGAATATTGAAAAATCAAAGGAAGAAGCATCATCCACATCAAAGCAGCCAGTCTCAGTTTCTCTCAAAACACAGTAGAAGACCCAGACAGAGGACATCCCCAAACAGCATAGTGTAGAAGATCAGAAAATAAAAGGAAGATCTTTTGCAGAAGCCTGTCACTGATGACACCGGAATAGATTTTGTCTGGCAAAGAATGACACTTTTTATCACCAGTTAAAACCTTTTGCAGTAGACCTGTTGGCTATGCCAGGTTCTCAAGCCTTTGCAGAGAGGGTATTCAGTGTCACAGGTGACCTCTCTAGAGGCAAGTGGAATAGAGCAAGGGTTGTGCCAGCACTTAGCATGAAGTGCTTTCCTAAAAATGAATCAAACCAAATAGAAGTGTTTTATTCTCCAGTCATTTATAACACAAGAAGTTTACCTAAAGACTTGTGGGTTGTGACTATTGCTGTAGGAAGAATTAAAAATTCAACAGTTCTAATTGTCAAATAAATTCTTAGAAAAATGCTCCTCTCTTAGCATTGACAAGTTTGACAATAGAGGTAAATATCACGCTAATGAAAAGAAAAACAGACCATTAAATTTGAATTAGAAGCATATTGTTGCTGAATGCTGTCAATAGAAGTGAATAGTATTCACTGCAAGTGACAGCATTTCCTAAACCTATACACAGGGCCAGATTTATAATTAGGCAGAGTAGGCAGGCATGTGCCTACAAGCGCCCTCCATAGAGGGGCGCTGTGCTGGTGTCTTGAAGGCACCTGCAGAGTGCCCCTCTATGGAAGGCACTTGTGGGCACGTGCCTACTCTGCCAAAATGAATTATACATCCGGCCCTGTGTATAGGTTTAGGAAATGCTGTCAATTGCAGTGAATACTATTCACTACTATTGACAGCATTCAGCAACAATATGCTTCTAACTGAAAGTTACTGATTTATTTTTATTTTTCATTAGTGTGATATTTACCTCTATTGCTTGGGAATGCGGAGAGAGGTGTTAATAAAAAGTGATTGTTATAAACCACACACTAATGATATTGTAGGCTGTGTCCTTTCTCTTTAAATCAGAATTAGAACTGTTGAAATAATAAACCGTGAACAGTAAACTGATTCTCATTATAGAAATAAACATGCAAAATACCCCTGGGCCCCTAGTTATGCTGTGCCTGTGCTTGTAGTTGTAGCTGTAGAAATGTTTTGTTGTATTCAGTTACTTGAACTGTACTTCTGTCAAAAAAATCAATATTCTTGCAACAGGGGCGGACTGGGCATTCTAGCACTCGGGCACTGCCCGAAGGCCCAGAGTCAGTAGGGGGCCCCATGAGATGCCCCTGGTACCTTTCATAGGCTCTTTTGGGTGTGGTTTGAGTTTGGGCGAGGACACAGGGGCCCCTTGATCCCCTATTGCCCGGGGGCCCCATGAGTTGTCAGTCTGCCCCTGGTAACGAAACTTGGTTTTATTTATAAAGACATTATATAATGGTTTAATCTGTGTCTGTATTTTGTTCAAACCTTAATAACATAAATAATAACATGTTAATCATTTTTTTACTCCAGGAGTATACACTGTGTGCACAATTATTAGGCAAGTTGTTTTTTTGAGGATACATTTCATTATTGAACAACTACAGTGCTCTCGGTCAATCCAAAGTGTTAATAAATCTCAAACCTGAACATTTAAGAAAGTAAAAGTGAGGTTTTGGCTTTCTTAGGAGAATATATATGTGAGCACAATTATTGGGAAACTATTAGTGTGCACAATTATTATGCAACTAAATGAAAAACAAACATTTTCCCATCTTACTTGTTTATTTTCATCTGTTAAAGCGAGAATAATAAACAACAATTTACAAATAAACATTTCTGACATTTAAAAAAAAAAAAAAAAAAAGAAAATCAGTGACCATTGTAGCCTTTTCAATAACAGTCAGAAGCCTTTCTTTCATGGAGTCTGTCAGTTTCTTGATCTGTTGACGGTCAAAGCAGCAACTACAGCCTCCCACACACAGCTCAGAAGGGTGTACTGTTTTGCATCACCGTAAATCTCCCGTTTAAGAAGGGCCCACAATTTCTCAATAGGGTTTAGGTCAGGTGAGGCAGGAGACCATGTCATTATTCTTTCATCTTTAACCGCTTAAGGACCACCCTATAGCAGATATACTGGACGGCGCCTGTGCGCAGGTTTACGTATATATACGTCATTCTGCAGCTGCGGATGTCAATCACCGGATCCCGGCCGGTAATTACCCACCGGAGCCCAGTGATTACTGAGCATCTCCGACGGGGAGGAAGACTGTTTTGTTTACAAACAGTCTTCTTCACTGTCCGCTCGAGCACACTGCTCGGGATGGCTGTGCACAGTACAGCCATCCCGATCAGTGTGCTTACAGTGAAGAACACCCCCCCCCGCACCCAGTAAACACTCCCAGCACACAGTTAACTCTTTGATCGCCCCTCTCATTAACCCCTTCCTGCCCAGTGCCATTAGTACAGTGTCAGTGCTTTTTTTTAGCACTGATCACTGTATTGGTGTCACTGGGGTGTCAGTGACACCAAGTTAGTTACCCCCCAATGTCAGAATGCCCACCACAATCCCGCTAAAAGTCGCTGATCGCCGCCATTACTAGTTAAAAAAAAAAATCCCATTATTTATACCGCCATTTGTAAACACTATAACTTTCACGTAAACCAATTAATTTACATATATTGGGATATTTTTTTTAGCAAAGACATGTAGTAGAATACATTTTGGCCTAAATTTATGATGAAATTGGATTTTGTAATAGCAAAAAGTCCAAAATACATTTTTTTCACAAAATTGACGGTCTTTTTTTGCTTATAGTGCAAAAAACAAAAATCGCACAGACGATGAAATACCAACGAAAGAAAGCTCAATTTGTGGCAAAAAAGGACGTAAATTTAATTTGGGTGCAGCGTTGCGTGACCGTGCAACTGTCAGTTAAAGTAACGCAGCACTGTAACGCAAAAAATGGCCTAGGCATAAAGGGGGGTAAATCCTCAGGAGGGCAAGTGGTTAAGGCCTTTACTGGCTAGCCTCAAAGTGGTGTACTTCGATTCGTGTGATGGAGCATTGTCCTGCATAAATATTATGGTCTTCTTGAAAGATGCAGACTTTTTCCTGTACCACTGCTTGAGGAAAGTGTCTTCTAAAAACTGGCAGAAGGTTTCATGTTTGATGTTGAGTCCATCTTTATCCAAAAAGGTGCAACTAGCTCATCTTTAATAATACCAGCCCATACCAGTACCCCACCTCGACCTTGCTGGCATCTGAGTCGAAGTGGAGCTCTGTGCCCGTTATTGATCCAGCCACAGGCCCATCCACCTGGTCCGAAAAGAGTCACTCTCATCTCATCATTCCATAAAACCTTTGAAAAATCTGTCTTCAGATATTTCTTGGGCCAGTCTTGACGTTTCAACTTACGTGTCTTATTCAGTGGTGGTCGGGTTTCAGCCTTCCTTACCTTGGCCATGTCTCTGAGCACTGAACACCTTGTACTTCTGGGCCCTCCAGGTTGGTTGCAGTTCCTGAAGATGGCAGCACTTGAGGATAATGGGTTCCTGGTAGCTTCATGTTTGATTCTTCTCAAATCTTTGGCAGTTAATTTGCGTCTTTTTTTTCTCAACACACTTCTTGCGACCCTGTTGACTATTTGCAACAAAACGTTGATGGTTCTGTGATCACACCCCACAATCTTAGCAATTTCAAGAGTGCTACATCCCTCTGAAAGACTTTTTACAATTTTTAACTTAGTTAAATCTCTTTTTTAGGCCCATTTTTCCTAAGGAAAGGAAGCTGCGTATTAATTATGCACACTTTTGGGTGTTGATCTCCTCCCTCATTACACAAATACACATCACCTGATATGCTTAAATCCAATTAGCATCCAGGTTTTTATAGCTAGGAGTTGAACAATATGCATAAAAATGATGATTTGGTCAAAATGCTCACTTGCCTAAAAATCGTGCACACAGTGTACAGTGAATAACGAACCTTATTCAATCAGCGCAGTCTATTACACGTGGCAACAATTGCATATAACAATTAAAATGGTATGAAAACAATATAAAACAAACCCACCCCCTTATTGCTTGCTGAACATAGATAAAGTGAATCTCGCATCACTCTCAATAGATGTTCCTCATAAGAAAGTGCAGCACAACTCCCTACTTCCTGATGGCTCCATGTCAGCACAGCTGGGTGAGGCCCCGGGTGAGGCCCCGCCCACCCCCAGCCTGATCATGATGTAACTCAATAAATTTTTGACCCACCTCCGCCTAGGCATTCCTTTTCTTCCTCTTGCAATCAGGACTGGTGGCGTCTCCCCTCCCAGCTGGTCTAATGGCTGGCTGTCCGTCCAGAATTGCTCTCAATGTTGGATGCGGTCCCTCTACTCCTTTGCTAACAGCAGTTTGACCAGGGAGCCCCATTGTTGGTCCTCGGGGCGGCATCAGTACTGCCGGCTATGGGGTATTACATCAGTGGGGGTTCCTTGACAGCTGCTGGCATGGCTAAACGTCCATGGTGGCTGCTAGGGATGATGGCGGTAAATAGAGAGCTGCGACCACTGCTAAGGGGAGCGGTGTTGATCCCCCAGGTTCTTACCAGCGCCGCTGAGCATGCGCGGGACTGCTCAGTCAATCAGGAGAAGGGAGCCAACATTTAAAGATGCTTCTGGCTGAAGCATCTGGCTTCTATGTGATTGTGTGCTCCTGCAGCCTGCCTGTGCCTGGTATTCCCTCTCTCTCCTCCAGGCATGCTTTGCACCTGCAAGGCTGTGCTCCTGTAGTTCTATCTGCTGTATTGCTCTGCTTCATGCTTTTGTTTTTTTCTTTCTTTTTTATAACATGCCTACCCCCTCTAAAGACCAGCACTCTTAAAGAAGGTAGGGGAGATGTCGTCAGATGCGTATATTCTTTTTGTTGTCCTTTGTGTCAATGACTAATTTTTTCTTTTTGTCTATGCTGCCCCAGCTCCTCGGGCCTTGGTCATGATCCTTCCCAATGATCAGAAGAAAGAAGCTCAGAAAGGAGAAGGAGTCGGTCATCTACATGGGAGGACCAACATTCCCAGAGGAGGATGCTGGGCATACCCTAGAACAGCCATGCCAGGCAAGACAGCTTGTGAGATTTGCTTCAAAGAAGCAACCAAACACCAAGAACTGGATAAGGTGGAGATGGTATCTCTAATGAAGCAGACATTTGAGGAGACGCTAAAGGCGTTTGCATTGCAGTCGTAGGCTTCAGCCGCTCGAGTTCCGTCCACCTCACGCTCCTTGTCTCCACAGATGCCGCCAGCTAGTCAGGTGATTCCAGAGGCCCAGGAACCTTTGGCCTCAGACGCTGTTTCCTTTGGAGGAGGTAAAGGGCTGCAATGACTTGGTCCAGCCTTTCGTGAAAGAGATTAAGCAGGCTCTGCTTTGGAAAGATGCAGAAGAAGCAGAGGAAGTTTTTCACGAAGATGAAAAAGGAGGGAGTCAATTTCCCGTTCATGGAAGCAATTCAGGACATAAATACTGATGAGTGGAACCAAGCGGATAAGAAAATCACTTTTAAGAATCGGTTTGCAAAGCTATACCCCTTCAAGTCTGAGAGTATTAAAAGTTTGGAGGAGCCTCCAGTGGTGGGCACAGCACTTATGCGCCTCGCTAGACACGTAACCCTTCCGCTTGATGACGCAGTAACATTCAGGGATGTGTTGGATAGAAGAGTGGATGTGGATCTTAAAAAGATCTGCACACTTGCTGGTGGGGTGTGTAGACCTTCTATGGCTTTGGTGGCTATTTAAAAGGCCATGGAGTCTTGGGTTTAGAAGTTAGAAGTGGCAGTAGGAAGTGACCTGAGCAAAGCCGAGGTCTTGGCCTCCTTTGCCAATTTGAAGCTAACGGCTTCTTTTATGGTGGAGGCATCCATTGACCTAATGTTGGCCAGGATCATACTTAATGCAGTAACTGCCAGAAGAGCCCTATGGCTGAGCCTCCAAACAAGGATGGTGTAAGATACCATTTGAAGGGTAGTCCCTGTTTGGAAATAAATTAGACACTGCCATCACAAAAGCTACAGGGGGGAAGTCGGGGTTTATTCCCCAGGATCAGAGGCTGCTTCGCAGAGGGTGCCGCATACAAAAATTTGCCAAGGACCAGAGGAAGAGATGCTAAGTTTTACAGGCCAGGGAAAGAATTTTGTCATTAATGGTCTAACACGGCTGCAAACCGCAAGTCGAAGAGACCCGCTTCGTCTCTAGGATAGGAGTCCCAGAAGTCTTTTTGAATAGAGATTGGCTTCTATCAGTGGACCTCAAGGACATGTATTGCCATGTACTGGTAGCCCCAATCTGCCAGAAATTTCTATGGTTTGCAGCGGGGCAGCCTTTCTGGCCCTAGTGGCGTACCTGAGTGAAGCTTCTGTCACACCGGAAGATAACCATGGAGACACTGGAGAATTTTGGATGGTTAATCAACCGGGAGAAGAGTCACCCTGTGCCAACCCAGAACCTGGTGTACCAAGGCACAGAAGTGAACACTCAGGCAGCATCAGTGGTGTTACCGAAGGACAAGATGTCATGCATCCTGAACACGATCCCAATAGCCCAGGAGAGGCTCTACCTTCTTGCAATAGAATGTATGCGGTTATTACATACGCAGATGGGGGCACCCACAGCATACCTCTTCTGAGGGAGGTTACTCCAATTATGGAATGGGCCCAAGCCAACTTACAACTGCTAACAGCAATGTATGTGCCTGGTTGCTTGAATACCCAGGCAGATTATCTATCTAGAACGAGTTTGGACAACAAGTGGGTCCTATCACCTCAAGTTTTTCGGAGCCTAGTGGCATGTGCCTTTCACCCGGAGACAGACCTGTTTGCTTCCCCGGAGAATACCAAACTACCTCGTTTTTTTTTCTCCAGGATCAATCTCCCACAAGCTATGGGGGTGGATGTGTTGACCGTGGTATAGAATTTCAAGACTGCATACGCTTTCCCCCCAATTCCAGTGATTCTCAGCTAGCTGCGCAGAATACACCAGGAGAGGGTGACGGTTCTGTCAGTAATACCGGATTGACCGAAGAAACCCTGGTACCCACCACTCCATTCATTGAACATCAGAGAACCATACCCTCTGCCAGTGACATTGGATCTGCTCATGCAGGTGCTCATTCGGCACCCCGTTCTGGAGAAGCTCAGCCTGACGGCCTGGGTTTTGAAAGGCAAAGTCTGATCAATCTAGGATACTCGGCTAAGGTCACAGATTCCTCGATGAGAGCCAGAAAGGACAGCACCAACACAGCCTATAGCAGGATATGGAGCAAGTTCTTGGAATTTGCAAACAGGCATGGCTTTGCGCCAGATAACCCGAGAGTCTGCCACTTATTAGAATTCCTCCAGGCAAGGCTGGATATGGGTCGGTCTGTGAGTACTCTGAAGGCTCCCATTTCTGCCCTCTTGGCTTTTACAGGACACTTTAGTGGTTCAATTCTTTAAGGCAGCTATCCGCCAAAGACCTTCCGAGCCTCTGGTGTTGGACTTCCTCGCATCGGACACCGTCAATCATCTTGTCTCACTATGGCATCTTTTTCTGAAAACAACATTTCTCGTGGCAATAACATCAGCCAGAAGAGTTTCGGAACAGGCAGCATTAGGGTTTTCTTTTGTTCTTTCCATAGAGGGTCGTGCTTAGACCAATGCTAAGATTTGTACCCAAAGTTGCCATCAGGTTTCACATAATGCAAGATATTACACTCCCGGTGCTCCATTCGGAAAATTCCCAGGACCCAAGTCCACTGGATGTTGGGCATTCATTGAGAGACTATGTCGACGCTACTGCCGAGCTCAGGAAGTCAGATCTTTTCACCATTACTAACAGTGCACAGAAAGACTCGAGAGCTTCTAGTAATCGCTACATGAATGGTCAAGACCATCTCTTTAGCTTACAGAATGAGAGGGTTGCCTGTGCCTGAGGGGGTTACAGCGCATTCCACTAGAGGGGTTTCAACCTCTTGGGCAGCAGTGGGCTGAGTTTCCATGGAAATAATTTGCAAAGCGGCTACATGGTCTTCTGTTCATACCTTCATGACTCATTATTGTATAGAACTTGCGGCTTTGAATACTGCTGATCTTGGCAGGGGTGTCTTGGTCTCTGCTTCCAGTCAAAATTAAATTGGTTTTGCATTACCCTCCCATCTGTAGCTAGTTAAATCAAAGCTGTGCTGACATGGAGCCATAAGGAAAATGGAATTCAAATACTTACCGTAATTTTCCTTTCCTGACGAGCTCCATGGCAGCACAAATCCCACCCAGTTTGGTAGTATGAGTTACAGAACGCCTAGGCTGAGGTGGGTCAAAAATTTATTGAGTGACGTCCTGATCAGGCAGGGGGTGGGCGGGGCCTCACCCAGCTGTGCTGCCATGGAGCTTGTCAGGAAAGGAAAATTACGGTATTTGAATTCCATTTTCCGTTATTCACCCGCCTACCTAAACTCTTCCCCAGCTCTAGGTCCGTACGGAGTTACAGACCTACCATTATAAACTGGAAAAAATAAACAATGAATTACAAGTGCCGTGACATCTGTTCCATGGAGTTCTGAGAGTCCAAACCTCCACAGATCCCTGTGAATGGATGGTGCGTCTGTGCTCATTCCCAAAGTGAGGCTGAAAGTTGCTTAAAGCTGGTTAAAGGTTTTGCAAATAGTTTGGGAGACATTTTGCAAATTAAAGTAACTGTAAACCCTCACATATACCCAGTGGAGTGACTGGACTGCACGGATGATGCACGGAGATGAAACATATCTTCCTGCATAAGTTGTACCTGTTTATCTATAGCTATATTTCCCCTACATCCATTCAAAGTGCAGAATTTACACAGGATCTCTCAGCTCTAAAGAGAATGGGGGAGAAGAGCTGGAGTTACATCAGTGAAGAGAGCTCTGAGAGCTGATTGGAGGGAGAAGACAGACAGGAACAGAGCTGAGGCTGCCAATCACAGGCTGTGCTCTCTTCTGTCACCATTTTTCTCTTGGTGTCAGAAAAACATGTCAGAAGGGACTCCTGCAGATAGCAGAAGAACTAGGATGCAGACAGAAATGACACTGAGTGCTCTGGATTGAGACAAAGACACACTATAGAGGGATGTGCTTTGTTCATATTTCATATCTGAGGTTTACAACCACTTTAAATCAGGCTGCCTCTCCCTCAGCATTCTATGTGACAGTTTTCCTGTGTATTTGCACCCCCTGCCTGTAATCCTAAACTGCCGATAGATTTGCACAAGTCTACCAGAGAAGTATTACTGGTGATGAGACTGATTTTCACAATAATTAGAGCAATCTTTAGTGGTTGGCACTTCTGCCTTGCAGCACCAAGATCCTCACTTTGAATCTCAACCACAATACATGCATGGCGTTTGCATATCCTCCCTGTGTTTGTCGGCTATCCTCCAGGTACTTTGGTATGTGTGTAGGTCTACAATGAGGGTAGTTTCGCTGTCAGCAGAGGGCGCTCTACCGAACACTGCACACGCATAACTCCGGTTTATCCTCTATGGATGCAGATTCCGGGATTACCATTCACAATCTGATATGAGATGAGCGGCGATGACGTCAAAGAGTTGGTGGGCGTCTCCCGTCTCGGAGCTTTACAGCTTCCCGTCCCATAAGCCTCCGCGGTGTCCTTGACTGTCATGGCGGCGGAGGGGGTTATAATGCAGGCCAAGGTGGCCAGACTTCTGAGCCGGAGGTTTGGGAAGCCGATTCTGGTCCCCAAAAAGCCGCTGGAGCTCACGGATAGGGTGTCCAACCGGAAGGCGAAGATAGCAGGTGAGAGGGGACACTGTCTGCATTATGACACGGAGTAATGTCCAGACATCACATTGCATATGTGCGACCGCACCGTCCGCCCTACACCCCCATCTGTGTACATGTGACCGCACCGTCCGCCCTCCACCCCCCATCTGTGTACGTGCCACCGCCCCGTCCGCCCTCCACCCCCCATCTGTGTACGTGCCACCGCCCCGTCCGCCCTCCACCCCCCATCTGTGTACGTGCCACCGCCCCGTCCGCCCTCCACCCCCCATCTGTGTACGTGCCACCGCCCCGTCCGCCCTCCACCCCCCATCTGTGTACGTGCCACCGCGCCGTCCGCCCTCCACCCCCCATCTGTGTACGTGCCACCGCGCCGTCCGCCCTCCACCCCCCCATCTGTGTACGTGCCACCGCGCCGTCCGCCCTCCACCCCCCCATCTGTGTACGTGCCACCGCGCCGTCCGCCCTCCACCCCCCCATCTGTGTACGTGCCACCGCGCCGTCCGTCCTCCACCCCCCCATCTGTGTACGTGCCACCGCGCCGTCCGCCCTCCACCCCCCCATCTGTGTACGTGCCACCGCGCCGTCCGCCCTCCACCCCCCCATCTGTGTACGTGCCACCGCGCCGTCCGCCCTCCACCCCCCCATCTGTGTACGTGCCACCGCGCCGTCCGCCCTCCACCCCCCCATCTGTGTACGTGCCACCGCGCCGTCCGCCCTCCACCCCCCCATCTGTGTACGTGCCACCGCGCCGTCCGCCCTCCACCCCCCCATCTGTGTACGTGCCACCGCGCCGTCCGCCCTCCACCCCCCCATCTGTGTACGTGCCACCGCGCCGTCCGCCCTCCACCCCCCCATCTGTGTACGTGCCACCGCGCCGTCCGCCCTCCACCCCCCATCTGTGTACGTGCCACCGCGCCGTCCGCCCTCCACCCCCCATCTGTGTACGTGCCACCGCGTCGTCCGCCCTCCACCCCCCAGTGATCGTCCCTGGATGTGAGAAGTTGTGTCTAGGGCCAATCGTTTGCATGTGATTGCTGCGTGAGCGGTGAGGGCGAGATTAGCTATGCCAGCTGGCAGTTTCCCATTACTTTCAGTGGGGCTGCTAATCTCAGTAACCCCCACTGGGATACTCCCATCTAATCACAACCTGGGTGCATTTGCATGTGTGAATATACCGTTCAAGCTTGGTTCATATGTGCAGGTGGTGCTGCTGCGCATCTGCACGAAAATCCGTGCAGCCGCACAGAGAAATGCGGACCCGTGGCCGGGTGGCATTAGTTCTAATGGGCACACTGCACGCACTGGAAAATGCAACTGTACTGGGAACCGAGGTTTGTTTTTTGCATTTTCCAAAATAAGTGCAGGGACTTCTTCCCTGCGTGTCACTGGGCATGGGAGTCCATTCAAATGCTGCTCTCATGCCTGCGCAAAACGCGGCCCTCACGGCCGCATATATGTGAACCAGGGCTAAAGGAAAACTGTGAGCAGTACATGAGTGACCTCACCAAATCTCTCCAGATCTTCTGAGACCCGCAGTCAGAGGCACAGTGCCTTACATCTCGCACTGCAGATTTACAGCTACAGGGTTGTAGGTACAGGAGTGTGTAATGTGTCTGTGATTTAATTTTGTCTTCTGTCACACAGAGGCATCCTGTCTAAGTGAGATGGCAGTATTGATGGCATGCTGGAAAGAAAATACTTTCAGTGACAAAATCTGTTCTAATGAAATCAATATTTTTTACAAGTGTGTGGCACAAGCACAGGTACATAGTTTATTTTCTGCATATGTTTTTTAACTTTATATTGACTCAAATTTTTTTGCCTTTTGTTCCTAAATATTTTATTGTGTTATTGGCCGCAAAAATTAGGCTTTCCATTGTTTTCTGTCCCAGTGACCATGATCACCAGAGCAAATGGAGAGGGCAGATCTACCCAGAAGGGACACAACTTGATAGGCTTCTTACTGTTCCGTACTCTGAGACTAAAGAAAAATGTTTTAGTTATATATATGCTCTAAACCCAACTCCAGCTTTGTACAGAGCAGGGAAATGATAGAACCTCTGCCATGTTTTGCTGTCTAAAAATGTTGCCATTTTTCAGTAACATTGGGAGGGATTAGAACATCTTTCTATCAGAAGGACAGGAAGTGAGGTGAAATCTCCCCAACAGAGTCATGGTCTGAAATAACAGTTTGACAGACGTACAGTATGTGCTTCTAAGTCTATCCAAAGACTTAGAAAAAAATATTCTGCGTTAAACCACGTACTAAAAATATATATTTTTTTTTATTTGTCTGTCTTCCCTTGGAGAGTATTTCCTACTTTGTCTCTGTGACACCAGTACAGGAAAATGAGGATGTGGTTGGCATTAATACAGGAAGGCACAGAAAGTCTTAAAAACCTAGAAGTTCTCAGCATTCCTCTCATTGAACTAAAATGTGTTTTTGTCTGTGCTTTTCAACTTGGGGTGGTTTTAAATAAGGAGAAGTGTCCCCAATAGAAACAAAGACCGCAATTAAAACTTGACAGGGGATATAAAGCCCAGCTGCGAGCACAATAACATTACCCCCCCGTAAAGCAATTCTAGATTCAGTTCCCACAAAAGCAACCTCAGCCCCCACTCTGCTTCCAGCACACTCTACATGCCAGAGGAAGAACAAAACTGAGAGCTGCAGGTCTCAGACACCAGCATTGTCTCTACATCCCTGTCCTCCAGGCCATTCACAATATATACAGTCCCAAGCTTCATTTTGTGAATGGCCAGGAGAACAGGGGACCAGAAACATCACCGAAGAATTGGTGTCTGAGACCTGCAGCTCTCAGTCCTGTTCTTCCTCTGACATGTAAACAGATATGTAGCATAAACTCATATAATCAGTGGATTGCTACATGCCTAAAGTGGTTGTAAAGGCTGAAGGTTTTTTAACCTTCATGCATCCTCCATGAAGGTAAAAACCTTCAGTGTGCAGCTCCTTTTTCACCCCCCCCCCCCCCAATACTTAACCGAACCTGGTCCCGATCCAGCTTTGCGCACAAGAGCAGCGGCTCTCCCAGGTCTCTGCCTCCTGAGACACTGCAGCAGGAGACATTGGCTGCTGTCTTTTACAGCCAGTGAGGGAACAGGGGGAGGGGACGTGTCTTATGAACATACACAGACCACTCAGGAGTGAGCAAAGCTTGCTCTGGGTGCACTCAGCAGGGGAAAGGGGCTAAGAACACCAGCAGGGGACCCGAGAAGAGGATTGGGGCTGTTCTTTGCAAAACCATTATTCAGAGCAGGTAAATATGACTTTTTTTTTTTTTTTTTTTTTTTTAAAGCTAAACCTTTAGTATCACTTTAAACGTGCCAATATCCCAAAGGAATCTCAACAACCTCAATATTTTATGTATGTAGCTGTGACTTTTTTAGAAGCACATTGTAGATCATTGTAAGAACATAACTGTCAAAGAAATACATGAAAATCACAAATTTCTTTGTATGACAGCAAGAATAAAACCATACATCATGACTAATTCAACAGCATTTTGTAGTCCTTGAATTAATGAATTACAATACAATGTATCACAATTTCTTCCACTATATTTCTAATAACTTTGTTCCAAATTTTTGCAGGCTGATCGAAATGCGGGTTCGCATGAAGAAGTTCCAGCAGGCCTGCTTCCAGCAGATAAAGTAAACAAATTGCTAAAGAAGTATCCAAATCGCAAACATGAGATCTAGATCTTCAACTTTTACCTTGCATTGAACTGTATGAACTTGGATGTTTCTGCTGAAAGGCAGAAGGGGACTATTCCAGCATGTTACATTTTGGGCCCTATGTGCCTTATCTTGAAACAAAAGTGAGTTATGAAGTAGCTACTGTGAGTTTTTATTATAAAGATGTTCTTAAAACCCTGAAGACCTTGTTTTTGCATTGATATACAACTTCATTGTTTTGCTCTGTATATATACATTACTTATACAATGTGAGGTTTTTCCATTTGGGTTCCAGATGTTATACTGTAATTGGTAGAGATGTATTAAAGTGATTTGTAAATCTGTTTTAAAATAAAAAATACAGATTGCACTTACCTGCTCTGTGCAATAGTATTGCACAGAGCAGCCCCAAACCTCTTTCTTCTGGGGTCTACACTCTTTGTTCTTCCTCTTCTGAGTCTGTCTCCAGAGCAAGTGCTTGTCATGAGGCAGATGTGTGGGCTGATGTACATACAGCATGGCTCTATCCCCCCCCCCCCCCCCCCCACCAATATCTCCCTCCTCACAGGATTTGACTGACAGTAGCAGGATCCGGTGGCTCCCACTGCTCTTAGCCAACTCCTGTGAGAAGGGGGAGAAGAGGTGATGCAGACAGAACAACTCTGGATCTAGCATGGATTTTGATAAGTCCTTAGGGGGGGCCTTGGGGGTTCTGCTTTTGACTTTTTTTTTTTTTTTTTTACCTTAATTCAGGAAATCCAATAAGGTAAAAAAAAAGTATTTTTGCCTTTTAAAACTACTTTAATACCATGTTTCAGATAAAAGTAAATTTTTTTTTTTCCGGTTGAGCAATTAATGTGGCAGAACCCATCTACATGAATAACATTTTAAACCTTTAATTTAAATCTGTTAAATACATTCAAGGCACATCAAAACTAAGGGCATGTTTCGCTTTAGAAAGTAGCAACAGCCTGAGTAGAAAAGCCTGCCTCCTGCCATGCTGTAGACTTTGCTCTCTGTCTGAAAACAGTGGCCTCTCTGCAGGGGTCTGATACACCCTTGTTTAACCACAGCTAAAAATGACCAATATGTAAAGCTCATGCTTTCTGCTAATTATAGAGCTTTAGCTTTTACTCGCCCAGAGAGTGCTGGACCTCTGCAAAGAGACCACTGCTTCTCTACAGAAAACTGGACAATAACAGGCTTTTCAACCTAGGATTTGGCCTAAAGAAATCATGCTGTAGGACTTGTACACCTTTTTGTTTTGATGCACCTTGAATGAATCAAGCTGATTTAAATGGGTTCACTTAGGCTCTAATTTAAACTAAGAGGACTTCCTGTGCAAATAATCAGTTTTATAGAACTGACATTGTAATAACTGGGTAAAATGAGATATTTGGTATGTGAAAAGATTCACTTCCAGTTCAAATACATGTTCAGATTTCTGTGCATCATTCCCACTTGAAAATCATAAAGTGAATGACATTATAAACCTCAATCAAATAACAATGGTGCCGCGGCTTCTGTTTTTAACACGCTTGTTCTTTCTTTGGATTTCACACTTGCCAGTCTAATAATCTTCCTTTCTGAATTCCTAACTGAATAAACCTTTTACTAGTTTATGGAATCAAGGAAGGATGACTGTTTGAGATTATGGTTGGGTGGACGATTGCCATGCTTAGTCCTATTGAGGCATTATTTCACACTGGCACTGTTGGGCAGCATAACCTTTAATGCACGAACAAGGCAAATTTGCTTTATGCCCTATGGCTTCAGTTCACAATACCATGATGTGTTGGAAAAAGTGTAGGACATGTTGCATTTTTGCACATTGGTCTGCCACAATGTAATGCATTGCTCTGCGCTGCACATAAGCTTTACAAACAAGTTGGGGAAAAAAACTGTAATGCTATTCAACATCGCATTGTAGGACTTGAGGGTTATCAGAAATATTCTGAATTGCATTGAACTCCGTTCCTTAAAAACTGTGGGTGTGGTTATATCTGGTGCCCCTAAGGAGAAACCTAGATGTAATATTTGTGGCTACAATACTGCTGTGTGTTTTTATTATTATTATTATTATTATTATTGAGAACTCCTTGGAAAATACGATTGCCAGCAATAGTATTTCTTAGCTGGAAGCAAGGGGGCAGCAACATTTTGAAACAGCAAGGGGGTGCTGCAGTAACCACACAAACAATTTTTATCTTTTTTTTTTTTTTAGATAAATAGAGCTTTATTTTGGTGGTATTTAATCACCACTGTGGTTTTTATTTTTTTGCTAAACAAATGAAAAAAGACCAAAGGGGGGAGGTTTCTTAGTTTCCGTTATAAAGTTTTGTAAATAAGTGATTTTTCTCCTTCACCTGCACTGATGGGGCTACACTGATCATCAGGGCCCTGATGATCAATGTAGATCTCTTATGTGCTGTTGGCAAGCGGAGAGGACTGCCCATAACCCTCATTTCCCGTTTACACTGTGATTGGACCCAGCTGATCACATGGTAGTAGGTTGCTCTGATTGGCCCTTTACCTTGATCAGCTGTGTCCAAAGGACACAGCAATCACAGACCGTGCCCAGTGTGTGCCCCAGGGGGCGTGGTTCTGGGAGGACTTCCATGGACACCCTGGGGAACTGGGTAAATAAAAGCAAGTGGTCTGTTAGGCCCCATTTATACTACTGCATTTTGAAATTTCAAAATGCTGTGCTAAAATGACAAATCGTAGAACCGTGTGTTCACCTGCCATTCGTTTTAATGACACCCGAAAACTAAATGTGGTTGTGCCACAGTTGTCGCGTGAAAATCGCGCTGCAGTTGCCTCAAACTACACTGTTTTGCCCAAAAGAAATTCAGAAACTTCTTATGGGTGACATGCTTCACACGATGCGGATTTCAGCACAATTGTTTTTGCGCAACAGCTGTGGCAGAACTGCACTGAGTTTTCAGGTGTTATTAAAATGAATGGCACCCGAACACAAGGTTTGTGATTTTTAGCAGTGTTTTGAAATTGTGTCCAGAATTGCGACGTTCCTGCCCACTATTCAAAATGCCCTAGTGTGAATAGAGCCTTCGTTATTCTGTCACTGGCATTTATAGCAGTGACAGGACTGTTGCGTGACATAAAGAGGAGTGGCTCATAAAGTACCAGTTTGAGATTCTGTACATACAGTCATGGCCGAAATTGTTGGCACCCTTGATATTTCTCCAGGAAATCATGTATTTCTCACGAAACGTATTGCATTAACACATGTTTTGCTATACACATGTTTATTCCCTTTGTGTGTATTGGGACAAAACAAAAAAAGGGAGGAAAGAAAGCAAATTCGACATAATGTCACACAAACCTCCAAAAATGGGCTGGACAAAAGTATTGGCACCCTTTCACAACTGCGGATAAATAAGAATGTTACAAGCATGTGATGCTCCTGTAAACTCACCTGGGGCAAGTAACAGGTGTGGGCAATATAGAAATCACACCTGAAAGCAGATAAAAAGGAGAGACGTTCACTTAACCTTTGCATTGTGTGTCTGTCTGTGCCACACTAAGCATGGACAACAGAAAGAGGAGACGAGAACTGTCTGAGGACCTGAGAACCAAAATTGTGGCAAAATATCAACAATCTCAAGGTTACAAGTCCATCTCCAGAGAACTAGATTTGCCTTTGTCCACAGTGCGCAACATTATCAAGAAGTTTGCAACCCATGGCACTGTAGCTAATCTCCCTGGTCGTGGACGGATGAGGAAAATTGATGAAAGATTGCAACGCAGAATAGTCCGGATGGTGGATAAGCAGCCCCAAACATGTTCCAAAGACATTCAAGCTGTCCTGCAGGCTCAGGGAGCATCAGTGTCAGCGCGAACTATCCGTCGACATTTAAATGAAATGAAACGCTATGGCAGGAGACCCAGGAGGACCCCACTGCTGACACAGAGACATAAAAAAGCAAGACTACAGTTTGCCAAAATGTACTTGAGTAAGCCAAAAGCCTTCTGGGAAAACGTCTTGTGGACAGATGAGACCAAGATAGAGCTTTTCGGTAAAGCACATCATTCTACTGTTTACCGAAAACGGAATGAGGCCTACAAAGAACAAAACACAGTACCTACGGTAAAATATGGTGGAGGTTCAATGATGTTTTGGGGTTGTTTTGCTGCCTCTGGCACTGGGTGCCTTGACTGTGTGCAAGGCATCATGAAATCTGAGGATTACCAAAGGATTTTGGGTCGCACTGTAGGGCCCAGTGTCAGAAAGCTGGGTTTGCGTCCAAGATCCTGGGTCTTCCAGCAGGACAATGACCCCAAACATACGTCAAAAAGCACTCAGAAATGGATGGCAAAGAAGCGCTGGAGAGTTCTGAAGTGGCCAGCAATGAGCCCAGATCTAAATCCCATTGAACACCTGTGGAGAGATCTTAAAATTGCTGTTGGGAAAAGGTGTCCTTCCAATAAGAGAGACCTGGAGCTGTTTGCAAAGGAAGAGTGGTCCAAAATTCCGGGTGAGAGGTGTCAGAAGCTTATTGATGGTTATAGGAAGCGACTGATTTCAGTTATGTTTTCCAAAGGGTGTGCAACCAAATATTAAGTTAAGGGTGCCAATACTTTTGTCCAGCCCATTTTTGGGGTTTTGTGTGACATTATGTCATATTTGCTTTTCTGCCTCTGTTTTATATTTGTTCCAATACATACAAAGGGAATAAACATGTGTATAGCAAAACGTGTTAATGCAATACCTTTTTTGTGTGAAATACTTGATTTTCAGGAAAAATATCAAGGGTGCCAACAATTTCGGCCATGACTGTATGTCTATGGCTGCTGTATTGTTCAGAACCCACATACTTGTTCTTGCTGCACTCCCAAATATGCTTCAGATGAATGTATGTTTTAATTGTTTTTCTATGGTATACCTATTACTAGTTTCCTTTTTCTGTATCTAGTACCATCAAAACAATCAGGTGAGTTATCAGGGGCTACCAGCGAACCTTTTGGCTTTTAATATCTTGGCTCCAGGTTGTGGGATCTCAAGAGTTCCCAGTTATGATCTACACTCATAGGGGTTGATTTACAACTGTTCACTTTGCAATGGAGAAGGTGAAAGTGTTCGTTATGGTAAAATCCTTGCACATGATGTGGTATTCTTTGCAAAGTGAAATTTCACCAACAGCCTATTTGTTTTTACAGCTCGAATTTAAATAAAGTTGGGATGCTGTATAAAATAAAATATTTGTGCTTTTATATAGATATTACATAGCATTCCAACTTTTTTGGAACTTGGGTTGTTACTAGTCCAGATTACTCATTCATATCACAAGGAGATTTTATTTGCTGCCTTCATCCATAACACACAGTGAAGGAAGTACTACAGAGACAAACATATTTAACCACTTGAGCTCCAGAACGTTTTACTCCCTTCGTGACCACAGCTTTTTTTTTTTTTTTTTTTTTCAGCACTGCGCTACTTTAACTAGCGATTTGTGCGATCATGCAACACTTTATGCAAATTACAGTTTTTTTATATAATTGTTTTTACACAAATAGAACTTTCTTTAGGTGGTATTTGATTACCACTGGGTTTTTTTTTATTTTTTTTGATTATATAAACATACAAAGACTGCCAATTTTGGGAAAATAACTATGTTCTACTTTCTATAAATAAAAACATATCCAATAAAATCAAATTTCCTCATAAATTTAGGCCAAAATGTATTCTGCCACATGTCTTTGGTAAAACAAAAATCTTAATAAGTATATATTAACTGGTTTGTGTGAAAGTTATATCCTCTACATATGGTGTGTGTATATTTCACAATTGATCAGTCATGATAATTTCTTGAGGCCCCAAAATGCCAAGACAGTACAAATACCCCCCAAATGACCTCTTTTTGAAAGTAGACAGTCTGATGCATTTGGTAAGAGGCGTGGCAAGTTTTTTGAAGTTGTGATTTTTTTTTTTTTGTCACTTTTTTTGGAAATTAAGAAATTAGATACTTCTTTTCCCCCAATTTTTTTTTTTTTTTTTTCACCAGTGCAATACAGCGTCCTCATGTGACTGGTCTGGCGGTGATGAGGGATACTGACTGGTGACAGTATGCTAAATTAAAAAAAAAAAAATATATATATATATATATATATATATATATATATATATATACTCACATACAGTTGTGTTCAAAATAATAGCAGTCAGACATCACTAACCTGATCAATCACTGTTTTTGGTAGAAATGATATTTCTACATGGCAAATAATTTACTAGCAGGTGTAGTAGAGTAATAGAAATCCAACAGACCCAACAGTCATGACATGCGTGCTGCTGATTCTGTGTAATTGAATCACTAATTGAAAGGGGCATGTTCAAAATAATAGCAGTGTGGAGTGCTATTAGTGAGGTCATTCATTCTTTGAAAAACAGGTGGCAATTATTGCCCTTATTTAAGGAAGGAAGGCAGCAAATGTTGTACATGCTGGTTACAGTGCATTTCTCTCTGAAATTCTGAGGAAAATGGGTTGTTCCAGACATTGTTCAGAAGAACCGCGTACCTTGATTAAAAAGTTGATTGGAGAGGGGAAAACATATAAAGAAGTGCAGAAAATGAGAGGCTGCTCAGCTAAAATGATCGCAAATGCTTTAAAATGGCAGCCAAAACTTGAAAGACGTGGAAGAAAGCTAAAAACTACCATTCGAATGGATAGAAGAATAGCCAAAATGGCAAGGACTCAGCCAACAATCAGCTCCAGGAAGATCAAAGAAGGTCTAAAGTTACCTGTGAGTACTGTTACAATTAGAAGACGCCTATGTGAAGCCAAGCTATCTGCAAGAAGCCCCCGCAAAGTCCCACTGTTGAAAAAAAGACTTGTGCTGAAGAGGTTACAATTTGCCAAAGAGCACATTGACTGGCCTAAAGAGAAATGGCGCAACATTTTGTGGACTGATGAAAGTAAGATTGTTCTGTTTGGGTCTAGTGGCCGGAGACAGTTTGTCAGATGACCCCCAAACACTGAATTCAAGCCACAGTACACTGTGAAGACTGTGAAGCATGGCTGCGTAAGCATCATGATATGGGGATGTTTCTCATACTACGGTGTTGGGCCTATTTATCGCATACCAGGGATCATGGATCAGTTTGAATACATCAGAATACTTGAAGAGGTTATGCTGAAGAGGAAATGCCCTTGAAATGGGTGATCCAACAAGACAACAACCCCAAACACACCAGTAAACGTGCAACATCTTGATTCCAGACCAACAAGATTGACGTTATGGAGTGGCCAGCCCAATCCCTGGATCTTAATCCAATAGAAAACTTGTGGGGTGACATCAAAAATGCAGTTTCTGAGGCAAAACCAAGAAATAGAGAAGAACTGTGGAATGTAGTCCAATCATCCTGGGCTTGAATACCTGTTCACAGGTGCCAGAAGTTGGTTGACTCCATGCAACACAGATGTACAGCAGTTGTCAAACAGTGGTTATACAACAAAATATTAAGTGATTCAAAGGAAAACAAAATCTTCAAACATTTTTCAGTTTATATAGTGAATGTTTGAGTTTGTAAAGAAGAATACAAACACTGCTATTTTTTTTGAACAGTCTAACCACTTTTCTTCAATTTTTTTAGAGGAACAACACAAATTTGATATATTTTTCTTCATGTTTTGATTTGGAATAGAATGTGTAGTGTTCCCAATGCATTTGTGTGTATGGAAATAAAAGCTATTAGAAGGATTTTGAGCTTTATTCACTTTTTTCAACACACTGCTATTATTTTGAACACAACTGTATGTATCTGTCTGTACTATATGTGTGTGTATATATATAATTTTATTACACAGTGATGATCATTGTATAAGCAAAAGTTTTAGCTGCCATGGGTTTAACCATTCATGGACAGCTTGCTTATGGTTGTGATCTGTGATTGACTACAGCTAATCACATGATACCATGTGAGTAATTTGGGCCAATTACAGATTGCAACAGTAAGTAGGCTGTTCATGAATGGAAAGCCATTCATGATGGGTTGTTTACATTGTTGTTATGCGTTTGCTGTTGCCAGGCATAGTGATCACATGATACCCTTTATTCCTTCAAGTTACCCTCACACATGGAAGCACTTGGGTGCTCAGTATAAGCACCTGCTGAACAGCTAAATAAAGCTCCAGTTTCTGCTCCGTTAAAGGATAAGTGTATTTAAAAGAAAAAAACACTTTTTTTTTTTTTTGCAGAAGCATGGAAAGCGTTGCACCAGCGATCAGCAAATCGGTGGTGCCATGCAGCGCTGTGGTAGTTCACTGAGAACTCCAAGCCGACATCCGTAAAGGATGTCAGTACTCAAAGATGGTTCATTCTCAGAACTCTGCTCTCTTTTCAAAAAGTGACAGCTGGTACAGGGAACTTCTCCCGGTACTGCTGTCCCGCAGAGTGCTCAGATCGACAAGCCGTTGCAGGAACATGTTACATGTTCCACCCTAAAAATTGTTAGAACATGTAACAGAGTTCACAAAGGTGAACTTATCCTTTAATGCTTTTGCTGCCAGAGCCCTTTTTTGCGGTTTTTGCACACGTTTAAAAAAAAAAAATCATTTTAGGCCTACAGATTACATAAAACCCCCAAAACATATATTTTCTGAAAGCTGACACCCTCGAAAATAGAATAGGGGTAGTTCAAATTTTTTATGCAAAACAATAGTACCACAAAGCTGTGCACAATTTCAGTAAAAAAAATATACTCAAGTTAATTTTAGGGCATTAAAAGGCATTAAACTACCACATTTTTGTAAAATTTTAAAAGATGAGGTTGCACAGAGTAAATAGATATCCAACATGTAAAATCTTAAATATGCATGTGCTCATGAAATGGCAACAAACTTTAGTACCTTATATTTTCTATAGGCAACACTTTTAAAGCCCCTTATACATCATCAATTTAGTATTACAGAGGAGGTCTGGTGCTATTGATCTCATTCTGGGGTCTCGCAATTGACATTTTCATGTGTAGGCATCTCGTGTGCATTTACGTTTGTACATGCGAAAATGTGAGAGGTTCAACATTTTTTCAGTGGGGTTGTGTTAATTATTTAACAAATTTTTTTTTTTTTTTTCTTCATCACATAGGTTCTCTTTACTGAGCCATCCGGGGGCTAAAAGACTCTGGATGTAATGCAGTGCACATCACACTGCGTTACATTCTTTCCCAGCCTCGATGGCCGGGAAATCTGTCAACGGGGACCCAGAAGTGACGTCATACATGCACATTCTGGGTCAGGACAAGGCCATTGAACAGGCTGAAAATGGAAAGGCACATCACTGCAGGGGTGAACAGCACAGAAGTGCACATTAGTACAGTGGTGGCAAATACCGAAGCATGTGTTGGTTTCATTAAAATAATACCTGGTTTATGCAGTGCATCTTTTTGTTCAGTTACTTCATGTCTGAGTACTGTACTGTGTCCCTGTCTCCCAGTTGTGCTCCTGCGTTGTCACCCTATCACACAGGCTTTCAATGTAGACAACAAGTAGTCATTTCAACATACATGATGTAGGCATGGTCTACCATTATCACCATCAGGAAATTAGACAGGGGATATGACATGCAGCCATCTCTGGAGTGAGTGTGTAAAGACAAAGTGCCTGAAAAGAGGATTTAGGAGCTCAGCGGTACAGAGAGAGTTCTTTTAATGTACGAAAAATATCCCAGCATTTATATCTAAACAGGTACAATCACCACCTTGATCCCATGGAAAGGTAGCTGGTTGCAACACTGACCTGTGTAATCTGATGGTGGGGAGGCCCCTGACAGAATACAATAGCTCATTGGGAGAGATATCTGCAGCAGTATCGCTTGTGTTGAGGCAGGGACCTGTCAGATTTTTTTTTTTTTTTATGTTCAACCCGCTGGTTGAAAAAAAGAATACTAACTGTCTACTCTGCTGAAATATTCTTATTTTTTTCAGATTTAGGGAATATACCACACTGATTTTAGGAAACATCCTAAATGAGACTCCTCACAGTAGAACAGAACTCAAGCCAGGCACACTATATTGCTAAAAGTATTGGGATACCCCTCCAAATCATTGGATTCAGGTGTTCCAATCACCTCCATGACCACAGGTGTATAATATCAAGCACCTAGACATGCAGACTGCTTCTACAGACATTTATGACAGAATGGGTTGCTCTCAAGAGCTCAGAAAATTCAAGCGTGGTACTGTGATAGTTTGTCACCTGTGCAATAAGTCCATCTGTGATTTCCTTGCTACTAAATATTCCACGATCAACTGTGAGTGGTATTTTAACAAAGTGGAAGCAATTAGGATCAACAGCATTTCAGCCACAAACTGGTAGACTACGTAAATTGATAGAGCATGGTCAGCGCATGCTGAAGTGCGCAGAAGTTGTCAACTGTCTGCAGAGTCAATATCTAAAGACCTCCTTCATGTGGCCTTCAGATTAGCACAGCAACAGTGCATAGAGAGCTTCATGGAATGGGTTTCCATGGCCAAGCAGCTGCATCCAAGCCTTACATCAGCAAGTGGGATGCACAAAGCAAGGTCCATAAAGACATGGATGAGCGCATTTGGGGTGGAAGAACTTGACTGGCTTGCGCAGAGTCCTGACTTCAACCCGCTTGAGCACCTTTGGGATGAATTAGAGCGGAAGACTGAGAGACAGGCCTTCTCATCCAACATTAGTGCCTGACCTCATAAATGCGCTTCTAGACAAATGGTAAAACATTCCTAAAGACAGACTCCTAAACCTTGTGGACGGCCTTCCCAGAAGAGTTGAAGCTGTTATAGCTGCAAAGGGTGGGCCAACTCAATATTGAACCCTACGGACCAAGACTGCCATTAAACTTCATCTGCGTGTAAAGGCAGGCTTCCCGATACTTTTGGCAATATAGTGTATGTTTCCTTGTGGGATCTTTGCCTCAACACCACTTATTTCAAGCACAAGGATAACCCCCCACATATACCTTTTGCAGTGACTAGCCTCAGGTGATGCACAGAGTTGAAACAAATCCTTTAAGGGAAAGGGACATTTTGGACAGAGAGGACAACTGGCTTGCAAAAGGTATGAAAAGGCCATCTTTGTAAAACTGAAATAACCATCACTGACCAGGGGTGGGGGACTTTAGCACCTTCTGTCTTCCACTTATAATGCTGTTCTAAAATCTCTGCATTAAAGTTTTGACCGCAATTCATGCCAGTTCAGGAATGTAAATCGAAGGATTAAAATTTTTAAAAGCCTTTCTGCCACCACAGATGAAATTATGTAACTAGTACAGAGTGGTTCCACAATTTTCTGTCCTTAAATAATAACACCTACAGTACCTTTCTGTGGTAATTGAGTCAAGTTGTTGGTGCTCTCTGTTTGGACATAAATACTGGGTTATTTTCCTTCCACTAAACAGAACTGAAGAAGTGGCTTGGGTATGCTACAAAATGTCTTGAACATTACAGAACAAGTCCAGAGGAATGTAACTAACAACCACTAGATAATGTATCTTTTAATTTTCCTAAATGGATATTTTGGGGCTTCTAACATTTCTTGCCTAGTTGCCTTGTCTACTCTTAGTGAATACCAAATTAGGATAACACTAAAATCCAGATGCTATTTAAAAGTTACTTCTGGCTCCTAATTTGGATTAAAGAGTTAGAGGCCATGTGCTACTTCATCAGAATTGGCAATTTGAAGACATCCCTGTGTGCAGCCCTGGACTAACTAAAGTCTACTACACATCGAAACAGGTTTGTGAATTCTGACTGTGATTATATGGTTTTAGCTCAAGTATTGGAACATGTATATGGAAATTGGTAACAGGGTTTGGGAGAATTGGGAAAAAATAGGGCTACTCATTTTCAAGTGAAATTTAATCTTCATGCCAAATTGTCAGAGATCATCAGTGGAAGAAAATAATACAAGGCAATTATTCATCTACCATTGACAGATTTTTCACTACAATGCCAGGTATGCATTGCTAGCTGCCTCTCTAGCATATATATATATATATTTTTACATTTCTTGCTTGTGCTATAACGTTTGCATTGTCTCATTAATCCCATTATAGCAACTCTATGAAATGAATAGCAATAGTGCAAAAATAGATGCATGACATCACACACTCAAGTGGAGAACCATAGAGTCACAGCCACATTTTTCTGTTAAAATGACCTTCATTGTCCATAGAATGAACAGAAATTTGTAATTTTGCATTTTACATTTTACTTCGGGTTAAAGAAATTGCCTGAAATATAGCCATTCTGCAAAGGTTAAATGTCATCAATTTCATAAGTATGAGTCATCCTCAGTTGTCTGCTGCAGAAAGAAAATCTGAAACCCTTTGCTTAACACTTAATTCAGTCTCCTAAACCTTACAACTGAAGCCTACTGTTTTAGTGCTTTGGTGACCAAGCGGTTTGAACAGATGCCTGTTTTGATTGCAGTTTTTAATATTCCAGATCATTTAAATGACTCATTGATTAAGTATGTTGGGAGAAGTGGCTGTTGGTCCAAACAGTTCATTTGATAGTCATCACTTTATAGAACAGATCTTTTTTCAGTAAACTTGCAGCTATTACAGTTTGTGTATTTTCTATTATAGTTATTAATTATCACTGTAGTATTAAAGCTGGGCTTTGGATGCTAAATACAGCTACAGTAAATGCACAGCTAAAATACTGTGTATTTGTTTACCGACTTAGTAAATGTGCTAAAAAATGTATAGTCTTGTGATTTGCATCCATATGCTATACCCTAGAGAAGAAGTCTCCAAACTTTATAAGCAAAGGGCAAATTTAATGTCCCTCAGACTTTAACAAGGTCTGCATTGTTTACATCCCAGTCTCAGGTTCATACAGAGATATGTTTGCTACAAGTGTGGTGATATCACCGCACTTGTGCTCCATTGCTTATCTCTAAGTCCCTCTGCTGTGGTGTAGATGGAACTTTGCACTCTTTCCATTCACAAATCTCTGTGAATGGTTGATTTGGCTGTGTGAGCTCCACTCAGGTATATATAAAACAGGATACTGCAAAGTAAGTGCAGGAGTGGTTTGAGAGTGGAGAGTTCGGAAATACAATCAAGTCTTTAACAGTCCTGTAGTTGAGATCAAGCAATATAAGGTTCCTTTGGCACTATTCTCCCCCTACTATTTTTCCTAAACTCTATCACTTTTTTTTTTATAAATTTCAATATACAGTGGGGCAAAAAAGTATTTAGTCAGCCACCAATTGTGCAAGTTCTCCCACTTAAAAAGATGAGAGAGGCCTGTAATTGGCATCATAGGTAGACCTCAACTATGAGAGACAAAATGAGAAAAAAAATCCAACAATCACATTGGCTGATTTGGAAAGAACTTATTTGCAAATTATGATGGAAAATAAGTATTTGGTCAATATCAAAAGTTCATCTCAATACTTTGTTATATATCCTTTGTTGGCAATGACAAAGGTCAAACGTTTCCTGTAAGTCTTCACAAGGTTGGCACACACTGTTGCTGGTATGTTGGCCCATTCCTCCATGCAGATCTCCTCTAGAGCAGTGATGTTTTGGGGCTGTCGCTGGGCAACACGGACTTTCAACTCCCTCCAAAGGTTTTCTATGGGGTTGAGATCTGGAGACTGGCTAGACCACTCCAGGACCTTGAAATGCTTCTTACGAAGCCACTCCTTTGTTGCCCGGGCGGTATGTTTGGGCTCATTGTCATGTTTCATCTTCAATGCCCTTGCTGATGGAAGGAGGTTTGCACTCAAAATCTCACGATACATGGCCCCATTCATTCTGTCCTGTACATGGATCAGTCGTCCTGGTCCCTTTGCGGAGAAACAGCCCCAAAGCATGATGTTGCCACCCCCATGCTTCACAGTAGGTATGGTGTTCTTTGGATGCAACTCAGCATTCTCTTTCCTCCAAACACGACGAGTTGTGTTTCTACCAAACAGTTCTATTTTGATTTCATCTGACCATATGACATTCTCCCAATCCTCTTCTGGATCATCCAAATGCTCTCTAGCAATCTTCAGATGGGCCCGGACATGTACTGGCTTAAGCAGGGGGACACGTCTGGCACTGCAGGATCTGAGTCCCTGTCTGCGTAGTTTGTTACTGATGGTAGCCTTTGTTACGTTGGTCCCAGCTCTCTGCAGGTCATTCACTAGGTCCCTCTGTGTGGTCCTGGGATTTTTGCTCACCGTTCTTGTGATCATTTTGACCCCACGGGGTGAGATCTTGCGTGGAGCCCCAGATTGAGGGAGAATATCAGTGGTCTTGTATGTCTTCCATTTTCTAATTATTGCTCCCACAGTTGATTTGTTCACACCAAGCTGCTTGCCTATTGCAGATTCAGTCTTCCCAGTCTGGTGCAGGTCTACAATTTTGTTTCTGGTGTCCTTCGACAGCTCTTTGGTATTCACCATAGTGGAGTTTGGAGTGTGACTGTTTGAGGTTGTGGACAGGTGTCTTTTATACTGATAACAAGTTCAAACAGGTGCCATTGATACAGGTAATGAGTGCAGGACAGAGGAGCCTCTTAAAGAAGAAGGTACAAGTCTGTGAGAGACAGAAATCTTGCTTGTTTGTAGGTGACCAAATACTTATTTTCCACCATAATTTGTAAATAAATTCTTTCCAAATCAGCCAATGTGATTGTCTGGATTTTTTTTCTCATTTTGTCTCTCATAGTTGAGGTCTACCTATGATGCCAATTACAGGCCTCTCTCATCTTTTTAAGTGGGAGAACTTGCACAATTGGTGGCTGACTAAATACTTTTTTGCCCCACTGTATTTATTGGTTTTAACGCATCAAAACAGCAGGTGGTACATGTAAAAAGGTCCATAAACCAATGTTACAGTAATTAGGGTTCAGTAAAAAGGAGGAATTACAATGTAGATAGCAGGATGCCATTGTTCATACCTATATAGGTAAGTAGAACTATAAAAACACTTTTTTTTATTTTATTTTGATAAGGTAAGGGAGTGGGGTTATAACCCCTGTCAGATTTTTTGTTTCACCATCTGTTTCCCATTGCAGAGATTTCCCTTCACTTCCTGTCCAATAGCCAAACAGGAAGTGAGAAGAAATCCCTGTAAATTAAGGGAATTCCTTGGGGACCCCCAGGTCACCAGAACTAGTGTCCCCATTGGAAGATTTCACCTCTATTACTTTTCTGGTGATAACCCAAAATTTGGGATTTTCTTTTACTTACACTTTCAATGATAATGGTAAAAAGGACAAAAAGAGAGGGTAAACCTAAGGCTGCATGCACACTGGCTTAAAAATCCCTGATTCTACAGGACTTTTGTGTTTTGCCTGTAGAAGCAGCTCAATGCTGTCCTATGTGTCCATGCACATTAGGACATAGAGGCATATTTTAAGCTCAATGTTTAGAGGCAGGAAAAAAAAAACCCCTTCTGGTTTGCATTTTTGATTGGAGCTTTCTGGCAGAAAAAATACTAAACTCCCCTAAACTGCGTTTTTCTTTCTGCCATGAGAACTGGCTTATTTTTAAGCACAGTGTGCATGGAATGGTGGCACAAACAGTAATAAATACCTGACAGGTCCTAATCCCTCCCTTCTCTGTCCAAAATTAAAAAAAGGTTTTGCCTTTATTATGCTTTAAGGATACAGTATAAAAGACAAGACGAGCAGTATTGTAACCTGGACCACAAAGCAAGTGAAATTAGAGAAAATAATTCTGGCTACGTACCAACTAAAAGTTTGTAGAAGAGAGGTGGAGAGTGAGGTGGATGAAAAGGGAAAAAAAGCAAAGATTGCTACTTTTATGAGAAAGGAGAGAAAAAGGAAGGGTGGCATAATACAGAAGATTCTCCACTACTGCATGAGCTCTTGGTAAGGGGAGTAAGTACTATATAGAGAGAGTTGGGTGACAGTATGTGATCCACAGGTCCCAGATCTTGAGGAATATTGTGTGGCTGTTGGTGGGGATACTAGTCAATTGTTCGTTAGCGAAAATAATAGATCTCTAGGGCCAGGACACAGTGTCAAATATTGGTATGGCCTGCCCACAACATGGCAACTCAAGATCCATGTCCACCCAAACCTACTCCACTTACCATCCTATGCAGTGCTGCTGAAGCCATAATGTAGGGTTCTGGTTGCAAAAGGAGGGCCATGTATGAGAGGGGACTAATTGGAATGGTGAGGATTTTGATGTGATGGAGGGAGCACTGATGTGAAGGGGGCTTCTGATGTCAGGTTAAAGTAGAACTATAGACAAAACCTTTTTTTTTTTTCATTTTGGATAGAGTAAGGGAAGGTTATAGCCCCTACAGTTTTTTTGCCCTCTGTGCCCCAGTGGGGAGATTTACCTTCCCTTCCTGATCCATAGTCAAAACTGGAAGTGAGAAGAAATCCCAACAAATCAAGGGAATACCTTGAGGCCCCCCAGGTCAGCAAAACCAGTGTGCCCATTGGAAGATTTCCTCTCTTACATTTCTGGGGACACACCAAAATGTAGGATTTTCTTGTATTTTCAATTTCAGTGATAATTGTAAACAGGCCAAACAGGGTAAATCTCCCTAACAGGGCACAGACACCAATAAATACCTAATAGGTGTTCTAATCCATCTCCATTCTGTCCAAAAAGAAAAAAAACAGCTTAGCCTTAGTTACTTTGATTTCATCAAGGCGGTTGTGTAAATTGCCCGAGGCTCTGTTTTGATGGTAACATTTATACTTTTTACAGGCTTTGGTGCCTTGAGATTTTGGGTACTTTTCAAGGGGGTGGGGACTGAAAAAAGTTGAGAAATGCTGCTATTTAGCATAGTAGGTAAAATAAAATTGTTCTTACAGTAGGGGGGCTGTATTAAACCACCAATTGCTGACTGACAATTGTAATATTAAATGTAATATGAATATTGATGTATGATTCCTATTTAAAGGACCTGTAAATAAATAAAAAAAAGAACGAAAAAAATTCCTTGTTCCTGCCCTGATGAACACTGCAATAAAGCAAAAGTCACTATTAACCAGACGCCATACAAAGATTATTATTTTAAATAAAGGTACTTAGTCCTCATTTTACTAGGCAAACAACCCTGTAACAATGAAACAGAGGAATGTTTTAGAAGAAAAAAAACACCGTCACGCCTAGTTACATTTTAGTTCATTTGTTTCAGTGTTGTTTTACATCCTGTGAGATGAGTGCTGTCCATGATTTTCTTTTTTTTATTTAAACAAACAGTTACATTTTCAGGACACACTTTCTAGGGTCTGCTAGCCCATTTTTCTCAGTCAAAGCAGTACTATACACATGCTTTATCAAAATGTTTAAAAAAAAAAAAAAAAAAAAGCAATCTGCAAAGGCAACATTCTTATCCCTGTGAGTGTTGCTGAGAACTTTGTACCCTGTCACAGCACAATGTGAGTGCGATTTTAAACCACCTACTAAGAAAACAATTCTTGTAAATCTTACCCACAATGTCAACTGTTACAATTGTTGAATGGATGAAATGAATTCAGATTATTTAGAATGAAAATCACAACCGTGAGATATGGACCAGGTCACGATGGATGGAGGAGGCTGATTATAATAGGCATGTGAATAGACTAAATGCGCCTAACAGCAGACATTGTTTCCAATCTTAACAATACTTGTGTTCTTATCCTCTCTCCTTTTTGTATACTAAAATACATTGTTGTCCCCATAGCAAGTCAGGTCAAATGGAAAAAATGGTTTAATTCCCTTTCTTTATGCTTAAGACATAGACATACATGAACCATACAGTATTAATAAAAAAGGAGCACATTGCTTTCTTTTATATCAGCCCAGTTGTAGATGAATGGCATCATGGAATCCTAAACTTCCCATTCCAGAGATCATTTAAATTGTCCAAGATGTGCATTTGCTAGGCTGTGTGGTATGGGACTGTCGGAAGATACAATGACAAAAGAGTCAGCTGGACAAATGCCAATCCATAATTTGATATAGTAGCACATAGCTTTACTAAGTATTTGAATTGTCACTAGTTCACTAATCCTTACTGATTTGGACTCTTGTAAAAGAAGAGGGTGGAGAAGAAGGATTGGAATACAAGGGTGGGTCAGGAGAAGGAGGTGGTTGCCTAAGAACTATAGTAGCTGTGTGGGTGGAACTGAGATCCTGGTACACTCTCACACTCTGCTAGCCTGCACTTGCATATCACCTCTCTGGATAATGCTTCCAACTCTCTGCAAGGATCAGCATTGACTAAAGGCTCTAATTGTACAGGATCCCTCCATCAAACAGCAGCCTAAGGACTGGGGGTGCTGCAGGACTTCAATGAAGAGCAGACAGCTGATCCTGACAGAGGGAAGTGTCAGAGGAGAAATCAGCTGCATCCCATTGCTGAGCAACAATGAAACCTCTGCACTTCCATGGAGTGCTCATCCTCATCATGTGCAGCTGTTGTACGTTCGCAGATTTCCAGGTGAGAATCCATGACACAGCTCTGTTCCTTATTAATAAGTCACAGGATATTCAGTATTTATCAGTGTCAGACTTTGCTCCACTAATCACTGTACTGCTTATCCAAGACTATACCCTCATTTGTTTTTTTTTCTAAAGAAGATAGTAAAAAGAGCAGGTTTTATGATTTCTCTACAAGACACAGAGAATCATGACTCAAGATTCTGCTGCAGCAGTATGCTCTTGGGTTTTTGATCTGATGTGGTAGTCAGCAACACTGCAGTAGCAGCAGAGCTAAAAGAGTGTAAAGGCCATTACATATACAGTACATTTAGGCTATTTAAAATAAACACTTACCCTGGGCAAACAATATATATTGAGAACATGAAGGAGAGACCTCAAGAGTTTAGCACGATGATGGTTTAATAGAAATAAAATTAGTAGTGCCAATACATTTACACAGTTGTTTAATACACACATCTGAAATTTCAAATATTTTTGTTTGTTTGTTCTTTGCTCAGCATAATTAGGAGTGCATGTGTCATTGATGGAGATAAACAGGCCCAGGGTTGGGTTGGCTATGGAATCTAAAAATGTCACAGTCTTGTCATTCCAATTCCTTTATCTCTCCATCGTTCTCTTAATGCGCTTGGCTAAATGAACATTGCACTGCCAGTGTTTATACTGTACATGCACTGTCATTCTTTTAGAACAATCTGGAAAAGAATAAAAATTATACATTCATTTATACATACATACTTCTCCGAAAAGAAAGACAAGCTTGGCTAAATGGGTGTGGTTTTGTAAGTACAATGTGTAAGTAAGAAATGTAGTAGTGTGATTTAACTGTCCTGAATGTTGCAATGAAATATGTATAGATATATGGTAATGTAAAATCAAATTTTATTTCATGCATTTTTTTTGCAAATTCTTTGCAGTCTTAGATGGAAGGTCTCTACCTTCCACAACCTCCTTCTAAATAACCAAAACACCATGCTGTCCTATCCTGCTTTTGTTTCAGGTTGTTTGAAGAGTAAAGCCTTACTGCATGTTAGCCTGGGTTCACACTGATGTGGTGCGGAACTCGGGAATTCCACACCGCATCACAATTGCACCCTGTTCGTACGAACTGCTGCGGGTGTGTATATTAAGTTAACGACACCCCGAAATTGGTTCGCAAAACACAGTGCGATGTGCAGAATTGGATCGCATGGGTGTGAATACCCATGTGATTCGATTCCAGTGCAGACAAAAAAAAAAGGGTCCTGCACCTTTTTGGTGCTGATACGGTGCGATTTGAGCCATACAAAATGTATGGCTCAAATTGCACCGCACAGAATTTGCATGTGATTTGCACAGGAATGCGGTGCAGTTCCTGTGCGAATCACGTGCGATATGCCACACCGCAGAAGTCTGAACCCAGGCTTAAAGTGGACAAGGTGGTGAGGAAAGGATCAGGATGGCTGATGAGAACCTTAGGCCTAAGGTGTTTAAAAAAAAAACTGTTACAGCTGTTTGCCTTTTTTATTATTATTATTATACAGGATTTATATAGCGCCAACAGTTTGCTCAGCAGTTTACAGTATACAGGGAGACCATACAGTTCAATACAAGAGGGTTAGGAGGGCCCTGCTCCTTGGAGCTTACAATCTAAGAGCCTCTAAACCTGTTTAACCTATGTGGCCATGCACACATAGGCATTTACAAGTGTATCAGAACAGGAGCATTTAGACGCTGAAAAAAAAAATCACTTGTGTGTTCCAGGGAGGAACACTTGAGAAGAAAAAAAACTATTGGTGTGCCTGTGTAAAAACACATAAAAGTGCCTAATATTCTGGTTAACAGAACAAATGAATGTCCAAAATACTTTATGTGCTTAAGTGCATCTAAATGTACCCAAAACACGTGCAAAATGCTGCTTTAGGCAAATTTTTTAAGCTGTTTTTTTTCCTGCCAGGAGCAAAGGTGTTGAGGGGAGAAAAAAAAATCATATGCTGATAGTACTGCTGCATGCATTAAGCCTTTAAAAATAATTTGGCAGTTTTCATATTTCTTTCTTCACTTTTCCACTTTAAGGCTGTGCCTCAATACCAGATTTCAGTCATAGTCGGTGCTGCCATGATACAAACAGGATGCAAGCATTGCTATTTAAGACAATAGTATCAAAGCAGATCACTATAAAAAGTGTTAGTAATGTGTAATGTAAGCTGTATGTGGCTATTGGTACTCAAAAGCTGTGCTAATGAAATGCTAAAATTAGGCATCATAAGAGAAGATTTCTTGAAAACACAGGAAGAGTACTGTGAAGCTGGCCATAGATGAGTAGAAAACCAAATGTTCTGTTGGCCAAAAAACGAAAATAGCTCATACAATTTTGCCATCATGTTTATTTCCTTTTTCTAAAAAAAAACAAAACCCAGCATGTTGGAGCAGGCACTTTTGATTGTGGCATGAAAATCGTGTTTTGCAGCTGGCACACTATTGATTCGAAAAATGAACAATTCAAACAAAATCAACAGAAATTTTTTGTTCAGTTTTTCAACTCCTCTATGGCCTGCTTTAGAGTCAACATGAATGGGTAATAACATTTACTGATTTTGTTTAGAGTGATCATCACTTCAAATCTCACCTTCAACCAAGACTGTGAGAGATTTCCCACCCTCTGGAAAATCTGCTTGCCCAACCCTTCATGACTTTGGTCATAACAAGTCTCATATATTAGGCAAATATCATAAGTCACAACAATGCTCAATTTACATAAAAAAGCTTGAGCAAATGAATGCTGAAACGCCTGCGCTGGACGATGAGCTCCACAATGTGAGTAACCCCACATGGAGTACTTTTTGGGAATGCAAGCCTTGCTGCCCTCAACGGACCAAGGAAATCCAAAAAAGCTATGTGCAAAGAAACGGGGCGCACGGGCCTAGTGCATTACCTTCTAAAAATGAGATTTATTGAATAAAAAGTAGTATACTCACAAAATAATAAAATCAAAGGCACATCACAAAAAAGAAAGCATGGTCCAATCTCCCTAGATGGTGGCTGTTGGGGGACTGTAGGCCTCCAAATACTGACGCGTTTCGAGGCAGAACCTCTTCCTTCGAGCCTTTTTTTTGTGATGTGCCTTTGATTTTATTCTTTTGTGAGTATACTACTTTTTATTCAACAAATCTTATTTTTAGAAGGTAATGCACTAGGCCCGTGCACCCTTTGTTTGTTTCTTTGCACAATGCTCAATTTACGTACAGTGCTTTTGAAAAATCAGGTTAATAGCCTTCTGCCTATGGTATTCTATGATTGTTTTAAGAACAAATAATGTTCCCATGCCTTTAAAAGCTTACAATGTCAGCCTAGCCTATTCTAAGAAGGGCTATTTGGGGGAAAAAAAGGTGCCCATAAGGACCAATTATATTTCATCTTTTTTTGACTTGAAAATGAAACAAAGAATCTGATAAGTTATCTTGCCTAACTTCTCACGTTTCTATTATATATAGCTCTGTAAATCTCCATATAAATGGTGCCTGTGTAGTGAACATAAAAGCTTGTTTTTTAAACGGGGATTGTTTTTTTCTATTCAAGGGAAGGACATACAAAGGGTATACAATTATGCAGTTCATTAGTGACTGCCCACAGATTAGGTGAGCAGAATAGGCTATACATATGACTATTTAAAACATGCTATGTCCCCTATTAGCCTCTGGTTTTACGGGTTGTTATATTTATAGCGTTCCTCGTGTAATCTAAACATGTACTTTTCGAACCTTGACTGGTGTAACTTGTGCCTGGATTTCTATTTTGCTCTGTCTTCAGTCCAAGGTTACTGTACACAGTGTTTATAGACATAACTGTAGCATACCTCACAGAGGAAAGAAAGTACACGATAACGGATGAGGACGTTTAGTTTACAGAGAAAAGAAAGGGTGTACTAGAATGACCCTACTCTCTTGTGGCAGACTTTGCTTCATACAGGAAGGCCAGCACTGTTCTTTCTGAACTGACCGCCCTTTAGAAGATCATATGAAAGGCTGAGGTGGAAAAACTGTACTCCTTTATGTGGCTCTTCTCTACCGAGCTTTTAAAGTTTAAATCCACCCAAAGTGGAAGACCGCGGGCACTTGATATTTTGCCAAGCTCTCAAGCACATTGCCAATGAGGGATCTAAGCTCTGTCAGCTGCTATAGCCATTGTAAAGCCAAGCAAGAAACTATCACTCCTGCTAAGTTTTTCATAAGCTAGGTTAAATAAAGAATCTAGCAGGAAAAGTATCTGGTGTCAACCCAAAAATAAAATGGCCAGTTTAGGTAGACTCTGACTTTAACAAATTCAATTTAGGACCAATAGCTTGTGGGCATTTCTTGGAAAGAAAACATTGAGGTGTAATGTTGTACAACACATATTTAGGAATATCATTGTGCTTTGTGCTCTCTTTACTTTCTGCCAGAAAGAGAGTCAGGTAGTTCACCTGACTGTATCTTAGGCTAGCCATACTCGGTTAGGCACCAATTGATTCCCCCACCAATGCTAAACAGCATCAGTGGAGGAACCTTCTCTGCCATCTATTGTATTTAAGTAGCAGGGCTGTCTGAACACCCAGAGTGCCTGCATCCAATTCAATGCAGTCTCTCTTTGGCCAATAATTTTTCCCCTAGCTCAGTCAATTATAAATCAGAGAAACAAAGGTGGTGGGAGTTTTAGTGGCTTTGTATCTCAAGACTTTTCATTGTCAGCCATGTTTTTGTGCCACTAACTCATTTAGTTTTAAAGCAGAACTAAACATACTGACCTAACGTTTTCCCAAAACAATTACATTTAAGGCATGCCATGAATGACAACTGTCAGTTGCTTGTGTTCTCAACCAAACTGTCAAACCATCAAATGGTTGATGTCATAACTGGTCACATGTGCAGCACCATGGCAACTGCAGATCAAACAGAGGGTTAGATGGCAGCTTCCTTGGCTGTAAAGGATAGAATGGTTTAGTTCCACTTTACAGAATTGTCAAGTCCCCTGACCTCAGATCACCCTCCACTTGTAAGCAAGCTGCACAGGCCAGTCTCAGCCATACCTCCCTGAGTAGCTTCACACTAACATATGTCTAAACACAGGAATGTAACAGAAAAAGTTATACTGGTACAAATGTGTCTGTGATCTATGAAGTGTAGCCATGTAAATATTATATTTCAGTTTTTGCTGTTTGTGGCATAAGTATAACAAAATTGTATGCTGGCAGTAGTGCATTATTACTTTCCAAGACCAGAGAAGTGTATTTATACCCAAAACATATTTTTTTTTTAATCTTGGATGGAATAGGGAAAAGGTAGAACCCCTGTCTGGTTGAATCCGAGGCTCAGTTCAAAAAGATATCCTTCACTTTCTGATCTAGGGACAATGTTTTACTAGACAAAACGTGAGGGAAAATATACAACAGGAAAACAGATATTCCCCCACTTACCTTTTTAACTTCTATGTTGCCTTTAGGCCTCATTCGCACAGGTGCTGAGACCCATACAGCGTGAATGAGACATTTGTTTATACGGCTGGTGCTGCAGACAGGCGGCCTATGTACTGTAAGATAATGCAAAGGCAGTGGATACATAGCCCTGTATGTGGACAGTGCGCTTTCAGTCTGTGCACCGCCCCTGCAAGTCTGTCAAATTATGACATGCAGCTGTGTTCTTCCATGTGTGCCTGGCCTGCATTCACTTACATACAGTGGATATAAAAAGTCTACTCACCCCTGTAAAAATGTCAGGTTTCTGTGATGTAAAAAATTAGACAAAGATAAATAATTTCAGAACTTTTTCCATCTCGATTGAAAAACAAACTGAAATCTTTAAGGGGGGGGGGTTTAAACATAAAAAAACTAAAATAATGTGGTTGCATAAGTGTGCACACCCTCTTATAACTGAGGATGTAGCTGTGTTCAGAATTAAGCAATCACATTCAAAATCATGTTGAATAGGAGTCAGTACACACCTGCCATCATTTAAAGTGCCTCTGATTAACCCCAAATAAAGTTCAGCTGTTCCAGTAGGTCTTTGCTTGACATTTACTTAATCACATCCTACAGCAAAAGCCATGGTCCTCAGAGAGCTTCCAAAGCATCAGAGGGATCTTATTGTTAAAATGTATCAGTCAGGAGAAGGAAACAAAAGAATTTCAAAGGCTTTAGATATACCATGGAATACAGTGAAGATAGTCATCATCAAGTGAAGAAAATATGTTGCAATGTCCTAACCTGCCACTATAATACCCTACCCTGCCACTATACTACCCTACCCTGCCACTATACTGTCCTAAGCTGCCGATATACTACCCTACCCTGCCACTATACTGTCCTAAGCTGCTACTATACTGTCCTAACCTGCCACTATACTGTCCCAACCTGCCACTATACTACCCTAACCTGCCACTATACTGTCCTATACTACCCTAACCTGCCACTATACTACCCTAACCTGTCACTATACTGTCCTAACCTGCCATTATACTACCTCAACCTGCCACTATATTGTCCTAACCTGCAACTATACTACCCTAACCTGCCATGATACAACCCTAACCTGCAACTATACTACCCTAACCTGCCATGATACTACCCTAACCTGCAAGTATACTACCCTAACCTGCCACTATACTGTCCTATCCTGCCACTATACTACTCTAACCTGCCACTATACTGTTCTAACCTGCCACTATACTGTTCTAACCTGCCGCTATACTACCCTAACCTGCCACTATACTATCCTAACCTGCCATTATACTGTCCTAATGTGCCACCATATTCTCTAACCTGCCACTATACTACCCTATCCTGCCACTATACTGTTCTATCCTGCCACTATACTACTCTAACCTGCCACTATACTGTTCTAATCTGCCACTATACTGTTCTAACCTGCCACTATACTGTCCTAAGCTGCTACTATACTACCCTAACCTGCCACTATACTGTCATATACTACCCTAACCTGCCACTATACTACCCTAACCTGTCACTATACTGTCCTAAGCTGCCATTATACTACTCTATCCTGCCACTATACTACCCTAACCTGCCACTATACTAACCTGCCACTATACTACCTCAACCTGCCACTATATTGTCCTAACCTGCAACTATACTACCCTAACCTGCCACTATACTACCCTAACCTGCCACTATACTACCCTAACCTGCCACTATACTACCCTAACCTGCCACTATACTGTTCTATCCTGCCACTATACTACTCTAACATGCCACTATACTGTCCTAACCTACCACTATATTACCCTAACCTGCAACTATACTACCCTAACCTGCCACTATATTGTCCTAACCTGCAGCTATACTACCCTAACCTGCCACTATACTACCCTAACCTTCCACTATACTACCCTAATCCACCACTATACTACCCTAAATATACTACCCTAACCTGTAACTATTCTACTCTAACTATACTACCCTAACCTACCACTATGCTGTCCTAACCTGCCACTATACTACCCTAACTATACTACCCTAACCTGCAGCTATACTATCCAAACCCTCCACTATGCTGCCTTAATTTGACACAATACCACCCTAATCTGATACTTTATTGCCCTAGTTTGACATTATACTGGCCTAGCCTGACACTATATTGTCATTGATTGACACTATACTGATTTCAGTTATGCATTACGTGGGGAGGTGGAGCTATGCTGCCTGTGCCCGGGCTGTGTGCAGGGAGGGAGAAGGAGCTGTGCCTCTGTCCTCTGCCCTGTCAGCAGTGACTTCTGCCCTACCAGCAGTGGCACTTGTCCTCTGCCCTGCCGACCTCCAATCCTTTGCCCCCCTGACATTTTTTAATGCACCCCCACATCAGACAGGCTAGATCCGGCCCTGTTTCTGTGTATTTTCAACTCTTGTGCCTGTAGCCCTGGGCAGTTGGCTGAGACCATTTTGCAATGGTCTGCAAAGCTTTGTTACTTATAGTAAACCTTCCTGGACAGAAATATGGAGACTGCCTTTGCTGACCTGCTTGAAATGCTAGTTGCCCAACTATGACGGCCTATTGACTTCAATACATTCGGCTGGTTGGGTTGATTTAATAAAGGTAAGTGGACTGTTCATATTGGAATAAAAGTTGCACTTTGCAAAGGTATGTTCTCCTGAGCTTAGAGAACAAGGGAAAGCACTCCTGACTTCCACCATCTAATTGTGTGCAACAAAAGTGCTGTTTTTTTTTTTCCTTGCAACTGATTGGGTATTCTTTGCAAAGTGAAATTTTACCACATACTCTAAACTCTCTGGGGAAAATTCCCCTGCAAACTGAAACTTCCCTTGCAAAGTGAACATCCTATTTGCATTTAGTAATACAACTCCACTGAGTCAGAACAAGCATGCCACCAAAGTCTGAGGGAAGTTCTTGTCTGTATATTAGTTGGCCAAAGTATCTATCAAAGCAAGACAGCCAGGCAACCAGCATTTGCAGAAGAGGAAGTCAGCAATGGTGCCTTCAGGCTCCCTTTTAAAGCTAACTCCAGGGAAAGTAAAAATACTCCCTTGCAGCCCAATCCACCACTGGAGTGTAGGGGAGTACTTAAAGGCATTCAGAAGAGCTGGCCATATACCCAGTGTGCATGAAGTCTAATGTGTTTTCAGCCCATATTACTTTACACCAGGGCAGGCTGTGGTTACAGGATCTTTAAGCTGAATATTGAATGCATTTTATTTTGTAGCCACAAATGACATGGATTTGATTGTGGTAATGTACTTTTAGGTTCCATTAGCTACTGCAAGCTGTATGTGTTAAAGGAAACCTGCACTGGAATACAAAGGCTGCCTTCTTGAGTTCCTTTTGAATATGTTTGCTGCCTGGCTTTCTATGACACAATTGCCTGTCAAGTCACTCATCTGGGACAAGCTTGATCAGGAAGCCAGAACTCCTAATCTGAAAACTATTTCTAGAGAAGTGACTCAGAAGCTGTTTAACTGAGTGATTTAACCCAGCCAGGCAATTAGCATTTTCAGTAGGAGATTTCAGCTCAGCAAATGACAACTTCCATTCTTCACTAATCAATGTTCCAGCGCAGTACCCATATGTCGCTAGACTTTGAATGGTTGTACCAGGATGATGCCCACAGCGGCATGCATCACCTTGGTACAGGTTTATAGAGCCAACAGTCCTCTTATAATAGCAATCAGAGTGGCTAACTAGCTGCTCGATTGCTATTACAAACAACGGGAGGGGATGTGTCCTTCCGCCTCCCCCCTGCCACCTTCCGGCTTTCTCAAGCTCTCCTGTCCCACAAGGAGACCCGAGCGACCAGCTGGCGCTTCCGCCGACTGTTGAGAAAGCCGAACAAAGCTGGGATTGACTTTGATTGGCTCTCTGCTATGGCAACCCAACAGCAATGATCTGACATCCCTTCCAGTTTACCCGGATGTCCACAGCGCCTTTTTTAAAAAATCAGAAGCATTTCGAAAACATTGATCTTGGTGTTTTGAATGCTTTTAAGAGCAGAGGAGGGATTTGGGGTCTCATTGACCCTAGATCCCTTCATAAAGAGTACCTGTCGCATGCCTATTGCTGTCACAAGGATCTTTACATTCCTTGTAACATCAAAAAAGTGATCAAAAGAAACAAAATTGAAAAAAACCAGTGTAAAAAAAAAGAATTAAAGTGCCCTGTCCCCCCATGCTCATATGCAAAGGTGAACACACGCGTCGGTCCCGCACACATGCAAACAGCGATCGTCCTACACATTTGAGGTATCACCGCAAACATTGGATCATGGGCAGTAATTCTAGCACTAGACCTCCTCTTTAAATCTAAAGTGTTAACATGTAAAGGCTTTTAACCTCCCTGGCAGTATTCCCGAGTGTAGCTCAGGGTAAAGTTTCAGTACCAAAAGCAGTAACCCCGAGCTACACTCGGGCTTACCATGCGGTGCTGCTCAGGGATCTGTTCTTCTCTTACCTTGTCCTGCGCTCCCGCGATGTCCCTCCTGCAGTGTCCCCTGCAATGTCCTCCGGTGGATGCCGATATCTGTCTTCTGGGTTCCGCCCCCTGTGACTTCGGGACGTATGGGGGACGGAACTGGCGGGAAATTTGAAAATGACAAAAAGTGACATTCACTAAATACACTAAAATCACATAGTATAAAATTACTGTATCAAACCATTTCACATACATTTTGTCCCTAGTGCTTTGTACTGTTCTTTCTGCCTGGAAACTGAAAAACGTCCATGGCAACCAAAAAGCATCCCTTTTAGGTCAAAAGCGGTTTTAGACCAGCTAGAGAACAGCGATAGTAAATTAGAACCACTTGCAGAATTGAGTGATAATGATTTGTGGGGGAAATTTGTCATCAGACACTGAAAACGATTTTGCGACTTTGCTCAGTGATGTGCGAACTTGGCGCTATATTTAAAATTTCAGTGTTTTTGGTTTGATTACATTATTGAATTAAATGTATTATTATTATTATTTTTATGATTATTTATTAAATTATAATTTATGATTTTGTGTTTCAAATTTTATCATACCCGTGATGTTTACTAGACTCTTGTTCGGGCAGATTTCAGTGAGTTATTCCTAAAAATTACAGGCCTACAATAAAAAAAATACATATTTCCATGCAAAAAAATGTACCGTTTTGAGCACAGAAAAATGGACATAATCAGACCTCTAGGGAGGTTAAAGCCAATGAATAGTAACATTTTCACCCTTTGCCATTGCACAGATGTGCACAATTTTAAAGTGTGATATGTTTAGAATCTATTTACTCAGTGTAACATTGTTATTGTCTATACTTTACAAAAAACATTGGGTTATGTAATGTGTTTTTTGCATTAAAATTCAAAAAGTGTATTTTTTTCCAAAAAAATTGCATTTTAAAAACCACTGCGCAAATACTGTGTGACATAAACAAATGCAAAATCAACCAATGTATTCCCTGCCTCTGCAAAAAAAAAAATTATAACGTTTGGGGGTTCTTACTAATTTTCTAGCAAAAAAAATACTGATTGCTACATGTAAACAAAAAGTGCCAGAAAACACTTGGTCTGAAAGTGGTTATAGAAATTGCTAGAGAAAAAAAAGAAACACTGATGGTGTATTGTTCATAAGACTAGAAGTAACTGCTCATACGTGCAGCAGCCTCCAAAATCCGACAGCTAGTATCAGAACTTGCCGCTGGTTCCCACCTCCTACTCATTCCTATTGGCCTATCTCTATAATGTGTTGCCTCATTGGCCATTAGGAATGCACAGGAGCAGGCAAGCAGCACTATCAGCAATTTGTCCCCTGATAGTGCTGCTTGCCAAATTTGAAGATGTTCTATCAGGAAAAAAAAATTGCTGATAGTGCTGCTTGCCAAATTTGTAGAAGTTCTATCAGGAAAAAAAATGCTGATAGTGCTGCTTGCCAAATTTGTAGATGTTCTATCAGGAAAAAAAAATGCTGATAGTGCTGCTTGCCAAATTTGTAGATGTTCTATCACCATTTTTTTTTCCTGATAGAACATCTTAAAATTTGGCAAGCAGCACTATCAGCATTTTGTTTTCCCTGATAGTGCTGCTTGCCAAATTTAAAGATGTTCTATCAGCAATATTTTCCCCCCTGATAGAACATCTTAAAATTTGACCATACATTAGACAATCTAATCATACAACCTCCTTTACTGACTATGTATTGCAAGGGCATGCATGATCGGTTGTAAATGTATCTGGGTTGTTTAGTGATATCATAACACATAGTTTTAGTAAATCTAAAGGAGATTGTACAGTCAGATTATAACATAATCTTAAAGAGGAACTGTACTCGCTTTCTCTCTAGCGTTGTCATGATGGCCGGACTGACAAACATTTTCATTGGCTCCGCCATGATCGCATCACTCTTGGCATGCACAGGACTTCATTCATTCAGACATTGTCAAAATTTGTACACTGAGCTGCACATGTGCTATGCACAGCTCAGTGTACAGCTCGGTGTAAAGCACTGCAGGAAGGTAATGGGACTTTATTGCAAGAGAGTTATAGGGGTTGATTTACTAAAAATGGAGAGTGCAAAATCTGGTGCAGCTCTGCATAGAAACCAATCAGCTTCCAGTTTTTCCCTGCACAAGCTAAAGTTAGAAGCTGATTGGCTACCATGCACAGCTGCACCAGATTTTGCACTCTCCAGTTTTAGTAAATCAACCCCGTCTTTTCTGCATTAAAATATTGGCTGTTTTCCAAATGTTTATTTCTTCCTTAAAGTTCCACTTTAACAAGATCATTGTCATCTGTGGTTTGCAGGACACTCACTGACCCATGTAAACTAAATTGCTGCAATATCACAAAGTTAATATGTGCAGAAATAGTAACTCTATCTTACTAGCTTCTATTTTGTGTCTGCAAATTCCTAGGATATCGTAAATTCCCTGCAAGCACAGAAGCACCTGCTAAAAACAGGTAAGGACTTGACTGAACCCTGCGTCACTACTAAGGCTACAATTTCACAACTCTCCTTATCTAACAATATTGAAATAGCTGTGTTACACAGAACACTACAAGCCGGTCAAAAAGAAACACCCTTTAACCCAGCTGAGTATTCAATAAAAATTGCTAATGATGTTCTTTACATATAACTAGTGTCCCTGTGAAGCCTTGCTCTGCAGAACTCAGACTGGGAGAGGGAAGGGCTGCCGTCTGGGCCAATTAGGCTTTATTGCATTGTGCGGTGCTGTCTTTCTCCCTTCATAGGGGTGGGGAGAGCAGAGAGAAGGCTTTATCAGTGTGCTGCTGCTACTCATTTTGAACCAGCATACTGTAGGCCCATCACCAATCCCTATTGCTTACCTACAAGAAACTAGGCTCACCAGGCTACCTGTATGCAGGGGTAGGACAAGGGGGAGGGCAGGAGAGGCAGCCACCCTGGGCACGATAGGGATTTTGGGGAGATGAGCTAGAAGGGTGATTTTGCGGGCCGGGGGGGGGATTTGTACTAGGAGAATGGGTTTCTGTTAGGAAGTTGGATTTGGGGGTGGGAGGATTTGTGCTAGTATGGATGATTGGGGGGAATTTTTGCTAGCAGGAGAAATTTGGGGGGAGGATTCTAGGTAGGAGATTTCAGAGGGGGGGGGGATTTGTGCTAGTATGGATGATTGGGGGGGTTTTGCCAGGAGGAGAAATTTGGGGGGAGGATTAGTGCTAGGAGAGGAGATTCCAGAGGGGGGGGGGGATTTGTGCTGGGAGAGGGGGATTTGAAGGGTGGGGAGGTTTTATGCTCAGTGGGGAAATTCGAGGAGTAGAACATTTGTGCTAAAAGGGGGGATTTGGGGAAGGAGAGGTTTTAAGCTGGTAAGGGGGACTTGTACTAGAAAAGCAGGATTCTTTTTGGGGAGGGGGAATTTTGGCTTGCAAAGAGAATTTATGCTTAGGAGGTAAGTGTGAAGATTAGTGCTCACATTTTTATGAGGGAAGGTAGAGGATTTTTGCTGACACGTAATGCTCATAAATATTTTTTTTTGGGGGGGGCACTGTTTGGCATCTTTGCCCTGGGAGCTAAATGGTCTTGTCATGGAACTGGCTATGTGGCTCATTTTCACATGTGGCAGCCCTTTTGAGAGGCAATAGGTTGGGGCAATATGAGAGGCAGCTGAGAGGCAATAGGTTGAGGCAGCTGAGAGGCAATATGTTGGGGCAATATGAGAGGCAGCTGAGAGGTAATATGTTGGGGCAATATGAGAGGCAGCTGAGAGGCAATATGTTGCTTACTCAGTGCCTCTTTTAGCCCAAAAGAGGTCATACCACCAGTTGCTGTGTGGCCTCCCTAACTTTAATCGTTTGTATTCAGTGTTGGTAGTCTTTGCCAAATGCGATGAGGTATTAATTTTTTGCCATGGCCATGAAGCAAAGCATAGAGGATGTGGCTGGTGTACAGCCCTGAGCAGCTGCAAGCGTTTGTTTAGGTGGGTGGTCAGGGAAGGTCTTAAAGAAGAACTATTACTTATTATTATAATTAAGAAGAAAGCCCATATCTCCAGTTGCAATCATTCACCATACAAGCTGATGGTTTCAACTCTCTCTAATGAATAGCAGGCTGCAGTGTAAACTGAAGAGAGGAGATGTGGAGACAGTACTGCACAATGGAGAGGCGGAGGGGCACAGTGCTGGCTGTAACCCATATTTATAGGCTTCGTGGGGGTGCAGCTATAGCCAGCAATGACTTAAAAGAAAGATTTATTTTCTTGAACTTCTGCTTGAATTTTAATGGGGACATTTTGGTATAGATCTACTTTAAAGTGAACCTGTGCTATGCCCATGCAAGGCAAAGAAACCCTTTTACTTAACTCCTGCCCTCTCCAACTGTACATGCTCACATTCCTTTCATTTCCTCTTATTGTCACATACGTCCAACCATCAGAAGTGAAGAGAGGAGGCCTTGCGTAAGCTCCATGATCATTCCACATTCAGGCACTCAGTGGAGTCACAATTGGTAGGAATCATCTCTGTCATATGGAGTCAGTAATATGCTTCCAGCATGTGGCACTCTTGAAGGCAGCAGTTAAGTGAACCATGCAAGAGGCAAATCATGTCATGAGAGAAATATAGGGCTGCCATTGCTGACCTGTCTGCTTGTTATGTTGACCTAGTAGACATAGTACTTCCTCAGGCACAGACCTGAATACAGTAGGGGAATGTCAGAAGTTCCTATCTGCTTTCTTGTACTAGGACAGTTATTTTGAAAATTGAAGGAATATGGAGACTACCATCGCTGATTCTCTTTTGAACATGATAGTTGTCTGGCATGTTTGGCTTTAATACTTTAAAAACTGACCTGAACAATCACGTAAATCAGGAAAGTTGAAACCATTAATATTAATTTATTGGCCTATTCAGAAACATACAAAGTTCTGAACCCATTGAATCAACACAACAGCTAGGGATCTAATATTTTCAGGAGAGGACAGCAATGGCAGCAGTCTCCATGTTTCTCCCATGACAGGACTTCTTTACTTTACTTACCTACACAATGATACAATTTTTGCTAAAGAATATAACACTCCCTCTGCTGTGCAGAAATCCAATGCTGACAACAGTACCTGGGATTTCAGTGTAGCAGACACAGCACTGTCAGCTCACTACAGGAAGATAGGAGATCAGAGGACTTTCTGGCAGGAGCAACAGGTATTTTTCTGTACTTGCAGCATTTCCTCAACATGGAGAAATTGAAAAGATGTAAGATTAGAAAAATATCAGCAACACTCCAAACTTAGCTCCTCTTGCTGTATTTATTTATTGTCAGCAAAGTGACTGCATACAACATGTCTCCACCCAAAAACCAACATGTAATTCATGAGGATTGCAGTTTCTGCTACAGTCCTTCCACAGTATTCCGCAGATTAAGGCCTTGGCAATATTTTACTGTATATACTGTAACTTACATTTACAAGACCGTCCTTACTGTAAATGACTCTATGAAACTCTTGCTTTTTCTCTTAAGGTGACAAACCAAATGAATAGGAAGCCTCTTGTCATCAAAAAGGGATCTTGGTACCATCACTTGGGCTTCTGATTTCTATTCATGGCACACTTTATTACCTAAACCCTTTCTACTAACATACTGTTCTGCACAGGTCTCTCCAGGAGTGTGTAACGCAACCCTAAGAGGATGTCTTGTTCCTCCTTTACAGGGCTTCACGTGAGCCTTAATACACACTCACCAGCCACTTTATTACTGTAGGTACACCTTACTAGTACTGGGTTGGATCCCCTTTTGCCTTTAGAACCATCTTAATTCATTGTGGCATAGATTCAACAAGGTGTTGGAAAAATTTATCAGAGATGTTGGTCCATATTGTCACAAGTTACTGTTGCCTTTCTATCATCTATCATCTCGAAACTGCCCATTCTCCTCTGCCCACTGACAGTAAACAAGGCAAGGCAACAAGGCATTTGCTTCCACACAACTGGATGTTTTCTTTTTTGGACCATTTTTGTAAACCCTAGAGATGGTTGTGCGTGAAAATCCCAGTAGATCAGTTTTTGAAATACTCAGACCAGCCCATCTGGCACCAACATCCATGCCATGTTCAAAGTCACTTAAATCCCTTTTCTTCCCCATCCTGATGCTTGGTTTGAACTTCAGAAAGTTGTTTTCACCATGCCTAAATGCATTGTGTTGCTAGCATGTGATTGGATGATTAGCAATGTGTGCTACCAAGCATTTGAACAGGTGCACCTAATAAAGTGGCCGGTGAGTGTATATGGCTGCTCCAAAGCTCTCTCTCTTCATACCTTCAAACCTCTCTCCATTCTCAACATCCTATCCCCAAGCCTTGACTCCTTTTCCTAAGGATCTTGCTGCAAAACATAGCAGCTTTAGTGTAGCCTTCCCAGACACAACCACTGCATATTGGTAGCTAAACGGGACCAGTGACCATATAATTATTTAAATACTTAATTTCTCCACTGTTACCTGTTCTTGCCATTTGACATTATTATTACCGGTACTCTCTGTGTTTTATAAATTAACAAATCGAATGCCATAAAATGTAATGTATTCATAGATTGAAGAAAAACAAAAACTAAAAAACATTCTTGCTATCTGCAGGTTACAGCCTCTGCTCTGATGGTGTAGCTTCTCTGGGATACTACAATGGCACAATTTCTGTAACAGAGTCTGGTGCAGAATGTCTGAATTGGTCCGAGTTTCCTGATTACATTCAGCAGTACCCTGGTCGAGGACTGGGGAACCATAACTACTGCAGGAACCCTGAAGGAGGAAGGACACCATGGTGTTTTTATCGGCAACCTTCAGGGATGATAAGCTGGGCACACTGTGACTGCAGCCATGGTACTAGACATCTGAAATATACACATTCTAGGATAGATGATGAGAAGTACTGTAGCTGTATATGTAGAGACCAGCATATGAAAGGCTATGATTGATATTTGCACATTTTTATGGGACATATTGCATGGTAATGTTTAAATTCAGACATACTTTATTGTGCGACACTCTAATTCTGGCACAATCCATTCTGTGAAATGGAAGAAAGCTGAAAAAGATTATTCTTCAAATTGTTAATTTCTTTTTTTAGATTTTGTCCACTTTTTTGCACAATTTTTTCACCAATCTGTCTAATTTTCATTATGTTTTTAAACAGCAGACATTTACATTGGTATTTCACAATCAAATGCAGATAAACTAAAGGAAAACCAGATGTAAATTTTAAGCATTTGACTTCTTTGTTTTAATAACCTTGATGTTTTACAAGTGTGATATCTGAGTCTGCCAAGCCTAAGCAGACATAACACTTTATCTGACAAAATGTACTTTTTGCTTAAAATATGTTTAGACTATAAACAGATTAATTGTTCCTACTAGGTGCCATTCGCCTGTTGGGTGATCATCTTACCAAGAGTGGTGGAGTACAGCTGTATCTAAATGGGGTTTGGGGATCAATATGTGCAGATCACTGGACCGATTGGGATGCAAGTGTGGTGTGTAGACAGCTTGGAATCAGGTTAGTCTGAGCAGTTTCTGACACAAGATACACTATACTATGGTATAAGAACCAAGATTAATGTTAATGTGAGTCCTTAGCAATACATTAGAGGTTCTGTAATCAGTTAAAACTTAACATATCCTACTATTAATCTGATATTCCAGTCTTTACATTCCATTTCAGATGCAATTGTTTGCCTCATTCAGGGACATGTTGATATGGATTCAGTGCTGTAAATCTGTTAAGGAAATAAACCATTTCCACTGATTTCCAACTGAGACCACCCATTCAGGGTGTCTAAAAAATATATGTGCAAAGTCTTAAAGTTTGTTTATTTATTTTTATAAAGTAGCTCCAGCTCCCTTAAAACAGCCTGTCCCCCACTGGGTCTGCAGAGACTCTGTGGGTAAGCAGTGGTCTCTCTGCAGCTGTCCAATTCTTGTAAGTCAGAGCTAGAGCTCTCTAACAAGAAGAGAGTTTGACTTTTCTGACGAGAGGGTGTGTTGGACTTCTGAAGAAAAAAAACCCTACTCAGACAGAGAGATCCCTCTCTGCAGACTGCTGGCTGGGTACAGACTGTTTTGGTGAAGATGGAGTTGTTTTATAAACAAAGCAAAACAGTAAGATTTTGCATACTTTTGGTTTTGATGCAGCCTGTATGGATTTAATTGGAAAGTTCATTTAGACTTTACAGAAAACTTGTCATAAACCTTAGAAATTAAAAATGTCCATACAGTAAAAATGCATAAGTGAAGGTTGCCTTCGGTTAGTAGGTACAAACGTGTACTTTGACCTCATATAAATATGGAGTTGGGCTCTCCTACTTATTGGTCCTTTATTGTGATGTGTAGCCTTATTGACTAATGAGTTAGTCTTGGGTTGCATCCAAGAGTGGTGTGAAAGTTTCTGAGCAAAAGTTATGAATTGCATATAACTTCATCTGCCTATATCTCTGAAATGTGGTTTTCACTGAAGTTAACCTCTGCTTATACATTTTTTGATCACATGTTCAGCTGGACGCTCCCAGGTTTATGATTCAGGCTCGATGCTCTATCTAAAGGCATAGTTATGTATTTTCCTGGTAAATGTGCTGCAAATTTTTGTAATTATGTATTTTCTATTTGTGTTAAATGTACATATTCACTTTTATTTTGGCATCAGTGAAATTGGCACAGGCAAAAAAATCTCAGACTATGGATTATGGAATAACCCTGTACATCTTAAGTCTGCTAATTGTCGAGGGGATGAATATGCCCTACTACACTGTAGCTACAGCCAGGGCAAGGACTGCAGACACAGGATGGTAGCAGCAGTTACATGCTCTCCCCCTCAAGGTAATTCTTTAACGCTAGTTTATATTCACTGTCAACTGGCAGGTAATCATATGACTATGTAAATGCATTTGACCAAAGCAGCATTCTAATCTCTGAAACCTTCCCACTCATAAGCTTTTATTTTTCCTTCTCTGAAGAGCAGGTTTAAAGCCGCCCCTTCGATTGGTGGGAGGAAAGGACCACTTTGAGGGTCGTGTTGAAGTGTTTTTTAGCAGTCGGTGGGGAACAATCTGTGATGACCGGTGGGATGACAAAGATGCTGAAGTTATTTGCCGACAGCTGGGATTTAAGTAAGTCCCACCACTTTCTGCTAGACATAGGACCACTCTATTTATAGGGTCAGTAAACCTAGAAAATAAAGTTACTTTAATAAGAAAGAGCTACAATAGTTTCACTTATTAATTTAAACTTTCAGTATGTGTCCAGAATATGAGATATCTGAAGTGATGTAAATGTTTTACGGGGCCTTTTGCTCTGTGTTAGTTGACTGAGAAGAAAAAGTTAGCTTTCAAGACTGCTGAGTATGTTGTTTTTGTACATGAATCAATGAGCAGTGGCGGCATCAGGAGGGTGCTTGTGTGTGCTGACCATACAATATTTATACAATCAACTTTAGATTTACCAACACTGTGTAATATGAGCACCGACCTAAGCTAACCAATTCATTTATATTCAGTCTGGCACCTAAACTGTAACTTCTCTTACAAAGTCATAGTCATAGTCACTGGGTTTGGCTGCTCTTAAAGGGTGAAATATCATCAACTATGCCTAAGAAAGGAAAACACGAGATACACTAAATTGGGGTTTGGAATTTGAGATTTACAATGCTACTTGGGTAATTCAGCTTTTTTGCTATCTTTTTGGGTTTCCCATATCTCTAACCTTCGCTCCTAAATTTTATTCAGAAATACAATTAGAAAGTGATTGGCAACCAATCTAATAAGCCCACTGTACATCAAAGATCCAGCCTTGAGAGTGGATGTACCCAGGAGAGTAAATACTCGGACCTTTAGAGATGTTATCTTGCTATACTACTTTGGGGGTTATTCCACACCACCTACAAAGCTGTCTATATTTATTTCACTGACACCTTAAAGAAACTGGTCACAAGGAATACATGGAGTCTGCCTACGCTGAGCACTCCATTTGAAAATGATAGATGCCAAACAGACCCAACACTTCCTCTTCCTACAACCATGAATGGACAGCTGACCTCAGTGTCATCCCTGAGGAAGAGGACTGTGACCAAATTTGGGCTAAAAAGTCATTCTCCCTTCTGCACTGAAAAATTTTATTTTGATGATATGTTGTACCAACCAGGATAAACAAGTTTGTCCCAATTAACTTTTATAACTCTTATAACTATAGGCAGCACAGTGGCTAAGTGGTTAGCACTTCCACCTAACAGAGCTAGGGTTCAACGGTTCAAATCCCAACCACGGCTCTACCTACCTGGAGTTTGCATGTTTTCCCTGTGCTTTTGTGGGTTTCCTCTGGGTATTCTGGTTTCCTCCCACACTTCAACGACATGCTGGTAGGTTAATTGACTCCTGTCTAAATTGACCCTAGTATGTGTATACATGAATGTAAGTTAGGGACCTTAGATTGTAATCTCCATGAGAACAGAGACTGATGTGAATGTACAAAAGATATGTAAAGTGCTGCATAAATTGTTGGTGCTATATAAGTACCTGTAATAAATAATAAACTCTTGTTTCCAAGAATGTACAGATCTGTGGTTTCATGTACAGATCTGTGGTTTCATGTACACATTTGATGGACCTGCCCAATTGTTCACACTTTCTGGCTAAAAAATTATTATTTTTTTTGCATTAAATCTGATTGTCCAAGCACCATTGGTTCTTTCAATCCCTCTCTTGAGCTCTTGAGTAAATGCCCTACAAATATTATTAATCTGCAATTTGGGCTCCAATTGCAAGAGCTCATGACAAAACAAACCGTAGCCAAACGGGAGAAAAGCTCCAGACTACCTCGCTGAAAAAAAAAACGTATTACACAAACTATGATCCATAAGAATATTGAAACTATTGTACTTTAGAAAATATAAGCACTAAATATACCAAGGTATCGCAAGTATGGGTAGATAAATCTCTACCACCAGGCTTTGATAGCACCCTACTAGAACCTTAAAGATATATTCTCCCATACCAAAATACTGTAGGCTGCACCAGTAAACATTCAGATTAGGTCTTCCTTACTACTCGCGCTACTCTCCACTGTGCCAAAGCTCCTAAAGAAATTCATGAATGTGAACTCCCAAAGATTCCAAATTGTCAAATAATTGACTATTATGACTGTTTTGCAGAGAACATACTCTAAGACATTAGTTTACTGTTATACAGTATATTCTGTAAGTGGGCCAAGATGTTTGTGATGGTTTTCTATGTAGCTTATTATTGACACATACTTCTACCATTGATCCCTGCAATGACCACTGAGAACTTGCAAAACTATGAGTTTTACTTTTTTGAACACTCATTTTCTGAACAGATTTCACACTAGAACATCTCCATACACTTTTATTTTACATTTTTGTAATTTTAATATTTTATTCTTCCAAATGAAAAAATGTTTTTCCTTGAGCCATATACAGTGCCTTGAAAAAGTATTCATACCCCTTGAAATATTCCACATTTTGTTGTGTTACAACCAAAAATATAAATGTATTTTATTGGGATTCTATGTGATAGACCAACACAAAGTGGCACATAATTGTGAAGTGGTAAATAATTTTCAAAATGTTTTACAAATATCTGAAAAGTGTGGTGTGCATTTGTATTCAGCACCCTTTAATCTGATACCCCAACTAAATTCTAGTGGAACCAATTGCCTTCAAAGGTCACCTAATTATTATTAAATAGAGTCCACCTATGTGTAATTTAATCTTAGTACAAATACAGCTGTTCTGTGAGGCCCTTGGAGGTTTATTAACATTAGGAAACAAACAGCATCATGAAGGCCAAGGAACACACCAGACAGGTCAGGGATAAAATTGTGAAGAAGTATAAAGTAGGGTTAGGTTATCCCAAAAAATATCCCAAGCTTTGAACATCTCACGGAGCACTGTTCAATCCAGCAACCTAAAATGGAATGAGTATGGCACAACTGCAAACCTACTAAGACATGGCTGTCCACCTAAACTGACAGGCCGGGCAAGGAGAGCATTAATCAGAGAAGCAGCCAAGAGACCTATGGTAACTCTGGAGGAGCTGCAGAGCTCCACAGCTCACGTAGGAGAATCTGTCCACAGGACAACTATTAGTCGTGCGCTCCACAAATCTGGCCTTTATAGAAGAGTGGCAAGAAGAATGCCATTGTTGAAAGAAAGTCAAACGAAGTCCCATTTGCAGTTTGCAAGATGCCATGTGGAGGACACAGAAAACATATGGAAGAAGGTGATCTGGTCAGATGAGACCAAAATGTAACTTTTTGGCCTAAAAGCAAAACGCTATGTGTGGCGTAAAACTAACACTGCACATCACCCTGAACACACCATCCCCACCGTGAAACATGGTGGTGGCAGCATCATGTTGTGAGGATGTTTTTCTTCAGCAGGGACAGGGAAGCTGGTCAGAAATGATGGGAAGAAGGATGGAGCCAAATACAAGGCAAGCTTAGAGAAAAACCTGTTAGAGTCTGCAAAAGTCTTCAGACTGGAGCGGAGGCTCACCTTCCAGCAGGGCAATGACCCTAAACATACAGCCAGAGCTACAATGGAATGGTTTAGATCAAAGCATATTGATGTGTTAGAATGGCCCAGTCAAAGTCCAGACCTAAATCCAATTGAGAATCTGTGGCAAGACTTGAAAATTGAATTGAAAAGACTCCATCCAATCTGACAGAGCTTGAGCTGTTTTGCAAAGAAGAATGGGCAAAAATGTCACTCTCCAGATGTGCAAAGCTGGTAGAGACATCCCCAAAAAGACTTGCAGCTGTAATGGCATTGAAAGGTGGTTCTGCAAAGTATTGACTCAGAGGGGCTGAATACGAATGCACGCCACACTTTTCCAATATTTATTTGTGAAAAATGTTCAAAACCATTTATCATTTTCTTTCTACTTTACAATTATGTGCCACTTTGTATTGGTCTATCACATAAAATCCCAATAAAATACATTTAAGTTTTTGGTTGTAACATGACAAAATGTGGAAAATTTCAAGGGGTATGAATACTTTTTGAAGGCACTGTACGCTTAATAAGCAGTGCTCCATTCCGTTGTATCTTGTTAGAAGCTGCACAGTTTTTAGCCAGCCTTCTAAGGGCTCATGTACACTGCAGCTGATAAACTCACATTTAGTAGCTGTTCAGCGTTTTTTTCAGCAGCCCCTGAACTCACCCTAATGTCTTCCTATGTGTGCATGTACACAGCTTCGTTTACAGTTGTTTACAGGCATTTGAGTTTACAGTTTTTTTTTTGAATGCAGAAAACTTGTGTTCAGCAGTCGATTTGATCAGCGTTTCAAACACAAAACGCTTGTAAATGCAGCTAAACGTGGCAAATCGCGTTTATAAGCGTTTGTGTTTGAAATTTTTTTTTAACTCTTCTAGATCCCGATGCTGTCCAGAGCCTTTTTTCATCATGAAAAATGCATGCAAAGCGTTTTCAAGGTACTCAGATGGACAAAACACTGAACACAGGATGTTCCTACCAAGCTTGTCACAGATTGTAATGAAACATTGCTTGTGTGCAAACGCACATAAACGTGCATAAACACATTATGCAAACATTCTAAACATACTTTTTTAACCTACGTTTTCCAGCAGTCAGTTTCCATTGTTCAGAAGTGTCCCGTGTACATGGGGCCTAATGCTTACCAAGTGATTTCATAGTAATATGGTCAGAACTAGAAATACATCTATTTTATTCTGTTTACTAAATGATATTGCTTGCTTCATGTATCGTTGTCTAAGGCAAGAGATTTTAATCATGTATGGTACATTTCTCATATTTTGTTTTCAAAATATATATTATATATCTTAAAGGGGCAAGCCGAAAGCCTTGGTGTGGGCACACTATGGACAAGGCTCAGGTCCTATATTACTTGATGAAGTGGAGTGTTTAGGAAATGAAACTTCATTAGACCTTTGTAAGAAGAATGAATGGGAACATCACAACTGTGACCATATTGAAGATGCTGGAGTTTCCTGTAACCCTTATGTAGGTAGGTTGAGATTTAAAGAAAGTGTGTGCTATGTTTTGTTTTTTTTGTGATTTTTTTTTTAACTTGTGACGGCACCGTTGATGCAATTACACTCTATTGTAGCTTCACTACCCCCAGCCCCAGACCTCAGGGTACAAACGCTTCATAGGAATGAGTGCAGAGGCACAGGCATGGTTCAGATGATTTCGACAAAAGACCATGTAGCCTTGTTGGCAGATTGGGGAAAGATGAGTAAAAGTCTGGCAGGAGGGCAGGGGGCAGGATAGCGGTGGGAGAATCTACAATGTAAGTGTACCTGCACTAAGTCTACCTGCATAGAGCTTCTGTCTTTAATCCAGACCATGCTGCAGCATACTAGCAAGTCCTTCTTTCTGCAATCTGGTTGTGGCGGAACCATTCCGCCTGGACTTCCTCCTGAGCGATGTGTCTCAGCCAATGGTCCCCTTTTCCAGCAAGTCTTCCAGCGCTCTGCCAAGGCGGGTATTAGAGCTCAAGGACAATATTTCTTCGATATCCCAAACCACGAGTCGGAACTTTATGTAGGGTGAATGAATTAATACTTTATTGAACACAGCTCAGTTTATACAGCACATCCTGGCAGTAATCCCTGCCCCTTCACCCCCACCCCCACCAGACAGTCTGGCACCTGGTTTTCCCCATCCACAACAAAACTCTACAGCACAACACAATAGCACAGTATGAAATCTAGAGAAGTGAAAGACTACAAGTTCACATTACTTTAAACAAACAGTGTCGAATGAAGTGAAAACAAACAAAGAGCGCACCAACCTTGCGCATGACCTCAGTAAGCCAAAATTTATTAATTACAGAATAATACTCACAAACACTGAAGTATATCATGCATGTAAGTCCTCAAAGGGACTAAAGATAAAAGCAGCCTGCGTGAGTCCCATCAGAGGAGTGGACACTCAGGGAACAGTTGACGCGTTTCTAAGGACGAACCTTCTTCATCAGAGCTTGACTGAACAATGAGTGATCACTCCTATATGTAGTCCTATATATATCCTGTATATAATGATCACTCATTGTTCAGTCAAGCTCTGATGAAGAAGGTTCGTCCTTTGAAACGCGTCAGCTGTTCCCTGAGTGTCCACTCCTCTGATAGGACTCGCAGAGGCTGCTTTTATCCTTAGTCCCTTTGAGGACTTACATGCATGATATACTTCAGTGTTTGTGAGTATTATTCTGTAATTAATAAATTTTGGCTTACTGAGGTAATGCACAAGGTTGGTGCGCTCTTTCTTTGTTTTCTCTTCACAGTATTGGTCGGGCTTCCCCAGCCTTGTTTGGAGCTGCACAACCCCATATGCACTGGTGGTAGAAACTTTCAAGTCCTGACTCCATCTACCTACCCCGTGTTGGGTCATAGGGCGCAAGAGAGTTTGTTTTCTTTCTATTAAACAATGTAGAATGCCTGTCTACATAACAGCTGCTAACCATATACAGCTTTAAAAACAAGGGGATAAAACTGGAACAGAAAGGGCAAAATGTTATCACAAAGGGACGGTTCGTCACACTGGTAACCCTAGAACCCCTGTCACCTACCTATTTGTAATGCAGACTAGGGATTCCCAAACACCCCTACGGAAGGCTGCTTAGTGAATCTCAAGCTTTGATGTATCAAAACATCAGTTTTAAAGATATTCTCACAACCACCAGTATATAAATCTGCCTTGGAAATTTGAATGCTTTATGGTGATAAATCAAGCAAAGACAGAGAGAGAGAGAATGTAACAATGTGAAGCCTTCAGAGCACACTTGTGAGGAGATATGGAACCTAGCTACATAAAAATCAGATTAGGGTAAACTCAGTAGACTTCTAATTTCTTCAGAACATTAGCAGTTTATAGATTTTTACTTGTTACCTGAAATTGCTGTTCCGTATTCCCCCCACCTTGCCCAGGACCCTCCAATTTCCCCTTCATAGCACTGCCACCCTCTCTGATTTTCTCATCCTTAGTACTCACAATCAGTGAACACGCTTGGTCCACCCTTCATCTCCCTTTTCCTAAAGTTGGCCATACACAGTTAGTCTTTTTCAGCATTTGCCGCTGTCAGAATACACTGAGGCTGCAGCTGCTGATCAACAGAAAACTTTCAACATAATCAATTAAACAATAGACTTCTGTTGACTGAGCAGGGGAGTCCACACACTGATTGAAATTCAGTTGGTCCAGCAGGGACTGGATACATTTCAATTAGTGTATGGTCAGCTTTAGGCTAGCCACGCTCAGCCAGATTTCTCGTCCTAAGCCCCACAGCCAGAACGAGGGAAATAACTTGATTTCCCCATCCTCACTTAACAGCAATGGATGGCCAAATCTTCTCTGCCATCTTATTATATTCAGGCAGCCTAAGCACCCATGGTTGTTTGAATACCCAGTGACTGTGTCTGATAGGATGCAGTCACCGTTTGAGTAACAATTTTCCACCAGGCTCTGTCAATTGTTAAATGGAGGTGCCGACAAGCTCATATTTCATGTTGAATTCTCCAAAATTCGAACCTATTATGACTAGCTTAACACTTCTCCAACTGCCCTTCCCACTCATTTCCCAGATAAGTGCTCCACACTCACCTGCCTGTGCAGGTACTGCCCTTTTCAGTGTACCTAAACAGGTAATTTTCTTTCATCTGCATTTTCATTTGTTTGTTCACTTGCTGTTAGATGAAACTTTTTTTTTTTTTCATGTTTTTGTATTTCCATTTGTATTTGAGTCTTTAACTGTGTTGTAAAAATAACCAAAATGCCCAATAAATATTTGTTGAAAAATAAATCTTAAAAAAAGAGAGTCATCTATTGTAATATTGTGCAAGTTCTCCCACTTAAAAAGATGAGAGAGGCCTGTAATTGGCATCATAGGTAGACCTCAACTATGAGAGACAAAATGAGAAAAAAAATCCAGACAATCACATTGGCTGATTTGGATAGAATTTATTTGCAAATTATGGTGGAAAATAAGTATTTGGTCACCTACAAACAAGCAAGATTTCTGGCTCTCACAGACCTGTACCTTCTTCTTTAAGAGGCTCCTCTGTCCTGCACTCATTACCTGTATCAATGGCACCTGTTTGAACTTGTTATCAGTATAAAAGACACCTGTCCACAACCTCAAACAGTCACACTCCAAACTCCACTATGGTGAAGACCAGAGAGCTGTCGAAGGACACCAGAAACAAAATTGTAGACCTGCACCAGACTGGGAAGACTGAATCTGCAATAGGCAAGCAGCTTGGTGTGAACAAATCAACTGTGGGAGCAATAATTAGAAAATGGAAGACATACAAGACCACTGATAATCTCCCTCGATCTGGGGCTTCACGCAAGATCTCACCCTGTGGGGTCAAAATGATCACAAGAACGGTGAGCAAAAATCCCAGGACCACACGGGGGGACCTAGTGAATGACCTGCAGAGAGCTGGGACCAACATAAAAAAGGCTACCATCAGTAACACACTACGCAGCCAGGGACTCAGATCCTGCAGTGCCAGACGTGTCCCCCTGCTTAAGCCAGTACATGTCCGGGCCCATCTGAAGTTTGCTAGAGAGCATTTGGATGATCCAGAAGAATGTCATATGGTCAGATGAAACCAAAATAGAACTGTTTGGTAGAAACACAACTCATCGTGTTTGGAGGAGAGAGAATGCTGAGTTGCATCCAAAGAACACCATACCTACTGTGAAGCATGGGGGTGGCAACATCATGCTTTGGGGCTGTTTCTCCACAAAGGGACCAGGACGACTGATCCATGTACAGGACAGAATGAATGGGGCCATGTATCGTGAGATTTTGAGTGCAAACCTCCTTCCATCAGCAAGGGCATTGAAGATGAAATGTGGCTGGGTCTTCCAACATGACAATGATCCCAAACATACCGCCCGGGCAACAAAGGAGTGGCTTCGTAAGAAGCATTTCAAGGTCCTGGAGTGGCCTAGCCAGTCTCCAGATCTCAACCCCATAGAAAACCTTTGGAGGGAGTTGAAAGTCCGTGTTGCCCAGCGACAGCCCCAAAACATCACTGCTCTAGAGGAGATCTGCATGGAGGAATGGGCCAACATACCAGCAACAGTGTGTGCCAAACTTGTGAAGACTTACAGGAAACGTTTGACCTCTGTCATTGCCAACAAAGGATATATAACAAAGTATTGAGATGAACTTTTGATATTGACCAAATACTTATTTTCCACCATAATTTGCAAATACATTCTTTCCAAATCAGCCAATGTGATTGTCTGGATTTTTTTTCTCATTTTGTCTCTCATAGTTGAGGTCTACCTATGATGCCAATTACAGGCCTCTCTCATCTTTTTAAGCCGGAGAACTTGCACAATTGGTGGCTGACTAAATACTTTTTTGCCCCACTGTATTTTATATAATTCTTTTTTATATTTTTTTTAAAGTGTTACTAAACACACAACAGTAGAATCAGTCTGTATATGCAGTAAAGCATGCTTGTTATACTCACTGTGGAACCTAAGGGGTTAATGCTCTGCCTTGTGTAAAAAAGCTGTTTGATCCTTTCTTCTCTGTTCCTCCCCTATTTCAAGCGACCACCTCTTATCTCCAGACTGAACCGTAGGCATACACATGCTCAGTTTGGTGTGTATTGCTAGAGCGTTTTTTTTGTTTTTTTTCTTGGGAGAGTACATGTGATTAGCACAGGGCCAATCAGCGCTGTCCAGACAGAGGTCAGGGGATTTCCATCCTCCTAGAGCAGAAAGAAAACTCCTCCTACAAGCTTTAGCTAGTGGTGGGCTGGACACTGATAGAAGTCACAAGACTGCTCTAACTGCTAATGAGAAAAGGTATTTAGCAGTTTATATTTACTAAAATAATTGCATTTCCATGTTCTGTGCACTGTGGAAGACCAGATATAGTGAATGCAGGGTCCGGGGTTTAGTAAAACTTTAACTTTATTGATATCATAAGGGGGCTAACAAGCCCTTTGAGAGCCAAATGAAAGTGATGGAGAAGCTCTAGAGCCGCCCAATCACTTTTTTTTTTTTTTTTAAAAAGCTCTTAAAGCCAGTACCAAGCTCAGAGCTGCAGCAACAACTGTGAGTGTAATTTACCAACTTTTCTTTCATACCAATTATAAACGTACCTTGATAGACGAGTGGCTAAAACCAAACTCCAGCTTTCTGCTCTGCATATAGCTTGGGTAGGCCAAGCTGGTCCAAACAAACTATTACCTTTGTAAATAGATGCGCCAACTGTGAGCACTGTATAAAAAGTATTTAGCATTAGTTTCCTGTCCTGTTCCTGGAACAAAATCGAATGGGGCTGACTGATGCTCCGCCATTCACAGGGAGCTTTGTATTTTATGATGGAAAGTCTCCGTTCCATTGCCAGAACACAATGATGTATACTGTATGTAGCTGATGTTACGTACAGTTTTTATACTGTGCTCACAGAAGAGGCATCTGTTAGTGAAGGTAACAGTTTGTTTGGACCAGCTTGGTCCAAAGGAACTATTTTAAAGTGACAGAAATCTGGACATCAGCTTTAACTTGATTCGGTATATACCTTTACATTAAGTACATATGGTTTGCTTAAATGGTTGTGAAATTCATACTTTCTTTTGTAGGCTCCATGCACGCTAGTGTTTTTTTTAAGCTCCTAGAAGCTGTTATTAGCATTTTTTTCTGCTCCTAGAAGCTAAATAGTGTTATCCTATGTGTCCATGCATACTACTAAGCTATTAGCATTTTTTTGAACGTCAGCTTCTGGGTGCACAACAAACCTTTTTCTTTAGAGTTTTTTTGGAACATTTGTTGCAGCAGAAAAAACCCTCCTAAACCCTCCTAAGAGTTTTTTTTTCTAGCTTTTTTTCCTCTACATGTACTGTAAAAATGCTAACAAAGCACTAATGCTCCTAAACATTTCTGTATGCTACTAACATGCTACTAAAAAATGCTATTACCAACAGTTTGTATCCAGCAATTTGGCCAGCATTTATTGAGCTTAGAAAAAAACACTAGTGTGTATGGAGCCTTAGATGAGAAAAAAAGACATAATTTTAGTACAAAGTATGTAAGCAAAGGCTATACCACAGCCAGGCCTAGGCTGGGACAAAAATTAGGCCCGGGCATTTTAGACTGAGCAGCCAATTTCCGGCTGGGCATTTGTGGGGGCAGTTGGTGACGGAATATTCACGGAGTCGATCCTCTGCACTGAAATGTAAAGGGGCACTGTGATATAAAGGGTACTGCACAGTGTCCCTTTCATTACAGTGCCCCTAGAGATATAATGACAATGCCCCCTATATATTCAAAGAGACAGCCCAATTCAGCAAAGAGGCAGCCCAGTCCAGCAGAGAGGCAGCCCAGTCCAGCAAAGAGATATCCCCATATAGCAAAGAGACATCCCAATCCAGCAAAGACACATCCCAATCCACAAAGACATCCCAATCCACAAAAAGATGAGCTGTCTCTTTGCTGGACAGGGATATCTATTTGCTGGATGGGGATGTCCCTTCTTTGACAGGGCTGTCTCTTTGCTGGATTGGGGTGTCTCTTTGCTGGACCCAACTGAGCAAAGAGACATCCCCATCCAACAAAGAGACATCCCAATCCAGCAAAGAGACATCCCTGTCCAGCAAAGAGACATCCCGCCCAGTAAAGAGACAGCCCCTCCAGTAAAGAGGCAACTCAACCAGCAAAGAGACAGCCCAATCCAGCAAAGAGACAGCTCAACCAGTAAAGAGACAGCCCATCCAGCAAAGAGATTGCCCAACCAAGCAAAGAGATGGCCCAGTCCAGTAAAGAGACATCCCATTCAGCAAAGAGACAGCCTCTCCAGTAAAGAGACAGCCCCTCCAGTAAAAAGATAGCCCCTCCAGCAAGGAGACAGCTCATCCAGCAAAGAGACAGCCCCTCTAGCAAAGAGACAGCCCATCCAGCAAGGAAACAGCCCATCCAGTAAAGAGACAGCTCAAGCACTAAAGGGACAGCCCTTACAGCAAAGAGATGGCCTAATCCAGCAAAGAGACAACTCAGTCAAGCAGAGAGACAGCTGTCTAGCAAAGAGACAGCCCATCCAGCAAAGAGACAGACCAATCCAGCAAAGAGACAGACCAATCCAGCAAAGAGACAGCTCATCCAGCAAAGAGACAGCCCGTCCAGCAAGCAGACAGCTCATCCAGTAAGAAGACAGCCCATCCAGCAAAGAGACAGCCTGTCCAGACAGCAGACAGCTCATCCAGTAAAGAGACAGCTCATCCAGCAAAGAGACAGCCTGTCCAGCCAGCAGACAGCTCATCCAGTAAAGAGACAGCTCATCCAGTAAAGAGACAGCTCATCCAGTAAAGAGACAGCTCAACCAGCAAAGAGACGGCCCAATCCAGCAAAGAGACGGCCCAATCCAGCAAAGAGACGGCCCAATCCAGCAAAGAGACAGCCCAATCCAGCAAAGAGACGGCCCAGTCCAGCAAAGAGACGGCCCAGTCCAGCAAGGAGACAGCCCATCCAGCAAGGAGAAAGCTCAACCAGCAAAGAGACAGCTCAATCCAGCAAAGAGACAGCCCGTCCAGCAAAGAGACAGCCCAATCCAGCAAAGAAACATCCCATCCTGTAAAGAGACAGCCCAGTCCAGCAAAGAGACAGCCCAATCCACCCCCCCCCCCCCCACACACACACACACACACACACACACCGCTGCTACAGAGCGGGATGTATGGCTGCACTGCACTCACCTCCCTCCCCTGTGGAGCCATCATGGTTAGGTGAGATCCCGCCATGCTCAGTGCAGTGCATTTCCTGCGGCCGGTTTGGAAGGTGTGTCCCCTACTAGCAGGTTCTCTTCTGCATCTCCTAATTTGCCGGAACCGGCCCTGCTGTAGGCACAGCCACATAGCGAGAGGCGAGCGGCGGCCGCGGTCTGTGTTAACCCTGTCCAGACCGCGGTCGCCACTTACCTCCTTCTGAGCGGCCCAGTCATCCACAGGCCACTCTTCCTAGGACACGCAGCCCCGGACCATCGGGCAAATTTCCGATGTGCCCTATGGCCAGTCAGGGCCCTCATTTATTCTGACCATAAAAAATTAATATACAAAAATTATTTGTATGGGGTGAGCTTTTGTTCACCCTTATTTTACTGTATACTGAGTTAAAAAAACAAAAAACACAAAAACAATGCAATAATAATGCAGTAATAGAGAGGCTGGATGAAAGGTTTACTGTAGTATAACACTTTTGCTAGCTGAATAGTACATTATGTACATCCAAACAAAAAGATGAACAACTGAGGAGGAAAGAGGGACAAAGAGATTTGGTTTCAAAAGAGGTACAGTCTGCCCAAATAAAGAACAGCTTGGAGCTTTGGAATAAAGTGCAGAATCTTGTGAGCTGCTATGCCAGATAGTCATGCAAAATAATATGGAAAATAAAATGTTAATAGAAAATAAAAATAGAAATAAAATGAGATTGTGAATCTCTCACAGCATGCACATTCCCATACAAAATGTTTTTTATAACATAAAATAACTTGATTGATATTTTTTGGACCTATGGAAACTGCACACATTGTTAAAGCGGACCTCCAGTCAAAAGGGGAAGTTCTGCTTTTACAACTTGTCCCCCACTCCCCATTAAGGATTGGCATTTTTGGGGAGCAGGTACCTGAATTTGACAGGTACCTGCTTCCACTTTCACTCTGACCACCTAGGCAATCAGAAGCCGAAGTTCTCCATCCCGCCCCGCCCAGCAGTCTTCTGAGACACGTAACAGGTCCCAGATGACTGCAGGACCATTCACAATGCGCAACACTGCTCGTGCATGCGCAGTGGCCACCCAGCTATGAAGCCGCAAGCTGTCACCGCAGGGTGCCCACACTTAAGATGCCGGGGACAGAGGATGGACAGTGAACCCGGCTGGGATGAGGACACCACTGGATTCTGGGATAGGTGAGTGGATGTTTTTCAATGTCAGCAGCTACAGTTTTTGTAGCTGTTGACCTTTATTTTTATTTTTTTTACAGGAGACTGGAGCTCCGTTTTAATGAGATCTGTGCTGAAAAATGAGGCAATGGAACTGCAAAGAGTAAACACTTTGTCATTCACAATAATGGCACAGATCTACACTGATCAGCCATAACTTTATGACTGACAGATTAAGTGAATAACATTGATTATCTCGTTAGAATATATCATACATTGTGTGAGCTGTTTGATATGCATGTAAATGATCCAATAATGAACATATGTCTTTGTTATTATGTATATTTATGTAGCTGTATATTTAATTCAGATGGTGCACTAAAATTGACTGGAGGGAAGGAGGCTGGTGAAGGAAGGCTGGAAATATTTTACAAGGGAGAATGGGGTACAGTTTGTGATGATGGATGGACTGAACTTAATGCCCAGGTGGTCTGCAGGCAGCTTGGTTACAGGTATTTATTACATGTCATCAATAATACAGTTGTATCATAAAAGAGTTGTGTTCAAAACTTTACTAATATATATACAGTATTCTAATATATATAATATATATGTGCAATAGGTATAGGTACACGTGTGTACGTGTGTGTGTATATACAGTATGTATGTGTGTGTATACAGTATGTATGTGTGTGTATACAGTATGTGTGTGTGTGTGTATACAGTATGTATGTGTGTATACAGTATGTATGTGTGTGTATATACAGTATGTGTGTGTGTACACACACAGTGCTAAGAGAAAGTATTTGCCCCTTCCTGATGTTTTTGTTTTTTTTGCATATTTGTCACACCTAAATGATTCAGATCATCAAACAAATTGTAATATTACACAAAGATAACCCAAGTAAATACAAAATGCAGTTTTTAAATGATTATTTAATTTATTAAGAAAAAAAAGCTGTCCAAACCTGCCTGGCCCTATGTATAAAAATTGCCCCCTAAACCTAATAACTGGATGTGCCACCCTTGGCAGCAACAACTGCAATCAAGCATTTGCAATAACTGGCAATGAGTCTTTCACATTTCTGTTGAGGAATTTTGGGTCACTCTTCATTGCAGAAATTTTTAATTCAGCCACATTAGAGGGTTTTTGAGCATGAACAGCCTGTTTAAGGTCATGCCACAGCATCTCAATCAGATTTAAGTCTCAACTTTGACTAGGCACTCCGAAACCTTAATTTTGTTTTTTATGAGCCATTCAGAGGTGGACATGCTGGTGTGTTTCAGATCACTAGTCTGCTGTATAACCCCAGTGCGTTTTAGCCTGAGGTCACAAACTGATGGCCAGACATTCTCCTTCAGAATTTTCCAGTAGAGTGCAGAATTCATGGTTCCATCAATTATGGCAATTCGTCCAGGTCCAGAAGCTGCAAAGTAGCCCCAGACCATCACACTACCACCATCATGTTTGACAGTTGGTATGATGTTCTTTTTATGACATGCTGTGTTAGTTTTACGACAGATGTAATGGGACGCGCACCTTCCAAAAAGTTCAACTTTGTCTCATCAGTCCACAGAATACTTGCCCAAAAGTATTGGGGATAACCAAGATGTCCTTTGGCAAATGTGAGACGAGCCTTTGTGTTCTTTTTTGGTCAGAATTGGTTTATGCCTTGAACTCTCCCATGGATGCCATTTTTGCCTAGATTCTTTCTTATTGTTGAATCATGAACACTGATCTTAACTGAGGCAAGTGAGGCCTGCAGTTCTTTAGATGTTTTGTTCTTTTTTTACCTCCTGGATGAGTCGTTGTTGTGCTCTTGGAGTAATTTTGGTAAGCCGGCCACTCCTGGGAAGGTTCACCACTGCTCCAAGTTTTCTGCATTTGTGGATAATGGCTCTCACCGTGGTTCTCTGGCCTCAGAAATGGTTTTATAACCCTTTCCAGTCTGATACATATAATTTAATTTGTTTCCCATCTGTTCTTGAACTTCTTTAGATTGATGTGTTGCTTTTTGAGATCTTTTAGTGTGCTTCACTTTGTCAGACAGCTTCTATTTAAGTGATTTTTTGATTCAACAGGTCTGACAGTAATCAGGCCTGAGTGTGGCAAGTGAAATTTAACTCCGTTTTCCAAACATTGTGGTTAATCACTGTTCATTCATGATTTAGCAAGGGGGGGGGGTTACTTCTTCACACAGGGCCAGGCTGGTTTGAACAGCTTTTTTCCCTTAATAAATTAAATCATAGTTTAAAAACTGGATTTTTTATTTACTCGGGGTATCTTATTACATTTTTGTTTGGTGATCTGAACTATTTAATGGGGGGGAGGCAAATACTTTTTGTACTTTTTGTGTGTGTGTGTGTATATGTGTGTGTGTGTATATATATATATATATATATATATATACAGTGGGGATCGGAAGTTTGGGCACCCCAGCTAAAAATTTGTATTAATGTGCATAAAGAAGCCAAGGAAAGATGGAAAAATCTCCAAAAGGCATCAAATTACAGATTAGACATTCTTATAATATGTCAACAAAAGTTAGATTTTATTTCCATCATTTACACTTTCAAAATAACAGAAAACAAAAAAATTGCGTCTGCAAAAGTTTGGGCACCCTGCAGAGTTAATAACTTGTACTGCCCCCTTTGGCAAGTATCACAGCTTGTAAACACTTTTTGTAGCCAGCAAGAGTCTTTCAATTCTTGTTTGAGGTATCTTTGCCCATTCTTCCTTACAAAAGTCTTCTTTCTGGGCTGTCTGTCACGCACTGCTTTTTTAAGGTCTATCCATAGATTTTCAATTATGTTGAGGTCAGCAGATTGTGAAGGCCATGGCAAAACCTTCAGTTTACGCCTCTTGATGTAATCCCCCGTGGATTTCGAGGTGTGTTTAGGATCATTATCCATTTGTACAAGCCATCCTGTCTTTAACTTCAGCTTTTTCACAGATGGCATCAAGTTACCATCCAAAATTTGCTGAAATTTTATTGAATCCATTTTTCCTTCTACTCGTGAGATGTTGCCTGTGCCACTGGCTGCAACACAACCCCAAAGCATGATTGATCCAACCCCATGCTTAACAGTTGGACAGAGGTTCTTTTCATTAAATTCTGTGCCCCTTCTTCTCCAAACGTACCTTTGCTCATTCCGGCCAAAAAGTTCAATTTTAACCTCATCGGTCCACAGAACTTGTTTCCAAAATGCATCAGGCTTGTCTATATGTTCATTTGCAAAGTTCAAACGATGATTTTTGTGGTGAGGACGTAGAAGAGGTTTTCTTCTGATGACTCTTCCATGAAGACCATATTTGTACAAGTATCTCTTTATAGTGGAATAGTGTACCACAACTCCAGTGTCTGCCAGATCTTTCTGGAGGGATCGTGCAGTCAAACGTGGGTTTTGAATTGTTTTTCTCACAATCCTGCGAGCTGTTCTGTCTGATATTTTTCTTGGTCTTCCAGATCTTGCTTTAACTTCCACTGTTCCTGATGACTGCCATTTCTTAATTACATTCCGAACAGAGGATATTGACATCTGAAAACGCTTTGCTATCTTCTTATAGCCTTTTCCAGCTTTGTGAGCGTCAACTAGTTTCAGTTTCAGTTTTCTAGACAACTGCTTAGAAGAACCCATGGTGCTGATTGTTGGGGCAAGGTCAGATGAGTCTGGGCATTTAAAACCTTTGGGATTGACATAACCTGGTCTTCCCAGACGATGATTGAGAACAATCCATGACACTGGCAGATCTCAGCTTTGCAAAGGGGGCAGGCAGTGCATGCTATAAATTCTGCAGGGTGCCCAAACTTTTGCAGACGCCATTTTTTTGTTTTCTGTTATTTTGAAAGTGTAAATAATGGAAATGAAATCTAACTTTTGTTGACATATTATAAGAATGTCTAATCTGTAATTTGATGCCTTTTGGAGATTTTTTTCCATCTTTTTTTGGCTTCTTTATGCACATTAATACAAATTTTTAGCTGGGGTGCCCAAACTTTCGATCCCCACTGTGTATATATATATATATATATATATATATAAATAATGCACAAACTGAATGACCGAATGAATCATGTATAATCATATTAATAAGTTTACTGAAGAATGGGAAAGAGAATAATAATAATTCTTGCACGCCTGTCAATGTAATTTTGTTTTTTCAATCGGTTATTTGCCTTGCAGTGGTCCTTCTAACTTGGCATCAAAGTTGAAGTATGGAGCTGGAGAAGGACTGATTCTTCTGGATGATGTGTCTTGCACAGGCAAAGAGCGCACTCTAGTGGACTGTACACGTAGTAGCTGGGGCCAGCATGACTGCTCTCACTCTGAGGATGTGGGAGTGCAGTGCTCCAATGACACCAATGACATCTTTGAAATATTACCAACAGGTAGTATTCTTCATAACTTATTCTTTGCAGAGAGATCAAAGTTTCATTATTTTGGATAAAATGGACATCAAATCTATTTAAGCAAGGGCGTCTACTTTCTGTGCCTTTGTACAGGGACTAATTCATCAAACTCTGTACTTGTTGAATTGCTACTTTCACATATCAGACCTTTATTCCAACTTACATTTTTGTTGAATTTCTTTGCATAGCTTCCAAATGTTTTTTTTTTTTATAATGGTCAACATGCCAAAACACAATTGTATACTATCTATCTATCTATCTATCTATCTATCTATCTATCTATCTATCTATCTATCTATCTATCTATCTATCATTCCTGTATTTATTATCCACCTATTTTCTTTGTCTGTCTAATGTCCAATAGCTTCATTTAAGACACGTAGTAAATTAATATTATTCATGGTTTTAGGGCCTCCAATTCGTTTGATGGATGGGGAGAGCACCAAAGAAGGCAGAGTGGAGATATTCCTCAATGGAGAGTGGGGCAGTGTGTGTGACGATGGCTGGACAGACAAGGATGCGGTGGTGGTCTGCCGGCAGCTTGGCCACAGGTGATTGGCTTGCTATGAACCATTTAGGGGGAAACCCATACCCTTCAGGAACTATGATGCTGTAGAGTAAGGAAAAGCAGAAGTTTTCTATTTCAAAGATAGGAAGTTCATTTTACAGCCTTGCTATAGTAGTCATCAAGGCACAAGGCAAAAATGTTCCTAAATGAGACACTGACATCAATAAAACAACCTTTCCCTAATTCAAAAAATGCTGGATTTTAATTTTAAATATTAGTTCTGTTTATTTAACAAAATCTGTAATAGAATTTTATTTAATGACATCAGATTACTTTTATTTTACCTTTCCTCAGCTTGTTTAATACTGGTGTAATGTAACAGTTTTGGCAAAGTCATCTAGTGGTTTTGTCTGACAATGACAAGGAGCATAATGCCAAGTGTGTATAGGAACATATATTGTCTGGAAGAAAAAGAAAATGTATTACTTTACTGGCATTTAAAACCTAAACCATCTGACATGAGTTCTCATGAGGGCATTTGAAACATCTGTGCAGACACATCATTCCTCCCAATGCCAAAAAAGCAAAACTGTGCTGAGATGCACAGCATATATGTGTCTACAATCTGCATTGATAAACAGAGACAGTTTTACATGTCAGATGGAAGTTCACATAAGCCACATCCAAAGCTGACCTCAAACATTATGATCTTATTGTACAGTAAATAACAAATATATGGAAATAGATCACTCATGGGAGTTTGGGGATGCAACAAATGATTTACTAAGAAATCAGAAAACATATTGCTTCTAAAGACTGTCTATTCATAATAACAAGAAACTAGAAATGTAGGTGTAAAGGTTCGTCTGTCAAAATGGCATGAACAATAATAAAATAACAAATCTATATTCAATGATCCTTAAAATACACACAGAGATGTATACATATCCCATTGACACTATGGGCTGATTTAGCAAAGATAAATAAGCTGTTCACCTTGCAAAAGAAGTTTCCATCAGCTTAGTAAATGTGGTAAAGCTCTGCTGACTGTCATCATCCAAACAAGTGCAAACAAACATACTGGTTTTTATTTTCCTTTCTTTTGGTTGGGTATTCTTTGCAAAGTGAATTTTTATCACTAAGCTCTGGGGATATTGACATCTTGGACAGTGGCTACACCTCCCAAGTTATCTATGGTTAAAAAAAGATCTCAAAGCCCTAATGTATATTGAGAAACTAGACACTGTTCCTCAATTTTATGGTTCCACAGCTCGTTTTTTTCAAGAGATGGCAATCTTTGAACACACATTATCAGATTCTGAAATTACGTTGCTCATATCTACATTCTGCTATTCAAGTACCATACAACAAATGTATCCAAATTCTCTGGGTAGATTGAAGTTGAGGACCAAGGGACGTATTTGTCCCATGTTTTTAATTGCGTGTATCATCTAATTAAGAACTTAAAATTCTTTTTTTTTTGGTTTGAGTCAAAATATTAGTTCTTATCAACAAACAACAAATGGATCTAGCTTTTTGCCAATTATTTCATGAAATGGCTTAGTTACAGCAACTGAAGTGTACGAACTTTAAAAACAAAAAAATTGATTCTTTTGGCGTTCCAAAATCTTACGGTCCTCAAAGGGTTAAATCAATTTCCGTTTTAATTTATGCAAAGTAAGCATTGGATGTTCTATTTAGCTTTATCTCTTTGTATCCCTGATATAGGCTTGAAAATTAAAAAAAAAAATTAATACTTGACTTTCAGGAATCAGGATGTAATATCTATGAGAATTTGAAAAGAAAACTTGACTGCATTCCATGTTTATATTTCTTTTTGTCTTCTTTATGTTCTTTTTATCTCCTAATTATCTATTTATTTTCTTTTTTTTTTCTCTCGTTTTTTTTAATTTCAATTTAGTTTTTCCTTTGAAAGGGATATCTCTCATTACTGGGTCATTATTCATCGTTTAAGGTTTGAGATCCTATTTCTTTGTAACTAAGTGAAAATATGACGACATATGCATAAGTGCTGAAGTAACATTGTTCAGTTTACTGCTTTTATGATATAAGAATGCCTATTTTCTTAATTTATTTCTTTTAGTGGACTTGAGATGTCCATTAATTTTGTTTACTTATGTTGAAAATGAGTAAAAATTATATTTAAAAAAAAAAAAGCTCTGGGGAAACTTCCCTTGCAAAGTGAACAGATTATTTTGCCTTTAGTAAATTGACCCCTGTATTTCTTCTATAAAGCATATGACCACCATGGTGCCTGACAAACCTTTACGCCTGCATTTCTGGTTTCTTATTGTACAGTTCCCTTTAAATATACCAGAACTATGTCCTGTGATAGCGTTCTGTCATGCAAAATGGTTGTTGGCATGGGATGTTCCCTGGATTCTTTTGTTTGGTACCTGTGAATAAAATGACTTGACCATTTTATTAAAGGGTTATAATCCCATCCAACTCCAATTCAGTACTATTGGCTAATCTACAGCAAAAATACCATGACATGAGCTCCGCAAGTGACAAGAGTGAAATTTAAAAACAACTTAAAAAACTTACATAGAAAAAGTAATTCACACATCTGCGCCAACGAGATTAACCTTTAGCATTAAACAGAGTGCTTTCACAATTTGCCTACATCACTCCCTCTATGTGGAACATCTGAGGCTTGCTATAGAGCAGCCCCACTTGTTGGATTGCTTCTTACTGTTGCCTCTCTATAATTGGAAGACACAGATGGCATCTGTTTGTTTTAGCTATTTAATACAGTATGGTCTTGTTCTTGCAAACATGGTACAGCATGAAGTAGACAGAGCAAACCGATCTAAGCAAAATTATTTTCTTTTATATTTAGGGGTCCTGCCAAAGCCAGGACAATGGCTTACTTTGGTGAAGGACAAGGTCCAATTCACCTGGATAACGTAGACTGCAATGGCACAGAAACCACACTGGCAGAATGCAGGAAGCAGGACAGTGGAATCCACAACTGCTGGCACAGTGAAGATGCTGGTGTTATATGTAATTATGCAGAGAAGAAAGCCATTGGACTGAAGGGTACAGAATCTTTCATTACACTACTGAGATCCATAGGCCAAGCGTCATACATTCCGCTGATTAGAGCTGCAACAGGCATAAATTCCTAGAACTGATCTGATTTGAGCAAGGACAGGAAGAGTTGAGGTGTTCTTTAGTTAGAGTATCATGTAATAAAGGTCACCTAGTTTGAGAAGTTTCAATGTAGAAGATTCAGCATAATAAAGAAGAATTGACAATGCTTATCAACACTGGGCCTCATATATCAAAATGTCTACAATATGAGCTGTCTGTGTTGACCTTTAGTTTAGTACAACCTACTATGTAATGCATTATGGCCACTAGATGAAGCTGACAATCATAGGAAATCATCTTATTAAACAAATTTGTCAAGGATGGGTGAATGTTGTCACATTTGTCCAACATTGTTTATAAATAGGCCACATATTATCTAGTGGTAGCAACATCAGAGCGCTTATTGGTGCTAATACGACACAATATGAGCCTTCAAGTCTTTGAGTCGTGAGAAGAGCTCAGTGAGTATTGCACATGAAATGTTAAACAAGTCCTAATAATACAACCTGGCACAACTCATCTATTAATCCCAGAAAAAGTCCCAGTGCTTGTTTTCTAATATGTTAGGTATTAACAGATTTATAATGTTAAGTCTTAAATTGCATTAGGCCTCATTCACACAGATGTACATAAGCGTACACCCCTGTGAGGGAAATGTTTGCCCATATGGGATGCACAGGTGTTCTGTGCATTTGCATGCAAGCAGTCCCATTTATGATCCCACACACACCCATATGGATGTCAAATTGGGAGCCGTGGCTATATCTTCAATCTGCTGCATCCCAATAAAGATGAATGGGACTGCCTGCACAGGGGTGCAAGGAACAACCGTACATCCCATGCAGGCAAGCACGGCCTTGCACAGGTTTACACTTAAGTACGCACATTCGATTGAGACATTATTCATTTAAAGGTATTTTAATCAATTGCTCCACTTGATCAACAAATGAGTTAATAGAGGCAGTTCTAACATCTCCAACACAAATGAGATTCAATGTGCCTTCTGCTGCCACTTCTGTTGTAGCTTAGGTGGAAAAGGAATCTCTTGAACTGTATATTAGTGACATCCACTGCAGCCATACTGCCTACAGGACAAATGTGGATGTCAGGCAGTTTAGAGGACAGCCATGGTAATTTGCTCGATTCCAAATTAATATTATTATTATTATACAGGACTTATATAGCGCCGACAGTTTGCTCAGCGCTTTACATTATGGAGGGAGACAATACAGCAACAATACAGTTCAATACAAGAGGGATTAGAGGGCCCTGCTCCTTGGAGCTTACAATCTAGGAGGGAGGGGATAGTGGTACAAAAGGTAATTAGCTGTGGGGGATGGAGTGGTAGGAAGAGTAGAGGATTCCAGTATTTAGCTGGGGACGGGGTAGGCTTTCCTGAAGAGATGGGTTTTCAGAGTGCGCCTAAAGGTTATCAGAGTAGGCGATAGCCTGATAGATTGGGGTAGGGAGTTCCAGAGCATGGGTGAAGCCCTTGAGAAATCCTGGAGATGAGCATGGGAGGAGGAGACAAGGGAGCTAGAGAGTAGGAGGTCTTGCAAGGAACGGAGAGTACGGTTTGGGTGGTATTTAGAGACAAGATCGGTGATGTAATTGGAGGCAGTGTTATGAACGGCTTTATACGTTAGTGTTAGTGTTTTGAATTTTATCCGTTGGGCAATGGGAAGCCAGTGGAGGGATTGGCAGAGAGGGGTGGCAGATACAGAGCGGTTAGTAAGTTGAATGAGTCTAGCAGCAGCATTCATGATGGACTGTAGTGGGGATAGCCTGCGATGAGGTAGGCCAGTGTGGAGGGAGTTACAGTAGTCAAGGCGTGATATAATAAGGGAGTGAATGAGTTGCTTAGTGGTTTCTGAGGTTAGGAACGGTCGTATCTTGGAGATATCGTGAAGTCTACATGCGTTTGTCAGCGATTGGACCTGGGGCTGAAAGGACAGATTGGAGTCTAGGATTACACCTAGTACCCTGGCGTGAGGGGTGGGACTAATGATAGTGTTGTTGATCTTGATGGAGAAGTCAGGGGAGGGGGCACGGGCTGGAGGGAATACTAAGAGCTCAGTTTTGGAAAGGTTGAGTTTGAGGAAGTGGAGTGACATCCAGTCCGATATGTCACTTAGTAGTCTGGTGAAGCCAAATAAAGCTTTCTGGTCACAAAAGCGAACAGTTTAACCAGACATTGATAATTAAATATACAGTATGCTATGCTAACCTAAACCCTAAAATGTATTATAGTTAACTATTAACCTCTATTCTCAAATGTATCCATATAAATCAAATTATCAAATTTATCCATGCAAAAACGTAATACAATATGTGCTTAGTTCAAACACAAACCTCTAATTCCCATAATATATCAGTAAAATATGGGAAAAAAACGTGCTACAGAGTCTTAGTGCTAATAAAGAGATCTTTATAAATAGCGGTTTCTTTTATACTTTATAGAGCACCAATACTTCCACCCAGGGACAGACTGACAACTCATGGGGCCCCCGGGCAATAGGGGATCATGGGGCCCCTGTGTCCTTGCCCAAACTCAAAAAAGCCTATGAAAAAGGTACCAAGGGCATCTCATGGGGCCCCCTACTTACCCCGGGCCCTCAGGCAGTGCCTGAGTTTCCAAATGGTCAGTCCGCCCCTGCTTCCCTAGAGTAAGATCCTCTTTACTCCTCCAGAAACAGCTTCTTTGCTTGTCCCACATCTTTCCCAAATGCAGGATCTCAGCAATTCACATTTTTTATTTTCAAAGCTAAGAAAAATGCAATCAAACTTACAAACAAGAGTGTCACATCACTATGGCTTGGACCTTTATTAAACTGCACAGGCAGGTATTACCATTCAGTTATGTCCATACATGTTTAGCTTGCGTGATGACATCACACCACTTAACCCCACTTGATGCGTTTTGTCATATGACAGACTTCATCAGCAGTGGTGTATTACTTTTTTTATATGGATGTATTTGGTAATAGAGGTTGTTGGCTCCCTGTAATACTCTTTAGAGTTTAGGTTAGCTTTGTATTTTATTCTTTATCAATTTTTGCTAAAATCATACAGATATTCATAAAACAGCTTAGTTTTCTTTTGTGTATTTATCTACAAAATTGTGCAGAATTTATACATTTTTATTAAAACCAGACTTATGTTGCTAAGGGGTCCAAAATGTCATTACTTCCATCACGAATGCAAAAAAAAATAAACATTTCACAATAAACCGTTAGTATTCTTACCCAATAGATCTACATCCTCTGCACCACACCCTGTCTTTTTTTTAATTAATTCTTTATTTTTAACAGCACATGGTAGCAGTACAGAGACAAAAGAGATGAACAATATAATATACATCTCCAAAGACTCATACATATGAACAACAATATACACAATAAACAGTGTCATTCAATACCCAGTATCCACCCAAAGGAGATGGGCACACAGGTCCAACTCCAGAGAGACAAAAGACACCCCTCTGAATATTTCTGGTGTTTCAGAGTAGAATAAGTCTCTGCACCCCGGGCTGCACTGTTTTTTTCCTCCTATAAACAGCAGTCAGGAAAAGAAGAAGAAAAAAAAAAGGGGGGGGGGGGGAAGAGGCACAGAAGAGGGGAAGCCTATTCATAACCATCCCCCCTCCAACTCCCACAGATTAGCATTGCCAGATCTCAGGGCAAGACAGTTCTGTGAGCTACACCAGCAGAGCAGCGTACTCCTCCGAATAGAGAAATTAATGCCAGTAATGCCATTTCTCAAGGACACACTCTGTCTTTAATGTATGGCTGCCTTATTAGTCCAGGTGAAGATTTCACACCCCCTTTTCTTTTGAAATGGAAAGGAATCTGGGTCACACATTTTCTCAGGAAGAAAGAGATCATATTTTATTCTTCACTCACAAATTATCAATCTCTAACAGAGTCCAGGAAACTAGATATAAAATCCTGACCAGGTGGTAGAATCTGCACTCTTCTAAATAAAATGTATTGCTTAGTCTCCTCTTATTGCTGGAGATGTAACTGCTCTAGGGGAGCACTATTACATATTTTTCTGAGAATGCCCACTTCTGCATCCATTTTGAGGAGACATCCAAAGACTAATCACGCAGTTAATGGGAATATAACTCAGGGACAATCCCACGGCCCTCCTCCTTCACATGACTCCACTACAAAAACCCCTACTTATTCACCCCACCCATGCAGTGAGATCATGCCTACCACTGAAGAGTACTGAACCCCCCCGTATAGGCCTGTGGTTTTTGGTAGCTAATTATATCAACCATATGGAGTATCTTGCTGCCTCCCTGAATTGCAGGGAAGACAAATTTTGCTCCACTTGGTTCCATTGGAATGGCTTCCATTTCACGCTGGAATACCGATATCATGTCACAGCACAATCTGAGATTATTACTGGAACTTGACCAGATATCCACAGGAAACACATATTAGCTGACTGGCCCTTAGGCAAGGATAAGACAGGGCATTCTACCTCATGCCTTTTTTTTCTCTTCATTAGCTCTCCCCTCTCTGCCTCGCTAACCCTTCCCCCACCCCTTTCTTTTTTCTCCTTTTTTGCTCATATGGGACTTTTTTTCTTCTAACTAACCCCAGTCTGTTATGTTCTGCTCAATAACATAAAATTTCATACACATTACAATACCAAGAGGCCACATGCAAACCCTTGTCCGGAACACAGAAACACTAAGATGTATGATGTAATTTCTAGCAAACCGAGGAATTATTAACACCTAAATGTGTCTTCCTTTTAATATATTTGTGCAATCATTCTGTAAAAACTGTATACTCTTGCATTTGTTTTTCTTTTGGAAAGTACCATATTTTCTCAACTGTAGAATGGTTAAAAAATTCTTACCCAAGCACTTGCAGTTTACAACTTTCAATGTTACTGGCTTTTGTTTCCTGAGTGCTGCTTCCCTGAACTGTTGGTCTTCACAGGAGTTAACTATGGACAGTGCTTGGAGAAGGGAGGAAGAAGATGAGGGGGGGGGGAGCAGGGGAGTGCCTTGCCTTTCTAGGCGGTGTGTTTTTATTGATAAAAAACAGTGTAGGAAGACACAGCTCTAGTACCTACATACAAAAGTGACTCCATAGGACACTGCAAGAGATTGGAGTCACCTTGAAACAGGAAACCTGGAACAGTGATCATGGCACCAGCTTATACTGTATCATTTTAGTCATTGAAGTCCTAGCAACATAACTCAAGAAAATGTTACATCATCTGAAAAAAATGTGCACACGTTCTACATAGACAGATTTGGGATAGTTTACTTTGTATTAACATGCTGTGTGAGCTTATTATACATAAAGTCCATACATATTTTGATATAGGACAATTTTTTTTTAAATGTTGGAACTTTTTAAGAATGAAACATTATGATTATCACACCAGAGATCACTTGTGTATGGTAGTCAAAACTGGACTGTTATAGGTCCCCTTCACATGACCATTCAGTTTTTCAGGCAGACCTGATTGGACGGTCCATGTATCCCTATGGACCAGTGGGAGTAAACAGACTTGTGTCTGTTTACACCCAGCTACCTCCGATCTGATTCAGTCCACTAAAATTAAATGCAAGGGGATTTGGTCTCCTCTGTATAGGTGGATCGGATAGAAGGTAGTCGGGTGTAAATGGACAGATGGTCCATTTACACCCGGCCGCCCATGGAGCAGAGTGGGCATGGTCCTTGTCCACTCTGCATAAACTGAGTGGTAATGGACCTGTAACCTGCCTGCTCTGCTCTGCTCTGATCAACAGGGGACCAGTGGATTGCTCTCCTGGTGAGCAAATCAAATTGGCCAGTGTGAAAGGGACCTGAAGGCTAAGAATGCTAAAAATGTTTAATTTTAGGTAGGATAAACACAGGAAAGGGATGAGGAGTAATTTCATCAAATTTCTTTTTATCACTTAGACGCAAAATTTGCCCTATGTGGTATTAGTCTTGTGACTCGACGAAAGAAAAGAATTGTTGGTGGAACCAAGTCAGTCAGGTATGTCTGATTATATTATTTGTTTCAGGGCGAGGAAATAGCGTTCTCCCACTCCTCTTAAAATCTCTGTCTACTGCCAAAGCGACTGTGTATAAAACCAGTACATGTTAGTGTTAAAGCACTTCTGCCCAGAACACAAAATAGTTCTGGATTAGCACCAAACATGGTAAAATGAGAGGAAGACGGTAAGATGCAGGCAAAATGAAGATGTGTCGATGGAGTATAATTTTAATTAAAAACATGACACTTCTCAACATATTTTGTATTACAGGATTATAAATAAAGAATTCTTTTATTATTGCCCAAAAGAATTATAAATTTAGCTTTGGTCATTGCATACTTATTTTTTATTGTCTTGACACGTGTTGAGTATGTCTTCTCTCCATTTATGGACTGGATTCTAGCAGCTCAGAAGCAAAAAATCTAAGTGTACCAACAGATGTAAAGTAACAGTTTCCTTTGCCAATGTTTAAGCCTCTGCCAAGTATAAGCCTATAATTAACTTGCTAGTGCATAATTTGTATACAAAAACTGCTACTCCCCCATTGAGTATCACTATCTTGCCTCTTGCACAGTGAAGCCAGGCTGTCCTTCCTCTGGTAGTCATTTATCACTGCTCTTTGTATATCACAGTGGCCAGTGAAAGTGGTTAAAGGTGGAGGTGAGGGCTTAGCTGTTGACCTCTGACTTACAGTAAAGTCAAAATGTGCATATTGCTAAAAGTTCTGTCTAGTCTTCATGATTGGTTGCTTCGCACATTGTTTTTATTAAATAGGTAATATGGAGGCAACATAAGTTTTTATGGTAAGGAGACAAAACTTCCTATATAAAAATTCTTAGAATTCTTAAAAAAGGGCAGCAGAGTTATTTAATATTTGTGTTGTGATTTCTTCTTATAGGGGGATTTGGCCATGGCAAGCTTCTCTGAGGCTTAAGGGATTTCATACAGAAACTCGTTTACTATGTGGAGCAACACTCATCAGCAGTTGCTGGGCCTTAACAGCTGCTCACTGCTTTAAGAGGTTAGTAGAAGGAAGGAGAGCCGCAGACTTACAACACATACTTTAACGTCTATTACAAAGGCAAAGCACCCTGCCAAATGGTTACTTTATGAGTGACCTATGTTAGAATGTTAAACGGCAGGATTGCCAGTTATCTGAAATACTTCCTAAATTACTTAACATACCCTCTAGTCCTCAACCACAGGAAAACCACAAGTGCCTGCTGGGAAACCACCATTAGATTTTTGGTTTTGTTCCCTTTGTTCTTTGAGGTTTCCTCTCTATGAAGACTTTCAAAATTGGCCTCCAAACACACCTGTCCATCCTTGTTTATGTCTGCGGATAATTTCATTCCCCATAGTTGAAAAATTAACACAGTTTTAGAAGGATTTGAGTGATCAAATGGAAAAGCATAATGCATATTTTATGTTATGTTTCAGAGCTGTGTATCAGCTTGCCGAGTGCTCCTCGTAAAAGTCGGAAGTCTTATACACTTGAATATGTAAAAATATGTAAATATACTGAAATACATATGAATTTATCCATCCCTTTCTTTTGTTGTTTAATTTTGCTAGTATCTTTTACTTTCCAGTGTTTATGGAGCGAAGCACTAATGTTTATTAGCATCCTCTCCATAGGTAGTATAGCAAAGAGGCCCTAGTGCAGAATGTACAGGATCTTGTGATATACAGTATAGCAGAATAGCTCACAGCAGCAACAAAGGACATATCTTTTTTTTTTTGCCAATGCAACAACCTTTAGCTATCCAATCTGGGTTTGATTTAGGCTTGTGGTAGCCTTGTATTTTAATGAACCAAAGGTTGTTTTTGTAGTTAGAAGTTCAGTAATTTATTGGATAAAAAGTTGGAAGATGAGCAGAGAGCTCAGTGCAGTTGACTGTCACCAATAGTAATGATGCCCAGTAGAACAAGTACTTTATTAAAAATGTTTAGTATGTGTGTGTATATGTGTGTATGTGTATATACATATTTATATCTTTTGGACGATCTGGCTATACTATCTAGAATGATCTAGATCACAAGACACAACACTCACAGCTTGCTGATTTGGCAGTGAAGGAGTAGAAATACGCTGATAGGCAAGTTCAATATATTAGACTGACAGCATTGTGCACTGTAGCACTGTCAGATTGGCTCTATCCTGGCACATTCTTTCCTAAAATCAGGCCTTCTTTGCAGGGGATTACAGGACGCTGGTATAAGGACAAATTTAAATTTGAACTTCAGGAATCTTGAAAATTTCCCTTGCAGTGGGGCTCCCCATGCTCCACTGGCCTAAGGTCCAGATGTTATTGAGACAGATGCTGGGTCTATAGCCCTGGACTGGAAGTGAGGACACTGAGGGACAGTCCACCATGGGAGCATGGGGAAGTGCTGTCTATCAAGGGAGGAGAGGATCGAGTAAGCAAAAGTGTTTTTGCTCTCCCTTGAACTAAACAAGTAGTTAACCTTTGTAGTGCAGATGCAACATTTACAGATTTCCTTAAGTTGGGCATTGGATACTAACACTAGTTGCATATAATGATATTTATTGAATATATAACGGCATCTTTTGGTGTTTTATGTCTATCTGGAGTTCATTTTACATCAATTAAAATGTAACCATTTTATTCAGTGAACAGCTGAAGCCAGATACATTTGTAAATATGCTCCATAAACACACATTTAAAGTGCTTGTAAACCCAGTGTTGGTCAAATGCTGAATACTGTCATCCATAAATACCTTTGCGTGCTCTGTGTCTGATCACCTCTTTGTAAAATTTGTCTGTCACTCCCAGGGGCGGACTGACTGTTCGGGTACTCGGGCACTGCCTGAGGGCCCAGGGTCAGTAGGGGGCCCCATGAGATGCCCCTAGTACCTTTCATATGCTTTTTTGAGTGTGGGTGAGGACACAGGGGCCCCATGATCCCCTACTGCCCGGGGGCCCCATGAGTTGTCAGTCCGCCCTTGGTCACTCCATTTTTGAGATGAAGCCCTCCGAAGTTGTTCCTTTCTGTGGGTGCATAGTAGTGATGTCACCAGAATCCCCTCCCCGCTCTACACACCCTCATCCCCGTGCTGATCCCCGGCATAGTGGTGCGCACTGCGGGAGTGCTGCCCACGTCCCCTGACGAGTCCTTTCCAATTAGACACTTGGATCTGCACCACCTGACATCATCCCCTAATGCTGAGGGACAGAGCTGCCAATCCAGGTGCACCAGGAGGAAGAGGGGGAGCCAGAGAGAGATCTGTGCATGAATGCACAAGAGGCATGGACACTTCTTACGCTAGTGCATGAGAAGTATTATGTAGGCTGTCAATCAAAGGAGAAGGAGCGTGGCGACACCATTTTATGGCCTGTGATGGTTTTGTTCAATGAGGGACAGAGAGGAAAAGAGTGTCAGGTCCTTTTCCAGGCAGACTGGCGGTGTATGCATTTTCCTGCTGTGCAGATTATGGTAATGTGATGATCTAAATTTATATTTTTTGGATTTACAACCACTTTAAAGAAACACTGGGGGTTATTTACTAAGGCCGGAGAGTGCAAAATCTGGTGCAGCTCTGCAAAGAACCAATCAGTGTCCAGGTTTTATTTCCAAAGCCTAATTGAACAAGCTGAAGTTAGAAGCTGATTGGCTACCATGTACAGCTGTAGCTGATTCTGAGTGCACCAGTTTTGGTAAATCTCTCCCCCCGCTGTTACTTTGCCCATTCATGACAATGGTACCTTCTGATAGCCCACAAGATATATGCAATATATACTGACTAAAAGGCTACCTGCAGGTTTGAACACATATGATTGGGAGCAATGATATCTTCCACCCAAGGAAGCTGTGATACTATTGGAAACCAGGCCTTACTAAAGATGGACTCCTGCATTAAGATCATAGAACACTTTCTAGAATGACTCCATGCTAACTTTATCAGGTATATTCAATGATGGTATATGTGTATTCTGTTATGGGTTTATGATTTCTTTGTGAATCCCTCAGGTTTGGAGAGAAGCCACACCGATATTCTCTCAGAGTAGGCGATTACCATACTGGTGTAGAGGATGACTTTGAAAGAGAACTTCCTGTACAGAGGATTGCCGTACACAAGAAGTATCATTCTGGCAGCAATGACAATGATATTGCATTGGTGAGAGTTCAGGGGAAGGAACACCAGTGTCTTGCCTTCAGTGACCATGTGCTGCCCATCTGTCTGCCAGAGAGGAAGGAGAAGGCATCTTACCAGAAGCCATGCTTTATCTCTGGATGGGGGGACACAGGTAAATCATCACAGGTGTCATAATGTCAAAGCAGAACTCCAATCAACAACGCACAGTTGAAATGATATTTTCAGGCCATTTTTGCGGTTCACTCACCTCTAACACACGGCATAATCAGGAGGGTGACAACATTACTTCTTGCTGAGGCTACCTGTGGCACCTGTCTACTTACTATAATAGGATTGCAATCAGACCACGATAGATCACTAGAACAGTGAATCTATTGTTTCAAGGGGAGAAAAGACAAACCTGCTTCATCTATACAGTAATTAACTTAATTCATTCCACGACTCTGGTCACGAACCGAATTGGTCGCGAACTGAAGCAAATTTTCCCATAGGGTTCGATTTAAATCAGGTTAATCCATTCTGACCCCTACAAATGTGGTCGCCAACCAAATCAAATTTTCCAATAAGGTTCAATGTAAATAAGGTTAATGCGTTCTGAACTTTTTTTGGTTTTTTTTGAACCACAAAAATATGAAACAAATTACAGTACAGTATGAAGAGAGAGAACACTAACCTTGCTTGAGACGACTTCTTGCATGAAACAGGAAGGCTAATGGGAGGCAGTTATTGTTCGGAGGGAGAGTCCCCCTCCATAAGGACATTGGGGAGATCTCCTTCAGGGGTTTCCTCTCTTCTTTGTCTCTTAGCTGCAGGCTCAGTTTTGGTGAAAAATCGGCACTTGTCTTTTCCTGCACTGCATAACCCTCTGGAAATGAGAGACCACATTAATATTCATCAGATTCAACACTGTTCATTACAGTTATGTTGGGGTGGTGCTTCTGGTCACCTTCATTACCACTCTGCACTCTCTTTTTAACAACATGCTTGCTCTGCACATTCTTATCACCTTGATTACCTCTCTGCACATTCTGGTCACCTTCATTACCTCTCTGCATATTCTGGTCACCTTCATTATTGCTCTGCATATTCTGGTCACCTTCATTACTGCTCTGCACATTCTGGACACCTTGATTACCTCTCTGCATATTCTGGTCACCTTCATTACCGCTCTGCACGTTCTGGTCACCTTCATTACCACTCTGCACTCTCTTTTTAACAACATGCTTGCTTTGCACATTCTGGTCACCTTCATTACCACTCTGCACATTCTGGTCACCTTCATTACCGCTCTGCACGTTCTGGTCACCTTGATTACCTCTCTGCATATTCTGGTCACCATTACAGCTCTGCATGTTCTGGTCACCTTCATTACCACTCTGCACGTTCTGGTCACCTTCATTACCGCTCTGCACATTCTGGTCACCTTCATTACCACTCTGCACATTCTGGTCACCTTCATTACCGCTCTGCACGTTCTGGTCACCTTGATTACCTCTCTGCATATTCTGGTCACCATTACAGCTCTGCATGTTCTGGTCACCTTCATTACCACTCTGCACGTTCTGGTCACCTTCATTACCGCTCTGCACGTTCTGGTCACCTTCATTACCACTCTGCACTTTCTTTTCAACAACATGCTTGCTCTGCACATTCTTGTCACCTTCATTACCGCTCTTCACTTTCTTCTTGCGACCATGCTTGCTCTGAATTTTCTTTTTTAAGCCATACTGGATGTCCTGTACAGTATGTGCTAAAAAGCACACCAAAAAGCTTCTCAGTACTGTAAGTGTCTTCACAGTACACTTTCAGTGTCTGTCTGTGACCGCCATCTCGCCTACAGGAAGTGAGGACCACCTGTCAGAGCAGGGAAGATGGCCGCAGCTCGTGTTGTCAACCAAAGCGGAGTTTGCGAACAAAAGCAAATTTTTGTGAACTCTTCTGTTTGCGAACCGAGTTGTTTGTGAAAAGAAGCATTCGTGAATCTAAGTATCACTGTACTGTATTGTCTGGATACACAGGAAATGCTGTGACATCACATCAGTGGCTCTTTTACCACAATGCAGAAGCAATGTTTTGCATTGTGCTCACAACCATTATTACAGAGTACTTTTTTGGCATGGTCTGTAGCAGGATCGGAAGCCCAAGCCTGGATACCAGCTGTCACTTGACAGCTGGCCGTTCCAAAGCTAAACCCCATCAGCACCTACAAGAGCTGCTGATTTCTAGTGCTGTTTGAAATGGTGCATAGAGAAATAGCCTACAGTCCTTGTTAAAAATTTTATTTTTCAGATACAGCACATAAGATACAGGATATTTTGCACAAAAAAAAAACTTTATGAAAGGGTCATGCTACCCAAAACATTTTTTTGCAGTTTTTGGTACATGCAAGTGAGACAATCCATTTGATACCATTTGATTTGGTTTATGATACCCTAAGGACACAGTTGGTAAGATCTCTGAATACTTACTATAGCCTCTATTTTATTTTTTGAAGAATACAGCAGGAGTAGACCCAAAATTTCCAATCAAATTTTTCAAATCAAAAGTTTCCAATCAAAGAGCCCAGGACTGTCTCAACCTTTAACTCTAGACAACGTATAAGTTTCACATTCACATTTCATTTTGCATTTTACAAATGTTGCCTAAATTACTTGATTCTTTTATATCTTGTCAGCCTAACCAGATTTGTCATTTTATTACCACAGGAACATCCTACTCCAAGACACTTCTTCAAGGTGCTATTCCAATACTTCCCAAGGAGTCCTGTGTTTTGCGCTACAAGGGAAAATTTACAAATCGTATGGTTTGTGCTGGAGATCTATCTGAAGAGAATCGAGTAGACAGCTGCCAGGGGGACAGTGGAGGCCCACTCATGTGCCAAAACTCAAATGGACATTGGGTTATTGTAGGGATAACATCCTGGGGTTATGGGTGCGGACGAAAGGGCTATCCTGGAGTGTACACAAAGGTAAGCAGGTTCACCCCCTGGATCAGAAGGGTTACAAAACTGAAATGAAATAAAGGACACTTTTTATTTATTGTGATCAGTGCAATTCATGTTAAATTCTCAGAAATTCATCATGAGTCTCATCATAGAGCAATACTTGTCCACAACATGCCTTAAATTTCATTTGTGGGTCTTTACTATGTAACAAGACAAAACTGTGAAACGTCTTCCATGTTGTGCCTCTGTTGTAAGAATGTATGACTTCTCTTCTTGCTTTATGATTGAACAAATTAGTACATGAACTGTTTAGTAAATGGACCAAGAAACACTATTCTAGGGTCCTTCAGGTCAGTGGGCATGTGCCACAAAAGTCAGGAGGTGCCAGAGCTTTTCCTTTAGCTGTATGATGTGCTAGGTGGGAAACTTTAAAAAAAAGTTATAAATGTGAACAAACCTAAGATTTTACCTCTGCTCTAACATTTAGCTATGCTTAACCCAAACATACTGTATAACAAGCTCCTCAACTATGTAGGATTGTTGTCTGACTTCTGAAATGTATAAATGCAAACAAGTCGCTGCATGTCTGTACATATACAGTATACAGCTGTCAAGTCTACCTTTTTATATGTTACAAATGGACATTAAATCTACTTGTCCAGACAGTATTTATTCCAATCCTAAACAGGGCATTATTACATGAACATAAATATATATATATATGTATATATTATTTTACAGATTAGGAATGGTGTCCAATTACTGTGCTCTGAATACTTTACATTGGTTTCTGTTTTCTCTCACTATGAATTTGTGTTATGTTTTACCCCCGCCCTTGACCCAAGAGCACCTATAGCCCACGTTGAAATACGTAGCCTTTATCCTAAGAGTACAGTTTGTCTTGGTGATACCTTCTGGTAAACAATGTTGCTTCTCACAGGTACAGGGCTTATGTAATATTTGAACAAGACTCTGTAATGTTTTAGCATTGTAATTTACAGCTGGACTCCAGTAATGAGGCAAAATCTACCTTTGGAGTGAATCCCCACACCCACCCCACACTGATAGGGTGAATTATTTGTTTATTCTTGGGGTGCATGGATAAGGTATATTCTAGACACGTGCAGAAAGAATAAATTTGTTTCATTGAGTTACTAATTTGGTTTCATTACAAATGTAAAGAAATTCATTTTGTTTATTAATTTTCGACTGGATTATCATTTTTCAAATTGACCCAAATTCATTGTGATGACAAGCTGGTTCTAGTCTATTTGAGATTCAAATTACAGAAGATGGCTATATTTTTATTTTATTCTATTCTTTTTTTTTTCTATTCTATTCTTTTCTATTCCATTCTTTTATTTAATTCCTTTATTTTCTATTCTATTCTTTTCAAATTTCGGAAGATGGCTATATTCTATTCTAATCTATTTTTTTTTATCTATTTGAGTCTCTTCTTTTCTTTTCTATTCATATCTATTTTTTATTTTCTATTCTATATTTAATTCCATTCTGTTCTATTATTTTATTTTATATTATATTATCTACTTTCATATTCTATTACTTTCTGTTTTTTCTATTCTGTTTTATTCTATTCTTTTTGAAATTCAAATTTTGGAAGACCGCTATATTCTTTCTATTTTATTCTATTCGAAATTTGAATTTCAAAAATCAACTTTTGTAAAATGACTGTATTTTTCTTTTTATTCTGTTCTATTTTTTAAATTCTGTTCTATTGTTTTCTTTTATATTCTTTCTATTCAATTCTATTCCTTTCTATTCAATTATTTTCTTTTATTTTCTATTCTATTCTTTTATTTTCTATTCTATTCTTTTATTTTCTATTCTATTTTATTCGATTCTATGCTTTTCGAAATGAAAATTTCAGAAGATGACTGTATTCTATCACTAGTGCACACAGACTTTGAAGGAAACCAGCAATAGTCAGCAATATGTTTACATTTAAAATTTGTTTTTGAATTTGTTTCGAATTCGGATTATTTGTTTATTTTAGACTAAATTTAATTTTGTTATTTCGGATTCATTTAAACCCCTTACTATTGTATTCCAGATATTTGGATACATCTGAATCTCTGAGTAACGAAAATTTCATCCGAATTTAGATTAGGAACAGAACAAACTGCACATATCTAGTGTATTACTTATCTTACTCCTGGATATGATAGGCTTCCTCAACCTATACAAATGATCAGCCGCAGCTTCCCCTCTAAGCAGCTTCTGGCTACGGTTACATGCTCCCCTCCTGATGTACAAATTCAAATGAATAGCCCTGAACTGCACGTGATGACGGAGAGGATTGCTCAATGCCCAAAACCTGCTAATGACCCTGCAGCCTGCCAGAGCCAGTGATAGGGTAAGTAATACACCATGCACCCCTAAGCTAGATGAGCATTTAACCCTTGCAGTGTGTAGGGAGAGGCCAACTGCAAGGGTAGAGTTTGTCTCATTCCCGGAGTTCAGCTTTAAGCTTTGACAATAGTTATTCATTGTAATTCTCTCGCAAGTACTTAAAGAGAGGACATGGCGTAAACTTGGTTCTGCTTGCCAGTTCCTGAACAAAGAGTGTGGTACTATGGAAGAGCAAACGTCACAGGGTATTATATTACCACAATAAAATGTCCTTGTTGTTAAGATATTAAATGACAGTGTGTCTTGATACACAATGGAACTAACTATTGTAATTATTTTTAATGTGATAAATATCTCATAACCAAAGTTGCTAGAAATGTCACTGTATCATTTCTGATCATAATAACTGTGTTTACTACTGTTCTATTAAACAAGGCATATGTGCTTGCCTCATCAAGAACTTTTTTATTTATGAGCTTCATTGGAGTTCCATGAGGACAGCTGATTTTATGAATGGATGTATTGAAATAGAAGTGTGGGCTCAGAATATACCAGGGTTACAGTAGGCATACACAGCTGAGTATGAAATCATCTTGACCTCACTGGGGCAGCCGAGTACTGTATGTCATTATCCATAAATACTTGAGATAACAAATCAAATGATGGGGCCACATCTAGAAGAAAAAAAACAACTAATAATCTGGGGTCCTGCAGCCACATGGATTAATAAATACCAATAAATGACCAACTCTATAAAGTTTATAAAGATAAAATAATAATAACATTTTGAAAATTTCACATACTTTTTTCTCACTAAAAAAAAAGCTCATTTTAATATTAGGTTTTAAAAGATTTTTTTTTCGTTAGTTAATAAATGGGCATTGTTCAGTTTTTGTGCTTGGGCCCGTCACTATTATTTACAGTGAAAAAAAACTGTTTAAGTGAACCTGTGCCTATGATCGCTACAACATTTACATATTCTGAACAAGCAATAAAAGAATATTAAAGGTTTAGTCCACCTTTGGGATCATGGTTCATTTTGCACCCATATTTAGAGTGTAGCATAAAGAATGGTCACATTCCCCAATCTCTGCCCCCCAACCAACCCCCCGCCCTCCACCTGTACAGCCATGTAATCCATTCACAGATCCATTGTAAATGGAAAAACTACAAGTCCCATCTGCAAAAGGCACGGAGGCTCAGAGATCACACTGGCACAAGTTACATATGCTGCAATTGTTACTGCGAGTGTAGTCAAGTATTTATTTATTCTAGCCCCATAAGAAAAGGTCCATACCTCCATATTGACTAGGGCCTAGGACATAAACAATGCAGGAGCCTATGATTTATACCCATAGCACACTGATCATGGTTGTAATGCTCTTCAGGCTTCTATGCAAAAGTTTTTAAAAAATGCACATATTTTATTGCATTATTGTGGGTGTACTTATTAAGCTTTTGCAAATGGTGAACTACGTCTTGGAGACATCATATGCCTTCAAATCTCACAACAGACTCTGAAATCTCAGCTATTTTTTTATGGCGATCAGATCTTGGCAGTCTTCCAGCCCTGTAATATAAATGCACAGCAGGTGTTTCTAAGCTGTTAGAAACCAACTAAACCTGACCCCAGAGCCTTAGACTGCTGCTGGACACTGCCATCTTGGATGCGATGTCATCAGCTTCGGCAGACATAGAGCTGTCACTCAAATGACACTCTCTGGTAACCCCCTCCTTGTCTCCTCATAGCTTCATAAAAGGTTATGTAGGGAGGGTGAAGGGAAGGGTGGAGGATCAGGTCCAGCACAGAGAGTATTTAATGTCTCCCAGAAGAGGAAATGGCTATGATGTTCAGGGAGGGAAGTAGCTGTGCAAGTGAATTGACTTTTACTTGAGTAGTCAAATTTTCTACAAGTTCAAGCACACATTGCAAGTAAATAAAATTTATGGAAATAGAAAAAACACTGCAAGTAAGCATTTAGAATACTTTGATTTTCCTATGCTTTTACCTGAAATTGTGTAGGTTGGCGAGAGGATCTCTTTAAAGTAGACTGGAAATATACATTTCAGGGTATAATACAGGGTTGATAAGGACCACTTGCTTACTTTTCATGGGTTGCTGTGGTATAATATTCATCTGCTTCTGCCCCCCCCCAATTTGCTTTGTAAGTTGCAAACTAGCACTGTAGTATATGTAGGACTAAAGAGACCCTCCATGCAACAATGCCTAGGCCATGCAATTTGCCATGCAGGCACTGTTGTGTGACGGAGGAGAGAATCACATAAGCCCTGGACCTGGAAGTGCCGGGTTTTTCTCTGGCAGACTAACAGGGCAGCTGTGGAGCAAGTTGAAGGTAAATATAGGCCCCTTACCCTCCCTGCTGTAAAGTCAACCTAGTACTTTGCCCCAAGCAGGCCTAGGCCTGGTTTACTTTAAGCAGGCACCATATACAGTTAAAAACACATCCACTTTCTATTAACCGCAGTTAATGTTTTGAATTTTTTAAATATTAATCTGAATATATAGCTTACTTTTACAGAGCTGCAAAAGAAATGTATATAAAGGATTGTGTAATTGTTTTTCTTTTATTGTCACACAGTGGATCATCTGCAAGTTCATGTCTGCTAAATAAGTGCAATTATGTCATTTTTTTCAGAGGATCTCATGCAATTAAAGACATCAGAAACTTCCTATAGTCTTTTGTGTTTTATTAGATAACCGTTAAACATTGGTACATTTAACTTAAGTCCAACCACAACAGTTCCTAAATGTGGTGGCTGCATTGCTTTTCTTTCTTTTTCCCTTTACTTTCATCTGGTGATCCTGCCGGTAACACAATTCCTGTCTAATGGGACAACACTCACTTGCTGCACTGTATTTGTAGTCCATATTAGGAGAGCAGCCTAGGGTGACAACTGTGCTCCCAAACAAACACCTTCTTCGCTCCACATTCCCATTACACACAGGGGAGTTGTTTTGTAGTTCACAGAGGATAGCTTAAAAGGATGATTATATTGTTTAGGGGTTTAAATTCAATCCACAGGAAGTTGCAAGGGTATAAATGTTCCATACCTGAAAAAAAGTAAAATCAAATGAGATCGGGCGCATTCAGGGTGATGTGGCTGTAGGCCTTCAGCGCCTGGTATTCTCAGGTGGTCTCCAAGGCAGGTACTAACCAGGGCTGACCCTGCTTAGCTTTCGAGATCAGATGGATATATATCAAATAGTGCGAACGTGCGCTCCAAGTCTTGCTCTTGCTATGGCTGAATGTCATGTCTCCAGGCCCGGAAGTGCTGTAATCACGCTTTGATGTACATTTCACCCAGCAGTGTCTTCAGGAATTACTTCGCCCATATTTGATATTCACAAGCTGTATTTACTGGTGCCGGTACAATAGGCACTGCTTCATGTGAGTGTACATCTGACTACTTTTGTTTACATTGTCAATTTAATAAATGTTACACTTAAAACAGTCTTAAATTTGTTTGGTATATTTGAACGGCTTGGTACCACGTCTCCTCAAGAAAGGAACAGTCCGCATTAAGTACACAGATGAATTGGGAGTTTGCTGTTAACCTTATTGCCATATCCGTGGGCTTGTTTAATGGAGAGCTGTTGGAGGTGAGAAACACCCTAGGAAAACCAGAGAGGATAGATCCATACACTACCAATATGCGCATTTTGACAAGTTATATTTTGTAGGTTCAAGGACTGGAAACTCTGTATAGTGTTTTTTTATTTAAATTATTGCCATACTTATTTTATATGATTCCCATATTCATTTGAGACATGCCCATTCAGTAGAATGTATCTATGTACATTTTTCACAGGGATGCATTGCACGCGTCACACGTCAAATTTAAATGTCATCCAATTGAAGAGCCATGCCAAAATTTAATAGTCCAGATAAAAATATATTACAATGTAAAATCAAATAGAATACTTTATAAGGAGTCAATGCACTCTGGGGACAAGAACTCTCTTGGCTCTCTTTTAAAGTCTTCTATTTGATCTGCATGAATTTGTATCTGGGCTATTAACTGTTGGTGTGGTGCTTGAGTCACAGATCCACTTAGTTACATTACAGTCCAAGGAAACTGTGGAAACCCTTGAAGGTGTAGAAGCTGTCCCCCCAGAATCCAGACATCATGCTCAAACCCTGATGCAATGCTACTGGATATTATGCTAATAGAATAATAAAGGGGTTTCAGTGCTACTTATCTATACCTTCAGCTTTTCTTCCAGGCATTGCTGCAGATTCCAGTCCATCTAACTCTCTATTGTAATTCATCTTGTGATCTGAGATCTAGGCTTGTGAAATAAGACCGCTATTACAAGACATACAAACTGCAGGCTCCTGGCTGTCCCTTACATTAAAAATTGTTATGTTAAAAAAATGCTTCTCATGGTCAACATGAGCAGACATATCTGATTTGAAATTAATTTTATTTTAGTATAACCCCAGTATTTGCTAGACATGCTCTCTTGTTGTCTTTAATTGCTCCTTAACCCCTTGGTGCCGGCGCCTCCCGGCCCTTTAATGGCTTCAGAGGCTGGGAGGCAGGGCGGGGTTTTAGGGTCATGTGACCACTTTGATTCGCTGTCACGGCGGTCACATGATCAGGAAAGGTCACAATTGAAAGAGGAGATCGGGACCTTTCCGTAAATATCGGACATGTGTGCAGGGAGCGCGCAGGGCGCGCGCTCTCAGCATATATATCTTTCTTAATTGCACGCAAATGTACAACCGCTCGGCATCAAGGCCCAGACACCGGGAGGCCACACATTTGCGTGCGGCCGGCGCGAAGAGGTTAAAGTGGTAGTAAGCTCTGTTTTTTCTGTTGTACCTACTGTACAGGTAAGCCTATTATGAGACTTACCTGTAGCTACAGTAAATAGCTCCTAAACATGTGCTGTTTGAGATATTCCAATGTGCAGAAGCAAGTGATTTCACTGGTGCATGCCATCCACTGAGAGAGCTGTGCCACTGCCGTGACTCCTATGCATGTGCAGGAGTGATGTCATGGTGGCTTGGCCATTTAAGCGTCCGGAGCTTGCAAACCCAGAAGGAAGACTAGGTGAAGATGGAAGCCCTGTCAGCAGTGACAGTGCACTGTTGGAGGGCTTTGTATCAGTATAAGTCTGTCATAATGTGCCAGGGTGCAATGCATATTAGCACATAATGACATAAGCCTGTGGTTTTCTACCACTTAAATGTTTCATTTTCCTTGGCAGACAGAGGCTGCATTACTATAATATTTGCTACAATACCATGCAGAGCATTTAAAGTTGAAACCACATTCCTGGTTTCAAAATCAACCACAAATTCTGCCACATTTGGAGTTTTTTTAGTGGGTATGCTTTAACTAAGCTTCTGAGTACCAAGCCATATATCCTTTTTTTTTTTAATCAATGGGCAACTAAAACGCAAGTTCTAATAAATTCTACTTAATCATAGGTAACATAGAGCATGTCTTCCATCTACGGCAATGGAGGTTTACATAGTCAAAGCTATATTGCATAAGGCCACCATACAGCAGCCTGAAGATATGTACATTTATTGCCAACTCCAAACATAGTTGGGCATACTTATTTACTTTCTTGGAGGTTCCCCGCACCCTAGGCTGTCTGTGTATGTGTGATCAGATATGGAGCCTTTTGGAGCTGGTAAGACAGGCATCAGTTGCACAGAGGGAATTCCAATCAGATCGAAAATTAGGATCTTTTTCTTGAAAGCTCCTTTATGTGAGACTCGTGAGTTGATCCATGAATATCCAATTCTGTAGAAATATATAATTTATCACGAAACACACTTGCAATACTATTATAGTTCTTCAGTTCTAGCACACTTTATGGGGTCTAACTATAACAATTCACTGTGTGAATGTTTTAGCCTTCATGTGAAAGTCACAAATAATACCTGTAATGTTTGTAACACTTCTTTTTGTTGTCTTTTGCTGGGGAAATGTATTAATTCCTAACAATAATTCCTCCCACCTTCTACCTATTCCTCCTAATCCCTTTACTTTAGGTCAGGGGCGTCAAACTGGCGGCCCTCCAGCTGTTGTAAAACTATGGAGGGCCGCCAATTTGACACCCGTGCTTTAGGTGATCTACAAAGGTTTTCCGTCTGCAAAGTTGTCAAAGAACAGGTTTTGTCTTTTCAACATTGTATCAATTCTGTATAGCAGTTCATTATCTGCAGTAGCTGATTCATTACTGTAAATACATATTTCCTAAGACCATCAGCTCTATCTAGTGGTCATAATGTAGTATTTTCATGATTCACTCTATTTTATAAATGAAAAATATTCAAACCAGTGAGAAAATAACCTAATAGCTTTAATTTGTGCACCCATTTCCACAAAACAAATGTACATGCAGTTTTATTTATTTATTTCAGGTACTTGTATAGCGCCATCAATTTACGCAGCGCTTTTACATTTATATTGTACATTCGCATCAGTCCCTAACCCTCAAGGGGCGTACAATCTAAAGTCCCTAACTCACATTCATACATACACATACTAGGGCCAATTTAGACAGGATCCAATCAACCTACCAGCATGTCTTTGGAGTTTTATAGCCCTTAGTTTACAATGCAGAGGTGTCACTCATATTACAGGTGAAACTCGAAAAATTAGAATATCGTGCAAAAGTTCATTTATTTCAGTAATGCAACTTAAAAGGTGAAACTAATATATGAGATAGACTTATTACATGCAAAGCAAGATAGTTCAAGCCGTGCTTTGTCATAATTGTGATGATTATGGCTTACAGCTCATGAAAACCCCAAATCCACAAACTCAGAAAATTAGAATATTGTGAAAAGGTGCAATATTCTCGGCTCAAAGTGTCCCACACTAATCAGCTAATTAAGCCATAACACCTGCAAAGGGTTCCTGAGCCTTTAAATGGTCTCTCAGTCTGGTTCAGTAGGAATCACAATCATGGGAAAGACTGCTGACCTGACAGTTGTGCAGAAAACCATCATTGACACCCTCCATATGGAGGGAAAGCCTCAAATTGCAAAAGAAGTTGGATGTTCCCAAAGTGCTGTATCAAAGCACATTAATAGAAAGTTAAGTGGAATCGAAAAGTGTGGAAGAAAAAGGTGCACAAGCAGCAGGAATGACCGCAGCCTGGAAAGGATTGTCAGGAAAAGGCCATTCAAAAGTGTTGGGGACTTTCACAAGGAGTGGACTGAGGCTGGAGTCAGTGCTTCAAGAGCCACCACACACAGACGGATCCTGGACATGGGCTTCAAATGTCATATTCCTCTTATCAAGCCGCTCCTGAACAACAAACGTCAGAAGTGTCTTACCTGGGCTAAAGAAAAACAGACCTGGTCTGTTGTTCAGTGGTCCTAAGTCCTCTTTTCTGATGAGAGCAACTTTTGCATCTCATTTGGAAACCAAGGTCCTAGAATATAGAGGAAGAATGGAGAGGCACACTCTGCAAGATGCTTGAAGTCCAGTGTGAAGTTTCCACAGTCTGTGTTGATTTGGGGAGCCATGTCATCTGCTGGTGTTGGTCCACTGTGCTTCATTAAGTCCAGGGTCAACGCAGCCGTCTACCAGGAGATTTTGGAGCACTTCATGCTTCCTTCTGCAGACGAGCTTTATGGGGATGCTGACTTCATTTTCCAGCAGGACTTGGCACCTGCCCACACTGCCAAAAGCACCAAAATCTGGTTCAATGACCGTGGGATTACTGTGCTTGATTGGCCAGCAAACTCGCCTGACCTGAACCCCATAGAGAATCTATGGGGCATTGCCAAGAGAAAGATGGGAGACATGAGACCGAACAATGCAGAAGAGCTGAAGGCCGCTATTGAAGCATCCTGGTCTTCCATAACACCTCAGCAGTGCCGCAGGCTGATAGCTTCCATGCCACGCCGCATTGAGGCAGTAATTGCTGCAAAAGGGGCCCAAACCAAGTACTGAGTACATATGCATGCTTATACTTTTCAGAGGTCTGATATTCTATGTACAATCCTTGTTTTATTGATTGCATGTAATATTCAAATTTTCTGAGATTGTGGATTTGGGGTTTTCATGAGCTGTAAGCCATAATCATCACAATTATGACAAATCACAGCTTGAACTATCTTGCTTTGCATGTAATGAGTCTATCTCATATATTAGTTTCACCTTTTAAGTTTCATTACTGAAATAAATGAACTTTTGCACAATATTCTAATTTTTCGAGTTTCACCTGTATTTCTTCTTCCAATTGAATGGTCTTAGCCTATATGGCTATTTTCATATTGGTCAAATATTCCTAACAATCTTAGGATTGAATCTTAGGGAATGTCACATTAAGGGCCACAACCAGAAACTTACATTTCACACATTACAATCATTACATGTGTTATTTGTGACTTTTGCATGACTGCTGGGACTATTGCACTGCATTTTTTTCTCTATAAATAAATGAGAGTTAAAAGAAACGAAGAAGAACAGATGGGGCAAACAAAACACAGTGATGGGCTTATCTCACTCTGCTCTCTCCTCCTATCAGCACATGAACTTAGTGGCTCCTTCACTGCTTCTTCCTCTCCCACAAAGACAGCAAGAGGCTAATACCAAGTTAAATTCATGCTTTTGATATCTGCTGAGAGTTCACTTTTAGATAACCAGTGTAGCCTTAGCCTTATTCTAATTTGACCATGACCACCATATCTCTAGATCACATAGAATTCATGCATTGGAGGTTAATGGTTTGCTAACACCGGTATTCCATTATAAATAAATCATTACTGAAAGACAAATCTGCATTGCCAACATGCCAAAGATTAGCTGGGGTATTCACTAATTCTGCAAAAGCTGACTAATCCATGGTTAGGCAGGCTATTAAACTATTTTTTACCACACATTGTATTTTCAGTGTAGCATATGTAGTACCCATGTAACACTTGCAAAATGTTGAAGCCTCTTAAAGAATTTCTGCATGATTAATAGCAGGATTTGAGTATTGCATTTATCCATACCCAATATCTATGGGTATCATAAACAAATGGCCTAGCATATGTGGACTGTTGATTTCTGTGTAATAGTATGTGTGCTTGGGCTGTTATTTTGATTTTCAGTTGAGTTTACAGTACCCAGATCAACAAGCCTACTTTCATAAGGCAATACTAGACTATTTTTCTAGTAGATGTCCAGTGTCTACCTAAAATCTATCATTGCAGTTGGGCAGGGATACACAACTATAATACATAGGAACTAGCTTTATTCCTAAGGCATTTCTGAGAAATGTTCACATATTCATCAAAAATTTTCATTTAAGATTGCCAAACACGCTTGGATAAGTGATCGATTTCTTTTCCTGTTGATCTCTCCCGACCTATTTGGTCGATATACTACACACAAGGAAGTGCATTTCAATCAATAGTTACAGTATAATTATTATTATACAGGATTTATATATTTGTAAATTATTGATCGCATCTCTGTTTTCACCATGTAATCTCATAATCTGATAAATTAGGATACGATCATATTGTATTTATGAACAAAGTATCTCAGCATTGCTGACTGTTGCAAAATGTTCAATATATGTCCACCCTTGCAAAACAGCTCAGTTTGATTGAATCCAATCTAAATCAAGTCTAAATCAATTGGAAGGGAAGTTAAGGCAATTTGTTTGCAGATTCAATTATTTTGAACGAGTCACACATTAACTGGATAATAAAATCAAAGCCTGTGTGGTCATGCATTGAGTGGGGAGGCCTATTCCTATAATGTGTATGTATGCTCAACATACTTGCACACTTACCTACTAGTGTGCCCTCAAGCAAAGAGCGGGCCAGACTTGTAGTCGCCACTTTTCCACCTCAGTCTTCCCTGCCGTTTATTCAGGGTCCTACTTGGTGTAATTTCTTGTGCATATACACGAGTTACATTGTACTTTACACTCAGCTCCATTCTTGATAGTTTATAGATGCCAGGATTTTGTACAGATGCATTTTATGTAGAAAATAAAAACTTGCTAACAGCATAAGGAAGAAAGTTTTTTTTTTGTTTGTTTTTTTTATTTTGCAAAAAAGACTTTGCATGCCCCTGGCAAAAACTGGAGTTTAGTTCCACTTTAAAGAAGAAGTATCACTTTTTTTATTAGTATTCAGTTCCTGATGAAACAAACTACACGTATTATGTACCATTTTCCTAACTGCCCAGTAACTCTAGCTGTGATGTTTGACAGGGTGCCCCCACTGGACGAGGTAGAGAGCGTGATGTCACCGTCCTGCCTCTATAACTCGCCCATGTAAAAATATACTATGCTGGGAATTCTTCTTTAAGATCATATAAAACACATGGTTCAGAATTTATATCTAAGTGCCACCACACATGTTTGAATCTGACCATACAATCTCTCTACAATTAATTTGAGAACTTGTCACAGAGTTGAGGCTTCAGGAGAACCATTGCCCGTAGAACTTCGTGTTTTCAAGTTATCCAGAAAGAACTATCATTGTATTATACGGCTTCCTATCCATATGGAAGAAAAATATATTTGAAATATATTTTAAAAATATTCTTCTCAAATATATTGCCATATATTTGAAATGCTACAATTTTGACCATATTCAATATATTTCAAAATATATTTCAATATATATATATACAAATCTACATTTTTGGAATGCATTTACAAATATATGTAACAATTGAGTACTGTCCGTGATACTTTTTTTATGTGTTGTAATACGGCTACAATCACCTCAAACAAATATATGTAAAAATATATGTTAAAATTACTTTTTTATTGTTAAAAAAATCTGAAGAATATATTTTAAAAAATAGATATTTCTAAAAATATATATTTTTTAAATATATTCTTCAGATTTTTTTTAACATTTAAAAAAAAGTAATTTTAACATATATTTTTTACATATATTTGTAAATGCATTCCAAAAATGTAGATTTGTATTTTCAAAGACATACGGTATATTTGAAATGTATTTTTAAAAATGTTTTTCATATATTTTGTAATAAAAACGCATTTCAACATGCAGTGTATATATATATATATATATATATATATATATATATATATATATATATACAGTGGGGCAAAAAAGTATTTAGTCAGCCACCAATTGTGCAAGTTCTCCCACTTAAAAAGATGAGAGAGCCCTGTAATTGGCATCATAGGTAGACCTCAACTATGAGAGACAAAATGAGAAAAAAAATCCAGACAATCACATTGGCTGATTTCGAAAGAATTTATTTGCAAATTATGGTGGAAAATAAGTATTTGGTCAATATCAAAAGTTCATCTCAATACTTTGTTATATATCCTTTGTTGGCAATGACAGAGGTCAGACGTTTCCTGTAAGTCTTCACAAGGTTGGCACACACTGTTGCTGGTATGTTGGCCCATTCCTGTCGCTGGGCAACACAGACTTTCAACTCCCTCTAAAGGTTTTCTATGGGGTTGAGATCTGGAGACTGGCTAGGCCACTCCAGGACCTTGAAATTCTTCTTACGAAGCCACTCCTTCGTTGCCCGGGCGGTATGTTTGGGATCATTGTCATGTTGGAATATTTATTTATTGAAATATATTTTGAAATATATTGAATATGACCAAAATTGTAGCATTTCAAATATATGGCAATATATTTGGGAAGAATATTTTTTAAATATATTTCAAATTTATTTTTCTTCCATATGGGTATGTACAATGTATTCCTATGTGGGCACCAGACTGTGGCCATTGGTTTTCTGTATAAATTTACTGTGTTTCTCTAATAAAGCAGTTCTTGTTTACTCCATGAACAGGTGTTATTTACTTCTTTGGGATAGCTACAGCTATACAACTATAGTCACTTGTCTCATGTTCCAGAGTTTGGGAAGCAGCTTCTTGGCGGAGATACCTAGTCGGGATGTCAGGCGTCTGTCACAGAGCTACCAAAAGTTTGCCATATGAGTGCCTACTTAAACTTTCCAATCAGTTTGTATCCAATCAGGCAGGCCCTTGCACTACATACTTATAGGCAGATCTAGAGAAGACTGTACAATCAGATTGTAACATGTGTGGTGAGCTTAAGGTGCATTATAATAGGACCATGAAGGGTTTATATGGAGTATTTAAATAACAGAGGCGCTGACTCTTCCCTACTCTCTCCAAAACAGAATAAAAGGTTTGGCCTAGAGATACACTTTACAGCAATATATACTGTTTAGGCAGAACATAGGCATTGATTAGTTGACTATTGTGCATGTCAGCACCCCTCGCCTCCCTCGTTCCAGTACTGCAGGGGTTAACATTTTGAGTCCAGACCTACTAGCCAGGCACAAACCTTACTCGTGTCCCCCAAGGCAGTGTAGAGCGGGCCTCGTGTCCCCCAAGGCGGTGTAGAGTGGGCCTTGTGTCCCCCAAGGAGGTGGAGAGCGGGCCTTGTGTCCCCAAGATGGTGGACTGTGGGCCTCGTGTCCCCCAAGGAGGTGGACAGCGGGCCTCATGTCCCCCAAGGCAGTGGAGAGCGGGCCTCGTGTCCCCCAAGGAGGTGTAGATAGCGCCTCGTGTCCCCCAAGGCGGTGGAGAGCAGGCCTCGTGTCCTCCACGGCGGTGGAGAGTGGGCCTCGAGTCCCCCGCGGAGGTGGAGAGGGTGTCTCCTCTCAGCGTAGGAGAGCAGACCTCTCCTGCACGTGTCCCCTCAGCGGCATTGCCACTGTAATAGCGATGCCGCGGAAACCGGAAGTTGTAAACCAGACCTTGGCTTCACAATGAGGCTTGGAGCGCATGTGCAGTCGCTCCATGCTTCTTCATCTGTGCTCGCCGCTCGCAGCTGCTCAACACAGAGGAATTTCTCCTCGCATTTGGTGAGCGGCCGAGCGGCTTTTTCAAGCCCTGCGGTACTGCATATACTGCATGTACTGCAGCCACATGCACTTCCAGATTTAACTTGGAATGTTGCAGCTGCAGCTAATCGGCGCAGCTTCCACCCATGGCCAGTCAGTGCAGCACTGTTCTTCCAGCTATGATCAATCAGTGCCCTTTTCCCTTCCTGAAAGCCTATTTAAGCTCTACACAGCAATGTTTGTTAAAGCTAGCTCCTGGGCCTCCTGTCAGTTAAAGTGTTACTAAAACCACACCAAAAAATCAGTCTGTATATGCAGTAAAGCATGCTTGTTATTCTCACTGTGGAACATAAGGGGTTAATCCTCTGCATTGTGTTAAAAGGCTGTTTGATCCTGTTTTCTCTGCCCCTCCTCTTGTTCAGATGTCCACCTGACAAGAACCTGTAGCCACATGCTCAGTTTAGTGTGTATTGCTAGAAAGGTTTTTTTTTTCTTGGGAGAGTGCAGGTGATCAGGACAGGGCCAGTCAGTACTGTCCATACAGAGGGTCAGGGGTTTTCCATCCTCCTAGTGCAGAAAGAAAACTCCTCCTACAAGCTTTAACCAGTGCTCTGCTGAAGTCACAAGACTGCTCTAACTGCTGATGAGAAAAGGTTTTTAGCAGTTTATATTTACTAAAATAATTGCACTTCCATGTTGTGTGTACTGTAGGAGACCAGAAAGAGTGAATGCAGGGTCCTGGGTTTAGTAACACTTTAAAGTTCTCCTGCCATTTATCCCTCACCTGTACTCTACTCTGACTTTTGTGTAGTGACCTTGGCTTGCTTACTGGTTATCTATGTCCAATACCTGCCCTGACCTCGGGCCTCTATCCTGGTCTTACATATCTGCTGTCTGCCCTGACCTCTAACTTGCTTCCTGGTTATCTATGTCTGCTGCATATCCTGACCTCTTGCTTGTATCCTAATTATCCATGTCTGCTGCCTTTCCTGGCCTCTGGTTTGCATTCTGCTTATCTGTGTCCACTGCCTGCCCTGTCCTTTGGCTTGTATCCTGTTTTCTTGTGTCCATTACCTGCCCTGATCTTTGACTTCTATCCTTGTTATCCATGTCCACTGTCTGCTCTGACCTCCGGCTTGTATTCTGCTTATCTATTTCTGCTGCCTATCCTGACCTCTGACTTGTAAACTGGCTATCCATATTTGTTGTATGTCTTGACCTCTGGCTTGTATCCTAGCTATCCATGTCCACTGGTTGCCTTGACCTCTGGCTTTTATTCTGCTTTTTATGTCTGATGCCTTTCCTGTATGCTGGTTGTCTGTATCTGCTGACTTTCCTGACATCTGGTTTGTGTCCTAGTTATCTGTGTCTGCTGCCTGCCCTGACCTTTGCCTTATATCTTGGATACCAGTTTCTGCTGCCTGTCCTGACCTCTAGAGTGTACCCTTGTTATCCATGTTTGCTGCCTGCCCTGAACTCTGCTTTGTATCCTGGCTATCAATGTCCACTACCTGCTCGGACCTTTGCCTTATATCTTGGTTACCTGTATCTGCTGCCTACCCTCACCTCTGGCTTGTATCCTATTTGTTCATGCCCGCTGCCTAAGATCTTTGGCTTCTATACTGGTTTTCCATATCCACTATCTTTCCTAACCTCTGGTTATCCATGTTTGCTGCATGTCCTGAACTTTGGCTTGTATCCTGTGTATCTGTGCTCACTGCCTGCCTTGACCTCTTGCTCGTATCCTGCATATCTATGTCTACTGCCTGCCTTGACCTGTTTTTTCTGCCTGCCATGACCTTTGGCTGTTATCATGGCTATCCATATGTCACAGTTAGAGGTCAGGCTTGAAGACCAGTAGCTATACCAGTAGAGAAGCTCCCACTGACCAGAATCTATAAGTAGACCCTGGCGGATGTGTGGGGTCTAAGCTCTAACCTGTATTCATCAGAGCTCTTGATGATGGAAATGGGTTTGCTGCATGTTAATACCAGGGTAGGGATCAAGCAGAAGTGTAGTTAGTAAACAAGCCAAAGTTCAGTAACACGTGGTTGCAGATCAAGATCAAGCACAATAATTTGGCAAAGAGGATGTGCAAAGACATAGCTTAAATCCAGAAGTTCATGGGAGGAGCAAATCGTTCAAGGTTCACTAGAAATAAGAGAAAAGGCAAGATTGTCCTAAGAAATCAGACAGGGAGATGTCTAGCATCTCCGGTGGTACAGGAAGAAAAGTTACAGCCAGACACCACAGAGATCATAGGTTCAGATCTAGACTCTGGCACCATATCCACTGTCTGCCTTGCTCTCTGGCTTGTGTCTTGGTTATCCATATCTGTTGCCTGCCCTGATCTTTGATTTATATACTGGTTATCCATGTTTGTTGCATATCTTGACCTTTGGCTTGTATCCTCATTTTCTGTGTCGACTGGCTGTCCTGACCTCTGGCTTGTATCCTGCTTATCCATGCTCACTGCTTGTCCTGACCTCTGGCTTGTATCCTGGTTATCTGTGTTGCCTGTCCTGACCTCTGGCTTTTATCCTAGTTGTCCATGTCTGCTGCCTGTCCTGACCTCTGGGTTCTATCCTAGTTATCTATGTCTGCTGCCTGTCCTGACCTCTGGCTTCTATCCTGGTTATCTGTGCTTACTGCCTGTCCTGACCTCTGGCTTGTATCATGGTTATCTGTGTCTGCTGCATGCTCTGACCTATGACTTGTGTCCTGGTTATCCTTGTCCACTGTACGCCCTGATTTCTAGCTTGTATCCTGGTTATCCATGCACGCTGCCTGCCCTGAACTGGCTTGTATCTTAGTTACCTGTGTCTGCTGCCTGCCCTGACCTCTGGCTTGTATCCCGATTACCCCTGTCTGCTGCCTGTCCTGACCCCTGGCTTTCATCCTGGTTATCTTTTGTCTGCTGTTTGTCCTTGAAGGGAAATGTATGTTCCTCGCCCCAACATTCTGTTTATTTATATATTCCATTTTGTTTCTCTATTTTATATTTTGTCTAGATAATCAAATGTATAGGTGTGTGTGTGTGTTTGTGTGTGTGTTAGTTACATGCTATAGAACTGCAGCCACTCATCCCTTTAAATCTAGCTTTGCTCAAGGCATGAAAAGTAACCAATTATTTCTTTGTACTAACAGCACCTGCTTCTGCTATGATATAGTTAAAAGTTAACCACTTTTGTTTGAAGGGAAAACACCGTTGGTTTCTTGTAATTGATTCAAGATCTGTGCGATATGAATTGTAATTGATTCAAGATCTGTGCGATATGAATTGTTACAGATGTCACGTACATAGCCTTAACAAATTACTCAGTGAAATTCCATTCCATGTTCTCCTGTTACAACTCACTGTATATAAGGAGGAAATTGTGAATAAAAAATCAGATTGCTCTCTGGAAGAACTGGCGTGCATGTGTATTTTTCTTTCTCCCAGAGAGCAGCCTCATGGATCCAACGGGGCCTAAACCTGCCAGTGGTCGATAAAGAAAAATCCCTTTCAGTGCTGACCTCTTTCTTTTATCATGGTTAATTGTATTTTCTGTAGTCTGTTGTATCTAGAGCTCTGTGAACCCAGGAGTCACGACTCACGGTCAGCATGCAGCCCAAACCCAGTGAAGGGGTCCCTGGTGGGAACTGACTGTTCTCTGAGTCCTGGGGCAATTCCACATCACCTGATCTCCCATGGAACCATCCACTGTGGATCTGTGTGTTTCACAGTCCCAGCTGCCAGTCCTTTGCAACTCTGCAGTGTCATACTCCCATGAACCAGCTGTCAATTTACACCTTTTAGGCACACCTATGTATATTTTACATTTTCCAGTATATTGGCTGCGCAGCACACAACTAGTCAGCTACCTTTACCCATCATTGTGCAGGATATATCCCCCAGGTTCAGGAGCACTAACCTGCTCCTTAGTACATTTAGAATAACTGGTTAAAGTATGAAGGCAAACGTTTTTGTAGTTTTGGATAGAGTTTAGAGGGAACACAACACCTGTCAGGTTTTTATTGCTGTCTGTGCCCCCACTAGGGAGATTCACCCTCCCTGTTTTTCCTGGTGACCATCATCATGTGAAACAAAACACAGTACCAGATCTTAAGTGGTCAACAGAACAGGAATATAAGGGAAATCTTCCAATGGGGACGCTACATTGAAGACATCTCTACCGAAGGCACACATCATGGATTTCTATCAGTGCTACAGGACAAATAAACTAAAATCTATTTTATGATATTTATTAACAAAATAAAAAAAACCATACATGCACAATTAAAACATCCAGTGTGATTAAAGCGGTTGTAAAGAGCTTTTTTTTTTTTAAATTAAAATAATAAACATGGTATACTTACCTGCTTACTACTAGCAGCCCATTACCTCTTCTGGGGTCTCCCGCTGGTGCTCTTGACTCCTCCTCTACTCTATGTGCCCCCATAGGAAGCAGATTCCTATGGTGGAACACTTGTGGACTCGCTCCTGTGCAGGGCTGGGTGCATCCATTGACATGCACAGCGTGCCTTGGCCTCGCCCCCTCACAGGATTTGAATGACAGCAGCAGGATTAAGGCCTGTGAAGAGAGAGAGAGAGGTCAGCGCTGCTGCAGATGGGCACAGTGCTGGATCGAGACAGGACTCAGGTAAGTAAGGGGGAGTGAGGGGGTGATACAACTAGTGGGCCATTTTTACCATAATACAGGGAATGCATTAAGGTAAAAAATGTCTAGCCTTTGGAACCACTTTAAGAATCCCTACATCATAATCCCAATCATACACCTCTCTTTGTGCCTCTATGCATTTCATGGGATACCCCACTTCTTCAGGACTGCAAGGGATTTGAAATCTAGGTGGTCATAATGTCAGGAATGGACTTGCCAATAACGGTGGGACTCACCTGCCTTGTGGGCTGCAGTACCAGGGCTGGCCAGCGGGTGCTCTCAGCAATCAGAGACTCACCCCTGCAGTCAGCCAAAACACCTGAAGCTGATTGCAGGGGTTGTATTTAAGGAATGGCCAGACTCACAGTCAGGGCCTTGGTGTGTGTTTTTCCATGGGCCCCTGTATCTTGTAACCTGCATTCCTGTTCCTGTTTCTGCCTGACTTGTTGCCGACCCTGCCTGACCCTGACCTCTGCTGACTTCTCCTGTTTGATCCCTGGCTTGTGACCCTGACCATTCTCTGCCTGACCCCCTGTAATTACCTGCCCGTTAGTTGCTGTACCCGGCTCGTGACCTGACTACTCTCCGCCTCCTCCTCCTGTACCTACCTGCCCGATAGTTTCGACCCGGCCTGCCTGACTACGTTGTGCTCTATATGTGTATGTACTTGTGTATCTATATCTGTTTAGGTTTGGGTTTGTTTCACCTTGTTGTATGTATTTGTGTTAGCTTGGGGTTTGGTGCACTGCGTTTATATTTGTATTGTTAGTCTCAATAAATTATATTATTTACTATATCTGAAGCCTACGTTTCCCTGTGTCAGTCTACACACTTCTGGTCACACCCGCATCCCTGACACATAAAAAACTGGAAGACTTTCTTTTGTGGCTATGGGCCAGGAATTGAAAGAAAATTTCCCCAATAGGACACAGATGGCAGAAAACCCCCCCCCCCAACTAAATCTATCCTAAATGAAAAAAAAATAGTTTTGCATTCAGTTCTAGTTGAAAGGGTGAGTTCACCTTTACCAAAATACTGCCTATGCAGATAAGAGTGTCTGTAGATAAAACAAACTGTGCAGCTTTAACCAAAGCTGAATAATGCCCTTTCAAAAAAGGTTAGGCCATTTACATACATCATGAAGCTAGAAAACTCATAGGACATTGCTAAGAGATGCCTGGCTATTACTGCTCGCCTCCTCCATCACAGTAACAAGCGCTGAAATACTGAGCTCGGAGCTACCGCATCAGGGGAGAGAAAACTGATGTGCGAGGGGTTGAATCATGAAAGAGCTCACTCCTGTGGTGGTGGAGGTGAGCAGTAACAGCTGGGTCTCTCCTAAAATGTCATTAGCAATGTCTTAGGTGTTTTCCATTCAGGCTTCATGAGCAACATAAATGGCATACACCTAGAGCAAGGGCATTATTTAACTTACCCGCCGCCGTATAGCAGATATACTGCTACATGGCGGCATGGGTGCACAAAATTACATATATATATATATACATGATTTTGCATCTCCAGGTAGGGGGCACGCATGCGCCCCACCCGTGCGGTCATTCGCGGCCGTGGATGTCAATCACCGGGTCCCGGGCTGGTGATTACCTGCCGGCACCTGGTGATTACCGACAATCACCGACGGGGAGGTTTACAGTCTTCCTCCCTGACAGCTCGGGCACACTGTAAGCACAGCCATCCCGATCAGTGTGCTTACAGTGAAGCACATACCCCCTGCCCCCCAGTAAAACACTCCCTACACACAGATAACCCTTTGGTCGCTGCTCACATTAAACCCTTCCTGCCCAGTGTTTTTTTAGCACTGATCACTGTATTGGTGTAACTGGGGATGTCAGTGACACCAAGTTAGTTCCCACCCAGTGTCAGAATGTCCGCCGCATTCCCGTCGTCCCGCTAAAAGTCGCTGATTGCAGCCATTACCAGTAGGAAAAAAAAATCTCAGTATCTATACCGCCATTTGTAAATGCTATAACTTTCACGTAAACCAATTAATTTACACGTATTGGGACTTTTTTTTTTAGCAAAGACATGTAGCAAAATACATTTTGGCCTCAATTTATAACGAAATTTTATATTTTACATTTTTTTTACTGGACATGTTTAATAGCAAAAAGTCAAAAATATAGTTTTTTTTCTCAAAATTGTCGGTCTTTTTTTGTTTATAGCGAAAAAATAAAAAACCGCACAGGCGATCAAATACCACCAAAAGAAAGCTCAATTCATGGCGAAAAGGGACGTAAATTTAATCTGGGTGCTGTGTTGCATGACAGCTCAATTGTCAGTTAAAATAACACAGAGCCGTAATGCAAAAAAATGGTCTGGTCAGGAAGGGGGGGAAATCCTCTGGACGGCATGTGGTCAAACTTGGTCAGAGCTGCACGGTTTGTTTTTATCTACAGACACCTCTTTTCTGCTTAGGAAGTTTCTTGGTAAAAGTGAAAGAACCCTTTACAGCAGTTTTTCCAAACCTTTTTACCTTCAAGGAACCCCTTACAAAACGTTTAAGATCCTGGGGGAACCCCTGAAATAAAGTTGACATCTACAGCTCACGGGACATTGAGCTGTTGATGTAACAACAAATATTCTTAGACATAGCATTAAATAAAAGAATAAATACTAAAACATACCAATTGAATGTTAAACTTGTGCTGTTTCTGCAGAAAGGCTCCATTCTGGATCCAACTTGAGATAAACAGTGTATGTGTGCGTGTGTGTGTGTGGGTGGGGGGTGCAGGGGCAGCAAGGCAGGGTGCAGGGGCTCAGGTGGGCATACTGCATACAGGGGGAAGCAGGGCACATTACAATAAAGTCTGAGGAAGAAGTAGAAGCTTTGAAATGCATTACTATCCACATTCACAGAATCACGTCTTCCCGCTGACATCACTTCTGGTCCGACGGCATCTTGCACTCCACGCTGGTTAGCACGGCGGTGGGCCACTTCCTGCTGTTCCACCTTCCCAGCTCGGTTGATCTGCAGCTGCTGGAGACCACCGGGACCACATTGGAGACTAATCTGGATGTATAGACATGCCTTTTTATTTCTACTAATCAGTGAAATGCCAATTGCACATTTTAATAAACAAGGTTGTTTTTAATGCTGCACTTAGTGTGGCGCCCCTCTGTGCTTCTTGTCATATACTTACAGAGTCCCAGCTTCACTCTAAAGGGTACTGCCACTATGATGCTGCAATATTTCCTGTCTGACTACCAATACTACACTTATTGGACTTCCTTATGGGCTTTTTAATAAAAGGACTTTAGCCATTTTCATTTCTTCAGAACCTCCTTTTTGTCAACATTACGTGGAAGCAGGGCACATTATTTGGAAACAGGGCACATTACGTGGAAGTAGGTCACATTACGTGAAAGCAGGGCACATTATGTAGAAGCAGGGCACATTACGTGGAAGCAGGGCACATTATGTAGAAGCAGGGCACATTACGTGGAAGCAGGGCACATTATGTAGAAGCAGGGCACATTATACAAAAGCAGGGCACACTATGTGGGAACAGGGCACATTACATGGAAGCAGGGCACACTATGTGGGAACAGGGCACATTATACAAAAGCAGGGCACACTATGTGGGAACAGGGCACATTACATGGAAGCAGGGCACACTATGTGGGAACAGGGCACATTACATGGAAGCAGGGCACACTATGTGGGAACAGGGCACATTATGTGGGAACAGGGCACATTACGTGGAAGCAGGGCACATTATCTGGGAACAGGGCACATTACATGGCAGCAGGGCACATTATGTGGGAACAGGGCACATTACATGAGAGCAGGGTACATTATGTGGGAACAGTGCAGGATGGCACATCATGGGGCACACAGCGCAGGATGGCACGTCATGGGGCACACAGTGCAGGATGGCATATAGCGCAGGATGGCACATCATGGGGCACACAGTGCAGGATGGCATATAGCGCAGGATGGCACGTCATGGGGCACACAGTGCAGGATGGCACATAGCGCAGGATGGCACGTCATGGGGCACACAGTGCAGGATGGCACATAGCGCAGGATGGCACATCATGGGACACACCGAACAGAATGGCACGTCATGGATCACACAGCGCAGAATGGCACATCATGGGGCACACAGCGCAGGATGGCACATCAGCTGCCTGTGACGGAACCCCTAAAGGACCTCTCCTTAGTTTAGAAACACTGCTTTAGGCCTGGTTCACACTGATGCAGTGCAGAATTTGCAGCACTTTCTGTACGAAAACAAAACGTATGGCTCCAATCGCACCGCACACAAATCGCATGTGATTTGCACAGTAGTGCTCTGTGGTTCCTGTGCAGAATCACATGCGATATAGCGCAACGCACATATGTGAACCCAGGCTCAGGGTATAACTAAAGACAAAACAGTTGATTTTCTGGTTTGTGGACAGAGGGGAGAGGGATTAGAACACCTGTCTGGTTTTAATTGCTGTTTGTGACCCCAATAGGCAGATTCACCATCTCTATTAGTCCTGTATACCATTATCAGTAAAACTGAAAGTAAAAGAAAATTCTAAATTTTAGATTGTCCCAAGAACAGGAATAGTGGGGACATTTTCCAATAGAAAACAACAAAAATAGTAACTTAATGCTCACAGACAGGAAAAGTCATTCAATAGCATACAATTAAAAAGAGAGACTGAGTGACTCAAGGAACTCAGGTCCAGCAAACGAGTCATATGTAGATCCATAACCTCCAGTGGGAGAGGAGAAACAGAGACCGGTCCCAGTGTGGGATGGATCAATTTTGATGTAGTCAAAAGGAGAGTAATGGCAGCCCACTGGAGAGATGGGGGATTTTCTCTCACTTGGTGTTTTGGCTATGGGACAGCAAGTTAAGGGAAATCTCCCCAATGGGACACAGATGGCAAAAAAAAGCCTATAGGGGTTATAACCCTCTATTACTTTATCCAAAATGAAAAGAAGTTTTACCTTCAAGTGTTTCTAAAGGCTCAGGGTTTTTTACCTTAATGCAATCTATGTATTAATGTACAAAACCTTCTGGGTGCAGCCCCCCCCCATACTTATCTGAGCCTGGTTTCAATCCAGTGATGTGCATGAGAGCAGCGGCTCTCCAGGGTCTCTCTCTCCTCATTGGCCCCTGCTGCTGTCAACCACAGCCTGTGAACAAATGATGAGAGAGCGGGGGCTGGGGCCGGGCCACAGGAGTGAGTCTGCTTGAGTGCCTCCAGGCTTGCTATTGGGGGGAAGAACCAGGACTGCTGGAGTTGGACCAAAAAAGAAGAGGATTGGGGCAGCTCTGTGCAAAACCATAGCACAGAGCAGGCAAGTATAACATTTGCTATTTTTTTTTTTAATTTTTCCTTTAGAATTATGTTCAGTTCTACTTTGGTGGATGAGTTCTGCCAGACTCATCCACCTCACCACCCGCTCCACCTCTGCCACCCCCCTCTGCCTCTCCCTCCACTGGCTCCCGATTGCCCAACGCATCAAATTTAAACTCCTAACCCTGACCTACAAAGCCGTTCACAAAACTGCCCCTGACTACCTCACCAACCTGATCACCAAGTACCACCCTACCCGTACCCTTCGCTCCTCACAGGACCTCCTTCTATCCTGCTCCCTGGTCTCCTCCTCCCATGCACGACTGCAGGACTTCTCCAGGTCCTCCCCCATCCTCTGGAACTCGCTGCCCCAATCCATCAGACTGTCGCCTTCCCTATTCACATTCAGGCGCTCCCTCAAAACCCATCTCTTCAGGGAAGCCTACCCCACCCTCACCTAACGGCCATCCTCCCCCATTCCTCCCACCACTTCATCCCCCTCAGCCACTTCCTACTGTACCTTTACCCCCTCCCTCCTAGATTGTAAGCTCGTAAGAGTAGGGCCCTCTTACCCCTCGTACGTTGTTTGTTGTTGTTGTACTGTGCCATGTATTGTCCCCCCTATTGTACAGCGCTGAGCAAACCCTTTGGCGCTATATAAACTCGTAGTAATAATAATAATAATACTTTAAATAAAACCTTTCATTATAACACTTCTATAAATACATTCTTCTTAAACGTCGATATAAGCAGTTTAGACATTAATGGCTGTGTGTTGAGTTATTTTGAGGGAACAGCAAATTTACACTGTTATACAAGCTGTACACTCACTACATTACATTGTAGAAAAGTGTCATTTCTTTAGTGTTGTCACATGAAAAGATAGAATCAAATATTTACACAAATGTGAGGGGTGTACTCACTTCTGGGAGATACTGTGTATAATTTTGCAGGATTTATATAGCCCCAACAACTTTCGCAGGCCATAGACGGGTTGTTTATCGGCCGAATTTTCGTCCGACTGAAAAATCGGCCGATATTCACACTGTTAGTGGGACAATGCCATTGGCCGTTTTTTCGTGGATCTTCTCGTTTCTTTATATCAGTCATGCTGGAAAATCTACAAAAAACGTCCGTTTTTCGTAAGCATTGGTGGCAGTAACGACCGATTTTTCGTTTATCGGCTGACAATTCAGCCGATAAAAAGTCCGTCTATGGCCAGCCTTATGCAGGCCATAGACGGGTCAAAAACCGGACGTTTTTAAAAAAAACAACAACAAAAGATCGGTCGTTCAATAGGCCGATGTTACCACCAACAGTAAAAAAAAATCAGCCGATTTTCGTCCTGTCTATGGCCGGCATTTAATTACTTCTGTCCCTTGCAGAGAGCTCCGCTATTATATTTGACATGAAAAAGTATTGTCGTTGCAACAATGTATCTATTTGTATCCATTTCGGATACAGATGGTACACAAATAGATACATTGTTGCAACCGCAATACTTTTTCATGCCACATATAATAGCGACTGGAATTCTTATTTTTCTGCTTCTTCTTTTTCTTGAAAGTCACGGCTCATGCGCAGATTTTTTATCGGTAAAAAGATCGGCCGATTTGCCCATCATTGCCACGAAAATCGGCCGATCGCCAAAATCGGACGATTTTTTTCCAACTTTCTGCAGGCCATAGATGGGTCGAAAATTGGCTGATTTTTTTGGCTGAAAAAATTTTTTTCACACCGTTAATGGGTTAATTGGTCAGCCATGTTTCTGGATTTGGGCACATTTTTTTAATTGGTAAAGTTGGAAAAAAAATCGCCCGATTTTGCCAATCGGCAGATTTTTGCGGAAATGATGAGCAAATCGGTCGATCTTTTTACCGATAAAAAATCTGCGCATGAGCCGTGACCTGCAAGAAAAAGAAAAAGAATAATTCCAGTCGCTATTATATTTGACATTAAAAAGTATTGCGGTTGCAACAATGTATTTATTTGTATCTGAATCAGGAGCGGACTGACCATTTGGAAACTTGGGCACAGCCCGAGGGCCCGGGGTCAATAGGGGGACCCATGATGCCCCTGGTACCTTTTTCATAGGCTTTTTTGAGTTTGGGCAAGAACACAGGGGCCCCATGATCCCCTATTGCCCGGGGGCCCCATGAGTTGTCAGTTCGCCCCTGAATAAAAACGTGTATCTGAAATGGATACAAATAGATACATTGTTGCAACCGCAATACTTTTTAATGTGAAATATAATAGCGGAGCTCTCTGCAGGGACAGAAGTAATTAAATGCCAGCCGTAGACGGGACAAAAATTGGCTGATTTTTTTTACCGTTGGAGGTAACGTCGGCCTATTGAACGACCGATTGTTTAGAAAAAAAACGGCTGGTTTTCGACCTATGGCCTGCATTAACGAATAAAAAATGTGCCAAAATCCAAAAAAACGGCCGACCAATTAACCCATTAACGGTGTGAAAATCGGCCGATTTTTGACCCATCTATGGCCTGCATTAGATTGTAAGCTCCCAGGATCAGGCCCTCCTTGTTTTGAACTGTATTGTTCTGTATTGTCTCCCGTTATATTGTACAGCGCTGAGCAAACTGTTGGCGCTATATAAATCCTGTATAATAATAATAATACAGGGCAAACATCTGCTACTCAGAAACACAGACGCAGTCTCCGGGTCCCCCTCGCACCATAGAATAGCAGACCCACTACAGAGCGCCGCTTCCCTTCCTCCTCCGCCGTACAGTCAGCTCCTCTGTGGTGAAGGAAGCCGGAAGGCGGAGAGCGGAAGCGGAGATCAGCTGATCGAGCTGTCCCCAGGTAGAGCCGGGGAGAGAAAGCCAAGGCAAGCGGAGCAAGGCTGGCCATAGGACGGATGGAGCCTCTGACCCTGAGTGCCGTCTAACGAGGCTCCCCGCATAGGGAGCAGGAGGAGACCAGAGGACTCGGCGTACCCGGCCCGGCCACACGGGGGCATTGTGTCCAGTGGGGGGAGAGCAGCAGCAGGGGGGCTTTTGTTTGGTGAGAGGAGGAGGAGGAGGCAGCTGACAGATCCCTGAGGGAGGCCTGGGCTCGCCTTGTGTCTTCTCGCCTGGGGTGCTGCTGCAGCCTCCTGTGTGCCCAGCCAAGGCAAAGCAAACAAAAGAAGAAGAGAACAAAGAGGGCAGAGGAAGGCTCCTGCACTCAGGGCTTTGCCACCATCCCTGGCCCCATCACCTGGCCCCCTGGACATCAGCTGGCACAGTGCAGGACAGACAGTGACCACCATCCTCCTCCTCATAGGGACACTGGGCTGGGGGACAAAGCAATAATATAGAGACCTATGGACACTCAGTGTCATGTTATGAAGATCCTGCCCAGTTTCACTTTCATTTGGCATCATTGACCTCCCAGTCCAGCTACTCCATAATAACCCTTTTTCATTTTTGTGGACATTACCTTTTTTTTTTTTCTTTGTAATCCAGTATTCTATGATGTAATCATTACAATCAGGGCTGAGGATCTGTTCGTGTGTGTGGATCATGGTGTACCATGCTGCCCATTGGGCACACAAACACCAACTATAGGAAGGGAAGCGTGTCTTGACTCCTCACGTGCCCCCCTTTGTTATAATAGCCACCCCCTGTTTATTGATGTCTGTTTTGTATTAATCAGAAACTTGAACAAAGTCGGCTAAAGGATCGATTGAGCACAGTCTATTTTTATGGTTTATCTGGAAAAGCACAAATATTCTGAAGTGTAGCCATTCGCACTGAGGCCGAGAAGCTGCCCCCAGTCTAATGTAGGAAACGTTTTTCTACAAATCGAGTATGCAAGACCGCTGTAGAAGGAAGAGAAGACTATTTATGCCAGCTATGTAATAAGGTGTAAGACTCGACTTATAAGCCAAAATTGCTTTTTAGGGTTTTTTTTTTTTTGGGACAGCCAAGGGTGCATCTGAAATTCTTTTATCTCTCTGCTCTCAACCTGTTCCCTGTTTAAAGTTCACAAAGATACCTCCTGGTTTAGATTCTTGGATGTGATGGAACTCATGTTTGCAGAGTGGGAGGACGGGGAAAGATTTTCCTTTGAAGACTCAGATCGGTTCGAGGAGGACTCTTTATGTTCCTTTATCTCGGAGGCAGAAAGTCTCTGTCAGAATTGGAGAGGATGGCGCAAACAGTCTGCAGGTCCCAATTCTCCTACCGTGAAAATGAAAGGTGGGTCTTTGTTCAGTCGCCATGTTGTCCTATTCATAGTCTGGAGCAGGGTGGCTGATTTTTAATTGTGCTGTTTTGTAATTTTATTTATTACAGGTATTAATATAGAGCTGACAATTTATGAAGCACTTTACATATTGTATATTCACATCAATCCCTTCCCTCAAGGAGCTTACAATCTAAATGGATCGAATCTCAGCTGGTTCAGCAAGCACTGGCCGAGATTTGATCCATCTATGGGCAGGCTGGTTGTACTTAAGTCTATCCATTGATTGACTTCACTACAACCTGCCTGTCAAATTTTTTTGCATGAAATCATTTCCGGCTGCTATAGCTGCTAGAAGTAATCATTGTGTTCTGTCAGCTGGCAAGGCTCTCCCACGTGTCAACAAAATAGCTCCATGGGAGGCATTCTGCCATCAACACTGACTGTCTTGATGGGGGAATTAAGTGATTTTCTGTCCTTCCACCCAAAATTGAAGGAAAGAATATTGTATTATCTATGGCCTGCCTTAGGCTCCTATCTCACATACACAAAGCCAGTTTTACCAGGAACCTATTAAAGTGGTAGTAAACCACAAAAAAGAAAACAAAAAAAAATCTCCCTGCAAGTTAAGAGCATAATGTGCTAGTATGCATCGAATACTAGCACATTATGAAAGACTTCTCTGAAAAAGAAGCTCTCCAGCAGTGTACTGTCACTACTGACAGGACTTCTCTCTTCACCCATTCTTCCTTCCAGGATCATGGGCTGCAGCCGTTTGACTGTCGAAGCTGCGAGGATGTCACTCCAACGCATTTGCATGAGAGTCATAGCTGTGGCACAGCTCTTTAAATGGACGACATGCCATCCATTGAGATCACAAAGCGCATGCGCCCCTGACATCACCAGTGCTGCTAAACGTAGTATCTCTTCAACAGTGCAGGGTTAGGAGATATTCCTTGTACCTACAGGTAAGCGTTATTATAGGCTTACGTGCAGGTATAAATTATTGGAAGGCCTTTACAACCACTTTAACAGTGTGCCTTTGGAGTGTGGGAGGAAACCCATGCAGGCACAGGGAAAGCATGCAAACTCCATGCAGATAGGTCTCCAGCTACGACTTCTTATATGTCAAAAGAATAGGTGACAGGAGCATACAGTATTTTTGTAATTACTAAATGTCCATAGCGGAGAGGAGTATTAGAAAAGGAGATCCACAAATAATCGCACTAAAGATCCAGCAGCTCCAGAATAATGAAAGGTATCCACAGACAATAGGGGAAACAACAAAGGTGTATAGATCTACTGCGGTAAAAGCAGTATACTTAATAACGATGAAAACAAATCGATAATTCACAAACTTAAGATGAAAGCAGCACATCTCAGGTCACTGGAGTTCAGGACAGTTGAAGCCCACATGCCACCTTGTTCTCATAGGATTATGGCTGTCGCTATTTTTTTATTACCTGTCCAAGGGTGCCTATACATGTAATCTGTCCTATACAATCTCTGCACAAACTAGAAACTTTGCCAAAACTATGTAATATGGGCTCCTACCTAAACCATCCAATCAGTTGGTATTCAGTCAGGGAGGCCCTTGCACTACATATTTGTTGGTAGAGCTAATGGAGATTTTGCAATCAGATGGTAATGTGTGTGGTGAGCTTAAGGAAGTCTGACAGCCAAATGACCTACAATAAAGTTTTGGTACTGGCCATGCTGTCATGGACTCCTGTGGCTTGAGATGTGCTGCTTTACTTCTATGTTTGTAAGTCACCACTTTGTTTTTAAACACAAAAGCAAATATGTATTATATTACAGCTTAACTGTAATGTAATACAAGCTGTCTTGTAGATGTAGCAGTACTCACTTTTGTTGCCAGCGGTTTAGACATTAATGGCTGTGTGTTGAGTTATTTTGAGGGGACAGCAAATTTACACTGTTATATAAGCTGTACACTCACTACTTTACATTGTAGCAAAGTGTCATTTCTTCAGTGTTGTCACATGAAAAGATAGAATCAAATATTTACAGAAATGTGAGGGGTGTACTCACTTCAATGAGATACTGTAGCTGTAACAATATGGTGTAATATTAATAAATGGTTCCATAGTTAAAGTAGAACTAACAGGAAATGTTTCTCTTTCATTTTCTAACCCCTTTGTTTTTATTTTGCCATCTGTGTCCCATTGGGGAGATTTCCTTTCACTTTTTGTCCCATAGCCAAATTGTGAAGTGAAGGAATCCCTGGCTGTTACCAGAACTAGTGTCCCCATTGGGAGATTTCTCTATTACTGGGGACAACCCAAAATTTGGGATTTTCTTTTACTTTCACTTTTCGATAACAGTAGACAGGAGAAATTGAGAGGGTGAATCTCCCTAAGGCTTGGTTCAGACCTATGCAGTTTGCGTTTGATTCATTTCTGCAGTGCGTTTTTGCACATGCATTTTTGCCGTGTTTTGGCACGTTTTTGATGCGTTTTGATGCATTTGTTTTCTTGTTGCTAGGCAGATTAAAATGGAAACGCATCAAAAACACTATATGCTTCTTTACATTGTTTCCATTGAAGTCTATAGAACCAAAAACGCAAATTTTTGGATTTAAAAAAAGTCCCTAACCCTTTCCAAAAAACGCACCGGGTGAAAACGCGGAGATGTGAACCTGTCCCATAGGAAATCATGTTAAATGGACTGTAGTGCATTTCTGCAAAATGCTGCGGAAAACACATAGGTGTACCTACATACAGCAGATTTACTGAAGAAGCCACTACATGCATTTCTGGACTGTTTTAGTAGGAAATACTAACTGATGTAAATGCTTGTAAAAAAGTATATAAATTGCAAAATAAAAATGTAGTATAAACACTAAAGCAAGGAACCACTTTCCCTCTACATGCTGATTGGACATAGGTTCGGCTTTTCCTGGTTGCATCAAAGTTTGCCTTGCTCCTCATACCCATCCTTTTTACCAATGAGGCAGCCCATTGTAGTGATGGAGCAGTTTGAATATATGCGGTGTGGGTGCAGCAGGTTGCCTGATCAGAATGATATTGCTTTCAGCAGAGGGGAGTTCTAAAAGCATCTGTGGTTATATGCATTTTATATTCATTAGCAGCTTTTGATTTTTAAAATGACAGTCACTTTAAGGGGTGTTGCACATGGATGCTCTAAACCCATGCAAGGTCCAGTGTATTTCTCCTGCTCAGGATGCCCAGTCTCTTGTACAGTTGCCCATAGACATGAATGGCTGTGCATGGTATGCACCGATAACTCCCATAAACACACTTCTAGTGTACAGGCGTATTCCAGTAATAGAAAATTTTCTATTCTCGGAATATGCCCATACACTATACATGTTTTTACACATATACCCGCGTACAGCCATTCATTTCTGTGGGCAGCTGTACAAGCACCTGGGCTTCCTGGGAAGGGAGGCAGGGGTGGGGAATTTACTGGAATTTGTTGCATGGGCTCTGGACACCCATGTGCAAGAGGCCTGCCTAAGTTGTAAATTTGATTTTGTTGAAGAAAAAAAGTACCCCCCAGGTGCATTCTTTATTATGCGTGTTCCTACTGTTCTGAGGACATTGATACAGTTCTTATCATGTCCTTTCCAAGACTGACTGCTAAATGGGGATGTGGGAGGGGCATTTGCTTCCACTATAAGCAATGACAAACTTTTTTTTTTTTGGCAGCTTTTATTTAATATATATATATGTGTGTATATGTATTGTGAACCTGCACCATTTTCTCTATGGATGTGTGTGTGAAGGGATCCTTACATTTCTAAACCAGATAAAACATTTAGTTTAGGTACTGCAGTTTTAGCTTGCTTTCATTTTTCTTTTTTTTTTTGTGTGTGCTTTAAGTTATTTATTATGATTAGTGAATAGGATGGGGACACACAACATACTGTATATTTTCTTGAATGTCAGAAAATGCATATTAGCTGTGTTCCATTTGTAGTGATGGTGGGCAAAAGTGTTAAAGCATAGGCAGCAGATAAAAGGAGAATAAAACCTGTTAGACAGGTAGAAAGCTAAATTGTTGTTTTATACTGGACCATGCCTCTATAAGGTGAGTTGAATAATCAGCTACTTGTGGTCTTCATCCAAAGCCCATGACAGGGTGACATCACTGGGCTGAGCATTATCACATTATAACAGACCTGCCTGTTCACGGACCCTCACTGCAGGATCACCCAGTATTATTTTAATGAAAGCTGCATGGTTTAAAATATTCCAGGTCTATCATGATCTTTACTGTAACCCAGGACTAAAGTCTTTTACACCTGTTAATATTATTAAAGTGACTCTCCGGCCTTACCTTCAGTCTTGCACAAATACAGGGTCCTCTCCAGTTCTTAAATTGCTTACTCTGATTTCACTGTAAACTATGAGCTTTCACAGTGTGCTTTAGAAGCTGCAACAAATCAGCCAGAGCCTGCCTCATCTCCAGGCTGGAGGACTTCCAGCATCATCTAGCGCTTTCTTCTCCAGCATGACTGTCCCATGTCCACCCCTCTCATTCCTTGGATTTCAGTTTTCTTAGTCTTAGAGACTCATTATGACATGCAGGTGCTATCTAGGACAGTTTGCATGTAAATGCAGTTTGCTTAGGAGTGCTCGCTATTCCAGTCTGACATCCACCCATTTAGGCATTTTGATATTTGCATAATAGCTTCCAATACCATCCTACTGCTTTCATCTGGGATGAGGGCTTATGGCAAGAGTACTGATGCAGGTTGCTGTGATCTTTTTAGGAAGCTATATACAGTTAGGTCCATATATATTTGGACACAGGCACAATTTTAGTTTTTTCGTCAGGTATTTACCAAAACCTATTCAATCTATAGTTATATAATGCAGGGCTTAAAATTTTAAGTCCTGAGCTACTAGGCAGGCCTTAGAGTTACTCACCACCAACAAACACACACAAACAGAGACACCTGTACACACACACAGACATGTGTACACACACACACACACAGAAACATGTACACACACGCACAGAGACACGTACATACAGACACATGTATACACACACAGGCACGTACAGACACGTATACACACAGATACATGTACATACACAGAAATGCACAGACACATGTACATACATACACAGACAGACACATGTACGTACATACACACACACAAACACACACACAGACACATGTACACACACATACATGATGTACATACATGCAGACAAATGTACAGATACATACATCTACACAGACACGTGTACATTGCACACACAGACACACACAAACACACACATGTACACGTACCCCCCCCCCCCAAATAAAAAGTTGCAGTACTTCGTTGTTCACGCACAGATCCAGGTACTGCACTCTAGGGGGAGGCAGAGAGCACAGCACACACTCCTTGCTTTGCTTTCACTGCGCTCAGCTATTGAGCAGTCTGACAGCTCCCAGTGCCAATGACAGCTCCAGCCTGAGCTCCGTGCCTGCTCAGCAAGTTGGCCCTGGGGGACACACTCGCCCCCACCATAATTTCCACTTGCCATTGGCAAGCAGGCGAGTGGAAATTTCAAGCCCTGATATAATGGATATGGGCTGAAAGTGCACACTCTCAGGTTTAATTTGAGGGTATGTACATCCAAATTGGAGAAAGGGTTTAGGTATTACAGCTCTTAAAAGTAGCCATCCCCCCTTTTTTTCAAGGGACCAAAAGTAATTAGACAATTTAATCAAAAGCTGTTTCATGGCCAGGTGTGGGCTACCCCTTCGTTATTTCTTCATCGATTAAGCAGGTAAAAGGTCTGGAGTTGATTCTAAGTGTGGTATTTGGAATCTATTGCTGTGAACCTACACCCTGTGTTCAAAGGAGCTGTCCATGCAAGTGAAACAGGCCATTGTAAGGCTTCAAAAACTAAACAAATCCATCAGAGAGACAACAGCAACATTAGGAGTGGCCAAATCAACAGTTTGGTACATTCTGAGAAAAGAAGAACGCACTGGGGAGCTCAGCAATATAAAAAAGCATGGACGTCTACGGAAGACAACAGTGGTGGATGATCGCAGGATCTTCTCTATGGTAAAGAAAAATCCATTCACAACATCCAGACAAGTGAAGGACACTCTCCAGGAGGGGGACGTATCATTGTCAGTCTACAATCAAGAGAAGACTTCATGAGAGCAAATACAGAGGGTTCACCACAAGATGCAAACCATTCATAAGTCTGAAGAATAGAAAAGGCAGATTAGACTTTGCCAAAAAAAAATATAAAAAAAGCCAGACCAGTTCTGGAAAAGCATTCTTTGGACGGATGAAACTAAGATTAATCTGTACCAGAATGATGGGAAGAAAAGTGTGTGGAGAAGGCTTGGAACAGCTCATAATCCAAAGCACACAACATTATCTGTAAAACATGGTGGAGGCAGTGTGATGGAATGGGCATGCATGGCTTCCAGTGGCACTGGGTCATTGGTGTTTATTGATGATGTGACAGAAGCAGCCGGATGAATTCTGCAGTGTTTAGAGATATACTGTCAGCCCAGATTCAGCCAAATGCAGCAAAGTTGATTGAACAACGCTTCACAGTACAGATGGACAATGATCCAAAACACACTGCAAAAGCAACCCAGGAGCTTTTGAAGGAAAAGAAGTGGAACATTCTGCAATGGCCGAGCAAATCATCTGATATCAACCCAATTGAGCATTAATTTCACTTGCTGAAGGCAAAACTAAAGGCAGAAAGACCCACAAACAAAGAACAACTGAAGATAGCTGCAGTTGGAGCCTGGCAAAGCATCAGAAAGGAGGAATCTCATTCTTTGGTAATGTCCATGGGTGCCAGACTTTAGGCAGTCATTGCCAGTAAAGGATTCTCAACAAAATATTAAAAATTAACATTTTATTTATGATTATATTAATTTGTCCAATTACTTTTGGTCCCTTGAAAAAGGGGGGGTGGCTACTCTTAAGAGCTGTAATTCCTAAACCCTTCCTCCAATTTGGATGTACATACCCTCAAATTAAACCTAAGAGAGTGCACTTTCAGCCCAAATCCATTATATAACTATAGCTTGAATATGTTTTGGTAAATACCTGAAAAAAACTAAAATTGTGCCTGTGTCCAAATATATATGAACCTAACTGTATAGCACCTTCTGCCCTTCCCCCCACAGCCATGTTGTGCTGCAATGCATAGAGAAGTACAGAGACCCATTGATGAATTAAGTGGGTCTAAAATAAATGATTTCATACATACATATGAAGGTTTTATTTAAATATGCTTTTGTGGGTTTATGAAGGGAAGTACAAGTAAAGTCAAAATTATAACCAGATTAAAGCTCAGCTTTACCAGTTTATACAGTGTGCCATCATCTCCCATGGTACTGAAACTGTACAATGTAAACTATGCAAGCAAGGGTGAGAGCCACATAAAACTAATAAAGCTCAGATGAGAGATACCTAAAACTGCATACAAGAATGTATACAACAACAAAAATGCAATAAAGTGAGCTTAGCCAATACAAGCTTTAAGTCTACAGGTTGCAAATTTGCTTCAGTTGTAGCTAAATTGTCTCTGGAGACAGAAAAAAGGTGCCCCTTGGCAAATGTTTCCATGGTACAATTGATATATCTACTCTTCAGTGTTTTGTGATTGGTGACTCAGCTTTTGCTGCCCTTGGGGCATAGACTCTGCAGTGACAGCTGCAGCTCTCTTCCTGTACAGCTGGTATATCTAGCTTTAGGACCGGCTAGTATTTCTAAAATACACAACTCAAAGCAATTCTCTGATCATTTCTGAACATAAATATATAACGATGTGTGTATACGTTATTTATAAAATAAGGAGTACATTTTCCATGCTTATCTTGCTATGAAATTGATCCACCCCACTTGAACTGGTGACTCAGCTGGAGAAGGAGGCTATCCTCAGGTGACCTTTCTCCTGAAGCTACCCAGACATTCCTTCGCACTGTGCTGTGCCTTGTCCTGAGCTGTGTTTCATTTCAGTTTTGGAACTGCAGTCTAGTCTTCTGAGCCTTAGGAATACACAGTTTGCGATTTTTTTTTTTTTTTTTTTTTCCTTTTTATGAACTTTTGTGAGAAGCCTCTGATATAACATTCCTGTCCGGATCTGTTTCATCTATTCTTTTGTGGCAGTGTAATGGAGTTTTGTTATGTTGTATGTAACTCTTATGCCAGCATAAACGCCTTGCAGTCTTTAAATTATGACAAGTGGGTTTATGTGTCAGTTTAACATGAGATTCGGGGAACAACCGCCATAAAGTAAACCAGTGTACAAATACAAATGAGTCTAATAATGAAAAATTAAAGAGGACATTCACTCAAAATGAACACAATGGGGGAGAATCACTAAAAGTGGACAGTGCAAAATCTGGTGCAGCTCTGTATAGAAACCAATCGGCTTCCAGGTTTTATTATCAAATCTTAATTGAACAAGCTGAAGTTAGAAGCTGATTGGCTGCCATGCACAGCTGCACCAGATTCTCAATACTCCACTTTTAGTAAATTCCCCCCCTCCTTCCCCCATAGTGTCATTCTAATGCCCCGTCCCTCATGTTATGCTTTTTGGAAAGTATTTTTCCTTTTGGAAGCAAATACCTATTTTTGCAATTTCTTGATTCCCCCCCCCCCCCCCCCCAATTTTTTTGTTGGTTTAAAAAAAAACGCTAAAGAGCGCAAACATGGGAAAACGCCGCTAATCGCAGCAAAACTCCGCTAAACGCTAATGTAAAAATACTAAAAAAAAGCTGAAAACTGGTTTTAACATGACTTTACACAGCTAACATTACCAGCGTTATCGTCCAGTGTTAGCGTTAAACGTCCAGTGTGCATGAGGGCTTATATTGCAAAACGTGGTAAAGCACCACAAACCGGCAATTTTGGACGTTCTTTTGACCAAAAGAAACATTTTTTTTCTTGGTTAAAAAAAAAAAAAGTGGAAAAACGCCGCTAAACGCTAATGCAAAAACGTTACGGTTCCATGCACATTGGGGGGAGGGGGGATGTTTTGATAACACTGGTAACATTAGCTGTGTAAATCACATTAAAAACATGAGTTTTTCAGTGTTTCTTTTAGCGTTTTTGCATTAGCGGTTTGCCGCGTTTTTTTGCGTTTTGTGGTTTTTAGTGTGGTTTTTTTTTTTTTTTACCAAAAAAATTTTTTTTGGTCAAAAAAGTCCAAAAATGCTGGTTTGCTGCAATTTACTGCAATTTACCACGTTTTGCTATGTTTTTGAGCGTTTTTACAGCTAAAAAACTCCTATATAAACCCACTAGTTCTGGGTTTTTTTTTCCCAGCCAAAAAGCGTTGATTACAGTCCCTCACACACATCTTTAATCTTTCCCTCTCTACTGGCACATTCCCCTCCCCTCTAAAACACGCGCACATCACTCCCATACTTAAAAAACCCTCCCTGGATCCCACCGACCTGAACAACCTTAGACCCATCTCCCTGCTGCCATTTACATCCAAACTCCTAGAGCGCTTAATCTATAATCGCCTGAGTTCTCACCTCACTGACAACAACAACCTCCTTGATCCCCTACAGTCTGGCTTCCGCCCCCTACACTCCACCGAAACTGCCCTACTCAAACTCACCAATGACCTACTAACCACCAAAGCTAATGGACACTATTCAGTGCTCCTACTCCTCAACCTCTCTACGGCTTTCGACACGGTTGACCACCCCCTCCTCCTCAAATAACGACACTCTCTTGGCCTCAGAGACTCCGCTCTCTTCCTATCTATCACAGCGCTCCTTCAGTGTTATCTATAACGCTGCCACCTTCTCTTCACCCCCCCTCTCTGTCGGGGTCCCTCAAGGTTCTGTCCTCGGGCCCCTTCTCTTCTCCATCTACACCTCCTCCCATGGCCTCTCACGACTTCAACTACCATCTCTATGCCGACGACACGCAAATCTATCTCTCTACATTCACCTCACCCCTTCAGTCTCCGCCCGTATCACAAGCCTACTGAGCGACATATCAGATTGGATGTCACTCCACTTCCTCAAACTAAATCTTTCCAAAACTGAGCTCCTAGTTTTCCCCCCAGCCTGCGCCCCCCCCCCCCCCTGACTTCTCCATTAAGACCAACAACACCACCATCAGTCCCACCCCTCAAGCCAGAGTACTAGGTGTCATCCTAGACTCCAATCTGTCCTTCCAGCCTCAGGTCCAATCGCTGACAAACTCATGTGGACTTCACCTCCACAACATCTCCAAAATACCTCCGTTCCTAACCCCGGAAACCACTAAGCAACTCATTTACTCCCTCATTATATCACGCCTTGACTACTGTAACTCCCTCCTCATCGGCTTACCTCATCTCAGGCTATCCCCGCTTCAGTTTATCTTGAATGCTGCGGCCAGACTCCTCCACCTCACTAACCGCTCCATATCTGCCTCCCCCCTCGGCCAATCCCTCCACTGGCTTCCGATTGCCCAACGGATAAAATTCAGATTACTAACATTGACGTATAAAGCTGTTCATAATACTGCCCCAAACTACATCACCGATCTGGTATCCAAATACCACCCAAAACGTAGTCTCCGCTCCTCACAAGACCTCCTTCTCTCTAGTTCCCTGGTCTCCTCCTCCCATGCCCGTCTCCAGGACTTCTCCAGGGCTTCCCCCATCCTCTGGAACTCCCTACCCCAATCCATCAGACTATCTTCCTACCACTCCATCCCCCACAACTATTTCCTCCAGTACCACTATCCCCTCCCTCCTAGATTGTAAGCTCCAAGGAGCAGGGCCCTCGAACCCCTCGTGTATTGTATTGTTACTGTACTGTCTTGTGTACTGTCTCCCATTATAATGTTGTAAAGCGCTGAGAAAACTGTTGGCGCTATATAAATCCTTATAATAATAATATGTGGGTATGGACACTAAATATGCATCTTCTTGAAAAACCAGCATTTTGCCTAAATGTCAATTGGCAAGCCATATTATTTGAGGTAATCTTTCAAAAGTCTGTCTGCATTAATTGAAGAGTAGTCACAATAAAGGCTAAACTCAAGAGTTAGTAGAATGACTGTAGCAAAATCCTCTGCAAGGTCATGGCCAGATTATGAGTCACTCAGTGCAGTCACCCTTACCATAGACAGATGCTTCCTTCTCTACCTCCATCTTTTCTTTTCCTCTACTGATAGTTAGACTTTCAGGATCGACGTAAAACAGCTCAGTGCTTTTTTTGTTTTTTTTTGAAGACTGTTGTGACCTATAGCAAGATGTTCTGATAGTACCGACTCTTGGAATTATTTTTACCAAACATTGTTACAGGTTACATCAGAAGCCCCCAAATCCTTGGAGGTTCAGTTTGCAGTGAAGTCCACAAAGAATAACACCCCTATCACTTCCCACAGTGATGTGCAGTATCTTATTGACAAGGACCATACATTGCATTGTGTGATGAACAGGGGTGCTGACGTGTTTAAAACACTGTCCCCCAGATTTTAGTGGCATCCCGCAAAAGCATTTTACAAAACCAGTCCCACAGATAATCAACAGGTGGTGCATTAGCTGTCATCCGATCTATTCATTGGTAGTAGTGATTGGTATGATTTATAGCTGAACTCTGAAATTATTATTATACAGTATTTATAAAGCGCCAATAGTTCGCTCACCGCTGTACATTACAAAGCGGGACAATACATGAGACAGTACAATAACAATACAGTGCGATACACGATGGGTTTGAGAGCCCTGCTCCTTGGAGCTTACAATCTAGGAGGGAGGGGATAGTGGTACAGGAGGAAAAGCTGTGGGGAATGGAGTGGTAGGAAGAGTGGAGGAGATCGGCAATTAGCAGGGGGCGGGGTAGGCTTACCTGAAGAGGTGGGTTTTCAGGGTGCGCCTAAAGGAGAGGAGAGTAGGTGATCGTCTGATGGATTGGGGTAGGGAGTTCCAGAGGATGGCTGATGCCCTGGAGAAGTCCTGGAGGCGAGCATGGGAGTAGGAGACCAGGGAACTGGAGAGTAGGAGGTCTTGTGAGGAGCGAAGAATATGTGTTGGGTGGTATTTGGATATCAGGTCGGTGATGTAATTTGGGGCAATATTAAGAATATATTGTCAAAATACAAGAGGTATGCGTATTCTTCCTTGAATCTTGGTGTAGTTTGTATATTTCTTCCAGATCTCTGCAGTAATTCAGTTTGAAACTTTGCCTCTGTGCAGAAGCTTCCTGTAATAAAGACCACTCACTGCTGCTCTTTGTCCTTGTGCAGGGTGGTTGGTCTTGTATCCACCCCCTCCTGTAGTTTTCTGCAGACAGTCTGTAGTAGGTGGGGCCTGCTGGGTCTCACCCATAGCTCTGATCTCTTCATGGGCTATGTGCAGCACAGTGATGATGTCACTGCTGCCTTTACAAGACAATATCTAGGTTTGCAAAGGCATTTCATGCACACCAAGTGGATTTAAATTCTTTGTGGCTCTTAAAGCGGGACTTAACACTATCTGAGCAATGCAAACTGAAAGTGCTATTTGAATAATTTTTAAATTCAAAACAAATTCACCCAGCCATCCATGTCTGCATGCTTTCTTTTGTTGAGAAAACACCTTGAAAAACGCCCCCCCTCCAGCATTTCTAGCCACAGCCATCTTGAATAAGAGCAGATGCTTCATGTAGCATTTACTTCCCGTATTCCATTTGCCCTTAGCTCAGTCATGCAGGCAGGAGGGTGTACTTTAGCTGAGAAAGTCTCTTCTCTGCTGCAGATGAAACAAAAAAAAAATACCCATGAAGACTGTGATTTATGACATCATTTTTGCCTAGGCCACAAACCATGATACAACTGAAAAAACAAAAACAAAGTTTAAAACATATAAGTATAATATACCTTTCTATCTATTTACTAAGGCTAGCAGTATCAGGATTAAAATAAAGTGTTACTAAACCCACAACAGTACAATCATTCTGCATATGCAGTAAAGCATGCTTGTTATACTCACTGTGGAACCTAAGGGGTTAATCCTCTGCATTGTGTGAAAAGGCTGTTTGATCCTGACTTCTCTGATCCTCCCCTTCTTCCAGTGTCCCCCTCTTTCTCCTGATAAGACATCACGTGGAGTCCCTCTGCACATGCTCAGTTTAGTGTGTATTGCTAGAGAGGATTTTTTTTTTTTTTTTTACTTGGGCGAGTGCATGTGATCAGCACAGGGCCAATCAGCACTGTCCAGACAGAGGTCAGGGGTTCTGCATGCTCCTAGAGCAAAATGAAAACTCAGCTTACAAGCTTTAACATGTGCTCTACTGGACACTGATAGAAGTCACAAGACTGCTCTAACTTGAGAAAAGGTATTTAGTATTTTATATTTACTAAAATAATTGCACTTTCATGTGTGTACTGTGGGAGAGCAGATATAGTGAATGCAAGGTCCTGGGTTTAGGAACACTTTAATGTTGATATGAGAGAGTTTAGTTCCGCTTTAAGGAATATTTTTTAAATAATTTTTTTGTGCCTGGAGTTCAGCCCTAAATACAATGTTGGCTTATACTTTGGGCGACCCATAGTTGCTGATTACAAGGATTACACAAATATAATAAAAACGCAGAATGCTTGCGCCAGTTACTAAGTATGATAATGGTGAGGCTTTGTTGTAATGTTTGTTATTGCTTGTAAATGTGATCGGACTAATAACTTGTGCCAAAAGACATATTTTGTAACAAAAATCAATATGAGCAAACCAAAATCAGCCGAGATGTCCTTCCATGAATGAAGAATAAGCAAAGATAAGAAAGGAGATAGCAGGGAATAGATAAGAAAGGAGATAGCAGGGAATAGGATCAGCTGAGCAGGTAATAAAATGGAAATTTGGAGAAGAAAGTCTTTGGCTCAGTCTGGGGAGTAAGGTTACAGAAGACGACAGGGATACAGTTTGGTCTGACACACAGGGTTTTACAAGGAAAGCATTTCATATGTTGTCTGTTTTGTTTGGATGGGGAAATCTTTGGGGCAAAGTCTTCAGATGATAAGCTGGACGTGGCAGGAGAAGGTAGAAGACAGAGTAGGGAATTGAAGTTGTTAGAAGAGCTGCTCTGGGTTTGGGAATTGTATGGATATGACAGAGAAGTATGATTGTTTAGCAGATGAAAGATCTTCCCTGAACTTGTGTAAAGCTTGTTTAGAAGCTATGTAGACCTCTTGAGTATTGTTTATCCTCCAGCATTGCTCCGCCACTCGGGAACACCTCTTTAACATTTTAGTAGTAGGTGTGATGTTGGTTGTTTGCCATTGGGAGCCCAGGAGAGACATATTCTCTGATCTGAGCAGTGGAAAATGTGAGAATCCAATAAGTAGAACAGAAGGCTGAAAATTCCAGTTGAGTCATTGCATTTAGATGTTAAGTGTTCAGGCTGCTAAAAGTAAACTATAGCATATTTTCAGTTATTGTACTGCTTACTCTAAATCAAGTTTCCATGGAACATTTCAGTTCTTATCCGCTTGCTATGCCATGTTTCCAGTAGGCTATAGCATACAGTTTTTTTTTTTTCTTCTCCTAGTGGAAATTTTAATAGAATTGCTCAGTTTTCCTGGTCAGTCCAAAGCCACCTAAGGAGTGCATTGTGTAGTAGGTCTGATCTGACAGGGAGTTTAGACAAGCCATAGAATATGCAATTTTCTTTTCTGCAGCCATACGTTTAATGAAAGAAAATTGCTCTTTCCCTCAGTCAACAGTCAGTGTTGATGGGGGAATTCCCCCTCCCCCTGCAGTGCTATTGTTTTCTGATGGTGGGGAGCACAGGGAGCCTTCCCCACCGGCAGAATACAATGATCACTGCTAGCAGCTATATCTGCAAGCAGTGATTGCACGGAAAAAAAAAGCCAACAGGCCGTTTTTGTACTGAAGTTGATCAATAGATGGATTAAAATTCAGACAATTCCTGCTGAATCAGCCGAATTTCAATCCATCTATGGCTGGCTTTAATCAGTAAGTTAAAGGAGCAGTAAGACAAAATTGCTATGCAAGTAAAACATGTAATAAGCAAGCATGGCTGTCTTCTAATACATATATGATTGTAAATATTAAAGGTGAATTCCAGGACTGGTCTGGTTCCACTGCAATAAACTGTTGGTGTCTGTGTGATAATAGTACAGTACACAATAAATAGGTTCATGCCATCGGGGTAGGAGAAATAGGATGTACCTTTCAATAAATAAACAGAGAAGGAATTGTGCTGTAATTAACTCATCCATTTTTTTCCATTGACGTAACTACTATGTTGGTTGCACTAGTGTCATGTAAACACAGAAGCACAATAGTGTTCATTATTTTGATTACTTTTAAGAGAAGACTGCCAGCTATATTGTAGAAGAAATTGGGAGCTGTGTCCTGCCCTTCCATTCTTTCTGGGTACCCCCTCACCATGTCCGGGTGGCCCCCTCTTCTTGGTCCTCAGGTTTACCTTGTTCTCCTGGGAGCCTGGAACAAGAAAGAGAAAACCTCACCAGAATGGTGAGCAGAGAGAGATGAAGGAACATCTGTTCCTCCATGTCTCCTGTAAAGTGTGAACCTGGGAGAGCTCAGCTCTGAGCACTTCTGGGTTCAGAGCAGTCGGTTCCCAATTGGGAGAGCCTGAGTGAAGCAGCAGATTAATGATGCTGTGTCCCTAATCAGAATTGCTTGAGTGCAAGGGAGATATAAAGGCCCAAAAGATCAGTTTATTAAAAAGTACAGTCACATTGTGATAGCGATCGCATTAAAGTGATTGTATTCCTCTGAAATGAAAAATACACAAAGCATATCCTCGTATAATGTGTACTTGCCTCAGTCCATAGCACTCAGTGTGAATCCTGTCTATCTCCCTGAGTCACTTGGGAAAGTCAGCTTCTCCTCCTCCTCCCTATTGCCTGGTTTCAGCTGCTGCAGGAGGAAAATACATGGGATTGGTTCTAGTAAATGTTGCCCCTCTCCTGTCCAGGTTTCCCTTTCTTCTGCAGCCTGGCCCCCCATGTGCTCTCCTGGTCTCCCTGCAGTGCTGCCAGCTTCCCCTCCTCTCACGCTGACTGCTGTGGTGGAACTTTTCAGGAGGGAGAGTGGAGGAAGGGCTCCTCACTCTATCCGAGCTATAAAAAAATGTTTTTGGCTTGAAATACACTTTAACACCAAAACTAATATGCTTTTTTACACACTGAATATAGACAGTGTGAACACTTTTAGCCTACCTAAAAGAAGAGTTTCATTAAAATAGTCAGGAACTGCGTGGGTAATGGGCAACTGTTGAGACAATAAACATTGGTTAGAAGTGTGTGTTTACAATTTAGCTTCTAGAATACAGACATCTGGAATATATAATGTACAGAATACAGTGGTCAGAAAATGTATAGGCTAATGTACAAAGTGCTGTGGTCAGCAGTATCCAATGTATTGTGCAATCCCCATACAACAGCAAGGGGTATGTATTACATGATACGTGACAGAATTCTGACTGCTGCACCAATGCTATACTATACTCTGCACACTTCTTATTGCTGCACTCCCTGTATACCAGCAATGGGCAAACTACGGCCCGGCGGACCTTTTAATCCGGCCCGCGGAGCAAGGCTCCCGCTAGGCTCCTCTCACAGTCCGCCCTGAAGACCGGTGTTACATGAAAATCTGTCTCCTATGAGGATCTGTCCCCCTCGACGTATCTGCGCATGTGCCGGAGATCGCCGATCAGCTGCTAATGCCTGAAACTGGCACATGCGCAGATACGTCGAGGTGGACAGATCCTCATAGGAGACAGATTTTCATGCTACACTGGAACGGCGCGGGAACACGGTGAGAGGAATGCGCGGAGCAAAGGTAAGTGAATTGACACAGGGGGGACTTGGGGACTTAATATGGGGGATGAATTAATATGGGGGATGAATTACTATAGGGGGGATGAATTACTATATGGGGGATGAATTACTATATGGGGGATGAATTACTATATGGGGGATGAATTACTATATGGGGGATGAATTACTATATGGGGGATGAATTACTATGGGGGATGAATTACTATGGGGGATGAATTACTATATGGGGGATGAATTACTATATGGGGGATGAATTACTATGGGGGATGAATTACTATGGGGGATGAATTACTATGGGGGATGAATTACTATGGGGGATGAATTACTATATGGGGGATGAATTACTATATGGGGGATGAATTACTATATGAGGGATGAATTACTATATGAGGGATGAATTACTATATGGGGGATGAATTACTATATGGGGGATGAATTACTATGCTTACTATGGGGGAATATTACTATACTTACTATGGATGACACATACACATCATTCATCTACTCTTGGTCCGGCCCCCAGGTCCAATATATGAACCCATTGCGGCCCTCAAGTCAAAAAGTTTGCCCACCCCTGCTGTATACTAAGTGCAGAGCTCAGGAGTACGTACAGTGTTATTAAACCCACAACAGGAAATCAGTCTGTATATGCAGTAAAGCATGCTTGTTATACTCCTTGTGGAACATAAGGGGTTAATCCTCTTCATTATGTAAAAAGGCTGTTTGATCCTGTATTCTCTGATCCTCCCCTTCCTCCAGTGTTCTCTTATCTCCTGATAAGACATATCGTGTGGAGACACTCTGCACATGCTCAGTTTGGTGTGTATTGCTAGAGAGGTTTTTTTTTTTCTCTTAGTCAAGTGCATGTGATCAGCACAGGGCCGATGCCCAGACAGAGGTCAGGGGTTCTGTATCCTCTTAGGGCAGAATGAAAACTCCTTCTATGAGCTTTACCATGTGCTCTGCTGGACACTGTTAGAAGTTACAAGACTGCAATATACTGCTTATGAGAAAAGGTATTTAGTAGTTTAGATTTACTAAAATAATGTCCACAGGGCTTGACAAATTTGCTTTGAATGTAGGAGTCAGCTAAAAGAATTTAAGAGCCAGTTTTTCATGCCGCCTGTTCCTAGGACTGGTGCAAGTATTTTTGTCTACGGAGGCGAAGATGCATTTTGGTGCCCCCCATCCTCCAACTTCCCCAGCCTGGCACTGCCGTACCCCCCCCCCCTCATCCTCCAGCTACCTCACCATTGTATTGTAACCCCCCCCCATCCTGCAGCCACCCCACACTGGTACTGCTAGCCCACCCTCTTTCCTGCCACCCCACACTACTAAACCACCCTCTTACACCTCCCCCCAATCCATGGCAGCCCACACTGTTACTCCCTCTGTCCACTCCAGTTACCCCACACTGCTACTGCCAGTGCTTGTACTGCTGGGCTGCGGATTTTGGATTTTACTGCCCCCACCCCTATCCTGGCACCATAGGGCAACTGGTGCCAGCTCTGCCAGCTAGCATAGTATGGAGATGAAGTCCCTGTCCTTAGGGGAGATGGGGTGATGTATGGAGAAGATGGGGCTGTTTCACTCACCAAGGTGCAGAGTGAGGTTGATGGAGTGCAGGTGCTGGTTCCCGGACAGCATGGTGTGGATGTGCCACCTCGTCCTGAGCACCTGGCTGTCAGTGAGGAAGTCGACGCTGTACTGGAGATGACAACCCTGGCTTCCCTCGGAGCACTCATCCATGGCCACCTGCTTTTATGATGCCAGTGTTGATAGCTCAGGAGGCTGCATCCTCCTCTCGATGAGCTTTCCATACCGAGGGAGATCTCTGTGCAACAGGAGGGCTGGGAGATGAGCCTACGTTGTTCTCCAGGGAGCTGGCTCTTAGAGCTGCACCACTGTGTGGGAAGTTTGTTGTGTGCACCGGAACGTTCTGCATACCGGGAGGCATGGAGGTGACTCTGGGGGTCTCCGGACAGAGCTCTGCTCCATGGGAGAGGAGAGAGGGACCGGCCAAGGATATGGGAATGAGATCGCAAAGCAGATTGGGAGGACAGGGAGCCCTGCGTGGCTGGGGGTCCTCAAGCAGCTGCCTGTATGCTGGCACCGGCCCTGCAGATGAGAACGTCAGTGTGGGAAGGGAGCACAGACCCCACTCAGGAATCCTCCGCCAGGCCTTGTAGTGGGCACAGCCAGCCAGGGGGAATTAAAAGCAAAGCTGAGTGGCCCGAGCTGCACGAAGAGAGCGGATGGAGGCCACTAGTTCGGGTGATCTGGAGACCTGTCGGTGAATGCGCTGACAAATATCCAGGCGCCAGGATGCAATTTCTGGTTGCCATGGTGACTTGGTGCCTGGGATTTGTCAAGCCCTGGCATTTCCATGATCTGTGTACTGTGAAAGACTGGATATAGTGAATGCAGGGTCCAGGGTTTAGTAACACTTTAACAACATAGCACCTGACATATTCCCCTTCCAGACAGAGGATTACATGTTTTAGTGCACACAAGAGAGAATGGAGTGGCCTCTGCAGTGTTTGTCACAATATATTACCCAATGGTTTTAGAGGATATTATTGAGGTGCAGCCTATCTCTCATGTGACCATCCTGGAGGATTCCTGGAATGGGAGTTATTATCAGAGTCCCTTCTAGCTCAATTTCTGGCAGCCTCTAAGTCAAGTTATCTTTTATATGGACTCACATATGGACCAATTTATGCACCTTTACCATTTATAATCCTTCCTGGTGTATCTGTGACCGCAGGAAACCAGCGCAACCCAGGACATCGGCCTCACACCAGAGAATCGCCTTTCACACTCTGAACCATTGCGGATGTACTCAGTAGACCAAGTGCCTTTTTTCCTTCCATCCTGTGAGTTGTTAAAGCAGAGTTCAAGCTGAAAAAAGAAAAAAAAAAGTCAGCAGCTACAAAAACTGTATCTGCTGACTTTTAAAATACAGACCCTTACTGTACCTGTCCCTCGGTCCAGCTCTGTCCTCACAACCGCTGGGTTCACTGGCCATTTTCTCTCCTCGGTGCCGGCATCTTCATTGTGGGCACGCAGCTGTGACAGCTTGTGGCTTCACAGCCGGGTGCTCACTGCGCATGCACGAGAAGCGCTGCGCTTTGTGAATGGCCCCGTAGTCTTCTGGGACCTGTCACATGTCCCAGAAGACTACGGGGAGGGAGGGTAGGAGTACAACTTCTGATTCCGATCGCCTAGGCAATTGCAGTGGAAGTGAGAGCGGGTACCTGTCAAATTCGGGTACCTGCTCCCCAAAGGTGCCAATCCTTAATGGGGAGCGGGGGACAAAGGCTTAAAGTGGAACTTCCCCTTTTGGATGGAGCTCCGCTTTAAACTATACGCAAATAAATGTTTTAAAATTGCTGCACTTAGATTGCATCGCCTCTTTTCTCTCATATTCCTCTTCCACCATTGCTCACCACTGTACCTTCTCTCCAGCACCGTGGTACAGTGGTGTTTCTCCTGTACACCTCTTCCTCCACTGCGCACCACTTCCACCACTAGGTGGTTGTGACATCAGGCACTCTATGAGAGATGGAGGATCTGTAAAATATTGGGATTATGTTGCAATCCCAGAACGGTGCCACAGAATCTGGGACAGCTGTTGCTCTAGATCTGAAGCTCTGAAATTAGGGGAAGCGCTGCTAATTTCTGTCATCAAATCATGTGCAAGCAAAAATGCTGTTTTTTTTTTTTCTATTTTCCTTTCATGTGATTGGTTTTTTTTTGCAGAGTGAAGCTTTACCTTATTTACTAAGCTCTGGAGCAACTGCACTTGTAGTGCACAGTATATTTTGTCTTTAGTAAATCAACCCCAATGTTTTCCAATGCTCTGTTCACAGCAAGATGTTGTATTGGTGTACGTTGGTTTAACATGTTAAGGAAATAAAAATGTGTTTTACCTCATCAGTGTGATGCATTAAAAAATGCACATCAAGGCAATATGGTACCAAAAAAAAAACTGATGTCAATGCATGCAAATGCAGAATGGAAGTGGTGGGAATTCAGAGTTTGCACTGATTACAAACCTTGAAGTACTAATATCCTTGACTGTTTAAGGGCTCGTTCACACTTGACTGTTTTACCAACTCTTGCCAAACGTCCCTATAGCGTTTGGCAAGCGTAGGTCCGGCGTTTGCGGAGCGTTTAACGCTCGGAAAACGCCACATGCGCGGTTCAGCGGCGGTTGCTAGGCGTTTGCAGAGCTCTAAAAAACGCCTCACAAACGCTTATAATGAAGTTTGGATGGTGTTACCGCTCCGCAAACACCCCACAACCGCACCGCAAACGCCGGGCGTGTGCAGAGCTGTACCATAGACTAGAATAGGAGGCTTCAACGCCTCCTGACTCAACTAGAGGCGTCCGTTTTGCTGCACCGCGACGCTACCGCTCCCGTTAGAACAGCACCGTGTGCTGCAATGGGCAGAATTGTCCGAGGCGTTTGGGAAGCGGTAAAAACGCTTCCCAAATGCCTTTCTGCCACTTGAAAACAAGGCTATTGTGAACGTAGCCTTAATGTTTTGTTCAATAAAGATCTAAAAAGATGTACATGTTTCAATAAGACTGTTGGTTCAGAGACGCTTTCTTAGTACTTTTCATCTGCAGAGCAGAGTGATTTGTAGGCACACCTGATTGGTACATTTCTTCCATACTGCATCAATAGAATATCAAGTACTTTCTGTTATTCTGCATACTATTGGGACCATATGGTGAGTTCTCATAAAGCCATAGGCATTTGCATTTTAGTTTTTTGTTGTGTCTTACTAGAGTACTAATTTGGTTTAACCCCAAAGCTGATGCTACATGAGGGTCTGCATATAGCATGTACAGACACATACTGGGGTGCTTTTGTACAATTTTGTGCTATAAGAAAACATTTTTGTTGCCTATAGAGGCCAGTCCACTTCTATCATTTCTGCAGTCCATGATTGAAAAGGAAATTGATTGCGATTTGCTGTAGGTAACAAAAGAAAATGTTCCTATTGCACACTTATTGTGCATGAGCCCCAAAGTATTTTTTTTTCTTTTTAGCAATTTAAAAATACTGGGCAGGCTTTAGACATGTACCTACAGCATATCCAAAGCTTTTTTTTTTTTTTTAAATGTGTAGAGCAGGGAAGGGTTTAAACCCCTGATAGTTTTTTTTTTGCTGTCTGTATGGTTGGAGAATTTTTGTTTTTTTTTTTCTCCACAAAGTATTTAGAAGAGAAAAAAATATATAAATGGGACTCGAAGCCTAGTGTATTACATATGTGAGACAAAGAAATTTATCCATATGATCATGTAATAAGAACAGTAAACAACAAAAGGGGAATTTAAGAATATCACATTCATTGTCTAAGACATCAACAGTAATGAGCTTGTTGACACCTAAGCCAAGGTTTCTGTACAAATTAGAACAAGTCCCGGTTTTCCCTACTAGTAGCATGTGTTGCGCTGGAGTCTTGGAACTATAGGGAAGGAGCTGAAATGTACTCCAGTGGTAAGAGGAGGGAGGTTCGCTGTAGGGGGAGGTGAACAAACGTTGTTGAGGGTGTGCCTCTGGGGGCTGACAGACCAGCTGGCAGCCTCAGGTGGAATTATTAGCAAGGCCAAAGGAGTGGTGAGTGGAGGGAAAAGAGAGGTGGAGAAAGAAGAAGAAAAAAAAACAAAACGAAAGGGGGGGGGGGGATAAATGGAGGATATAGAGGGGAAGAAGTAGAGGGGAAGAAGTAGGGGGGAAGTGCATAGGAAGGGAGAAAGCAAGGGGCTATAGGGGAGGACAAGGAATAAAGGAGGAGAATCTCTCCTTACTCCTCCCTTGCCTCCAAACCATCAACCCCCATAGTTTAGGTGATAGGGGAAATTTATATTCACTTCCTGTCCCAGAGGCACTACAATAGGGAGGAATCCCCCTTTTCCTTTTAAACAGTTGTCTGCAGAACAGGTGTCTCCAGTGGAAGATGTTCCCTTTCTGTTGGTTCTGGGGTCTAAAATTTTGGATTTCCCCTCACTTTCTTTCTGAATAAGTACCAAAACAAGTAGAGGGGAAAAGCTAGCAATACTTGACAAGAGGGTTCATCCCTTCCCTAAGCTACTGAAAACAAACAAAAAAAAGGTTTTGCTTAGAGATACTTTAAATCAATTCTAATTTGACCATTATTATTAAGTCATATATCTGTTTTTAACAATGAAAACCAGCGCAAACCCACATATTCAATTGCATTACTCAACTTGAAAAATCATTTTTTTGCTAATAAAGATATATATAATAAATTATATATAAATAAATTAATATAAAAATAAAAACATTAAATTAAATTCATAAGTCCAGTGACAAAAAAAATTCAAGTGATAAAAAATCAAAAAAGTCCCAGAAAAATATATATATTTAACAGTCCCGTGACAAAAATAAATCAATTTATAATTAACATTGGATTCTTCTGTGTTACTGATCCCTTCACCATCCACCAGTGCAGAAATCAACATTAACCGCACTCACCAGATATTGGTAAGTCACACGCCTTTCAGGAATATTAAGGGCTCCTGGACCCCCTTTACTTTTGTGAGACCTCCAAAAGCTGTTTCCTCTTATATTTGGGTACCTCTTCTGCTTACTCCTCTCACCGAATCCCCCAAAGAAAATCAGGAAAAAGAAAAGACCATAGCGTGATACCGTAGTAATCTCTCCTCCAAATAATCTCTCCAGACCACTCACATTCTTTTGCGGGATACACCCCGCCTTTTATTCAAAACAACAATGATTTTCTTCCAAAATGATCCACTTTTCAGGTACACCGACTTCTTATAAGAGACCCCACAGTCTAGTGTGCAGCAGGATGGCAGACCTCAGCTACAGACTCATCTACTAGGCTAAGATGGCCCCTTGGAACGCACCGCTCGGCGTGCGCTCCACTCACCGGAAATGACGTCAGACGACGGACCAGGCAACCGGAAGTGCGTCAACGCGTTTCACCCCACCCACAGGGCGTTATCGTTGTCTTGATAACCCCCTGTGGGTGGGGTGAAACGCGTTGACGCACTTCCGGTTGCCTGGTCCGTCGTCTGACGTCATTTCCGGTGAGTGGAGCGCACGCCGAGCGGTGCGTTCCAAGGGGCCATCTTAGCCTAGTAGATGAGTCTGTAGCTGAGGTCTGCCATCCTGCTGCACACTAGACTGTGGGGTCTCTTATAAGAAGTCGGTGTACCTGAAAAGTGGATCATTTTGGAAGAAAATCATTGTTGTTTTGAATAAAAGGCGGGGTGTATCCCGCAAAAGAATGTGAGTGGTCTGGAGAGATTATTTGGAGGAGAGATTACTACGGTATCACGCTATGGTCTTTTCTTTTTCCTGATTTTCTTTGGGGGATTCGGTGAGAGGAGTAAGCAGAAGAGGTACCCAAATATAAGAGGAAACAGCTTTTGGAGGTCTCACAAAAGTAAAGGGGGTCCAGGAGCCCTTAATATTCCTGAAAGGCGTGTGACTTACCAATATCTGGTGAGTGCGGTTAATGTTGATTTCTGCACTGGTGGATGGTGAAGGGATCAGTAACACAGAAGAATCCAATGTTAATTATAAATTGATTTATTTTTGTCACGGGACTGTTAAATATATATATTTTTCTGGGACTTTTTTGATTTTTTATCACTTGAATTTTTTTTGTCACTGGACTTATGAATTTAATTTAATGTTTTTATTTTTATATTAATTTATTTATATATAATTTATTATCTATATCTTTATTAGCAAAAAAATTATTTTTCAAGTTGAGTAATGCAATTGAATATGTGGGTTTGCGCTGGTTTTCATTGTTAAAAGTTTTTTGGTCTTTGTACCTGTGCACAGCAGCATCTCACGGGGATTTGTGTGTTAAATAGGAGAGTCCTGGGCGCTGACGTTTTGTTTTCTTTATATATCTGTTTTTCTTTTTCCTCGTGTCAGTTTTATTAGCTGTCGCCTCAATGATCCACTTACTTACAGTTTTCAGAAACGCTGACAGAGACATCACTGCATTTGAGCCACCTGTGTCTGCCCACTTAATATGGACAGTATAGGTAATCTCCATCTCTTATGGGTTTGTCTTTTAGGATACAATCCAGAGTTTACACCAAGAAAAATGAGAATTCATAGTTGGGGAGGTAGATCTGAAAATATGTAAATCTGCCTGCTGGACACCCTGAGATAGAGATAGATATCAAAATCCAGATAGCGATTGAGTCGTCTAAGTGCCAACCCCTTTAAAACAATATATATTTTACGTAGCCTGACCATTTAAATGGTATAATGATGGCAGCCGTATCAGAGATACCTACAGTGTACACATTTGATGCTGCCCCCACCATGCTTAACTGTTGGGGTGGTTTGGGCAGGTGATGAGCGGTGCCTGGTTTCCTTCAGACATAAAGTTTAAAATTGAGGCCAAAGAGCTCAATCTTGGTTTCATCAGACCAGAGAATCTTGTTCCTCAGTCTGAGAGTCCTTCAGGTGCTTTTTTGACCACTCCAATCAGGCTTTCATGTGTTTTGCACTGAGGAGAGGCTTCTGTCTAGCCACTCTGTCATAAAATCCAGATTGGTGTAGGGCTACAGTGATGGTTGTCATTCTGGAGCTTTGTCCCATCTCCACACACATTCTCTGGAGCTCAGTCAGAGTGACCATTGGGTTCTTGGTCACCTATCTTACTAAAGCCCTTCCTCCCGATTATTTAGTTTGGCTGGGTGACCAGCACTCTGAAGGGACCTGGTTGTGCCAAACTTCTTCCATTTGATAATTATCGAGGCCACTGTGCTTTTGGGAATCTTCAGTGCAACAGAATTTTTATAATTTTTTTTTTCAGTCTTCCCAGATTTGTTCGTTTTGAACTTTTGGCTTTTGCTCTGATACAGTATGCATTGTCAGCTGTGAGACTTTTTTTTTTTAGAGAGAGGTGTGTGCCTTTCCAATTAATGTCCTATCAATTTAATTTACCACAGGTGGACTCCAGTCAAGGTATAGTACAGCGAGCACTAAACGACGGACCGAGTGATCGTCCTGTCTGGACTGCGGCTGTGTCACTGCCACAGCTGGGGGTTCTCTCCCGGGCCTCTCGCCCAGCCACTGATGTCATCCTCACAATGAAAAATAAATAGTGCAGCGCTAAAAGTAATAATCATACAGAACAAATAAAGGGGAATAGACCATGAGTCAGAGAAATACTGCATAATACAAAGAAACAGCTGGACACTGAGATACTAGAAAAATGAGCAATGCATGTGGAAAATGTATATGCCCAAAATATGCAACTAAATATATTTACATATAATAAATAAATTGATATAAATGAAAAGGTAGATAAAATCCGTAATAGTGACTGAAAGGTGCTGTGTTAGTCCCCACAGCTTCAAACGGTGCTTGTGCTTCGTGTTAATAGAAGAAATGCGCACTCACCAGACGTGCACTATTAATGTGCATTGTATTTTATCCTATGTCATCAAGGTAGTCATCTGGGTCAATAGGTAGAAAAGGCTTCCTCTCAGAATGGGTAGGGTCCAGGGACTTAGGTGTTGATGATCCAGGGGTGTCCAGAGTTCCCCTTTAGGGATAGGTGGGTGCAGCTCACAAAGGTTTAACAGGAGACTCCCTCTCTGGATACACTGGGTTGGTAAAGGGCGCTCAGAAAATTAACACTCCCCACAAGGGGTCAGAACGAAAGAATGCCCATAGTGTAGTAAATTGATATGACATTTATTGATATAGTAAACAGGATGCATCCAAAAAATCAGAATAAAAACGAAGTGGACTATCTGTCCCTAAAATGAAATGGCCGCCGGAGCTCCACGATGCTCTGACGGCGTGACGTCACGGCGTGAGTAGGCTCCTCCTTACGCGTTACATGGGCACGCACTTCATCAGAGAAAGAACCAATTATTTTTGATTTGATTAAGGATTTTGTTGGTTGCCTTGAGTGCACAGCTGCTGACTGAATAGCGTGCGCTTTTTATTCCTTTTATACCATCCTCACAATGGGCTGGGGTGTGAGGAGCTGCAGATTGGGATTGAGGGGTGGGAGCTGCAAAAGTTATGTTAACAAGCCGTGATTACCTTGCTTGTTATTATGAAAAGACATCCACTATCTGCAGATCGGGAGAGAGAGTGGGAGTCTTTTCATATTAATAAGGCGGGTAATCACCGAATTATTAACATGATCAGTCCCTGTGTTGTGTTAGGGGGCGCTATGTTGTGTTAGGGAGCGCTATGTTGTGTTAGGGGGCGCTATGTTGTGTTAGGGGGCGCTGCGTTGTGTTAGGGGGCGCTGCGAGGTAAAGTGGGACTGTGATGTAAAAGGGACTACAATGTGAAAAGTACGCTTAAGGCGATAATGTACGGGGGGAGGGACCATGATGTGTAATCGCGCTAGCGGGATTTGGACCTCTGCTGAAAAGAAGTTTTGCTGACTGGACATCTGTACATTTTAATTCAAGACCCCTGTTATAGGAACATCCCAGCAACAATCAGGAGAAATGAGAGGCACCTGAGCTAAATTTCACATGTTGTTGCAAAGGGTCTGAATACTTATGCCAATGTCACATTTCAGTGTTTTTCTTTTTCACACACTTGCAAACATTTCCTAAATTCTGTTTTTACTTTGTCATTATGGAGTACTAAGTGTAGATTAATGAGAAGAAAAATCAGTTTAAACAACTGTAATATCAGGTTGCAACATAACATTTAAAAAAGTGAAGGGGGGGTCTGAATTCTTTATGAAGGCACTGTATATTCCATGAATGGGTTTGTTTGAAAGTGAAAGGGTGTACTTTTCTGTTTGTGGATGAAAAACAGCAAATATGCTGCTGGACGTCTGAGAATGGCCATGTATGTACACTTGGGGATCTATTTTTAAAGAATATTCATAGCCATTTGCCCAGTGAATCTGCATGTACATTCATTCAGCTCAAGTTTGGGGAAAAACACATCTTCTGTCGGCTACTGTCTCTTCATAGTAAACACTAGAGCAGCGGTTCTCAACCTGTGGGTCGCGACCCCTTTGGGGGTCGAACCACCATCTCACATGGGTCGCCTAGGAGCATCGGAAAACACATATTTCCGATGGTCTTAGGAACCGAGACACTACTCCTCTATCCATCTCCAGGCAATGTGTGGATGACATGCCGCCCCTGTCATCTGGCCACACCCCTGGGATCACTCAACAGCTCCGCCTCCTCGCTGGTGATTGCCCGCCGGAACTGTAGCTCAGGAGAGGCACACAGGCGGCCAATCATCGGCGAGGAGGTGGAGCTTGGAGAGGAGGAGCCGAGTGGCAGCGCGAAGATCAAAGAAGATCGAGTGAGGGAGTTGCTGGAGCGATTGAAGAGGATAGCGGCCGGAGAAGGAAGACAGCTGACCGGTAAGTGTCTGTACCATGCAGATGGTGCTGCTGCAGCCAGGTATGCTGGCTGTAGATGGGAGAGGGAGGGAGAAAGCCCAGGTTGGAGCAGAGGTCAGCAAGGTAAGTATCATTGTTGTCAGTGGGAGGAATAGCGCCCCATCATTGGTGTCACTAATACCAATGTTGGGGCACTATTCCTCCCACTGACACCAATGATGGGGCACTATTTCCCTCCCACTGACACCAACGATGGGGCACTATTCCTCCTCCCACTGACACCAACGATGGGGCACTATTCCTCCTCCCACTGACACCAACGATGGGGCGCTATTCCTCCCCCCACTGACACCAACGATGGGGCGCTGTTCCTCCCCCCACTGACACCAACGATGGGGCGCTGTTCCTCCCCCCACTGACACCAACGATGGGGCGCTGTTCCTCCCCCCACTGACACCAACGATGGGGCGCTGTTCCTCCCCCCACTGACACCAACGATGGGGCACTGTTCCTCCCCCCACTGACACCAACGATGGGGCACTATTCCTCCCCCCACTGACACCAACGATGGGGCGCTGTTCCTCCCCCCACTGACACCAACGATGGGGCGCTGTTCCTCCCCCCACTGACACCAACGATGGGGCGCTGTTCCTCCCCCCACTGACACCAACGATGGGGCGCTGTTCCTCCCCCCACTGACACCAACGATGGGGCGCTGTTCCTCCCCCCACTGACACCAACGATGGGGCGCTGTTCCTCCCCCCACTGACACCAACGATGGGGCGCTGTTCCTCCCCCCACTGACACCAACGATGGGGCGCTGTTCCTCCCCCCACTGACACCAACGATGGGGCGCTGTTCCTCCCCCCACTGACACCAACGATGGGGCGCTGTTCCTCCCCCCACTGACACCAACGATGGGGCGCTGTTCCTCCCCCCACTGACACCAACGATGGGGCGCTGTTCCTCCCCCCACTGACACCAACGATGGGGCGCTGTTCCTCCCCCCACTGACACCAACGATGGGGCGCTGTTCCTCCCCCCACTGACGCCAACGATGGGGCGCTGTTCCTCCCCCCACTGACGCCAACGATGGGGCGCTGTTCCTCCCCCCACTGACGCCAACGATGGGGCGCTGTTCCTCCCCCCACTGACGCCAACGATGGGGCGCTGTTCCTCCCCCCACTGACGCCAACGATGGGGCGCTGTTCCTCCCCCCACTGACGCCAACGATGGGGCGCTGTTCCTCCCCCCACTGACGCCAACGATGGGGCGCTGTTCCTCCCCCCACTGACGCCAACGATGGGGCGCTGTTCCTCCCCCCACTGACGCCAACGATGGGGCGCTGTTCCTCCCCCCACTGACGCCAACGATGGGGCGCTGTTCCTCCCCCCACTGACGCCAACGATGGGGCGCTGTTCCTCCCCCCACTGACGCCAACGATGGGGCGCTGTTCCTCCCCCCACTGACGCCAACGATGGGGCGCTGTTCCTCCCCCCACTGACGCCAACGATGGGGCGCTGTTCCTCCCCCCACTGACGCCAACGATGGGGCGCTGTTCCTCCCCCCACTGACGCCAACGATGGGGCGCTGTTCCTCCCCCCACTGACGCCAACGATGGGGCGCTGTTCCTCCCCCCACTGACGCCAACGATGGGGCGCTGTTCCTCCCCCCACTGACGCCAACGATGGGGCGCTGTTCCTCCCCCCACTGACGCCAACGATGGGGCGCTGTTCCTCCCCCCACTGACGCCAACGATGGGGCGCTGTTCCTCCCCCCACTGACGCCAACGATGGGGCGCTGTTCCTCCCCCCACTGACGCCAACGATGGGGCGCTGTTCCTCCCCCCACTGACGCCAACGATGGGGCGCTGTTCCTCCCCCCACTGACGCCAACGATGGGGCGCTGTTCCTCCCCCCACTGACGCCAACGATGGGGCGCTGTTCCTCCCCCCACTGACGCCAACGATGGGGCGCTGTTCCTCCCCCCACTGACGCCAACGATGGGGCGCTGTTCCTCCCCCCACTGACGCCAACGATGGGGCGCTGTTCCTCCCCCCACTGACGCCAACGATGGGGCGCTGTTCCTCCCCCCACTGACGCCAACGATGGGGCGCTGTTCCTCCCCCCACTGACGCCAACGATGGGGCGCTGTTCCTCCCCCCACTGACGCCAACGATGGGGCGCTGTTCCTCCCCCCACTGACGCCAACGATGGGGCGCTGTTCCTCCCCCCACTGACGCCAACGATGGGGCGCTGTTCCTCCCCCCACTGACGCCAACGATGGGGCGCTGTTCCTCCCCCCACTGACGCCAACGATGGGGCGCTGTTCCTCCCCCCACTGACGCCAACGATGGGGCGCTGTTCCTCCCCCCACTGACGCCAACGATGGGGCGCTGTTCCTCCCCCCACTGACGCCAACGATGGGGCGCTGTTCCTCCCCCCACTGACGCCAACGATGGGGCGCTGTTCCTCCCCCCACTGACGCCAACGATGGGGCGCTGTTCCTCCCCCCACTGACGCCAACGATGGGGCGCTGTTCCTCCCCCCACTGACGCCAACGATGGGGCGCTGTTCCTCCCCCCACTGACGCCAACGATGGGGCGCTGTTCCTCCCCCCACTGACGCCAACGATGGGGCGCTGTTCCTCCCCCCACTGACGCCAACGATGGGGCGCTGTTCCTCCCCCCACTGACGCCAACGATGGGGCGCTGTTCCTCCCCCCACTGACGCCAACGATGGGGCGCTGTTCCTCCCCCCACTGACGCCAACGATGGGGCGCTGTTCCTCCCCCCACTGACGCCAACGATGGGGCGCTGTTCCTCCCCCCACTGACGCCAACGATGGGGCGCTGTTCCTCCCCCCACTGACGCCAACGATGGGGCGCTGTTCCTCCCCCCACTGACGCCAACGATGGGGCGCTGTTCCTCCCCCCACTGACGCCAACGATGGGGCGCTGTTCCTCCCCCCACTGACGCCAACGATGGGGCGCTGTTCCTCCCCCCACTGACGCCAACGATGGGGCGCTGTTCCTCCCCCCACTGACGCCAACGATGGGGCGCTGTTCCTCCCCCCACTGACGCCAACGATGGGGCGCTGTTCCTCCCCCCACTGACGCCAACGATGGGGCGCTGTTCCTCCCCCCACTGACGCCAACGATGGGGCGCTGTTCCTCCCCCCACTGACGCCAACGATGGGGCGCTGTTCCTCCCCCCACTGACGCCAACGATGGGGCGCTGTTCCTCCCCCCACTGACGCCAACGATGGGGCGCTGTTCCTCCCCCCACTGACGCCAACGATGGGGCGCTGTTCCTCCCCCCACTGACGCCAACGATGGGGCGCTGTTCCTCCCCCCACTGACGCCAACGATGGGGCGCTGTTCCTCCCCCCACTGACGCCAACGATGGGGCGCTGTTCCTCCCCCCACTGACGCCAACGATGGGGCGCTGTTCCTCCCCCCACTGACGCCAACGATGGGGCGCTGTTCCTCCCCCCACTGACGCCAACGATGGGGCGCTGTTCCTCCCCCCACTGACGCCAACGATGGGGCGCTGTTCCTCCCCCCACTGACGCCAACGATGGGGCGCTGTTCCTCCCCCCACTGACGCCAACGATGGGGCGCTGTTCCTCCCCCCACTGACGCCAACGATGGGGCGCTGTTCCTCCCCCCACTGACGCCAACGATGGGGCGCTGTTCCTCCCCCCACTGACGCCAACGATGGGGCGCTGTTCCTCCCCCCACTGACGCCAACGATGGGGCGCTGTTCCTCCCCCCACTGACGCCAACGATGGGGCGCTGTTCCTCCCCCCACTGACGCCAACGATGGGGCGCTGTTCCTCCCCCCACTGACGCCAACGATGGGGCGCTGTTCCTCCCCCCACTGACGCCAACGATGGGGCGCTGTTCCTCCCCCCACTGACGCCAACGATGGGGCGCTGTTCCTCCCCCCACTGACGCCAACGATGGGGCGCTGTTCCTCCCCCCACTGACGCCAACGATGGGGCGCTGTTCCTCCCCCCACTGACGCCAACGATGGGGCGCTGTTCCTCCCCCCACTGACGCCAACGATGGGGCGCTGTTCCTCCCCCCACTGACGCCAACGATGGGGCGCTGTTCCTCCCCCCACTGACGCCAACGATGGGGCGCTGTTCCTCCCCCCACTGACGCCAACGATGGGGCGCTGTTCCTCCCCCCACTGACGCCAACGATGGGGCGCTGTTCCTCCCCCCACTGACGCCAACGATGGGGCGCTGTTCCTCCCCCCACTGACGCCAACGATGGGGCGCTGTTCCTCCCCCCACTGACGCCAACGATGGGGCGCTGTTCCTCCCCCCACTGACGCCAACGATGGGGCGCTGTTCCTCCCCCCACTGACGCCAACGATGGGGCGCTGTTCCTCCCCCCACTGACGCCAACGATGGGGCGCTGTTCCTCCCCCCACTGACGCCAACGATGGGGCGCTGTTCCTCCCCCCACTGACGCCAACGATGGGGCGCTGTTCCTCCCCCCACTGACGCCAACGATGGGGCGCTGTTCCTCCCCCCACTGACGCCAACGATGGGGCGCTGTTCCTCCCCCCACTGACGCCAACGATGGGGCGCTGTTCCTCCCCCCACTGACGCCAACGATGGGGCGCTGTTCCCCCCCCCACTGACGCCAACGATGGGGCGCTGTTCCCCCCCCCACTGACGCCAACGATGGGGCGCTGTTCCCCCCCCCACTGACGCCAACGATGGGGCGCTGTTCCCCCCCCCACTGACGCCAACGATGGGGCGCTGTTCCCCCCCCCACTGACGCCAACGATGGGGCGCTGTTCCCCCCCCCACTGACGCCAACGATGGGGCGCTGTTCCCCCCCCCACTGACGCCAACGATGGGGCGCTGTTCCCCCCCCCACTGACGCCAACGATGGGGCGCTGTTCCCCCCCCCACTGACGCCAACGATGGGGCGCTGTTCCCCCCCCCACTGACGCCAACGATGGGGCGCTGTTCCCCCCCCCACTGACGCCAACGATGGGGCGCTGTTCCCCCCCCCACTGACGCCAACGATGGGGCGCTGTTCCCCCCCCCACTGACGCCAACGATGGGGCGCTGTTCCCCCCCCCACTGACGCCAACGATGGGGCGCTGTTCCCCCCCCCACTGACGCCAACGATGGGGCGCTGTTCCCCCCCCCACTGACGCCAACGATGGGGCGCTGTTCCCCCCCCCACTGACGCCAACGATGGGGCGCTGTTCCCCCCCCCACTGACGCCAACGATGGGGCGCTATTTCCCCCCCCCCCCACACTGACACCAACGATGGGGCACTCTTCCTCCCACAGATACCAACGATGGGACACTCTTCCTCCCACTGACACCAGTGATGTGGCACTACTCCTCCCACTGCAAAATTACAGTTATGAAGTAGCAACAAAAATAATTTTATGGTTGGAGATCACCGCAACATGAGGAACTGTATTAAATGGTCACGGCATTAGGAAGGTTGAGAACCACTGCACTAGAGGAAATGAGCAAATAAATGTAACCAATGGTTTACATTTATTTGCTAATACCTGCTAGCAGTCTCTAAAATTGTTACTTTTTGTCTTGTTACAAAGATGTACAGTATGTATTTTCTGTGCTCCTCAGTTCCATCTAATGCCCATTATGCAGTGTTTTACTGCTGCCCATAGTAAATACATTCAGAAGAGAAAACAGCCATTTGTTTTTTGCCGCATTCACACAGAGTAAATATACATGCAGATTTGTTGGATGAATGGCATATAAATTGTTTATAAACAGACCACTTGGTAAAAACCAACCCTTGTTGTTACTACTTATATATGGCATATTTATGCAGACGTTGCAGTATAACATAGAAAATGAATGTACACAGAAGCAATGGGCTGAATGGGAAACTTTTGTTCACTCAAGCCTGCTGGGTGTGGGCAGTTCTTGCCCCTTGGCCTGTTACTGCAGTTGACTCCTTGTGTAGTGTTGTTTCTTTCTTATTACTTAGTAGTTCTGATGGTTAGTTTAGGCTTTTCTTTGGTGTTCTTGAAATAGTTGGTTCAGTTTTTTTGGTATTCTCTTTTGTGTGTGTTGCTTCAGAAAGGATGTTTTCCTATTCTAAATATATGCTGGGATATTGTTGTAAGGAAGTGGTTAAGGTGGACATTTGTTAATATTGACCTTATTCCAGCAATAACAAAGTAGTGCAGTTTTACTTCTTGGCCTGAGTACTAGAGTATTATAAACATTCAATTATGCAGACAATGGCCAGTGTTGCTTTATTCTGAAAACCGGATTAGACATTTTCACATTACCGTAGGAAGTAGCTTTTCTGAGAGGCTTTATAACATTTCTATTGACTGAGACCTGTATTTAGCTTAGTGAACATTAAGTGACTAACGGGGCTTTTTGCTTTACCTCTTATATTCAGCCCTTTCATAAATTCGTAAAGTACTAGAAAGGTAGAAATGTCTGAAGGATACCTGTGTATTGCTTATCCCATGTCCTGTAACTTTTCCTCCAAGAAAAGGATTTTTTGGTACTTCAAAACCCCATTTTTCTTTATCATCCATTGAGGGACACAGCTTTATGTTAAGCAGCTTAGGATTCTTCAAAAGCAGTCCAACCTGAGGGATGGCCAAACAGCACAGTTGAATTAATTACGAAGAAAAAACAAACCGAGGGATGCCAAAGACATTAAAAAGCTGTTTGCAGACACTTCCGAGGGATTTTATATATATATATATATATATATATATATATATATATATATATATATATACGCGCGCACACACACACAGCTCAAAAAAATTAAACTGAAACTTTGAAAACACATCAGATCTCAATGGGGAAAAATCTCATGCTGGATATCTATACTGATATGGACTGGGTAATGTGTTAGGAATGTAAGGATGCCCAAACATTTGATGGAAATTAAAATTATCAACCTACAGAGGACTGAATTCAAAGACATCCTGAAAATCAAACTGAAAAAATTATGCAGCAGGCTATTCCATTTTGCTGAAATTTAATTGCAGCAACTCAAAATGGTACTCAGTAGTTTGTATGGCCCCCACGTGCTTGTATGCATGCCTGACAACATCAGGGCATGCTCCTAATGAGACCACAGATGGTGTCCTGGGGTATTTCCTCTCAGATCTGGCCCAGGGCATCACTGTGCTCCTGGACAGTCTGAGGTGCAACCTGGCAGCATCGGATAGACCAAAACATATCCCAGAGGTGTTCTATTGGATTTAGGTAAGATGAGCATGGGGGCCATTCAATGGTATCAATTCCTTCATCCTCCAGGAACTGCCTGCATACTCTCGCCATATAAGGCGGGGCATTGTCATGCACCAGGAGGAACCCAGGACCCACTACACCAGCGTAGGCTCTGACAATGTGTCCAAGGATTTCATCCCGATAACTAATGGCAGTCAGGGTGCCATTGTCTAGCCTGTAGAGGTCTGTGCATTCTTCCATGGATATACCTCCACAGACCATCACTGACTCACCACCAAAATGGTCATGCTGAACGATGTTACAGGCAGCATAATGTTCTCCATGGCTTCTCCAGATCCAAAGCACAGGGCGCCAGTGACGGACCTGCCAATTCTGGTGTTCAGTGGCAAATGCCAATCAAGCTCTATGGTGCTGGGTAGTGAGCACACTGCCCACTAGAGGGCGTCAGGCCCTCAGGCAACCCTCATGAAGTCTGTTTCTGATTGTTTGGTCAGAGACATTCACACCAGTGGCATGCTGGAGGTAATTTCGTAGGGCTGTGGCAGTGCTCATCCTGTTTTTGCTTGCACAAAGGAGCATATACCGGTCCTGCTGATGGGTTAAGGACCTTCTGCGGCCCTTTCCTGCTCTCCTAGAGTAATTGCCTGTCTCCTGGAATCTCCTCCATGCTCTTGAGACTGTGCTGGGAGATACAGCAAACCTTCTTGCAGTAGTATGTATTTATGTGCCATCCTGGAGGAGTTGGACTACTTGTGCAACCTCTGTAGGGTCCAGGTATCGCCTCATGCTACCAGTAGTGACACTGACCCTAGGCAAATGCAGAGTAGGGAAAAAAATGTCAGTGGCTTCCACCTGTAAAACCATTCCTGTTTTGGGGGTTGTCTCATTGTTGCCCATCTAGTCACCTGTTGTTAATTTAATTAACACCACAGCAGCTGAAACTGATTAACAACCCCCTCTGCTACTTAACTGACCAGATCAATATCCCAGGAGTTTAATCGACTTGATGTTATACTCTGATTCAAAGATATTCAAAGCAAAGACGTAGTAGAATACATTTTGGCTTAAATTTATGATGAAATTCGATTTTTAAAATTTTTTTTACTTTACGTTTAATAGCAAAAAGTCAAAAATATTGGTTTTTTTTTTCCTCGAAATTGTTGATCTTTTTTTTTTCATAGCACAAAAAAATAAAAACCGCACAGGCGATGAAATACCACCAAAAGAAAGCTCAATTCGTGGGGAAAAAAAAAGGACGTAAATTTCATTTGGGTGCAGCATTGCATGACCATGCAATTGTCCGAGTAATGCAGCACCGTAATGCAAAAAATGGTCTGGTCAGGATGAGGGGTAAATCCTCAGGAGGGCAAGTGGTTAAGGTTACACTTCTGTTTGTCAAAAAGCAATGTTTGTTTATGATACTGGAGATTTCAGGTGACAAAAATGTACTAGAGATTTTAGTCGACTAAAATACAACTAAAACAATTCAGGTGACTAAAATATGCCTGAAATTAAAATAGCATTTTAGTCAAGAGTATAACTAAGGGCCAGTTCACACTACAAAAACGCACTCCGGATGTATTACAGATACGTTTTTGCTTACAGTTCACACCATCAGGGGCGGACTGAACATTTGGAAACTCGGGCACTGCCCGAGGGCCCGGGGTCAGTAGGGCATCCCATGAGATGCCCCTGGTACCTTTTTCATAGGCTTTTTTGAGTTTGGGCAAGGACACAGGGGCCCCATGATCCCCTATTGCCCAGGGGCCCCATGAGTTGTCAGTCCGCCCCTGCACACCACAGTGCAGTTTTGATGCAGTTTTCTATGTTCCAGTATGGTTCTGTACAGAAAAAATGCAGCATGTTCTACTTTTTTTTTTTTATGTATCGGAAACTGACTGGAACTGACTGCACTGATGTGAACTAGGACCATTGGAATACATGGAAAACACTGTGCATGCATTTTTAATGCAGAAATAAATCTCACTGAACTGCATCTAATGTGAACTAGACTTAAAACTAATTCAAAATCTGACGTCAAAATTAACAGAGCTAAATATACCTTTTCTTGATTGAAAATGTGATGATTTTGTTTTAGATATCTGGCACTGTCAGTTTGTTAGAAACATTATTTTCGGAGCACTCCACTAAATAGATTGCCTACTTTTGATGTAGAATGTGCTTTGCAATTTACTGTAAAGTGAATTATTGTAAGCAGAACTGTACTGATGGTTTTTGTATGTTTTCTTTTTAGATGGCCTTGTGAACCCATTGGTGGAGCTGTCTGCAAAACAGGTGGCATTTCACATTCCATTCGAAGTAGTAGAGAAGGTGTATCCTCCAGTACCAGAGCAGCTGCAGTTGCGTATAGCATTTTGGAGCTTTCCAGAAAATGAAGAGGACATAAGGTGAGTTGTTAAGAGTGCAGAATGTAAAAATAACAAACATACATACCAATCTAGTTGGCTCTACTTCTCCTTTAAGGAGAATTCTGTCTATTGTGGTCAAATGTTCACATTTTACTCATGCATCTGTCGTCACATATTTCTCTTGTACTGTAAACTTTAAGGGCTTGTGTGGATAGACATTTAAGAGACTATCCGAGTGCCCCCGCATGAAGCCTCCCCCAGCTGTTGCCTGTAGAGTTTTATGAGCCCCATGAATGGCAGTCACTCTGTGTATTTGTCTGCTTTGCAAGGTGCAGTGTAAAACATTTGAACAGCCGGGAGATTGGATGGCCTCTTTTTAAAGGCTGGCTACAGGTGAACTTAAAGGATAAGTTTACCTTCCATCACATGTTGCATGTAACATGTTATGAAAGCACCGGTCCCCGCTCCTCGCTGATCCTCCACTTTGACAGCTAGCGGGGGATCTTCTACAACACCCCCCCTCCCCATGTTGGCTGTCAAATTAACAAAAGACATGGCCGTGTGGGGCTCTGCACTCCCAGTCACGTCACTCATTCACTGTGTTCTGTGTTCCTTAGTGGCTGTCGGCTTGTATTTCTCAATGAGCTACCACGGTGCTGTGGTAGTTCATTGAATCTTCCTGTCAGTATATCTACTTGCTCATACATCCCATATTGGCAAGCAGATATACTGACAGATCTGCAAGAGACCTGCATGGCACCAGTGACCTACTGATTGCTGATGCAATGCTTTACAGGCTCCTGCAGCAAAAAAAAAAAAGAATGCACATGTGCATTTATTATTTTTTACCAAAAGATAAACTTATCCTTTAAAGTGGAACTTCACTCTCTCCATCAACATTGACTATTTTCAATCCTTATGCTGCTAGCATTAGTAAATAAATAGGAAAGTATATGATATATGCTTGTTTTTAAACTGTTTTTGACATCTCCTTACTTTCTAGTTTTTTTTGCCAAGGCAAATGATGTCATGAGTCTTCAGGAGGGGATGAGAGGTTTTCTCAGCTAAGTGCACCCTCCTGCCTACATGTCTGAGCCAAGGGCAGATGGATTCCAGGAAGTAAACGTTACATGAATCATCTGCCCTTACTCAAGTTGGCCAGAAATGCTAGAGGGTGTTTTGCTAAGTGATTTCTCAGCAAAATAAAGCATGGGGACATGGATGGATTGTAGAGTTTGCTTTGAATATTAAAAATTGAATTAAATAGGCTTTTGGTTTGTGGTGATCAGATACAGTGTAGTTCTACTTTAAAGCTCAACTTCTGGAAAAGTAAATATGATCCCTTATTGTAGGGCTGCCCCTACACTGAAAGGATTAAATGCTTGTTTATGTCCAGGGGATGAAAAAGCAGCTTTACTTACCTGATCTTCCACAGATAGCACTACCCTATGCTTGTGTATGGGACTGTTCCTCGGCACCCTCACATTCAGTACAAGGCTATCAGCTCTGCATTTGTCTTGATGATGTCAGAGATCATGTGACTACTGGGCAAAGGGAAGATGAGGAGACTATTCTTGCAGCACGGAGGACCTTGTGGGAATGGAGATTTTTTTTTTTTTTAAGAAAAAGTGATTTCCTTAGACCTAAATGAGCACTTAACTGTTACAGTGCGGGGGCAGCCTCACTTCAGGAGCATCTTTACCTTTACCGTAGATTAGCTTTAAGTTAGTTAGCAATTCCATGTGTCACATCTGTTTAGAATAGTAGATATTTGGTACACTGAAGAGGCAGATAACATTCCTTAATAATAATCTAGAGGATTGTCATCCAGCAAGGTGAAAACGTTTGAATTTTAGGTGAATACTGTTAACCATTATGTTGTGGTCTTCTTCAGCTGTACTAGTAGAGTCTTAATGAAGCTAGGTTTCTACTTGTTTGGCTAATAATGGGTATGTTTGGGAACATTTTCATTGCTAGAAATAATGATTATACTGTCCATTTTTTTTTTAAAAATTGGAACTGGATGAACCTTTTACACCGTAACTGAACTCTACCACAGTTCTTTCAGGGACAGTTTTTTTTCTCCATCAAAATGCATTGATAGTAGGTTACATGGTTTCCAATGGCATAGTTCACACCAGTGCAGTCAGTTCCAGTTGCAGAAAAAGTAGGACACACTGCGGTTTTTCTGCACTGAGCTGTACTGGAACACAGTAAAATACATAAAAAATGCACCTAAACACACCAAAAACGCACTGAAATGCACATGTCCTTATATATTGAAGAAAAAGAGAGGGGTAATAAATGAACCAATACACATCTTAAAAGCGCCAAAAATGTGCATATGGAACGTATCCAGAACGCACCCGGACTGTGTTTCTATGGTGTGAACTGGCCTTTACACTATGTAATTTTTAGGTTTTTAGTGTTCACGTTTCAGTGGACCAGTGAAACAGGAATGCATAGATCAGTTTTGTTTGTATTTTTTTTTAAGAAACTGTATATCAACAAGTAATAGCCAATATGAATTTTCCATTCCTTTTTCCTAGTTCATTATGCTTAGTGACATCCATAGTTCCCTTCCAGTATATTCCTAACGAGCACTGGGCATATGTGGGATAATGAGTAATGGTAAAGGCTAAATATAAACAGATACAGAGATCTACTGTATAATGATGTTTTCTCTGCACATTTCTACAGGCTTTACTCCTGTTTGGCAAATGGAAGTGCAGATGAGTTCCAGAGGGGAGAGCAGTTATTCCGCATGCGAGCTGTTAAGGATCCCCTACAGATTGGTAAATATTTCAGTTATAATTTTTGTCAAATTCATGGCTCTGACTGCCATGCCTGTTTTAAAGCAGTGCAAATGTCCTTTGGTGCTATATTGGCCAGGGACTTGAGCGAGAAGTAAGTGCCACTTACCTTCTCTGCCCCAGAATTGGAAAGCATTGAATTCATCTATGCCATGGATATAACTCTTTGTATTCAGCATCTATGTAATGCATAATTGAATCCTTTACCCTGAAATCTAGGCTTGTCCAACCTGTAGCCCACAACGGCTGTGATTGCGGGCCAACAGAAAACTGTAAACTTACTTAAAATGTTTTCTTTTTTAATTTTTTGGAAAAAGCATTTACACTAACACATACAGCCGAAGAAAAATTTGACATTGTCTCTTTACTGGTCTTTTATAAATTGTATTTTCCTAAAGAAAAATATATGCCACTCTTCACAATCATACCTTATTCATGTCATCAGTTTTCTGCAGCACCTATTTTTGCGAGCAACTATTTTCAAGGTTGAAGTACATGAAGGGCAAAATTAGAACCAAAATATCTGATGAGCACCTTGAGAATTCATTTTGAATTACTACTACATTCATCAAACCAGATACTGATGCGTTCATTTATCAAAAACAGTCAAATATCGCACTAGGTTTTTGTGCCCTCTTTTACTTTTATAATAAAAAATATTACAAAAAAAAGCGTTTTTTTACTCAGGTGCATCATCTATACCAGTGATCATTAATTTGTGATCTGCCTGACTTTTTCTGCTCATTTTTATTTGTTAGTGTATTTTATGTGTGGCCCAAGACAATTCTTCTTTTTCCAATGTGGCTCAGGAAAGTCAAAAGGTTGGACATCACTGCTGTATTCCATGAAGGTTAAATAAAGGGTTGTCATACTCCTTATTTCATTCTTTATGTTGGATATTTGTTATTTTGGCCAAATCTTGTATGTTGAAGGGGAAAGTTTAACCGTTACCCCTCCAGCATTGTACCGGTACGTTCCTGGATTGGACGGGTAATATCTCGGTCATCCCTGCAGCTGCAGCAACGATCAAGAGATCAATTTTTTTACGGTCTGTGAATCCCTTCACAGTAAAAGTATTCCTAGTGGCTAGCAAGCCACTAGATTACTTTTACAGGCGGGAGATGGAGGTACCACCTGACCCACCCAACTGTCATCCCCCCACCCTCCCTTGGCCACCTCTTTTACAGGGCTCTCCCATGTGATCAGGGAGCCTGGTAACCATGTGACTGGAGGCACCCTGTTCCTGAGACACAGTAATATAATTGCGCGATGTCAGAATCTGGAAGCGATGAGGATTTTGTTACTTCTGATTTCAGTCTTCTGTAAACAAGCCATTATCGGCTTGTAAAAGCATCAGAACAAACTGATCCTGGTTTGATCAAAAGCTTTGGAGGCCAGAGGAGAGAGATGAGATCTAATAGACCCCAGATCTATTCATTAAGAGTACCTGTCACTACCCATGCTATCACAAGGGATGTTGTTCATCCCTTGTGATAGCAATAAAAGAGATTAAAAGTAAAATTAAAGATACAGTTTAAAAATGTAAAAATAAAATAATTAAAAACGTTTAAAGTGACCCTTGTCCCCCCTGCTCACGTGTAAATACGAACATGGAAAAAGGATTGGCAGGCATATATAAATGCACAACATGTGAGGGAAGTAATATTAGCACCTCTGTAACCTGAAAAGGCTTTTACAATGTTGCTCATAAAGTTTTTAACTACCGTAGACTGGTGCCGTTCCATGGGCGGCAGTTTTAAAGTGTGACAAATTTGGTATCTATCTACATAGTGTAACATTATCTTTTATTTTTACCAAACAAATGGGTATTTATATTGTGTTTTTGTGCATTAAAGTTCATTAAAGTGAATTTTTTCCCAAATAATTGCATTTTGAAAGACTGCTGCGCAAAATTGTGAGATATAAAAACATGTAACACTCATCAATTTATTCTCTAGGGCCTTTCCTTAAAATATATAATGTTTTTAAGTAGTTCTCTATCAAAAGTTTTTTCTATATGTAGGAGAGAAATTTCTGAATCGGCCCAGACTGGAAGTGGTTAAAGTAGATGTTTATCTAGGCTGACTGTTTAAACAGATATCTATGGTTTAGTTTCATATAGGCACTTGACTGGCAGCTGATCTCACTTTTCTTTTTACTATGGGAGCAGTTTGAAAGGATTCTTTAAACTAGACAGACTCTGCCACTTGCCCATTCAGCAAGTAGTGATGAGGGCCACCTTTCACCCACTGTCAAGGTATACTAACCCATTCACTCTTACTAATTCTTCAGGAGCTCACCCTTCGTATGCTCTGAAATCAGATGATTTTGGAGCCTATTGAGGTGGATGGTGTTACTGCCCACCCCAAGTGACAGTCTGTAGGTCTGGCAATTGGCTGCTCAGGCCTATACACTGTTGCATGGGGAAACCACCTTTTTCCCCCTACCTGAAAGATCTATTCTGTTAGAGTAAGAAAGGAAGATATGTGAAGGAGCTCTGAGATGGTGAGGGAGTGTAGATGAGTTAATATACCTTGCTGGGAAGGTGAGCTATCACCTTGAACGGGTAAAGTGAGCCTGTCCAAATATATGAGGTGGTTTGTTAAATAACAAGTCCTCTTCATTCAACAAAATCTGTGTTCTGCTTCAGACTGTTTTGCAGTGCACGGGCATTCTTTTATATTGGTTGTCCGCGTCTTAGAAATGACCTCATGGGTCAAGAGTATGTGTAGAAAGGCCAAAGATGACTCATTGCTTCTCACTTACTATTTTAAGTCACACAAATTATGATGTCTGTGGATACATATTAGAAAAATGATATATAAAGTGCATAACATGAACACACAGTTGTCAAATTACCTATGCTCTATTGAGAATCTAAGAGCAAGCAGCAAAAGCAAAAAAATAATGGTATAGAATGGCATAGTAACCAGCATTTTTTTTTTTTTAATAACATGACACCAATTTGTTCTTAACTTTTATGAGGTCACACTAATCGATGTAATAAAAATGTTTTTTTTACATTGTTGTGTATATCACAGCATTGCTTGGATCTAAATATCTCTTTAGACGTCTTCTGTATCAGTTACAAACACACGTTTACCATTTCCCAATTTTGTCAAATACTCCAAAGTCTATACAGTTCCCAGGTTCTGATGGAAGGGAAGTGTCAAAGGGCATTGACTGTTTTGTCCTATCCCAGTATGAAGTCATTAAAAACCACTTGGACCCTGCGATTATTGAGGTAGCGCTTCTATTAAAGCCAGCCATACATGGATTGAAATTCTGCCGATTCAGCAGGATACAGTCGAATTTAGATCTATGAATGGGCAGGGATGTTGTACAGAAGTCGATCTACCAATCAATTTCTCTACAACCACTCTTTAGGCTTTTTCCCTGCTCAATCAGCATCGCCGGCTATAGTTGGCAGCGCTGATCAGTGTGTTCTAACAATGGGGAAGTCTTGCCACTAACAAAATACAATAGCTCAAGTGGCGAGGATTCCGCAGTGTGGATGAGGGAATAAAGTCTTTTTTTTTTTTTTTGTTCAAACTACCCAACCCACAATGTACTCCTTTATGGGCTTTGTAAGTTCTTAGCATCTCTTTAGACGTGTCAGTCTTTGGTGGAGAGGTTTTATCATTCTCCTTTCCCAGGGATAAGAATAAAGGAAAACTGAATGCTCCAGTGCAGGGAAAACACCCTTTAATCAATAAAATATCAATAAAATTTGCTTCTAGAGAAGTGACTTGATCAAACAGAGCATATCAACAAGTAAATCCATTCCCACCAGATGTTAGTTTTTCCTCATCTGTACTGTAAGCTATCATTTTTTTTAAAATGCTTGCATAAGAGATATTGAGCATTGGCGAAAGGCTGTAAACGTTACTGACCTAACCAGGGGTGAAAAAATGCCAATAATTGTTCAGAAGGGCCAAGTTGGCAAATTGGAAGAAAAGTACTGCCACTGGAGGTGCATTTTATTGATAAAAGGGTTTTTTTTGCTTTTGTCTGCAGCGTGCTCTGTTTTGGTTTATTCTTACTCCCAGTTATTTGTAATATGGACATATACTGTTCACAGAGCCTTCAGGAATGAGCAGACAGTCTTAGCTGCGAGTTAGCCATGTCACACTTGAAAATTCTGTCTTCCCCAGTGATATAGGCTTTCATGCTTAGTTCCATACCGCTTTCTACTTTATTGGACAGCACAGTGGCTAAATGGTTAGCACTTCCACCTGGCAGTACTAGGGTCGTTGGTTAGAATTCCAGCCATGGCACCACCTGCCTGGAGTTTGCATGTTCTCCCTGTGCCTGAGTGGGTTTCCTCCGGGTACTCCGGTTTCCTCCCACACTCCAAAGACATGCTGGTAGGTTAATTGGATCCTGTCTAAATTGGCCCTAATATGTGCATGTATGAATGTAAGTTAGGGACCTTAGATTGTACACCCCTTGAGGGTAAGGGACTGATGTGAATGTACAATATATATATATGTAAAGCGTTGTGTAAATTGACGGCACTATAGAAGTACCTGAAATAAATCAATACATTTGCTAGCTGCTTTTGTATATTTAATGCCCATGTCATTCAGTCATTGAATGTTTCTCCCACATGATCTTTAGTGAGTATATATGCCTTTTTTTAGACTTGGTTGTCCTAAAACTAACTTGCAAGAACATTAGTCTGCTAAAACATTCAATTTTCTATTTCATTTCTGTGGGGTCATAGTTGGGCTTTTGTCTCCCCTATTTGCTAGTACGTGTCTCTATTAGGGATGAGCTCAGGTGTATTCAGAAACATGTCCGAACACATGTGAGTTATTCCGCTGTGAAGCTGTTAAAGTGGATAGCCATTCAAATGCAATGGAGTCATGCCCTGCCCTGCAGCTACACATATGCAAGTAGATATATATGTGCGGCTAGAGGGCAGGGAATTTCTCCACCGCCTATGATTGGCTATCCAGTTTGATGGCTTCCTGGCAGATAGCTCAGGCAGGGTTGGGACACGCCTGAGCTCATCACTGGTTGCTGTAGCTCTTGTGACTTGATTGATAAAACACAGAAAGGATCAGCTCCGTTACATAGAGAGTTGCTTACAAATTGTAAATAACAATGAAGAGAATTTGAATTGGAGTTGAATTTGGGCTGTTTATTCTTTGTGGGGCTTCATTTTTTGTTTTATATAGTACCTCGAACAATAGTAAGTATTTCCTATTTTCATTCTTTGCAGGTTTCCACTTGAGCGCTACAGTGGTACCACCACAAATGCTGCCTCAAAAAGGGGCCTACAATGTAGCTGTGATGTTTGACCGCTGCCGAATTACATCATGCAGTTGTACCTGTGGAGCTGGAGCCAAGTGGTGTTCCCACGTTGTTGCCCTCTGCCTCTTTCGCATTCACAATGTTCGTAACCTGCAGTAAGGGGGAGGCTTGAATACAACTTCCACCACTTTGTACTGTTTGAAAAAGGTCGGAATGAATGAGCAAGAGTATAGGTATAGATACAGGAACTATGCCAGCAAGTAGACACGTAGCTGTGAAATAAAAAGAGCCAGCCAACTAGAAAAGTAAACTGTTCCAAAAAAATGAATAAACCGGTTATTTTTTTTCTTTTGTTCTTTTGGTGTGTAATAAAGAAGACAAGTCTTTTTATCCCAAATCTTTCTTAATTTTAGCATTTTCCTTTTGTATACAATAATTTCCAATAGTTCTATACATAGTACAGGATTCCTTTTTATACATTTGTTTTTGGTGATTTTTTACTTTCTTTTTAGTTAAAGCGGAAGTAAAACGGGGGGAAAAACACTAAATTTTGCCTACAGGTAGGGTTTTTAAATAAATCAAATACACACCTGCGCTACAAAGTAATTGAATAAATACGTAAATGGAGCCAGTTGATGCCACAAAGTTCAGAAGTATGCTGAATGGTAAAAGCCCCACGGGGTGCAGTGCTACATCACCAACAGTTGAACTGAATGTGCAAACCCAACAATATATAAAGACAGTCCAGCATTAATTTTAGTGCATAAAAGTCCAGTACAGTAAAGTGCTCAGTGCTTGTGTTATTCCCAAATGCAAGGTCTGTGACTTGTGTCAAAATTCATCCAGTGGGATAGTGGTGTTCTCAGAAGTGCTGCCTGGGTGTGCTCCAGGTGCCCCCAGCTTCTCCCACATTCACCAGGCACTATTGACTACTTGTTTTGTCAAGTGAGTTCAATCAATTGTTTGTAACACCCAGGGATGTGCTTTGCTGTTGGTGCGCATGTACCATACAAGGTAAAACGATCAATGTCAAGGAGAGCGCTTGCCATAGTGAATAGAAGAAAAGCCAGTCTACTTATACCGCATATGTGATACACGCAAACCAACATCAAAGCATATCCCTGTCAGTTTTAAATGCTTGATTTGACTCATTTAACAAAACAAGGAGTCAGTAGTGTCTGCTGAGTGTGGGAGAAGTTGGGGGCACCTGGAGCACACCTGGGCAGCACGTTTGACAACACCACCATTCCATTTTGAGTGAATTTTGATGCAAGTCACGGATTTTGCACTTCAGAGTAACACAAACACTGAGCACTTTACTGTACTGGACTTTTAAGTACTATTGTGCTGTTGGACTGTTTCAATATATTGTTTGGTTTGCACATTGAGTTTAACTGTTGGTGACATAGCACTGTACCCCCTGTGAGGTTTTTACTGTTTCAGTCTTTAGAATGCTTCAGCAGTTTGTGGCAGCAGCTGAATGTATTTATTTTGTAGCGTGGTTGTGTAGTTATGTTTTCCTCCATTTGGATGGATTTTGACACAAATCACAGATTTTGCGTTTGGGAATAACACAAACACTGGGCACTTTACTGTACTGGACTTTTATGCATTTTTTAATGCTGGACTATTTGTTATATAGTGGATATAAAAAGCCCACACACACAACATAAGACAAAGATAAATCATTTCAGAATTTTTTCCACTTTTATTGTGACCTATAAACTGTACAACTCAGTTGAACATCAAACTGAAATCTTTTAGGTGGAGGGAAGTAAAAATAAAAAACTAAAATTATATGGCTGCATAAGTCTGCACACCCTTAAACTAATACTTTGTTGAAGCACCTTTTGATTTTATTACAGCACTCTTTTTGGGTATGAGTCTGTCAGCATGGCACATCTTGACTTGGCAATATTTGCCCACTCTTCCTTGCAAAAACTCCAGATCTGTCAGATTGCGAGGGCATCTCCTGTGCACAGCCCTCTTCAGATCACCCCACAGATGTTCGATCGGGTTCAGGTCTGAGCTCTGGCTGGGCCATTCCAAAACTTTAATCTTCTTCTGGTGAAGCCATTCCTTTGTTGATTTGGGTCATTGTCATGAAGTTTCTCTTCAGCTTTATAGCAGAAGCCTGAAGGTTTTGTGCCAATATTGACTGGTATTTGGAAATGTTCATAACTCCCTCTACCTTGACTAAGGCCCCAGTTCCAGCTGAAGAAAAACAGTCCAAAAGCATAATGCTGCCACCACCATGCTTCACTGTGGATATGGTGTTCTTTTGGTGATGTGCAGTGTTGTTTTTGCACCAAACATATCTTTTGGAATTATGGCCAAAAAGTTCAACCTTGATTTCATCAGACCATAACACAGTTTCCCACATGCTTTTGGGAGACTTCAGATGTGGTTTTTTTTTCAAAATTTAGACCAGTTTTCTTCTCGTCTTTTCATCAATTTTGGAGGGATGTCCAGTTCTTGGTAATGTTACTGTTGCTCCATATTTTTTCCTCTTGATGACTGTCTTCCTTGTATTCCATGGTATAGCTAATGCCTTGGAAATTCATTTGTACCCTTCTCCTGACTGACACGTTTTAACAATGAGATCCCTCTGATGCTTTGGAAGCTCTCTGCGGACCATAGCTTTTGCTGTAGGATGCGACTAAGAAAATGTCAGGAAAGACCTAGAACAGCTGAACTTTTATTTGTGGTTAATCAGAGGCACTTTAAGTGATGGCAGGTGTGTACTGACTCCTATTTAACATGATTTTGAATGTAATTGCTTAATTCTGAACACAGCTACATGCTCCGTTATAAAAGGGTGTGCACACGTATGCAATCACATTATTTTAGTTTTTTATGTTTACTTTCCCCCCCATAAAGATTTGTTTGTTTTTCAATTGAGTTGTACAGTTTATAGGTTACATTAAAGGTGGAAAAGTTCTGAAATTATTTATCTTTGTCTAATTTTTTTACATCACAGAAACCTGACATTTTACCAGGGGTGTGTTGACTTTTTATATCCACTGTATAGCTGGGTTTACACATTCAGTTCAGCTGTTGGTGACGTAGCGCTGCACCCCCTGTAGATTTTTACTATGTTAGGTAGCATATTTTGGTTGAATAGAATTTAAGTCTTTTCTACTAAAAACATTTGCTTACCTGCTAGCTTTTTTTTTAGGTCTGTACACTGACTGCAGCGCATGCACAATACAGTGTACAGACTGGCATCTTACATGGAAATGTAGCTGGGTGCTGTAATAATGTCACTCTCATGTGAATATGCTGGAGTAACATCATCAGTGCCTGTCCAATAGGATAAGCAAGAATACAATGCACCCAGAAGAAGAGGAAGGACATAGCAGTAGTGAGAATGGAGAGGATGTTGAGAATTTGGACCTCACAAAGTTGGAGGAAAGCAAAACCAAAGGTAGGTGTGTCATATTGTGCAAGTATGTGCGTACTTGCACTTTATGGCAAATCATGGCAGTTCCACCATTATTTACTTCTGCTTTAAGTGGGTTAAGTGCATAGTATGGCACTTGTACATGCCTCACAATAGATAAGTCATGTTTTTATGTTGTTTTTTTATGGTTACATAAATGATCTGAAGTATCTGTAAAATTCTACTCCACACAGGCATCAGCTGTCTGTTTAAGAGCCCCAGTTTCAGAATCCTTATCTCGGCTGCAGAGAGATCAGCTACAAAAGTTTGCCCAGTATCTTATCAGCGAGCTGCCACAACAAGTGAGTATACAGTCCTAAGCACATATCACTATGTATAAATCACTTGTATAGTTATGCTTGGATACATGTTTTTCATTCAGTATTTTGCAACCTTTTTAAGGAACTGCATCATCAGGGCTTGTGCTTGTCAATTTATGTCAATTTGACATCAGTTTGAGATGCTTCTGAGATCATTCAGAATTCATTGACAGGTGCACATCACCTGAAGTTGACTTCCTTCAAGTGGGTTTTGCATTTCTATACACTGGTGCAAGAATGCAAAACCTGCTTGAAGCAAACAAGCGCAACAACACAGGCTTATAGTAACATGTTGTTTATTTGAATTTCCTGTTATTCAGATCCTCCCCACTGCTCAACGCCTTTTGGATGAACTGCTCTCTTCTCAATCAACTGCCATTAATACAGTGTGTGGAGCGCCAGGTATCCGTGATCCTCAGCAATATAGAGCAATTGTGTATCTGTGTGGAAACTGAAGTGCATGGTGCTGTTTTTTTCTGTCATCTTTTAATGCTAAGTTGTTTCCTATCCATATACTGTGTAAGCAGAGCTTTAAAATATAACTCCGCATTGTGGCACCATCCCAAAAGGAACTAAATATGTGTACAAAAAAGAGAATGGGTCACCACCTCTATTGCTAGATGTCTACTTCCCATCATAATGCCAAGTAGTCATTAAGTCTTGTGGCACAGCGGAAATCAGTAATATAAAAAGGGGTTGGTGACATGGATACATTTGACACTCTGCACCACACAGTAACCAGCAAAGAGGGAATTCTAGCATTGACATTCTATGGCATGATTTTATAGGGCTAATAAAGAGTAGTGGACTGAAAATTAACATCCATTTTATAGTGAACTACTGACTGACTTTTTTTTTTTTTTTATTCCAGACCCCACAGCTGGACCCTCTGCATCTGACCAGAGCACCTGGTATCTGGATGAATCCACTTTGAGTGATAACATTAAGAAGACCCTTCATAAATTTTGTGGCCCTTCTCCTGTTGTTTTCAGGTATTTTCAAAAATATTCAGCACTTTACACAATATATACTTGCACTAGCCAAATAAAGAACCTAACAAATGTAAGAATGTAAACTGCATATTTATATTTATATGTGGTCTACATGCAGGAGTTCGATAAAATTATGGAAACACCAGGTAAAAGAACAAAATTGCTACCTAATATGATGTTGGACCGCCCTTGACAAGAAAGCCTAAATTCTCCTAGGAACTGACAAATATAACTCTTGGATGGTGGATAATGGATTCTGATACCAATTTTCATGCAAAAATCATATCATTTTTCGTAGAGATGCCAGAGTTGTAAAATAAACCTGAACCTTAGGGATGGTGCGACTTCATCTGCATGCTCATCAAACTACGATTTGACAACACCAGCTGTGTGAATTGGAGCAATATTGTCTTGGTAAATGGCGCGTCTTCCAGAAACAATTTCTGCACCATGGGGTGCACATGGTTGGCCAGAATTTGTACAAAATTGCTGGTATTGACTCTACCTTTCAAGGTGATGATGAGGCCTGTAGAATATCAAGATATGGCTGCCCAAACTATGATTGCCCCGCCACCATGCTTTACCGTTGTCACAAGACAGTCCTGGTCCTAAGCTTGGGATGGTGTTTGCTACACATAAACTCGTCCGGTGGTTGAGAACAGTGTGAAACGCGATTCATGAGATCATATGATTTATGGGTGTTGAACCACCATCTCCTTTTCTGAGCCTTAATATCGGTCATTAGTTTGCCCATTGCAGCTCACCCGTGAATGTTTTGCTTATGGAGTTCCTTCCGCACAGTTTTTTTAGACACAGGCTTTGGAAGACTGACATTGAGCTCTGCAGTTAGTTTTGCAGCATTTGTGTTCCTATTCCAGGTCACAACCCTGCACAATGTCCTTTTGTCTCTTTCGGTGTGACAGGATTAGGGCACTGTGACAGAAGGGGGGGGTAGCTTCAGAGGAGGGGTGCAGCATGAAAAGAGGGGTGCAGCAACACAGGAGGAGTGCAGTGTCAGTCTGATCACACACACCTTGGGAAGCACCAGTCCTCCCAGATCGCACCTGTCCTGCAGCGGCTCCTCCAGATGGTGTCAGTGTAGAGTATCTGGTGCCAGGAGGGGTAGCTGTGTCCCAGGCATGAGATCTCAGGTGGCAGCTGCAGCACAGAGTGAGGAAGGGGATTTTTCTCCTTCTGTTCTTCTTTCTCCCCCTGGCCATTCTTTACTGGAGCCTGCATGACAGCGGGCCCTGACTGCTGCCAGCACACCTGGATCCGCCCACCTCTCTGACTTTTGCATCCTTGCAGGACCTCTATGACAGCGGGACATGCAGAGCGCCCCACCTACCTACTCTTTGGTCTACCACTCCAGTAGTCTAGTAAACTGCAGGCGAACTAAGACTGCCACGCTGCACCCTCTCTCCTACCGGGAACAGCATGGAAGTTTTAGTTTGCCTGCTGGGGGGCACGGAAGACAAGCATTATAAAAATCCACATCCCCAGTAAGTGGCTGGGGGTGCAGATTTTACCGCCCCCACCAGCCCCACGCCCGAAGGAGGCTGCCTATGCTATCTGATGCTGGCACCTGCCCAGCTTGCAACGCACACAGTGAATGACGAAAGTGATGCTTTCCACCTGTTAGCTAGATGCCTCATCACACAGTGGAAGCAAAAGAATGTTACATCACTTCCCTTTCACACCTGCAAATCATGAAGTGTTTCCATATTTTCCTACAACCCCTGTACTTCAACCTCCTATTAATGGCTAACACTTTTATTATGGTAAAATTCCCATTCCAAAAACAATTTGTAACTGTTTAATTGGTCTTTCAAACATAATGTTTACTTTGTTGCCCTTTAACAGTGATGTCAACTCCATGTACCTCTCATCTACTGAACCACCAGCTGCAGCAGAATGGGCTTGTCTCCTGCGCCCTTTACGTGGAAGGGAACCTGAAGGTATCTGGAATCTTTTGTCCATTGTTCGGGAGATGTTCAAGAGACGGGACACCAATGCAGCCCCTTTACTTGAGATCCTTACAGACCAGTGTCTCACTTATGAACAGGTATGGGTCATGTGCCAGGAAGCATCTCAAACTGCTTGTGTGCACCAAAGACTGATCAGTTCTCAGTCTTCAGTGAGCAGAGACATTGTGACTATGAGTCACTGGCTCTCTGCTTTGTCTCTCCGCTCTGTCCTTCCATCTCTCACCGGAGTACTGGGCTGTGGAGGGGGCGTAAGCAGCTGGCTCAGGCTCTCAGGAGCTTGCTGACAGGCTGAGCCAGCTGCCAGTCAGGAAACTGGGTGGATCCCAACTTTAAAGTCGGGATCTCTCCAGAGCCTGGACCAGATCAGTGATGTCAGCCAACAGCAGGGTAAGGGTCGTAGGAGTGCAGAACTATGTGCACTCCTGTGACCTACAGAAGACGTAGAGTCAAAAGAGAGTTGGCCCTACTTCTCCTTTAACGCTTTTCTGTATATTACTATTAAAATATATATATATATATATATATATATATAACAAGTTACAGTACATCCAACATAAAGCAAGAAAAAACAGTCAGTCAAGTGAGCAGTACTGTACCATGTACAATTTCAGGGTATGAAGAACTTCAGACCAAAAGGGAATAACCCTAGGACCTGTCCAACACGTGTATAAAGGATCCCAGGTGTATCCGGTTGCTGGGCCAAGTAGGATCTCGCTCCGCTTATATCAGAGAGAGCTTCAGTGGGTATAGTAAGCCCTGTGTAAAAACTTGACCTGTATGAGTTTATCTCTGGAGGAGATAACCAGCTTAGGACACTGTTCCAAAGCATCCTCCCTGTTTTTCTCATCTAAAGAGGGGATATCTTCCTTCCATGTCACCCACAGCTCCTCAATCTTAGGGGGGTTGACACACAGCAATGCTGCTTAAAGGACAGATATTGGTTCTTTCAGATATCCCTGGACCAGCAGCTCCTCAGGGTGCGTCTGGAGTATAGGTGGTTGTGGAAACTGCGTCCTGGCCATATGTCTTAGCTGGAAATACCTGAACAGCATCCCTTGCGTGAGGTAAAATTGCTGAGAGAGCCGAGGGAAAGACCGCAAGACCCCAGAGGGACTAATATCAGTCGGTGTCTTGATGCCACATCTCACCCACAATTGGGGATTGAGCAAAAGTGGGTAAGTGTAGAATTCCCCCAGAGAGGTTGGGCTGGTGACAAATAATCAGGTTGTACAAACCAACATTGAACCATCGGCCAAACCCTCAACATAGCTTGCATCAGGCCTGGAACAGTGTCATATGCTCTACATTCCCGATATGATATGTTATGAAGGTCAGCTATGGAGCCCAAAAAGGCTGCTTCCAAACAAGACAGCAGAATTGGACCTAAAGCCACCAAACCACCAATAGTCCGTTACCAGTGGTACACTTAAAAGTTTGGAAGGACAAATCCTCCCATTTTTCTGCCTATTATTACGGTTTCATTTTTACGAATAGTTGAAATAAATCATATCTTTAACTTTAGATCACATTATCATAAATGCAATCTTAACTGCATGAGAACATCAGTGACTGAATGTCTACCTAATTTTCCTGGGCAGTTGTAACTGTCACAGAATAAGATGGCACACAAAAGAAAATCATTTTGGCTTTAATCATATCTGTTTTACCACAACACATCATGTGCAGAGTGTTGCAGTGCTGTTTATGTTGAATAACACCCCTTTTTGTCACCATGCATGTACATTTTAGTGCACCACAACACGCAGGTGTAAACCATCTGTGTGTTCTGATGTGTCTTGTTGAGAATTCAAAATGAATGTGCTGCCTTAATGCAAAAAGCTATATAATGCATGTTTATACGCATGTGGTAACATACCACTGCACTCTGAATCCACCCTTTTCAAATAGCTTTTAATATAATTCTCCTGGTGGGATCCACATACCCTATAGGTGACCACTTAATAGAACAAAAAAAAGCATCTAGCTGTCCATGACAAAGCACTCCTCATCACACATAGAGATTTTCCAACATGTAAAATATTTGAGGGACCTGAAGTCTCTTATTTTCTCTGTGGAGGAGGCAAAAAGGATCACTACAGCATGCCACCTGCCATGGGTCTACCTCATTTATAGTACAGGTTGCATTACTTTTTAATTATGCTGTTGGCTTTTTATTTGTACTACAAGCATATTTATATATGAGAAACATAATGGACCATATATTGATGAGTTTTTCTTTTTTTTTTTTTTGTATAATCTAATTTAACAGAAAATTAATAGTGTCTTAGTACAGAAAAGTATTGTAAAGCAAAGCCAAATGTACAGGTGTAAATATGCATTTTAAAATAATCAAATACAATTATTACACTTATACGTGGTACCTGTATATGTATGTGTGTATGTATATATATATATATGTGTGTGTGTGTGTGTGTGTGTGTGTGTGTGTGTACAGTTGCAAGAAAAAGTATGTGAACCCCTTGGGATTACGTGGAGTTTTGCATGAATTGGGCATAAAATGTGCTCTGAACATCATCTAAGTCACAACAATAGAAGAACACAGTCTGCTGAACATAATACTACACAAACATTAGATGTTGCCATGGTTTAATTGCACATAACATGTAAACATTCACAGTGCAGGGAGGAAAAAGTATGTGAACCTTTGGACTTAATAACTGGTTGACCCTCCTTTGTCAGCAATAACCTCAACCAAACGTTTCTTGTAGTTGCAGATCAGACCTGCACAACGATCTGGAGTAATTTTGGACCACTCCTCTTCACAAAACTGTTTCAGTGTAGCAATATTCTTGGGATGTCTGGTGTGAATCGCTCTCTTAAGGTCATGCCACAGCATTTCAATCAGGTTGAGATCAGGACTCTGACTGGGCCACTCCAGAAGGCGTAATCTGTGCTGTTGCAGCCATTGTTTTGTTGAAGTACTTGTATGCTTTGGGTCATTGTCCTGTTGCATCACCCATCCTCTGCGGAGCTTCAGTTGGCGGACAGATGGTCGTACGTTTTCCTGCAAAATGTCTTGATAAACTCTGGAATTCATTTTCCCATCAATGACAACAATCCGTCCAGGCCCTGAGGCAGCAAAGCAGCCCCAAACCATGATCCTCCCTCCGCCATGTTTTACAGTGGGGATGAGGTTTTGATGTTGGTGTGCTGTGCCTTTTTTTCTCCACACATAGTGTTGTGTGTTCTTCCCAAACAACTCACTCTTGGTTTCATCTGTCCACAGTATATTTTGCCAGTAGTGCTGTGGAACATCCAGGTGCTCTTTTGCAAACTTCAAACGTGCTGCAATATTCTTTTTGGACAGCAATGGCTTCCTTCGTGATGTCCTCCCATGTACTCCATTCTTGTTTAATGTTTTCCTTATTGTAGATGTGTCAACAAAAATGTTAGCATGTGCCAGAGATTTCTGTAGGTCTTTAGCTGACACTCTGGGATTCTTCTTTACCTCATGCAGCATTCTGCGCTGTGCTCTTGAAGTCATTTTTACAGGACAACCACGCCTAGGGAGAGTAGCAACAGTGCTAAACTTTCTCCATTTGTAGACAGTCTGTCTTACCATGGACACATAAACATCAAGGCTTTTGGAGATACTTTTGTAACCCTTTCCAGCTTCATGCAAGTCAACAATTCTTGATCGTATGTCTTCTGAGAGCTCTTTTCTGCAAGGCATGGTTCACATCAGACAGTGCTTCTTGAAACCAGTAAACCCAAAACAGGTGTGTGTTTTTTAAGGGCAGGACAGCTGTCAGCAACACATTCAATATCAACACACTGATTGGAGTCAAGGTGGGCTCACTCCTGGCTCCAATTAGCTCTGGGAGAAGTCATTAAGCTAGGGCCTCACATACTTTTTCCTCCCTGCACTGTGAATGTTTACATGTTATGTGCAATTAAACCATGGCAACATCTAATGTTTGTGTAGTATTATGTTCAGCAGACTGTGTTCTTCTATTGTTGTGACTTAGATGACGTTCAGAGCACATTTTATGCTCAATTCATGCAAAACTCAACGTAATCCCAAGGGGTTCACATACTTTTTCTTGCAACTGTATGTATGTATATATGTGTATGTGTATATATATATATATATATATATATATATATATATATATATAAAAAATTTTCAATAGTTTGTCACATTAATTTGTAACAATATATTCTTAATATCATATATATTTTTATTAATAACATTTTTTTATATCATGCAATTGTGCTATTTCTAAACATCATTGATTTTAATTACTGTATGTATTATCGTTATCGATTATTTGTGAACAAGGAACATTGGATTCCCTTTGGAATAGCAACCATCCTGCAAGGCAATAATTACTTGGTTTTCTGGCTTTTTCTAAAATAACACATAATATGCATGTGTTTTTCAGGCTCTTTTGGTTTTGTTATGTTTTCCACCAGCAGTGTCAGGTCCTCTGTTAATTTAAAATGGACTGTAACCCTTTTTGGTCAGTTTAGTTTTCCATTCTGGCACCTCCTGTTTGCACACATCATTTCTGTTCTGCTTCACGTGTGGGTCTCAGTACATTGATACTTCTGCTCATAGCTGTTTGAGTGCATTCCAGATGGTTTTGCTTCCCCATTCAGCAGTTTAGCTCTCTGTAGGAAGTATCAGTGGTCAGACGAATGATCAAATTAGAGATGGGAGACATAGGGGTAACAGGTACATTGTATTTTAAAGTATATTATAATATATTATACTCTAGAGCAGGGGTGGGCAAACTTTTTGACTTGAGGGCCGCAATGGGTTCATATATTGGACCCGGGGGCCGGACCAAGAGTAGATGAATGATGTGTATGTGTCATCCATAGTAAGTATAGTAATATTCCCCCATAGTAAGCATAGTAATTAATCCCCCATAGTAATTAATCCCCCATATAGTAATTCATCCCCCATATAGTAATTCATCCCCCATATAGTAATTCATCCCCCATATAGTAATTCATCCCCCATAGTAATTCATCCCCCATATAGTAATTCGTCCCCCATATAGTAATTCGTCCCCCATATAGTAATTCGTCCCCCATAGTAATTCATCCCCCCTATAGTAATTCATCCCCCATAGTAATTCATCCCCCATATAGTAATTCATCCCCCATAGTAATTCATCCCCCACATAGTAATTCATCCCCCACATAGTAATTCATCCCCCATATTAATTCATCCCCCATATTAATTCATCCCCCATATAGTAATTCATCCCCCATATAGTAAGTCCTCCATATAGTAATTCATTCCCCATATAGTAAGTCCTCCATATAGTAATTCATTCCCCATATAGTAAGTCCCCCATATAGTAATTCATCCCCCATATAGTAAGTCCTCCATATAGTAATTAATTCCCCATATAGTAAGTCCCCCATATAGTAATTCATCCCCCATATAGTAAGTCCTCCATATAGTAATTCATTCCCCATATAGTAAGTCCTCCATATAGTAATTCATTCCCCATATAGTAAGTCCCCCATATAGTAATTCATTCCCCATATAGTAAGTCCTCCATATAGTAATTAATTCCCCATATAGTAAGTCCCCCATATAGTAAGTCCCCCATATAGTAATTCATTCCCCATATAGTAAGTCCCCCCTATAGTAATTCATCCCCCATATAGTAAGTCCCCCCCCTGTGTCAATTCACTTACCTTTGGTCCGCGCGTTCCTCTCGTATTCCCGCGCCGTTCTGGTCTTCAGGGAGGACTGTGAGAGGAGTTCGTCACGCTGCCCCGCCTACATCCTGGCTGCCCCGCCTACATCCTGACAGCTGCAGAGTCCTGACGTCCGAGAGGAGGGAGGGGGGCGGCCATCCGAGAGGGGGGGCGGCCATCCGAGAGGAGAGGAGGGGAGAGGAGGGAGGGGAGCGGGCGCCCGGCACACAGGAGAGCCGCATCTAAATTTGTAAAGAGCCGCGGCTTGCCGACCACTGGCCTTGCGGGAGCCTAGCTCCGCGGGCCGGATTAAAAGGTCCGCCGGGCCGTATACGGCCCGCGGGCCGTAGTTTGCCCATTGCTGCTCTAGAGTGTGAACTATATTTCTTTTTAATAATATTATTAATGGAAACAGGTGTACCTGAAGGTGCTTTAAACATTTGTCTTAATTTTAATGGTGAGGTGAATTATATTTTCACCTTACATGCTTGCAGCTAAGTGTATTTTGATTGTGTATTTTGATGTATGACAACTGAAGCTGGTCATTGAGGTGGTGAACCACTGCTCCTGAGGGGTTAATCTTTGTTGTAGCTCCTCCTCCTATTTTGGAGAAAGAGGAACTTTGTATCAGCTGATGGTGTGGTGTGATAGTGTTGTTTAAACAGCTATTGTTTGGTGCACTAGTCAGCTCTGTAGTAGGGGTATAGCCCTCAGAACACATTAACTGGTGTGGGCACCGAGGGGTTCCATCCAGGACATTGTATGGGACATTTGGTCCTTGGTCTGGGGTCAACATTGTGACTTGAGTTTTATTTTGAGCTCCCTAACGTAAGGCCTTATACACAGTGGGCATCAAAAACTCCACTTTTAAGGGCTTTTGTCTTTTTTTTTTTTTTTCTGTTTCCTGCCTCTAAACATCCCTCCATGCTAGCCTATATGTCCTTGTCCACATAGGCGTTTACAGGTATTTAGAGGCAGAAAAAACCATCACTTGCATGTTTAGCACAGGAGTGTTTCGGAAGAAAAAAAACACTGAATGCACCTAAACGGGCCATAACGCTAGGCACCTTTAGCACTTGAGCGTTTATTTCAGTGGCCAGAATGACTTAATATTCTGACCAATGAAATAAATGAACGCCTGATGCGTCTGAATGTGCTTAAGTGCTTTTTTAATCCTGCTTTTCTCCTGCCAGGGCTTCAGAAGAGCTGTGCAAATGCCCAGTGTGCATGAGGTCTATATGTGTATTTGTTGTGTTAGTAAATGGTGCTTGTGATAATGCACAAGGCTGGTATGTCCTTTCTTTTGTTTTGTTATTTAAAGCGAAAGATCTTCCCAGTTTGAAGAGGGCAGCAAAGCCTGAAGTTTTACTCGGCACCTAACAGAATTTTTTTGACAATTTTTTCCTTTTGCCATTAGTTTTCACTGCTGAGGACAGTTCATTTTGTTGCATATCACTTTAGTGCTGATGAGTTGTTTCTTTTACATGTGCTTTAGGACAAAATGATTGAAAGTATATACAGGAAGATAAATAAACAAAGACAGAAGTAGAGAAGATAAAAAGGGAAAAATACATTTGGGGGTAAAAAGAAGAGAGATAAGTCCCTAAGTAAGAAAGCTTTTTAGAAAATGCTTGTTGTTTGCTAGCTAAGAGGCCTCTTGGAGGTTTGTTGGCTGCTAGGACCTTTTGTTTAGTAGTAATTTGTGTGTTGAATATTAATGAAGTTGTGACAGTATTTCATTCCATTGTAGGAAAACATTGACATCAGGAGAATCCTTGAAACCAATCTAGTACATGTAAATGCATTTATTCTGTGTACATGGATTTTTACTGACTATTTCATCTACAGTTTTTATTTGATTTAGGCAGCTGAGAGGGGGAAATTGAGAGTGTTGCTAAAAGCTTTTTTTTCAAGTTTTGAATAGAGTAGAGAGGGCCTTAGAATACCTGTCAGGATTTTATTGCTGCCATTAGCAAGCTTCATCCTCTCTATTTGTCCTGTTTACCGTTACCATTGAAAGTGAAATTAAATCCCAAATTATGGGTTGTCTCCAGAAAAGCAATAAAGGAGAAATCTTCCAATTGGGACACTAGCTCTGGCGACACTGATGATACGCGGGGATTCCTTCACTTTGGAGGGATTTCCTTTCACTTCCTGTTTTGGCTATTGGACAGGAACTGAAGGGAAGTGGCAGGGAGTGAAGGAAAGGAAGGAAGTACCGTATATCCCACACTTACTCTATCCAAAAAAAAAAGAAAAAGGTTTTGCATTTAGCTATTCTTGAAAGTTGATCCAGGAATGCAGAATAACACCAGTTTAGAAATGTTATCAAGTACATGCCTGCTTGTGTAAAAAAAAGATCAATATCTTCTCTCAGAAAGTTAAAATATGTGCAAAAGCCATTTGTATTAATTTTGATAGATTTGGGAATGGTTTAAATAAAAAGAGAGTGTAAAAGTCAATTTAATTATCACTGAAACAAATGCCCCCATTACAAAATTTCCCCTCTGTTCCTTTTCTGGTGACATCTTTAAAATGTTGGATTTTCCAATTACTTTCTATTCTGGGGAGAGTGGTCAACAGGACTAATAGGGTGAACCTGCCTAGTGGGGCACAGATGGCAGAAAATAACTGGCAAAGGCCCCAGCCCTTCCATACTCTATCTAAACCAAAACTCCTTAGGTAGATGTATGCAGCACACGTTATCTGGTAATATAACAAAGGAACACAAGTTCAGGTTTATTCAATTAAAAAAACAGTACTTTCACACAAGGAGCAAAACAACAATATGCACTACATTGTCACTTGCACAAAAATTCCTGAGTTTTGGCACTGTGTGCACAGAAAGGGGGGGGGGAGAGTTCTATGCAAATTACCCTTTCTCTTTCTCAAGCTTGTTACATGTGCCTGTAGGCTGCATCTCTATGCACAGACATTTGTCTCATCCACACATCGACTGCTGTAGAGGAATTGCTGAGGTGGTACAGGGAGCGAAAGGGCTCTGAATATATTCACTCCTTGGAGGATGCAGCAGCTGTGACTGACACCCCTTGTATCCCAGGAGGCACGGGGTAGAATGATCACCCATGTCCTGTCCCAGTCTAGCCACTTCTGTCCTCTGCCCTGGATGAGCTTGCCCCTTTCACTACATACAGAATCAGGCCCCGACCCTCACAACCCTGGCAAACAGACGATAACAAAAAAACACAGATGGCTCTTGAGTGTCTCATGCGTAAGACTAAGTCTTACAAAGACTTCAACCATTACAAAATTGCCCTCCAAAAATGCAATTTCTTCCTCCACACTGCCAAGCAGACCTATTTTATCACTCTCATTAACACCTCATCCAATTCTCATCAACTTTTCTCTACCTTTTAACTCTCTAATTCATCCTCCACCCACTAACTCACTCACTGCCCAGGAGATCGCCAATCACTTAGACAATAAGAACGTTGCAATTCGAGTTTAAATCTCCACTCTGTAGATAACTCCCCCACTTAACATCCCATGCCCACAGGTACACTCAACACTTCCCTTAGTCAACCCTGCTACTGTAGAAGAGGTTGCTAAATTGTTTTTTATAACTCCCACCTAACTACCTGTCCCCTGGACCCTATTCCCTCTCAAATACTGCGGTCACCCTTTGGCTTTATCCTACATTCTTTAACTCACATCTTCAATCTCTCCCTTTCTTCTTCCACCTTCTCCAACACTCTAAAACATGCACTAGTCACCTCCATACTTAAATATCCTTCTTTGGACCCCACGAATCTTAACCTACGACCATCACCTTGCTCCCCTTTTTCTCCAGACTCCTTGAACACCTGGTCTACAACCGACTGAGTGACCTCAACACCCAACAGAAACTGCTCTCCTAAAATTCACAAACGATTTACTAACAGCTGAAACTAATGAACACTATTCTGTACTCCTACTTCTGGACCTTTCGGCTGCCTTTGACATGGTTGACCACCCCCTCCGCCTCAAAAAACGTACCTTTGGTCTCTGTGACTTTGTTCTTTGTTGGTTCTCATCCTACCTATCCCACTGCACCTTTAGTGTCACTTACAGTTCTACTTCCTCCTCTCCTCTTCCTTTCTCTATTGGGGTCCCCCAAGGTTCTGTTCTTGGACCACTCCTATTTTCAATCTACTTCCTCCCTGGGTCAGCTAATAGCCTCCCTTGGTTTTCAATATCATTTCTATGCTAACGACACCCAAATCTATCTCTCGGCTTACATCGTCGGTCTCCTCACACATCACTAACTTACAGATGGACATATCAGTCTGGATGTCACACCACTTCCTCGAACTCAATCTATCCAAAACCGAGCTCTTAATATTTCCTCCCCCACATCCTCCTTCCTCTGACTTCTCTGCCAAGATCAATGGCACAACCATCAACCCGTCCCCGCATACCAGGGCACTAGGTGTAATCCTGGACTCTGAACTCTCCTTTCGGCCCCACATCAAATCACTTTCCAAAGCTTGCAGGAGGACTATTCCACTTCTGTGATTCAGCTGTATGCTTGAGAATACTAAGACCTTGTTGCCCAATACCTGTAGCCCTGGAGTACTATTTTCTGCAGTATTTCAAACTTACGTGACTAAAAAGAATACAACTTATTTTATCTGTCCGTATGTAATTTAAGCACTTTAAATAATTTAATAATGCCTTGTTTTATAAATGCAGCATTTTACTTTGGTTTCCTTTGTAGATTACAGGGTGGTGGTACAATGTTCGCACTTCAGCCTCTCACAGCAGTGCTAGTGGTCATACTGGTCGCAGTAATGGTCAGTCAGAAGTTGCCGCTCATGCATGTGCCAGTATGTGTGATGAAATGGTTGTCCTTTGGAGGCTGGCCGTTCTAGACCCTACCATCAGTCCCCAAAGGTAAGTGATATTCTTAATTTGTTTGTTAAAATGTATATTTTTTTTTAAATAAATCTAATGTAATCTGCCAAGCTTCCCTCATCTTTCTGGTATTTTCTGCCATTATCTGTCCCTCTTTCTGGTATTTTCTGCCATTGTCTGTCCCTCTTTCTCTTGCAAGCTATCTGTTCTTTTAAAGTGCAAGCACAATTTGACAGCATACTGATTTTATCCCATGCTGTCAATGTACGACATTCACTTGCTGCTATACATGTCCCTAGGCAGATTTTTTTCTGGAAGCAGAATCTCATTTGTGTAGTAGTTATTATGATCAGGCTTATTGATCATCAGGTATGTCGCCTGTACAGCCACTATTAATACAACTATTATTTGCTGAATCTGACTAGTGTAACTACGGTGATGTTAGAGGTAGTTAATGTTTCTAATATTTTCTAAAGGGTAATTAGTAGGGGCAGGTAGAAAAATGGTCTTATTTGTCTCCTTTTGGTATGTTAAATATAAAACTAAGACATTTTGTTATATAGCTTTTGAAAAAAAATAATTACCTGCTGATGCAGTAAAAAATTCAGAGAGCCTCTAACTTTTTGTAGTGAGCTAGCAGTGCTGCACTAAAATTTGATCAGGCTTGCCCACGTTCTGTCTGTGAACGCTAGAACACTGCATCCCTATTTAATGGAGATTGGAAGACGAGGAGTTGTTTTATAGTCTTGGCAAACTTCCCGTCCTAGGGGGACATCACAGATACAGGAGAATAAGTATTGTCACCCTAGGACTGAAAGTGTGTTGCTGGCAGAATCAACAGGTAAACTTTTACACTGATGTTGTCTGTGTATTCTTCTTAATCACAGCTTTTTTAATACCTTGTTGTTCATTTGCTATCTGTAACAGACGGAGGGACCTTTGCGCCCAGCTACGTCAGTGGCAGCTAAAAGTGATTGAGAACGTTAAGAGGGGTCAACACAAAAAGTCTTTAGATAAACTCTTCCAAGGCTTCAAACCAGCAGTGGAGGCATGTTATTTTAATTGGGAACAAGCATACCCCATCCCTGGAATCACTTACTGCAGCACTGACAAAAAGAACTCTTTCTCCTGGGTTAAAGCCTTTCAACAGAGAAGCTGTCGACTACAGTGCACGGAAGCTGTGTGTGAAGGTGGTCGGGCACAAGGGCATGAGAGCTGCCTGCTTTTTGGAGACAGATCACGTCCCTCTTCTCAGGAAATGTCTGTACGGCCGAAAGAGCTTGTGGGAAAGAGGAAAGTTGCTTCTGAAGTACCTCAAAGGGTGTTAAGAAGACTTTCTGCAGAAGGGGGAGAAAAAAACATATATAAGTCCACTGTTACCAAAACAAAGATTCCAGCAAGTAAGTGTATGGCCAGTAAGCACAGTGGCAAGCGTCGAATGAGCAGTGAAGACAGTTCATTGGAGCCAGACATGGCTGAAATGAGTCTTGACGATAGCAGCATGGCACTTGGAGCTGAAGCCAGCAATACCTTTAGCTTCATAGAATCCCCTCTAAGTAGAAGGTATCGAGACAACTTTGAAGACGAAGGAGGTGTGTATTATTCAGAAAACCTAGATCCTTCAGTCATTGTCAGTCAACCAATGCCTAAGGTTGATGCTGATCTGATGACAGAAGTTTCAGCTGCTGCTGGAAGTGGAGAGGAAGACCCGATTGTTGCAGATGATGTGGAAGGTAAAAGCCTCAAACCAGAAGAAGTAGGTGAAAATGGAGCAGCTGGTGGTGATCAAGGCGAAAGCAAAGGCACAGAGGAAGGTGAGACCCATGAAAAGGGCGAGGAGGAAGATGACTATCAGGCTTACTACTTAAACCCTCAAGAGGCAGCTAAGAATGAAGATGGGAAGGTAGAGGAGGGGACTGAAGAAGAGCAAGATATATTTGCAGGAATAAAACCTCTTGACCAGGAAAATAGAATGGAGGTAATCATTTAATACAGTACTGATTTATTAATTTAAAGCTAAAGTTTAGCTAAAAAAATGTATCTACAGCTTTAGTTACATTACTTACCTGTAATGAAGAATGTCCCACAATGGGCAGGCTGCTGGACTTTGTAAAAATCTTCACCGCAGGGCTGCACTGTCCTCTTCCTATTGGTGACCTTTGAGCGCTGGGGGGGGGGGGGGTTAAAGGCTTCAGATCACCAGGCTCAGCTGCACTAAAGAAGACCGGACAGGGACCCACCCTCTCCTTCATTTAAAAAAAAAGTTGTTTCACGGATTATGCTGCCTGTAACATCATTTGTGAATGGGAGAGAATCTTGTGACTGACCACTCTCCCCCATTCACAGATTGTGTTATCACAGATAACACACAGATTTCGTGAAATCAGTGAAAGAACTTTTCTCAGGAGAGGGTAGGAAGGGTCTTGTCCCTATCAGATCATCTTTAGTGCTGCTGAAAAAAATCATAGTCTGGCATAACACACTGTCTCTGAAGACTTCCAGTCATGAGTAATTACATGCTGTATGAGGAATTTTTTCCTCTTCTGTGCTGATGAAACTGTGTGTGCATTTTTTCCTTGAGGTTGCTTTAACTACTAGGAATCATGTGAACAATTAATTCTCACTCCCCTTTTTATATTGTCTTTACTTCTATAATGTATAGGATTACAGGCTGGGCATATAAGATATGACTCCATCATATAGACTATAAGACAGCCCATAGTAGATTTGATTTTCTTTACTTCAACCACGGGTGGAAGGAAAAAAATTTGCTCAATTTCCCCGTCAACACAATCATTGTTTATGGTGGAATGCCTCCCACAGCGCTATTGTGTTCTACTGGCAGGGGGTGTTGGGAGCCTTCCCGGCCAACAGAACACAATGAATACTGTTAGCAGCTATAGCTGCTGGCAGTGATTACATGTAGAAAAATCTGACAGGCTGGTTGTACCCAAGTTGATAAATTGGTCGACTTGGGTACAATCAGCCTCCCTATACCTGGAATGTATCTTGGCCAGTCCCTGTTGATCCAGCCAAACTTCGATCCATGTATTGGCTGGCTTTAAGCTTCTTGCTACATCTAGTTTCATTCTTAGCCTGCTTTGCACATTTGCTCTGACAGCTCTGTTAGGGTGCTTTACCTTTACCAGGAAACATCTCTTTTTATTTTTGCTTGGGGCTGTACTAATTTTACATTTCCCAGTGTTTATTTGGCAAGGACTCTGATCTAATATTTCTGCCTTGCGTTCCATCCCTATATCCGCTATTTACTGTCCTTTGCTGGGTCTCTGGTGCATTATGTGTTGTATGTATGCATGCGCATGCTTGCACACTCATTTGTGCGGACGTGGCTGCTTGTACCAGCACTTGCACTTATCCTTTCCTCCAGTGCTGTTTTTCAGTTACGCAGTTTGAACTCATTTACACATGGCTGCCCTTAAAAAGTCTCAATAGTTAAATTTCATGAAACTAAAGCAGGGGGCGCAGATTCAAGTGTAGTATAAGAACCTATTTATTCAAATAAAAACAACCAAATGGGCACTCGCATAATGAAGCAGTAACTCAAGCCTGTCAGCCACAACATTCCAGGAATCTTGGCTTATCATACAGATCTCACAGGCTGCATAGCAGTGTGTGCTGAAGTAAGGCTAGGCTGCAGTGAGACACAGGTGCCTTTGAGCACACTTGAGTGGGTGAATGACAGCCGGGAAATCCCATGAGATGCATCATGGACTGGAGGAATGAGGGGGTGTGGTAGGGAGTGTGATAATGTGTTTTCAAAGCCAATAGCTTCTTTCTGAATGCTTTAGAAAGAATCTTTTGGTTTTGAAACTTTTTGTCTTGCCCCTTTTCACTCCCACTCCCTCCTCCAGTTCATGATGTGTCTCTTAGGATTCCCTAACTGTCATCCACCCACTCTGAGTGTGCTCAGAGGCTCCAGTGTGCTCACTGCAGCCTGGGCTCCCTTCAGCACACAGCGCTGTGCAGTGTGTAAGATCTGGATGACAAAACAGGATTCCTGGAATGTTGTGCCTGACAGTCTTGTGTTACTGCTTTATCATTTGAGTGTCTGGCTGTTTTTTAAATTGGATAAGAGTTTGTTTTTACTACACTTGAATCTGCACCCTCTGCTTTTGTATCATGTGTTGTCAATTGGTGGTTCTCCCAAATCATTCAGAGGAGCTGCGGTGAGGGTATTTATCCACTTGTTGATCGCCCACAGTAATTTTACTGCGAGTGGGTGGCACATGCAAGCACAATCACATACATGTACATGATTGTGCTTTCTCTGGATACAGCAGATTGCAGCTCCCAATACCGGGCCACTTTGAACGACTCAAGAATTATGTGATCACTAAGTGATTACATGTTCACAATGTCAACAAACCTTTTATGAATGAATCTTATTCATAACAGCTCTGCTTTTACACCAGTAAGCTGTGATTTGAGCCACAGTTGTCGCATGGTACCTGGGCCAATCACAGCACCCTGTACCATGTGATTAGCTGTAGCCAATCACAGATCACTAGTAATCAGAGCTGTTACAAATTAAACTCATTCATAACAGATCAAAGCACTGCTGTTACAATGATCATAACAGCAATCAAAGTTAAATGAAAAAAAAAAAAATCCCTGATCACCCCTCCCCCCTCAGAGTAGTAGTACAGAGTTACTATGGTGACACTGAACTTGTCTGATAAAAGTATGTAAAAAACTGAAAAATTGGATAAATTAACTTTTTTTTTTTTTTTAGCATACTGTCACCAGTTTGTGTCCCTGATCACCGCCACACCAGTTATATGATGATGCTGTACTGAGCTGGTGACAGTATGTAAAAAAAAATAATTGTGAGAAGAAAATCAAATTTTAATGTACAGTCAGGTCCATAAATATTGGGACATCGACACAATTCTAACATTTTTGGCTCTATACACCACCACAATGTATTTGAAATGAAACAAACAAGATGTGCTTTAACTGCAGACTGTCGGCTTTAATTTGAGGGTATTTACATCCAAATCAGGTGAACGGTGTAGGAATTACAACAGTTTGTATATGTGCCTCCCACTTGTTAAGGGACCAAAAGTAATGGGACAATTGGCTTCTCGGCTGTTCCATGGTCAGGTGTGTGTTATTCCCTCATTATCCCACTTACAATGAGCAGATAAAAGGTCCAGAGTTCATTTCAAGTGTGCTATTTGCATTTGGAATCTGTTGCTGTCAACTCTCAAGATGAGATCCAAAGAGCTGTCACTATCAGTGAAGCAAGCCATCATTAGGCTGAAAAAAACAAAACAAATTCATCAGAGAGATAGCAAAAACATTAGGCGTGGCCAAAACAACTGTTTGGAACTTTCATAAAAAGAAGGAACGCACCGGTGAGCTCAGCAACACCAAAAGACTCGGAAGACCATGGAAAACAACTGTGGTGGATGTCCGAAGAATTCTTTCCCTGGTGAAGAAAACACCCTTCACAATAGTTGGCCAGATCAAGAACACTCTCCAGGAGGTAGGTGTATGTGTGTCAAAGTCAACAATCAAGAGAAGACTTCACCAGAGTAAATACAGAGGGTTTACCACAAGATGTAAACCATTGGTGAGCCTCAAAGACAGGAAGGCCAGATTAGAGTTTGCCAAATGACATCTAAAAAAGCCTTCACAGTTCTGGAACAACATCCTATGGACAGATGAGACCGAGATCAACTTGTACCAGAGTGATGGGAAGAGAAGAGTATGGAGAAGGAAAGAAACTGCTCATGATCCTAAGCATACCACCTCATCAGTGAAGCATGGTGGTGGTAGTGTCATGGCGTGGGCATGTATGGCTGCCAATGGAACTGGTTCTCTTGTATTTATTGATGATGTGACTGCTGTCAAAAGCAGAAGGATGAATTCTGAAGTGTTTCGGGCAATATTATCTGCTCATATTCAGCCAAATGCTTCAGAACTCATTGGACGCCGCTTCACAGTGCAGATGGACAATGACCCAAAGCATACTGCAAAAGCATCCAAAGAGTTTTTTAAGGGAAAGAAGTGGAATGTTATGCAATGGCCAAGTCAATCACCTGACCTGAATCCGATTGGGCATGCATTTCACTTGCTGAAGACAAAACTGAAGGAAAAATGCCCCAAGAACAAGCAGGAACTGAAGACAGTTACAGTAGAGGCCTGGCAGAGCATCACCAGGGATGAAACCCAGCGTCTGGTGATGTCTATGCGTTCCAGACTTCAGGCTGTAATTGACTGCAAAGGATTTGCAACCAAGTATTAAAAAGTGAAAGTTTTATTTATGATTATTATTCTGTCCCATTACTTTTGGTCCCTTAACAAGTGGGAGGCACATATGCAAACTGTTGTAATTTCTACACCGTTCACCTGATTTGGATGTAAATACCCTCAAATTAAAGCTGACAGTCTGCAGTTAAAGCACATCTTGTTCGTTTAATTTCAAATCTATTGTGGTGGTGTATAGAGCCAAAAATTTTAGAATTGTGTCGATGTCCCAATATTTATGGACCTGACTGTATTTCTTTATTTTCCAAAAAATTGTGACAAAAAATGACAACATCAAAAAACTTTCCATTCCTCTCATACTGTCTACTTTCCAAAAAGAGGTAATTTGGGTGGTATGTGTACTGTCCTGGCATTTCAAGGACTTCAGTACAACAGGAGTGCTCAGTTTTCAGATACACTATATTGCCAAAAGGATGCCTGCCTTAGTCCATAGGGTTCATTATTGAGTTGGCCCACCCTTTGCAGTTATAACAGATTCACCTCTTCTGGGAAGGCTGTCCACAAGGTTTAGAAATGTGTCTATGGGAATGTTTGATCATTCGTCAAGAAGCACATCTGTGAGGTCAGGCACTGATGTCGGATGAGAAGGCCTTACTTGCAGCCTCCACTCTAATACATCCCAAATATGTTCTATCGGGTTGAGGTCAGGACTCTGTGCAGGCCAGTCAAGTTCCTCCACTCCAAACTCGCTCATCCATGTCTTTATGGACTTTGCTTTGTGAACTGGTGTGCAATCATCTCGGAACAGGACAAGGCCATCCCCAAACTTTTTCCACAAAGTTGGGAGCATGAAATTGTCCAAAATGTCTTGGTATGCTGATGCCTTAAGAGTTTCCTTCACTGGAACTAAGGGGCCAAGCCCAACCCCTGAAAAACAACCCCACACCATAATCCCCCCTCCACCAAACTTTACACTTGGTACAATGCAGTCAGGCAAGTACCATTTTCCTGGCAACCGCCAAACCCAAACACATCCATCGGACTGCCAGATAGAGAAGCGTGATTCATCACTCCAGAGAACACGACTCCACTGCTCCAGAGTTTAGTCGCGGCGTGCTTTACACCACTGCATCCGACACTTTGCATTGTACTTGATGATGTAAGGCTTGGATGCAGCTGCTTGACCATGGAAACCCATTCCATGAAGCTCTCTACGCACTGTTGTGCTAATCTCAAGGCGACGTGAAGTTTTTAGGTCTTAAGCTATTGACTTTGCAGACAGTTGGCAACTTCTGTGCCCTATGTGCTTCAGCATGCGCTGATATCTGCTCTGTCAGTTTGCATGACCTACCACTTTGTGGCTTAGTTGCTGTTGTTCCCAGTTGCTTCCACTTTGTTATAATAGCACTAACAGTTGACCGTGGAATATTTAGTAGCAAGGAAATTTCAGGGATGGACTTATTGCACAGGTGGCAACCTATCACGGTACCACGCTTGAATTCACTGAGCTCCCGAGAGCACAACGTTCACAAATGTTTGTAGAAGCAGTCTGCACGCCTAGGTGCTTGATTTTATACACCTTTGTCCATGGAGGTAATTAGAACACCTGAATCCAATGATTTTGAGGGGTGTCCCAATACTTTTGGCCACATAGTGTACATATACCATAGTTTGTAGATGCTATAGCTTTCACACAAACCAATTATTATACACTTATTGGGATTTTTTTTTTACCCAAAGATGTAGCAGAATTTATTTTGAATTAACTTTATGAAGAAACTTAATTTTTTTTAATGGATATGTTTTAGAACAGAGTGTTTTTTTTTCCCTTCAAATTTTCTTTTATTAATTTTATATAATAAATAATAATAAAAACCCAGTGGTGATCAAGTACCACCAAACAAAAGCTTTAGTTGTGTGAAAAGAATGCTATAAATTTCATTTGCGTCGTGTTGCACGGCCGCTTAATTGCCAGTTAAAGTAGCACAGTAACGAATAGCCAAAACAAGGCCTGGTCACAAAGTGGATAAAACCTTCTGGAGCTTAATGGCTAATGACAGATGTCGGTTTACCCTTGTCCACCCCAGACATATGAATTTGGATATCCAGCATCTTTCATTCGTTAACATGGACTGTTTGCCAGTTTTAACCTACAAATTGTTCACTTGATGCAGACTTATAGTGTACTAGTTTTACAGTTTGTGGCATGTAGTGTTTTTCTTTTGTCTAATAGTTACAACCACCTGCTCAGTTTTTATAGTAAAGCACAATAATGGAAACCGTGGTCATCAAACAGTAATATACAGTGATGTCTTGTCAGGCAACTTATACGAGATCATACATGTACTGCTTTTACCCCAGAACTCATGTTGGCAGTCACTTGTTACTTTTTACTTCTGTACATACAACAGAGATTTTTCTTAGAGATTCTGAATAAGCTGTCCCCACCTGCAGTCTGGCATCATTATCAGTACAGTGTCACAGCACTGTGACCGCAGATACAGTGCTGGTGATTTTATAACGCCATCTGCACTGAATAGTGCTCACAAAGACAAAACTTCTGTTTTTCACCTAAGGTACACATCAAGGCTCTGGTCTTCCTGGAGCTTTAGGTAGCTCCTATTTTTTAAGGTAAATACCATTCTGGTTATTCCGTATTTGGAGCCACACAGAAGTGTGTTCACTCCTCAGCTGCAGTAAACCCATTTAATCAGGACCTAATTTTCACTTGTTGCAAAGTCGAGCTTGGTGCAGAAAATATTGTTTTTCTTGCACTTATTATAAACCTCAGTTGTAGCCACCTGAATTGTTGACCATTTCTTCCCCCCTCCCCCCCTTTTCCCTCAATCTGTCATTCTTGGGGGTTGTTTTCCTTTTTCTTTTTACAGCAGACATATTTTCTTCCTGGCCACAAATACTTAAAGGAGAAGTACAGCCAAAGCTTTTTTGGCTGTACTTCTGTGGATCACAGGAATGCAGTTTGTTCTGCACTCCTTTGACCTGTGTTCAGCTGACAGTGGGCTGAAGAAGGCTTTGGCCACATAAGAGACACTGGGAGCTTGTTGGTGTTATGGAGAGGCAAAGGACACTGTGGGGACATGGATACCAGATGACACTGATGGAGACAGTATGCCTGATTGTTTAACAGAGTTCCAAGCCCTTAGAAGGGGCAAGACACAGGCCAAGGGCCAAGACACACGTTTGTGGCCCTCTAACTCTGTTACATTTAAGAGTCTCCTGCAGAACAGGGATGCTGGGTACACAAGAGTGGGATATTACAGTCTATTGCAAGCAGAGTTGCCCTGGGCAAAAGAACACAGGCTTAAGAGCATTGATTCACTAGAACAGTGTACAGGCTGGAGTGCACAGGGTCAATGGAATGGACGCAGGCTGGAACGTACATGGTCATTGATGCTTTGTACAGGCTAAAGTGCATAGGGTAATTGAAGCAGGATTGTAGATGAGGATCCTGGATCAGGATACAGGCTGGAATACACAGGCACACATGGTTGCATTGGACCAGCAAGGAGGCATGGGAGATCACAGGGGTTTGGCTGTTAATGTGTGGACATGTTGCTTGACTGTGGTGCCGATGGAACCCAAAAGCTGACACACACACACACACACACACTCACTCACTCTACTTCTGCACAAATGGACCTTTCTGCCCTTGGACTCCAATATTTGGGCCATGATGTAGACCTTGAAGGAATAGCGATGGATACTGACACTGAGAATCCATCTCTCTTTATGTCACATTGATTGGACTAATTGGGCCTTCTTCTACATATCTTTTAAGCCAAGGTATCCCTACCCCAGAAAAAGTTACCAATACTGCAGAGTCGGTTTCTCAACTGCAGGATTTGTACATATCCTCTGCTGAGGATACTACTACCTCATTTAGTTTGAGGGATCAAATGCTAGAGGTATTCTCATAGCTCCAGATTGACCTCAGAAAGTGTTGCGCACTGACCTCATGTGCCTGTGAGCTGACATTTTATGATCTCTTCTAGATCGTCCAGTTCCAGCCCTCAAGGACAGATCTTCTACCCTATAATATACCAAGAAAAACCTCAGTGCAATCACTAAGGACAAGAGTCCCTAAACAGCTATCATTAAGTGTGCACAAAACAACAGTGTTTCTAGAGTGAAACAGTAATAGGAAAAGAATAATAAATTAAGAATAAAACACTCTTCGTGTCAGAAAAAGACCTCCTCAGTGTCAGTACTCATAAATAGTAGACTAGTGTGCTGCCCACACCTCTTATGTTCCCACAAGTGTACAGCTAAAAAATATATATCTAATTAAGTGTCACGCAGTACAAATTTTACTTTGTGATTAATATCATAAAACCACCTCAATATAATAAAACACTAATAAATCAATATGCGCAAAAAAGTCCCAAATGTCTATACAGTATATTCTTGCACACATGTGTATTAGTGTTACTGATATCTTTTCAACCGTGTCAGCTGTTTTCTTTCCACTCTGTTTAGAATCCTCCAGACCAGCGTTTTTCAACCACTGTGCCGCGGCACACTAGTGTGCCGTGAGATATTGTCTGGTGTGCCATGGGAAAAATTGCAATTTCATCCGTAACATGTGGCCTCGGCTCACAAATAGACCAATCATTAGAACAGCAATGGGCAAACTACGGCCCGTGGACCGTATACGGCCCGGCGGACCGTATACGGCCCGGCGGACCGTATACGGCCCGGCGGACCTTTTAATCCGGCCCGCGGAGCGTGATACTGTCAGGATGATCTGTCCCCCTCGACGTATCTGCGCATGTGCCGGAGATCGCCGATCGGCTGCTAATGCCTGAAACTGGCACATGCGCAGATACGTCGAGGGGGACAGATCCTCATAGGAGACAGATTTTCATGCTACACCGGAACGGCGAGAGGAACGCGCGGAGCAAAGGTAAGTGAATTGACACAGGGGGGGCTTGGGGACTTAATATGGGGGATGAATTACTATATGGGGGATGAATTACTATGGGGGATGAATTACTATGGGGGATGAATTACTATAGGGGGGATGAATTACTATGGGGGATGAATTACTATGGGGGATGAATTACTATATGGGGGATGAATTACTATGGCGGATGAATTACTATGGCGGATGAATTACTATATGGGGGATTAGTAATAGGGGGGATGAATTACAATATGGGGGATGAATTACTATATGGGGGGTGAATTACTATATGGGGGGTGAATTACTATATGGGGGATGAATTACTATATGGGGGATGAATTACTATGGGGGATGAATTACTATGGGGGATGAATTACTATGGGGGATGAATTACTATATGGGGGATGAATTACTATGGGGGATGAATTACTATATGGGGGATTAATTACTATGCTTACTATGGGGGAATATCACTATACTTACTATGGATGACATAAACACATCATTCATCTACTCTTGGTCCGGCCCCCGGGTCCAATTATAAAATACTTTATTATTTCATAATAAAGTAATTATAAAATAATTTCTTTGTTTGATTCCTATTCAAGAGAATTACTTTATATATAGTCAATATAGGCACAGAGGTAAATTTTTTTAACATTTTCTAATGGTGGTGTGCCTCGTGATTTTTTTCATGAAAAAAGTGTGCCTTTGCACAAAAAAGGTTGAAAAACACTGAATTACTATATGGGGGATTAATTACTATGGGGAATGAATTACTATATGGGGGATTAATTACTATGGGGGATGAATTACTATGGGGGATGAATTACTATGGGGGATGAATTACTATATGGGGGATGAATTACTATGGGGGATGAATTACTATGGGGGATGAATTACTATATGGGGGATGAATTACTATATGGGGGATGAATTACTATGCTTACTATGGGGGAATATTACTATACTTACTATGGATGACACATACACATCATTCATCTACTCTTGGTCCGGCCCCCGGGTCCAATTATAAAATACTTTATTATTTCATAATAAAGTAATTATAAAATAATTTCTTTGTGTTTGATTCCTATTCAAGAGAATTACTTTATATATAGTCAATATAGGCACAGAGGTAAATTTTTTTTAACATTTTCTAATGGTGGTGTGCCTCGTGATTTTTTTCATGAAAAAAGTGTGCCTTTGCACAAAAAAGGTTGAAAAACACTGCTCCAGACTATTCTTTCACCATGTGCAATATCCCTTCACCAACATTTTTATGCTCTCACCCTATGTTTAGACCTCATAAGTAGGTCTCATGTGCTTGCCCCTTTAAGTGGGGTCTCCAATGCCACAGTTGAAATGTCTTCCTCCAGTTTACTGATGCCTCTCAATCCATCTCCATCCTCCATAGTCCTTTGATGGATGTTGGTAAAATGCTAATGTCTCTCTCCTGGAGGCTTCCTCCTCTCCATGTGGACAATCCCCCAAAGCCACTTCTATTTGATGCTCCGTCCATTGGTCATATTCTTACAGCATCACATACAATGCAAGAAGAAAAAGGAGAGCACTAGCTAAGGCTCCCACCACCAACAGTAGTACAGGAGGTAGAAAAATTAAATAGTAAAAAAAGAAGAAAATATTTAAAAAATTGAATACTTTTTTTTTTTTTTTTAGATGTTGTCATCAGTTAGTATCCCTGATCACTGCCACAACAGTCATATGACGCTGTACTGCACTGGTGACAGTATGTAAAAAAAACCCACAATTTTTTTTAAATTTCTTATTTTCCAAAAAATTGTGCCAAAACAACGTCAAAAAACTCACCATGCCTCTTACTACATACCCCAGACTGTATACTACCAAAAAGGGGTGGCTTTGTACTGTCCTGGTATTTTAGGGCCTCAAGAAATGAGATTGTACATCTGGATTGACTGATTTTCAAATATATATGCCATAGTTTGTAGCCTCACACAGACCAATTAATATGCACTTATTGGAACATGCAGCAGTATACATTTTGGCCCAAATTTATGAAGATATTTTCTTTTGTTTGATGCTGTTTTCTAACAGTAGAAAAAAAATGTTACTTTCAAAATTGTTGGTCTTTTTTTGTTTATATAATAAAAATAAAAACCCAGCGGTGATAAAACCGCACCAAAAGAAAACTCTCTGTGAAAAAAGTGATATAAATTTCATTTGCGTACAGTGTTCCATGACCATGTACTTGCCAGTTAAAGTAGCTCAGTGCTGAATAGCAAAAATGCCTTGGTCACGAAGAGGGTAAAACCTTCAAGAGGCCACGTATTTAAACCTGCTTTCTTCTAACCTCAAATTCTGACCACATGTCCTCTTCTGGGACCTTAGAGTAAACATAGGCGTCTGCAGGAGTAACCTGGCATGGGCGTTTAGAGACAGAAAACAAAGCATCACTCGTGCGTGTGAGGAGCTTATTGGCAGAAAAATGCCAAAACTGACCTGATCACGCCTAAGCGCTAGGCATGCTTAATGCTTGAGCATCTGTTTATTTCAGTGGTCAGAATAAATTTACATTCTGAACAGTGAAATAAATAAACACCGAAGCACTTGATGCACCTAAATGCGTTTGCAAAAATATGGCTTAAGTGCTTTTTTTGAAGTTTTCTCTTGACAGGAGACTAGTGTTTCCAAACGTCTTAAGTGTGCATCAAGCCTTAGACTACCTGCTACAACTGGTGAGGTGGTGGTGGGGGGGCAGGGGGTTATAGTACTTAGGGGGGCTGGCAGTATAAGCCTTGGTTGCTTATTACTCTCTCCATTGTGTCTCTCAATGGACCCCAAGAAAAGGATTTTATGGTGAGTACAAAAATCTGTTTTCTTTTTTTAATAGTTTGATCAGGTTTCTATTGTTTGTCTATGACCCACTAAGGAGGTTCACACTGATGAGAAAATCCAAATTTTACTACTGGTGAGTGGAAGGGTTAGAGCCTCTCTCCACTTTTTATTGTCATCGCTGGACCTAATGGGGAGAATTCCCCTCATTTTCTGTCAAGACCAGAAGTCTTTTAACTAGTGTTTCCAATGGGAATCCAGTATTTGTTTTCAGAGCCTTTCTGTTCAGTTGAAGACTGCAGAATCTCATTTAAATCCACCAAAAACTATCTAGCGCAAGGGGCTGCCTGATTGAATACACATTGATTATATGGATTAGGTAGGTCCTCATATTACATAATTTGGGTCTACAGTTCATTGTACTGTCCGATTATAGCATGTATGCTGACCCTAGGAAATGTGAATTCAGATCTATTTCCAAACATCAATGGTTCCTATAAGCCTCATTCACACGGGCAGACCGATCCATACACTCATGTGAAGGGCCGTCTTCACCCACATTGGATGCACGGCTCTTCCATGCAGGTAGCCTGTTCAAATCCATGACAGACAAGTGGGTGTACAGATCTTAAATGTACTCCTGACTGTACATCCTTGAGGGGACTGATGCATGGACCAGAACGCAGTCTTTCTGCGATCTAATTTCTGCAATGTCCCTATACAGATGTACAGTCAGGGATGTGCTTGGACATCTATGTAGCCACCCTCATGTTATTGTTTTGCACAGATTACCTGCATCGACTGCGTGGAACACTTGTGCATCCCACATGGGTGAAAATGGCCCCTCGCATGGGTGCCCAGATTGGTCTGCCTATGCGAATATAGCCTTATTAGGCAGTTGTAATTGTCAGAGTAGTTGGCTGATAATTTATTCCATGCGATTAAAAGATGCATCTGTATAAGCAGCAGCTTGCCCTAGAATATCATAGTAATAATGACTTGTATGCTCATTATAGTATTTTATTGTATGAATTGTAATTGCATGATTGCCTATCATTTTCAGGTGCTTTTTGCTTGTGCTGAGGCCCTGTATGCTCATGGATATAGTAATGAAGCTTGTCGTCTTACAGTGGAGCTAGCCCAGGATCTACTGGCTAACCCACCTGACCTGAAGGTGGAGCAGCCTCCGACAAAGGTAAACAACTCAAACAATTTAGCAAAGTGGTGTCTCCAATAATAAAACTAAATATAAACACAAACTTCTTGTATTTTCTTCTGTTTTGGTCTTTTAACATTTTCTATATCTGGTTGATAAGAGCAAAAATCCAGTGCTGTCCTGTACATTCTGCAGTGCAATTGCAAATAATGTTATCAGCTTTGCTCAGGTTACAGCTGTGATTTTTTTTTTAATGTTAGTGAATTAGTAGTGAGGTGTGTCTGCCCATTTTTGCTATGAATAGGTAACAATTGCTGAAAATATATGCTGGAAAATTGCTTTAAGGTTGCTTATGCACAAAATTGTCAGTGTGTAAGGGATTTGACTGTCTTGTTTACTGAAATTACACACATTCTATTATTGGCTTATATTGTACAGAAGAAGAAAGTCTCTAAACAATGGCACCAGGTATTTCCTAGATCCGAACTCTGTTTGCAAACAGATCCTCTGATTTAGGCATGAATATTTAGGATCAGTTTTTTGGTACTAATAATTTGGGAACTACAGGCACCACACAGGTTTGTTTTCTAAAACAGCATTTTCAGTGATCTCTGTAATTGATACTGTAATTATCTTATGGTGGTTAGATATAATCCTGGCACCTGGACATTTGTCAGCCCATTCACTGTTGGCATCAGGCAGGGCGCTGCCTATAGAGGGTACCCAGCCACTCACAGCACAACCTCAGATCCTGCAGGGCAGGCCCGGACTAGCCATAGGCAGGGCTGCATGTCCGAACATTCCTACACCAAACTGCTCACATCGGGCATCAGGATGGTCACATCTGTGCTGGGCAGAGGACAAGAGTCCGGCAGCATGGCAAGTTCTGGGGATCACCCTCATCAATGGGCCTACACAGAACACCTTCACCATCCCCTCCATCCATAGCCCATATGTGGACCTACTTATCTCTGCTATCTCTGCAGCATTGGGGCTGTACTATATAGGGGGGCATAATAAGTCTATGGAGGATGAGGGCTGTTGTATTTAGGGATCATACTTCTATCCAAGATAATTTTAGGGGTCAACGTCTATACAAAATGGGAGAGATGTGCTAAAAAGGGGGTCATAAGCCAGTGCACGATGGGGGGCTGTGGTATATGGGGGGGTAGGATATTTCTATAGAGGATGGAGGAGCTGTAGTATATAGGGGGTAATATGTCTATACAGGATAGAGGGGCTGTAGTATATAGGGGGTACTATATCTATACAGGATAAGGGGGGCTATGGCATATAGGGGGTCATATGTCTAAACAGGATGAGGGGGGGCGGTGTTATATAGGGGGTCATATGGCTATATAGGATGAGGGGGGGGGGTCTGTGGTATATTGGGAGTCATACATTTATTCAGGATGGGGGGGCTGTGGTATATAGGGGGTCATGTTTATATAGGATTGGGCGGCTGTGGTATATAGGGGGTCATATGTCTATACAGGATGGGGGAGGCTGTGGTATATAGGGGGTCATATGTCTATACAGGATGGGGGAGGCTGTGGTATATAGGGGGTCATATGTCTATACATGATGGGGGAGGCTGTGGTATATAGGGGGTCATGTCTATACAGGATTGGGGGGCCGTGGTATATAGGGGGTCATATGTCTATACAGGATGGGGGAGGCTGTGTTATATAGCTTGTCATATGTCTATGATGAATGAGGGTCTGTGGTTTGTAGGGGGTTAGAATAAGTCTGACATATGGAGGTGTAGTGGTATATAAGAGGTCATAAGTCTTCCTTGTTGCCATGGTGGTGAGCTCAGTATCATGGTACTGGTGTAAACGGCGCACAGTGCGTTTGCGGCATTTAATCCGAGAGCTTCAGAGAGAGAGAGAGAGTGGGCATCAGCGGTTGGAGTGCCCCTGGATTCAGATGTTGCAGGTGTGCAGTGCGCTATCTACCCTGTTGTCATGTCATTGAGCTGGGCACCGTAGAAGCTGGAGAGAATGTATTCATAGTATTTGAATCACAGAGCATGCGCTCTTGTAATGGCTTGTGCCATGCACCTGTTAAGACACACATCAGGGCTACATAAGGGAAGAGGTTTTGCTGTTGTAATAAAGCTCCTACACTTTTTAGCTGGCTCCTAGATTCAAAGCAAATTTGTCAAGTCCTGCCTTTTTTGCCTCTGGATTGGCTTGCTGAAGCAGTATGGAAGGATATGAAATGTAATATTTGCTTTTTTTCTGCATTTTAAAAATGTAGTCTGTCCTATACTGCTGCATACAATTAAAGATGAATACAAGCGAAAGCAGCTCAGAAGCTGCTTCAAAGCAACTCAACTTTTCCCTTAGATCATGCTACATTCACCCACTTTTGCGTTTGAAGCCTGGTACACTGCAGACATGTAAATAAAGAGATGACACAGTACATGAGAGTTGTGTTACCTGCAAAAAAAGATTTGTATATCTATACATTCCCTTTTGAGATTTACACAGTCTACTAAGACAGTGCAGCCAGCCTGGGGACCTGACTGTATGGCAGTTAAGTAACATTACTATGTCCCTGCAGCCCCTGATTAAGAAGATTCTTTTCAGTACATCCCTATGACAGAAGTCGGTCAAATTAGCGGTGATGGCCGTACGCTAATCAAAACTCAATCAGAGTATGGCAATTTTACAGTAGTTTTTTTTTTCTTCTAATAAATGCATATTTGCATAACTTGCTATTTTTTAATCTGTCTTTAGTTCAGTTTAAAGGTTAGTTTGAGGTTAGGGATCAGTAAATTACTGTTATCTTAAATTAATTTTTAAGGTGTGATTCGTTTAGGCAGGAAATTTATTAGTTCTGGTGCCAGATCTTCCCCAGCCAAAATAACTGCGCCAATTTTCAGAAGCCTTTGCTGAACATACTGTTTTGTAAACAATCCGCCAGGAGCAAATCTGGCTAGCATTATCATGCAGGGAATGTTGGACTCCATACCCATGATTTATTCAGCTTTGATAACACTGCTGCTATAGCGTTGTCTTTGTGAGCTACAGAATACTATAGGGGGACATTTCTAAAACTAGGGCAGGTTGAATGCAGGACATTTTCAGAAATTTGTGTGTTTTTTTCAAAGTGCTATTTATTTTTAGCACACAAATAAATGTTGCTATTTTGTGAAGGCTGGATGTGGCCTTCAATGCAAAATTATCATGTATAAAACTCAATAATAGTTTGCAAATTTTTAAAGCCGAAGTCACAAACGTGCTTTTTTACTCTTAAAAAAATTACCCAAATTGTGAAGATGTGCTTATGTTTGTAAATTTTTTTCTAATAAAGCTAAAATTAGCATTGTCTAAATACTGTATATCTCTTTGAACTTGCCATGCATTTTACTTTTCCTGGCAGGGTAAAAAGAACAAAGTTTCCACTAGCAAGCAGACGTGGATTGCTACAAACACCCTATCCAAAGCTGCTTTTCTTCTGACTGTGCTCAGTGAGCGGCAGGAGTACCACAACCTGGCTTTCTGTATTGGCATGTTTGCCCTCGAACTTCAGAGACCCCCTGCATCCACCAAAGCACTGGAGGTTTGTCTTTTTCATAAATCTGAATTTCAGGGACCAAGGTGTAGCTGTTCATTTCTGTCCTTTGTTGATATAATTGGTATTTGGCATCATATGTGTTACAACTCCAGTTACTGATTAAGTGCCGGTTCACACTATAGAAAGAGAAGGTAGCTCTGCTCCAGGTAGGCTCACCATTTCCACTATTTACAACCCTTCAGGGTGTGTGCTGGCCCAGTTCGCACCCCTGTGCTGTGGATCAAAGGAAAGTCCTGGAGGCCGCAATAAAGCACATATCCACTTTATTGTATAGAAAATTAACTTAAAAACATCATACTGTGTTCCAGTGGGGGGAAAAAAAGGTTCACACGTATCATGCTAACCTCAGCGCTTAATCAGAACCCACTATGTTGGGTTATGAAACCCTGGAATTGGATTTGCATGGGTGTTCAAATCTATTCAATCCTATTTACCCAATGGCACTGCATTCTGCAGTGCCATTAACATAGACACCCACATAGGTTTGCATGAATGGAGTGCAATTCTGATGTGGTGCAGGAAAAGCATAGAATTTGCTACGAATCCTGCACCACATGGATTCTGGTACACAAGCCTGCGTCCAGTTGAAAGTTATTTAGTTGTTGATAGAGTTGGTAAGAATTAACATTCCTGTTAGGTTTTTATTTCTATATGTGACCCTGTTGGTGAGATTTTTCCATAACTAAAATAAGTATTGAACACGTCACCATAAATATATTTCTAAAGGTATTATTGACATGAAATTTTCACCGCATGTCGGTAACAACCCATGCAATCCATACATACAAAGAAATCAAAACAAATAAGTTCAGAAATTAAGTAATGTGTAATAAAATGGAATGACAGAGGGAAAAATGTTTGAACATGCTAACTGAAATTTATTTAATACTTCGTACAAAATCCCTTGTTGGTAATGACAGCTTCAATACGCCTCCTGTATGGAGAAACTAGTCTCATGTATTCCTCAGGTGGCCCATTCTTCCATACAGACAGTCTTCAAATCTTGAATGTTCCTTGGGCCTCTTCTATGAACTCTGATCTTTAGTTCTTTCCATAGGTTTTCTATAGGATTAAAGTCAGGTGATTGGCTAGGCCATTCTAGCAGCTTTATTTTTTTTCTTTAAAACCAATTGAGTGTTTTGTGTTTGGAATCATTGTCTTGCTGAAATGCCCACCCTCATTTTATCTGCATCATCCTGGTAGATGGCAGCAGATTGTTATCAAGAATGTCTTGATCCATTTTTCCATTCATCCTTCTTTCAATGACATGAAGTTTGCCAGTACCGTATGCTGAAAAACAACCCCACACCATGATGTTCCCACCTCCAAACTTCACTGTTGGTATGGTGATGTGTCTTGGCTTTCCATGCCTTTTTGCACCTCTTTCTTCATGTGTTCTATACTTTTTCCCTGTGTCATTCCATTTTATTACACAAAACTTAGTTTCTGAACTTTTATCTTGGTTCCTTTGTATGCATGGATTGCATTGGTTGTTACCGACATGTAGTGAAAATTTCATGTCCATTAGCACCTTTAGAAGTATATTTACAGAGAAAAATGGTGACGTGTTCAATACTTAGTTTACCCGCTTGGGAAATCCAAGTCAAATCGCAAGTACATCATGAATTTTGCTCTTGGAGATTTTTTTAATCAGTCACATGAAAAAAAACAATGTGACCTTTTAGGATAGATAATGGTCTCTGCCTGAGGAAGGGATAGGTCTGCACCAAAACGTCACATTGCTTTGTTGTGTTTGTTTTTGTCTGTGTCCCCTTTGGAAATTTGGATCATCACTTCCTGTCCTGACAGGAGGGCACAAAGGAAGTAAGAAGATACTGTACCTCTTTAACAGATACAAATTGCAATACAAAGCTGACATAGGCTTTCAAGTGGTTCTAAAGTCTAACATTTTTTTTTACCTTAACCCCTTCACACCTAAGGGTAAAACAAATCTTAACGCCTAAGCACAATTTTGCAACTTTGACATGTGTTAGAAAAACCGTACATATCATCACAACTACTTTGTGCATCCAGGTAAATTTTATCTTGTGTTTTTCAGGACAAATTGGGCATTCATTTGGTGGTAAATGGTAATGGATATCTCCTGTTTTTTTTTTTGTTTTTTTTATTATCAAATGAAAACTGGCCCAAAATAGTAAAGATTGGTACACAAATATGCGGCCCCACGGAAAAAAGCCCAGTTCTGTGAGGCCGCATATTTGTGTTACGTTGGCATGATGGGGTTAATGTGTTCCCTGCATTAAGGGACCACCCACCTGAATCCTGACAATGAACCAGCACTGTCTCCCAGTTGCTGGTCTTCTCTTGTCACTTCCTGGTCTCATATGGAGACTCCAGCAGCAGCGAGAGCCTTAAACTCCTGCTACTGTTAGTCAGATCCTGTGAGGCGGGGAGCGTTGCCGTGCCACACAGTGTCTGTGGACGCACACAGCCCAACTCAGGAGCACACCCACACGGGTTCCCTTGTTGCTTATGGCTTACTATCGGGGGCAAGCATGGGGTAGTGGAGAGCGCTGGTAGGGGACTCCAGAATAAAAGGTATGGGACTGCAATGCCACAGAGTAGTATGGGACTGCTCTGTGCAATAAGAAGAACATCTTTTTATTTTGCAATTAAAACAATATGAGGCTTTAATATCCTTTTTATCCTTTCGGTTGTATCCATGTCTTTCATTGTGAAATTACTATGTGTAAAGAAAATCAAATGTTTTGAGCAGATTTTATATTTAAACAAAAAACATAGTGCAACTAGAGGAGAGGCTAATTATATTTTATTGGTTGGTCTAGGTCAGTGGTGGGCAACCTTTTTTTTTCAACTGAGCCAAATCTCGCCAAAACCACGATTGAAATTTATTTTGAGAGCCACATTTTTAAAACTGAAAATACATAGGATGGTACACTGTTTTTAGTTTCAATAAGTTTTTATAGTAATTCATCCCCCATAGTAATTCATCCCCCATATAGTAATTAATCCCCCATATAGTAATTAATCCCCCATATAGTAATTCATCCCCCATATAGTAATTCATCCCCCATATAGTAATTCATCCCCCATATAGTAATTCATCCCCTATATAGTAATTCATCCCCCATAGTAATTCATCCCCCATATAGTAATTCATCCCCCCCATAGTAATTCATCCCCCCCATAGTAATTCATCCCCCATATTCATCCCCCATATAGTAATTCATCCCCCATATAGTAATTCATCCCCCATATTAATTCATCCCTCATATAGTAGTAGTAAGTAAGTAGCAAGTAGTAAGCCAAGTCCCCCCTGTGTCAATTTACTTACCTTTGCTCCGCGCGTTCCTCTCGCCGTATTCCCGCGCCGTTCCGGTCTTCAGGGCGGACTGTGAGAGGAGCCTAGCTCCTCTCACGTTCGTCACGCTGCCCCGCCTACACACATCCTGACAGCCAATCACTGGCTATCAGGATGTGAGTGGCAGCGAGACTGGCCAATCATTGCATTTGAGCGCGCTGCCCTGGCTGTTTTTTTTTTTTGAATCACGCTGCAGAGTCCCTGCCGCCCGAGAGAAGGGAGGAGAGCGGGCGCCCGGCACACAAGAGCCGCATTAAAGCGTGTAAAGAGCTGCGGCTTGCCGACCACTGGTCTAGGTTCTGAGTTCTTGTATTCTCTCTCTTATGATATCACACATCAACACTGCAATTAGACTGACTCAGAGAACACAAACTAATGAGTGGCTTTCATGTTATCCTAACATCCATCTTGTACAGCTGGGAGCTCTTAGCAAATTTGCAATTATTACATTTTTTCCATATTTCTGCTATTTTCAATTGCCATTTTAGGATCTTCAACAGTTTAACCAATATTGATTTCTGCCTGCAGATATATTTAAACAAAGGACTCTACATTTGTAATAAATAAAGCATCCCACTACATGTATATGTTTCCATTCCACAATCTTAAGTTAGAATGTACATTGAGGAAGCACATCTATAAGGATCCTGGAGAACACTGTCAATGTACAAGTGGCTCTACTACCCCTGAATATAATCTGAAAAGGCTAGCTCCAGTACTAGAAATATTATATACACACGCAATGTGTTGCTTAGCCCATGCTTTACATCTTTTGGACACAGGCTAAATATTCTGTCTGACTGGATCTTCTTAAAGAAAAAACATTATTTGCTGTATTCTCAGTCCGCCAATACTAACTAGCTGTCACTGTGCTATGGGTAGGAGTGTGTGTGTGTGTGTGTGTGTGTATACATTCTGGCTTCTAAAAGTCATTCTTCAGATTACAAAATAGACTTGCAAACTTGTACTGCGCAGCAATGCATGTCTGTATTCATCCATTGTGCCCAACCTGCTTTCTGTCTTATACTGAATGACAGTCCTCTAATATAGTCTATACCAGCAATGGGCAAACTACGGCCCGCGGGCCGTATACGGCCCGGCGGACCTTTTAATCCGGCCCGCGGAGCTAGGCTCCTCTCACAGTCCGCCCTGAAGACTGGTGTAGCATGAAAATCTGTCTCCTATGAGGATCTGTCCCCCTCGACGTATCTGCGCATGTGCCGGAGATCGCCGATCGGCTGCTAATGCCTGAAACTGGCACATGCGCAGATACGTCAAGGGGGACAGATCCTCATAGGAGACAGATTTTCATGCTACACCGGAACAGCACGGGAACACGGCGAGAGGAACGCGCGGAGCAAAGGTAAGGGAATTGACACAGGGGGGACTTGGGGACTTAATAGGGGGGATGAATTACTATGGGGGATGAATTACTATATGGGGGATGAATTACTATGGGGGATGAATTACTATAGGGGGATGAATTACTATATGGGGGATGAATTTAATATGGGGGATGAATTTAATATGGGGGATGAATTTAATATGGGGGATGAATTAATATGGGGAATGAATTACTATAGGGGGGATGAATTACTATAGGGGGGATGAATTACTATATGGGGGATGAATTAATATATGGGGGATGAATTACTATGGGGGGATGAATTACTATGGGGGATGAATTACTATATGGGGGATTAATTACTATATGGGGGATTAATTACTATGCTTACTATGGGGGAATATTACTATACTTACTATGGATGACACATACACATCATTCATCTACTCTTGGTCCGGCCCCCGGGTCCAATATATGAACCCATTGCGGCCCTCAAGTCAAAAAGTTTGCCCACCCCTGGTCTATACCTATAGTCATGGTCTGTATGTTGGCAGATCTTTTGTCTAAATGGATGAAATATACAGTTTTCTCAGTGTGACATGAATGTTATGTCTGACATCAATTGTTTTGATTGGGTATGACCACCCCTATGCATTGGTGGGCCATGGTAAACAAGAGCATAATATTTCAAATGTACCTGTGCCCAGACATTTAGGATTGTAATAAACCTTTACATAAGCCCATTGAAATGACTAGCCTCAGGTGATAAACACTCATAAAGCAAATCCTAGCACATAAACTGTTCCTCTCAAGGCCCATTGAAGACGGGGCCTTCCATCTACATTTTGTCCTTCCCAGCATTTTAGTGTGTCTGGGTGGGACAGATGTAGCGTCCAGCCCTGCTGCAGGCAGCTTGTCAAAGTCGAAGCCGGGCTGCTTGCAACAGGACTGGACCCTGCATCTGTCTCTTCCAGGCCGGGAGGAATGCTTTGCAGCTGGCTGGCCCCATGTGCAAGGGGCTTTAGCTACAGCCCCTTCTCCTCCAGAGCCCTCCAAAGTATACGGATCCAATGTGATGTTACACGCTGCACAGGACATAGAGGGGTGTAATCTGACATCTTGGTGGAAGGAATTAACACACTCCCCCTATATACAGCCTGCGTGGGAAAACATGCACGTGGTCAGTTCAGTGAGGGTGTCAATTGCCTCTTTTGTGCTAAAAGGGGGGGACAGCTCATCTCAATGAAATGCCTGGTGTTGGGAAAGAAAACTCCCAGAAATGACAGATGCAGATTTGAGGGGAAGAGGAGAGAGGCCAGGATCCATGCTAGGTGCTATGAGTTGAGGCAGGTGCACACTATGAAGGTATGGCTTTTTTTCATTTTGCATTTCAGAGTTTACAACCGCTTTAATCATCTACATGTTCTTAACGAGCAATTAAAACAAGTTCTTCCTGACTTCTCTAATGGCTTGTACTGTGTAGTTTTCAATTTTTAAAGATTACAAAGAGTCTAAAGTCAGGTTTTAGTGTGTTTCTAATAGTGAACATACACGCTTCAATAAATGATCAAATAATTTTCTGTAGAAAACCCACAAAGAAATGTGAAATTGCTCCTTCGGTCCTGTACTGCACCAGGTGGCAGCTCTCAAGAGATCGCCTTGTTCAGCATTTAAAGCAGCTCTGGCGGTCTTCTTTCAGCATCTTCTAGCTTGCACTCCTTGGTTTGTGCCTTCATTCAAGGTGTTTGGCATGTGGCTCCTCTAGTTCATTCTCTACTGTGTGATCTGAACTTGTTGCTTTCCATGCTTCGGAAGTCCCCGTTTGAGAATATCCTGAATCCTTTCTTATTGGCTGTTTCACAAAAAAGTTGTGTTCCGCAAGACTGACTCCAAGTTTGTGGTCACCGAAGGTCCGTAGAAAGGGGTTGGCTGCTTCCTCGGCTACAGTTTTGAAACGGATTAGGCAGATTGATTGTTTGTTTTTCAAGCTTATGTTTTTTAGGGTCAAGCTCCTCCATTTTTTGTTACAACACATTCCACTAGGGTGGTTAGCACATACCTTGGTCTTTTCGTCTTCAGGCATCTGTGTCTCAAGTTTGTAAGACAGCTGCTTGGTCTTCCAAGAATTTATAAGGTGTTGCATGCTGCTGTTCAAATTTGAATGAATCTAATGGGGAGTGTTTTCATAATTCTCAATCAGCTGCTGCACCTGCAGGGCCCTAATGAGAAAAATTGCAGGGTTTACATTCCTTTATATGTGATTTCCTATTGAAAGCATCTCACCAAAAATGACATTTTTGTTGCAGGGGATGCCTGAAATTTGACTTGTAGCTTAGTGCAGAATTCTGGGAAAATCAGTGAGCCAATCACATAAGCACGAAATTATGTTTCTGGGGGGGCGTGCTATACACATTGTGTATAGAATGCCTCCAGGTAACCATATTGCATTGCATTTTACAGAAAATTACAGCTGCAGATTGAAAATGAAAGGTAATTTTAATAATATTCAATTACAATATGACTTGTGTCGCAATTGTATATGGTATATTATTATTTTATTTGCAATTTTTTTCCCCATGAAAGTTGAGTTACCCTTTCAATGAACTCATCCCGATCAATCTTTTCAAATAGAAATAATAGATCTATGGACAACAACTCATTTCATCAGTATGCCACACACAGGGACTTGATCGATAGCTTAGATATGATCGAAATTTACATTCAGGCGTTATTGGTCACACCTCTGTTTCTATAATCTTGTGATCTGACTAATCAAAAAGCAATAATTTTCATGAATAAAGGATCTCAGAATTGCCGATCAATACAAAACAATTGATTTTCCACCTTGGCTGATCGACTCATATTTGATTGTTTGGGAATTTGATCATTTTAATCAAATCGCACAACTTTTGGATAAAAAACAAAAATCAAAGTATGTGTGGACACCATAAGGCCTCATTCATACAAGCACGTAGACCCATACATCAGTGCAGGGGGCCGTGTATATACACCTGGAGGTGATAGGTATTGCATGCAACCAGCCTGTAAAAATCCACAGGGATGTTCAAATTCTATTGCCTGATGCCTGGGACATGTAGTTCTGGGCCATGGGCAGAATGCTTTTTTTGACATTTAGCCCTGCTGTTAAAAGCAATCCGAGCAGCTACCAGTCAAGCTGAGGGCGTCCCCTCACCTGCTGCCTCCTCCTCCACACCAGAATAGTTCTACACTCCCAGGCGTCATTGATGGATCAAGCTCAGGCCGCCCCCCCCCTTCTCTACACAGTCATTGCTGGATCTAGCTGAGGGTGCTCCCTCCACCTCCTCCTCCACACCGGAATAGTTCTACACTCCCAGGCGTCATTGGCGCATCGAGCTCAGGCCTCTCCTCCACCCCTCCTCTACACAGTCATTGATGGATCTAGCTTAGGGTGCTCCCTCCACCTCCTCCTCCACACCGGAATAGTTCTACACTCCCAGGTGTCATTGGCGCATCGAGCTCAGGCCTCTCCCCCACCCCTCCTCTACACAGTCATTGATGGATCTAGCTTAGGGTGCTCCCTCCACCTCCTCCACACCGGAATAGTTCTACACTCCCAGGTGTCATTGGCGCATCGAGCTCAGGCCTCTCCCCCACCCCTCCTCTACATAGTCATTGCTGGATCTAGCTGAGGGTGCTCCCTCCACCTCATCTACACCAGGATAGTCCTGCACTCCCAGGTGTTATTGACGGATCGAGCTCAGGCTGTGTCCACCTCCTCCTCCACACAGTTATTGTCAGCTGTTACTGAGGGTGCTCCCACCACCTCCTTCTTCACCCCAGGACAGTCCTCCTCCCCCATCTTACTCTGACCAACCTGACTTCCCTTCATGTACAGTAGATTCATATTATCCACAGCAATGTGGCAAAGTAAAAAAATAGTGACAGGTGGATGTGAAAAGGGGAAGCAGTAAGTGACAAATGCACAAGTGAGTTGCCACCTCATCCCTCTAAAATTACACATTATTTACACAGGTGGCTGAATAGGGTGGTCTTAAACTCAGTGCCTTATCTGCATCAAATTAGCCCCAGAACCTGTATAGTTAATATGTGTTAGTTTTAAAGGGATGATGTGCCAACCAAAGCTCCTGCCATCTATCTCTCTCTGCTTGACGAATTCTCACTTTTTTGTGATACTCAGCTGCAGCCCACGCATCCCTCCATCCATGTTACTGATTGGCCACCTCAGAAAGCGTAGAAAAGCTGAGGGCATGTTCCTTTATGCTGATGGTGTTTAGCAGCTAAGAACGCTGATTGGCTGAAGGGGGGGGGGAGATCAGGTGGCATGCAAGGACATGCCAGGGGCGCCCAGTGTGTGATTCACCGTGAGTTCTAATTGTAAGAAAAGACCCTAGGGCCCTTTAAACTGCACACTGTTGGGGCCACTAGTGCCGCTGTCGAGAGTGGCTTTGCCGTCCTGTACAGATTGGTATGTGTATGCACGCCCACATGTTCCCATTCACCATGTAGGAGCGCCTGTCATCTGTCTGCCCTGCTAGAACTACTCTGATGGGAAGGCAGAAGATTGCCCTACAAAGAGGAGCTGATGATCCCCCTCTTATATGATCACACTGCAACATCTAATATGGTGCTCACCATGACGGGTATGTGACCAGTTATTATCCTCCTGGATCAGTTATCTCTCTTGTAAAAGCAATCCTTGCAGCTAAGTAGGGGCTGGATTGCTTTTACAAGCACATTAACCACTTGCCTTCCAGGCACTTATACCCCCTTCTTTACCAGGCCAATTTTCAGCTTTCAGCGCTGTCGCACCTTGATTAACAATTTCACGGTCATGCAAGATTGTACCCATATGAAATTTTTATCATTTTTTTCTCACAAATAGAGCTTTCTTTTGGTGGTATTTAATTGCCACTGGGCACTTACGTTTTGCACTATAAACAAAAAAAGTGAAAAAAATGTGAAAAAAAAAAAGTTTCTTTGTTTCTATTATAAAATTTTTCAAACAGGTAATTTTTCTCCTTCACTGATGTGCGTTGATGAGGCAGCACTGATGGGCACTGATAGGCGGCACAGATGGGCCCTGATAGGAAGCACTAATGAGGTGGCACTGATAGACAGCACTGATAGGTGGCACTGACTGGCATCACTGCTAGGCATTGACTGGCGCAACTGCTAGGCATTGACTGGCGCAACTGCTGGGCACTGACTGGCACAACCGCTGGGCACTGACTGGTGGCACTGGTGGGCACAGGTGGGTGGCACTGCTGGGCACAGGTAGGTGGCACTTCTGGGCACAGGTGTGTAGCACTGCTGGGTGGCACAAGTGGGTGCACTGCTGGGCACAGGTGGGCGCACTGCTGGGCAAAGTTGGGTGGAACTAGTGGGTGGCACTGCTGGGCACCAATCATCAGGGCACTGATGATCCGTGCCAAGCCCTGCTCTGACAACTGCCAGTTCTCGGCAGTACTTTCCTCACGCTCTGACAGCGTGAGGGAAGTGCAGCCGAGAACCAGCAATTGCATTTCCCGGTGATCAGCGTGTCATTGGACACGGCTGATCACGTGGTAAAAGGCCGCTGTGATTGGCCTTTTACCACATTACGTGATCAGCTGTGTGCATAGGATACAGCGATCACGGAGATCGCCGGGGGCGCGCAGGAGAGCGCGTTCTGGGAGGACGTCATCTGACGCCCTCCCAGAACTGGCCGGCCACAGTGTAGCCGTCATTCGGCTATCTGCGGTTGGCAAGTAGTTAACCCAACTCCCCCAACTCAACTTTTAAAATCATTAAAAGTTCAAGTCGCTATAAAGTCCCTTTTTAAAAAAAGCCGCAGACATTACTAAAAGCACCTCTACCTAATCAAAAACATCAACCCTTCATATTTTCCATCTTTGGAAAAAATTATTTCTTTTTAACAGGACAAGTAGATTGTCATGAGGGACTGGGACGCCGATATAGTCGTTTGGACAAGTAGTTTGCTTAAAAATGTCCACCCCCCTGACAATGACAAGCTGAGAGATCTTCCTGCACAGTGGAATGTGTACATCGTACAGGAATGGATGCACAGCATTGGACACAGATAGACCTGTTTTTACATTAGAGGGCTAGCAAGCTGCCAAGACTATGTTGCAATAGAAAGAAATAGTAACAAAACCTAATTTTCTGTGCCCTTTGCTGTGAATGCTGAAGATGTCTATAGTGACATAGGTGAATGAGGGATTTGACTGCGTGCTTAGACAATGTAAATACATTAATGTGATAAGTCTGGGCACAGGTTGGCTTTAAGGAAACCATGGATACCATCTAAAAATAATTATCAAAATAATTACCTGTTTTTCTGGAAACTTTTTTTTTTTTTTTAAATTTTTTATTGTCCTGATGTTTATTCTGTTTGCATTTAGAATTTTGTGTTTTGTCTCTCTAGGTGAAGTTGGCATACCAGGAGTCTGAGGTTGTGTCACTACTGAAGAAGATTCCTTTGGACTCCAATGAAATGAACACTATTCGTGAGCGAGCAAAGGAGTTGCGGGATGGCACTTTGTGTGATTATCGGCCTGTTCTCCCTCTTATGTTGGCCAGTTTTATTTTTGATGTCCTTTGTACTCCAGGTGAGGCTGCTAATAGAAGTTGCAGTTTTTGTTTGCTGGGGAGGAGGGGGGGTGTTAAAGTGATTTCTCAGCAAGCTAAAGCATGGAGACACCAATGGCTGGATGTACGTATTTGCTTTGAATATAAAAATGAATTAAATAGCATTTTTGGTGCTCAGATGTGGTGTAGTTCCACTTTAACAGAGACACGGGCAGCAATAAAAACTGACAGGTGTTCTAATCCCTCTCCACTCTATCCAAAACAAAAAAAAACAAAAAAAAAGGTTGCCTTTAGTTATACTTTACACTTGGCTGCTTTACTGTTGAGTACATTAGTTTAATATCTTGTGTCATACAGATTAATTTTTCATAGTAATTAAAGCCCAGCTCTACCTGAATATTTAGGTCTCATGCACACTAGAATGCTAAAAACTGCTTTAGAAATGCTGGACAAAAAACACTAATGTATGAGATTTGTTTTTTTTGTTGGCAGCGGTTAGCAGTGTTTAGCCTAGTGTGTAAGCTATGTTTTAGTAGCTTCAATGATAAGGAGCTGGGCTGCCATTGTTAAGGAGAGGGCCAGGAAGATGGCCGCCGCGTCCTTGACAACAAGATTCCTGCTGGCAGCTGAATGTAAGAAAAAAAAAACTATTGCTGGCAATAATAAAAAAATTGTGGAAAAAATGGTAACCCCACACTAAACCCCCCCCCCCAAATCTATACTAGACTCTTGTCCGAGCATGCAGCCTGGCAGGTCACAAAAGGGGGGGGGGACGAGCGAGCAAACCCCTCCTCCCTCCTTAGCCATACCAGGTCTCATGTCCTCAACATGAGAAAGATCCTTTGGGGCAGGAGCCCCCCAAAAGCACCTTGTCCTCTGCCCCACAACCCTGGCCAGTGGTTGTGGGGGTATGTGGGCAAGGAGCTTATCAGAATCTGGAAGCCCCCTTTAACAAGGGGGTCCCCCAGATCAAGGTCCCCCCCACCATGTGAGTGAGCATGGGGTACATAGTACCCCTACTCATTCACCAAAAAAGTAAATAAAAACAAAACACAAGTTTTTCACAAGTCCTTTATTAAAAAAAAAAACAACTGTCCCCCAGTGTAATCATCAATCATGCTGCCACTGCCAGCCCGAAAAAAGAAAAAAAAAAGAAGCTGGCCCTGAAGATGGCCCCCTGCCGTCTGAGAGCACTTAAATATCTAAGTGGCGGAGCCATCCGGTGATATCACCGGGAGACCCTGCCCCCCGTTGTGATGTCACCGACCCAGCATACCTCGTGTTGGTGATGTCGCAAGGGGGCGTGGTCTTGTGAATGACGATGGATCTACTCCGGGGCACTTGTCAAAAACTTGTGTTGTGTTTTTATTTACTTTTTACACTTTTTTGGTGAATGAGTAGGGTTACTATGCAACCACCAGCCAGGGTTGTGGGGAAGAGGTCCTTGTCCTCATCAACATGTGGACACAGTGCTTTGGGACCCCCCTGCCCCAAAATCGAAAGCCCCCATCCCTGGGCATGTGGCCTGGTATGGTTCGGGGTTCAGCTTGCTTGTTACCCAGCCCCCCCCCCCCCCCCCCATTTCCTGACCTGCCAGGCTGCATGCTGTTTTTTTTTTTTTTTTTTATTTATTGCTTGCAATGTGTTTTTTTTTGCTCTTACATTCAGTTGTCAGCGGGAAACCCTGCTAACAGCTGATGACTCATCCATTGTTAAGGACACGGGAGACAGCCCTCTCCTTAACCATAAAAAAAAAAAAACTTATTAAATGCTGGGCACCATTGTTTAGCAGAGTTTAGGAGCTGTTAGCGGTTTTTCTGCCAAAACGATGCTGCTCCTGGATGCACTGGCCCTGTTTTTTTTTTCCAGCTACTAAACGCTACTGCTTCCAAAAGTCTGTGTTCATGGACGCATAGGATAATATGGAGGGCTGTTTGGAGGCAGTAAAAAAAAAAAAAAAAAGACGCCTGACGCCCTTAAAAGTGGCTGCAAAAATGCCCTGTGTGCATGAGGCCTTAAGTTTTGGGTTGCGTAGGAAAGATTTATGTTTGTTAAATTTTTACTAGTTTTTTTTTTTTTTTTTAAGAAAAGAAACTCAGTTTGCTTTAGGTTTTCCTTTTTAAGAATATCACCACTTTGAATCATTTGGAACACTAGAAATGAAATATATTTAAAACCTTAGTCCAGCTAATTTTTTTTTGGACAGTTTGGAGATGATTTGGAACTCCTATAAGGTTACATTGCTTTCTGTGTTCCCACTAGGGAGATTTCCTGTTTTTCTATTAACTTCCCATGTGTTTGGGAAATAAGCAGGGGCAATTCTTATCAGGAACACAGCAATAAAAATGTGACTGAGATTCTAAACCCTCCTTTCTCAACCTTTCTACCCCAGATGAAGCCTTGCAATGGTTTTCAGGTCTTGGGTGGAATCCCTTTCTAAACCAATTCATTGTTGGTCAGGGACAAAAATGCCCCTTACATTGGTGGTCATTGGGAAGAATGTGGCCCTGTTACTGTAGTAGCCATAATACAACCTTCGAGACAGCCAAAAAGTTAATTGGTGTCATGCTGCTGGCTCGGACAAATGTCATTAGACCCAGAACTAGGCAGGCACCATCGTATGTGTCGTATATGTAAGTGGATCAGCTTGAGGTCAGGATCATCTACATCCCCTGCCAACCTCGGCTTCAACCCTGGTGAGAGTGGCTCTTCTTAACCTTCCCGTCATCCAAAACTAAAGTAAAAATATTTGTTCCATTGTTGGGTTTTAAATATACATTTAGCTCTAGCGCTCTAAATGATTTCAAATTCTTCTGTTTCTATAATTTGACTTTAAATGCATTCTGGGTGATACGCTTCTTACTAATATTTGTTTAAGAAGTATTTAATGATAAAATTCTAACATTCTCCACAAGAGGGCAAGAATGACTTGCTATCTTTGATATAACTCAGATTATTTCAAGCTCCATTTTTATTCCTGTTATGTTTTTTTGTTAATTATGTACCTTTTTAAACCACAAAATGTTTACCAGTACTACCTGTCCTGTACTAGTTTCAATTTTCCATCTTATTCATGTGCTAGACATCTGTGCCACCCTCTTGTAAAGGCGAACTCTGCCTTTTGGACCATATTACGTGTTAAACCCATATTTAGGGTATAACATGATTGCAAGTGCCCCCCCCCCCTAGTATACAGACTTTGTATTTGTAAGTACAACATGAATGCAGTGATTACTGCACTGGTAGGCCATTGACACTTTCTTTGGCTGTCTAACTGAAAGCCTGTATCTCGGTATGAACATGACATCAACAAGTTGGAGGGAGAGCCTTCAGCAGTTAGTGCATTGCACCCACCATCCACTGGTCGTGGTTGTGCTTTTCAAACCGATTAGCAAAAAAATAATAAATGTGCCTTTTTGCTGAAAATATGGGTGCAATGATTATTTTCTTGATATAGGTGAACTTCGCCTTTAACCATCTTAGATTCTGTTTCAAAACTGCTTGAGCAGTGCTGCTTTAGTGGTTATTTGACCCCTCATCACCTGGACCCAGCGTTTCTCAGTGATCGCTGCGGTCCAGGACTTGCAATACTCCTGCAGAGTGCTCACAAAGATATTTCCTAGAGAGCCTTGGGGAACGTTGTAGCGCCACGAGAACCCCGTACAAAAAATCCAGCAGCTGTACAGTCATCCAGGTTACTTTTGTTTATAATTCGTGAGCCTTCTGCACAAAATCGAAACAAGCTCACGGCTGTTGCTGCAATCAGTGGGGAACTTTTTTAGGTTATATTTTGTGGTAAATAACCTTGGAATGCACAAATTATGCAGAAGTGCATATTTTTTTAAATTTCATCTTTTTTTTTTTCCAAAAAATTCCCAGCTTCTTCCTAATTTAAACCTGGAAAATAAATAGATGTGTTCTAATCTGCTATATGTATAGTAAATTAAGGTAAACTGCAAAAGCTAAAAGCCATAAAGTGCATAATCAAAACATCTCCAAAACAGGGAAGAAAATGCTCTGGGCCTCAAGATGGTAATAAGATTAAAAGGTTTTTAGGAGTTAAAAGGTTAAAAAATGTAACCACTTGAGTACCAGCCTGTAATACCCCTTCATTACCAGGCCGTAATTCAGTTTTCAGTGCTGTGATAGTTTGACCTACAAATACTCTGTTATGCAAAGCTGTACTCAAAAGAGTTTTATATAGTTTTTCAGACAAATACAGCTTTTGTTGGTGGCATTTAATAACAGCTGGGTTTTTTTTTATTTTTGTTATTAAAAGGGAAAAAAAGACCAAAAATGTTGAGAAAAAACATACTTGTACTGAAGTGGTTAAACACAGAGCTTGTGAATGGTTCAACAGATACATGTACAAGTCATACACAGAGAGAGGAAGAAGGGAAGGGGTTAATTTACTGGTCACATAAAGTGGCATCATGGAGATGGAAGGAGTAAATATTCAGATGGGAAGGGTAAGGGAGGTGTAGGGTTAAAGGATAACGTCACTTTTGGGAACATGTATGTTCCACCCGGTTTTAGGGTTGAACATGTAACATGTTCTCATTGCTGCTGCTGCTACCCCCCCCTCTCCCTGTGACAGCAGTACGGGGAGAAGTTCCCTATACCAGCTGTTACTTTTTGAAAACAGCGTGGCCATGCGGGGCTCCACCCACATGGCCGCGTCGTTCATTCACAGAGTTCTGTGAATGAATGAAATAGAAGTACCGACATCCTTTGCGGATGCTGGTTTTTAAGTCTCAAAGAACTACCACTGTGCTGTTGAGTGCTGTGGTAGTTCATTGGGGCTTCATGTCAGTGTAAAATTGCCTGTATGAGGTACGAGCAGGCAGCTTACACTGATAGTCTACTTGAGTCCTGCATGGCACTGGTGAAATGCTTTCTAGGCTCAAAAAAAAAAAATAAATAAAAGTAAATGCACATTTTTTTTTTTTACCTGCAAAAAAATAGGCATTTATTATTTTTTTTAAAAGATTGGACTTATCCTTTAATATCCAGGTCACCAGAGACAGCATTGGAGATAATATTTTGCAGGAGAGGATGGGGCATGAAAGGAGTTAAAAAAAAAAAAAAAAAAAAAATCCTGTGTCACTGTAACATAATGCAGATCCATTCATAAGTGCTAATCTTTCTCCCTCACCTATTGCAAGGGAAATGGGAGTGATCAGCGCTATAACCAATTCCCCTCGGATTGGCTGTGTAAGGACTGCTAGGTACACAGCGATCATCAGACAGAATAACGGCTTTTTATCCAGTTCTGTTCATAAACAACACTGGGCTGCTGTTCTACTGTTGATAGACTTACCACAGTACAAACGTGGTTACATTTTGAAAGAATACATTGCAGAGGCTTGTTAAGGCTTTAAAGTACCATTCAGCTCCAGTTTGTAAATGCTGAACACAGATCTTAATGGGAGTTCTGATGGCCACTTTAAACAAGCTGCTAGCAGACTTCAGCACTACTTGAAACTTGTTAAAAACCTGCTGAAGCCTACTAGCAGCTTGTTTAAAGTGGAAATCAGCACTCCCAATAAGATCTGCATATAACATTTCCAAAAAGAACTTAAAGGCTTTGAGGTAGCTGCTCAAAGCTTGCTGAAAGTTTTATAAAAGCTTGCTGAAAGTTTTACCAAAGCTTGCTGTTCACACTTTTTATACAAGTTGAAGCCCGTAGATTTAATGGTTGCCAAAGTGTGATGACCTTATTATTAATTTTTAATCTTTCCTTCTGCATATTTTTACAGTTTAACTTTGTGATTTATAGAGCTCACTTACCTTGCTCATTCTTTCCAGCTAAGATCACACCCACACAGCTATTGGAGCTGACTGTCAATTTTGAAAACTGAGGTTTTGATATGTCTATCAGAGCTGCTATAGACAGAAACTATGCGCAAAAGAAACATGTTTCAGCTCAATGCTTGTAAAAATGTAAACAAAACGAATACATTTCAGCTGACTTTATCTCTCAGGAGCAGTTTATTGCAGTAAATAATTTTTCTTACATAAGATAAAATCTGCTTTTTATATCTACTAATTTATTTCAAATGTTTTGTCAACTTGTGACCATCCTTCGGTCATTCAAGTATTTATATATTCTTTAGTCTATGCCAGGGTGGAACGGTGACATTGCACAGTTGGAATAAATTGACAGCGTTGTCACTCTATAACAGAAAGTACTTGAGCAAGAGCCTTTAGACAAGATCACCAGGTATTATTGTAATGAAAGCAGGAGATTTAATAATTTTGAAAAGGACTTTTTGAATATTAAAGTGGTATTAAACCCAAAAGCAAACCTCTGTTTTATTGCAGCTTACCAGTTCTTAGATGTGATGGCTGCTTCAGTTTTTTTTTTTTAGGCTTGCTTTCTTTAATTTTCATCTGGTGATCTGGCCTGTAAGACTATTGTTTTTCAAAAGAACAAGCTCTCCAGAAGAATGCATCTCTTACAGAGATGAGAAAAACTATACAACACTTGCAGGGGTGCTTACAATGATCAGCTTTTATTTATGTAAAACCTTTATCACAAAAAGAAAAAATATTTGCTGTAACTGCTTGTAAAGTATTAGCTCAGTTTGTTAGTGTATTTAGATACACTAGCAGAAAGCAGATCTATATCTGCTAGTTCTTCTAAAACTCCCTGACCCCCAGACTGACAATGCTGCTTTCTTCTGTGCTCCCAGTGCTCAATGATCCAGAGTTGTGTCTCATTAATACAGATGTGTTACTGGGCAGATCACCAGGTGAAAACATAGAGGAAAAAAGCCTACAAATAAGAAAACTAATGCAGCCACCACATCTAATGAATGGTAAGCTGCAATATATTACATTTTTTTTTGGTTTGGGGTTTAATACCTCTTTAACATGTTAAATGTCCTACTTTAAAAAGCAGTAAGTAACCTTTAAAGTTGAATTCTAGGAATTCAGCTACTTTGAAAAACTGCAAATCATGAGTTAAAGTAACAATAAAATGTCAGTTAAAAAAAAATAATAATACATGTGTTCTATTTACATGCTCTGTGCAATGGTTTTGCACAAAACAGCCTGATCCTCCTCTTCTGGGGTCCCCTGCCAATGCTCCTGGCTTCTCCTCGTCGACAAGTGCCCTCATAGAAATCTGCTTTCTATGGGGACACTCATGCAGGCTCTCTCCCAAGCCACCCTGCCAATGGCTCCTGCTGCTATCAGTCTGCCCAATGAGGCGGGAGACAGCAAGGAGAGCCGCTGCTCTTGTGCACATTGCTGGATCGAGATTGGGATCGGGTAAGTATAAGGGAGGCTGGGGGGATCCTGCAGCACAGAAAGTTTTTTTACCTTAATGCATAGAATGTATTAAGGTAAAAAAACTTTTAAGGTTTTAGAACCACTTAAGTCTAACAAGGTGCCTGCTGCCTCCTATTCTTACAGTGCTCAGCATAAATGAGTACACCCCAACAGATTTGTCAGAAAACCTTTACTTTCCTTTCAAAATCAACATTTTCTATGGGACACTATACTACAAAATACTCCCACAAATGTGGGCCATTGATTGCAAGCAAGATTTGTTAATTTGCACACACAAAAAGTATTTTTCCTAACAAATTCTTCAAGATCATGTTGCAAAAATGAATACACCCCAATGAAAGTGTTAGGAGCAAAGCTAAATTTTAAGACAACAAAATTCTAATTAACAGGTGAGTCTAATTATTCATTAAATAGATGTCCAGCAGACAGTTGATTATAAATGGGCATTACTTAACAAAGAAAACCCCTTCCCATTTCATGCTGTCAGCAATAACACCACATGGAAGAGAAATGTCACAAGGCCTGAGAAAGAAAATAATTTATATACACAAGAAAGGTGAAGGCAATAAGAAGATCACCAAAGCTTTAGGGCTAGTTCACACTATATGCAGTCCAGTGCTTTTTTGTTTCTGAATAAAAAATGCATGCACATTGTTTTCCATGTATTCCATTGGCCCTAGTTCACACCAGTGCAGTCAGTTCCAATCAGTTTCCGATGCAGGAAAAAAAAAGAAAAAGTAGAACATGCTGCATTTTTTCTGCACAGCACCATACTGAAACCTAGCAAATTGCATCAAAACTGCACTGGAACTGCGTGTGGTGTGAACTGTAAGCAAAAACGTATCCAAAATGCACCCAGAGTGCGTTTTTGTAGTGTGAGCTGGCCCTTACTTATCAGTCAGAATACTGTAGCAAAAGTGATACAAAAATTTAACAAAGATGGATCTGCAACCATCTCACAGAGATGTGCAGGTCATCCACGGAAGTTAACACCTCGACAGGAGCGCCTTTGGATTAGAAGGGTTGAAGTAAAATCGCCATGCAAGCTCACTGCAGTTAGCTAAAGAAGTAGAAAGCCAAACTGGGGGGATTGTTTCCCATGACACAATACGGTGTACACTGCAGAGGAATGGCATGCATGGGTATCGTCCACGAAGGAAGCCTCTCCTAAAGCCCATACACAAAAAAGCTCACCTAGAATTTGCCAGGGTCCATGCTGACAAAGAAGACTATTGGGACTCTGTACCTGGGAGTGATGAGACCAAGATGTATGTTTTTGGAACTGATGGCTTCAAAACTGTATGGCGTTGCAAATGTGAGGAGTACAAAGAAAAATGCATTGTGTCTACAGTGAAACATGGTGGTTGCAGTGCCCTTCTGTGGGGATGCATGAGTGCTGCTGGTGTCGGGGAGCTGAATTTCATTGACTTTATCATGAATTCCCAGATGTACTGCTCTATATTGAAAGAGAAGATGCTACTATCACTTCGTGCTTTTGGTCGTCATGTACTTTTCCAACATGACACACATCCAAGGTCACTGTTCCATTTCTGAAGAAGAACAGGGTGAAAGTGCTTCAATTGCCAAGTATGTTTCCTGATCAGATCCCAATTGAACACCTATGGGGAACTCTGAAGAGACAAGTTGAGTATCACTCTCCATCCTGCATCCAGGCTGTAAAAGAGGACGTTCTTGATGAATGGAGAAAGATAGATGTTGCAATATGTCACCAACTTGTTCATTCCATGCCTAGAAGACTTGGTGCTGTCCTTACAACTCATGGAGGTCATACAAAATACTAGATGTAGTGGATTTTGTTGTGTGGGGTGTATTCATTTTTGCATCAACTAATTTGAGTAAAACTGAAGGTTTTGTAATCTAAGTTATATTATTAACCTTCCTTTCTTGTAAGGTTAATAATCTAAACAAATGTTCTTTAAAACTTAGTTTTGTCAAAATTTTGAAAATTGTTCTTGTGTTCATTGAGAGAGTGATTAAAATCTTACTTTTCAAAAGGGGTGTACTCATTAATGCTGAGCACTGTATCTCTATTATTCACATATGGTTGGTTTATTGTGCTCCAGGAAGATAAATTCCTTAGCTTTGACACTGCTGACTATGGTCACAGTTCCTTGAAGAGCAGAGTCGCTGGAACTGCTAAGCCCACCCCTCCCCTCCTTGCCCATTCACAGAAGTCTTTGTATTATGTGAACTTAAAGTATAACTAAAGTCAACACTTTTTTTTTTTTTTCAGTTTTGGACAGAGTAGAGGTGGATTTAAACACCTATTTGGTTTTCACTGCTGTCTGTGCCTCCGTTAGCTAGATTCTCCCTCTCTGCTTCTTCTGTTTACCATCCTCATCAAAAGTGAAAGAAAACCCCAAATTTTAGGCTGTCCCCAGAAAAGTAATAGAGAGGAAATCTTCCAATGGGGACACTTGCTCTGGTTACCTGGGGCAGCCTTTTTCAACCAGGGTGCCTTGAGGTCTCTTTAGGGGTGCCTTGGCAAAGTGCCTAAAAATTGCTCAAAAATTGTGTACAAGCCAGAGCTGGATCAAGCCTGCCTTTTAATTACACAAAGTCACGGCTTTTCATTGTCTACCATTACGACTTTCTAGCCGCCTGCATCGCAACAACCAATGGCATCAGTTGATGAGGAGGATGTTGGTCATCTGCACAGCATCCTTGTTTGCCCCTCCCCTGCCCCTCTCCATCAGCACTGGGGTCACATTAGCTGAGTGATGGAGAAAAACTTAGGGAGAAGAGAAACTTTGGAATACTAGTCAGTACCAGTCTGCAAAAGTGTATTTCATTTAAAAGAATAAATCACCTCTAACATTTGGTGTCCTATGTGTATGGATGTTGACGCATTATGTAAAATTATTAGGATGATTTTTCACATTTTAGAATTGGGTGTCTTGAAACTGTCCATAATTTTAGAGGGTGCCGTGAGATTGTTCAAAATTTTAAAGGGTGCCTTGACTGAAAAAAGTTTGAGAAACACTGACTTGGGGGTCCCCAAGGAATTCCCTTAATTTGCAGGGATTTACTCTCACTTCCTGTTTGACTATGGGACAGGAAGTGAACGTAAATCTCCCCAATGGGACAAAGATGGCAAAAAATAAACCTTACAAGGGTTAGAACTCTCCATTACTCTATCCAAAATGGGGAAAAAAGGTCTTGCCTAGAGTTCTACTTTAATCACAAAATACAAAGGCTTCTGTGAATGGGCAGCAGATGGGAGGGACAGGCAAACCTGCTATGTTTGCTTCTCTCCTCTCAAAGCTGGAATGTATCCTCTGGGAATGCGATAAACCTGTCACGTATAAGTAATAGAAAGAAGCCCTGAAGGTGACATGCACCTAATTGAACTAACATCATAATGTGCCTGCACATTTTGCAAATTTGCTGAATTCTTGGAATTCAGCTTTAAAACAAGCCCTCACTGACCTCTGTAGCTGCAGGCACTGTGAAACATATTATCAAAGTTCACAGAAGAAATACTGAAATTGCTGAAGTTGTTCTCTGCGCAGTTCAGCTCACCCCTCCACCCCTACTACCGTATAGGTACTAAGGTAAATAAGGGCTTGTTTTAAAATCTTTTACTGTGTACACTAGCTTAAAGCTGAGCTCCACCCAAAAGGGGAAGTTCCACTTTAAGGCTTCGTCCTCCGAATACCCGCTCCCAATTCCACTGTGATCGCCTAGGCATTCGAAAGCAAAAGTTGTCCTCCCCCCTCCCTCCTTGTATTTTTTTTATCTTGGGGGGGGTGGTAGAACTAATAAATATATGTAACATATATATGTCGCATGACCCAGAAGGCTACAAGACCATTCAAAAATCTTAGTGCTACTCGCGCATGTGCAATGGGCACCCGGCTGTCAAGCCACAAGCTGTCACAGCCGGGTGCCCATACTGAAGATGCCGGCACCGGGAACACAGGATGGCCAGTGAAACAGGCTGCGGGGAGGAAACTATGGGATCGAGGGACAAGTGAGTGTCCTGTTTATTAAAAGTCAGCAGCTACAGTTTTTGTAGTTGCTGACTTTTTTTTTCAGTTTGACTGGAGCAACACTTTGACTATAAGGACATTCAAATATTTAAAAATTCTTTACATCATTTAGAATTTTAGCGACTAAATCTATGAAACTATCATTGCCTGGCTACTGGTTGACTTTTAAATTATTGCTTGTCCTAACTTTTCTTTTTTTTTTCTTTTTGCACTTAAACTATATAGAATATATATTTTGCATATTATGTTACATATATTTATTTGTTCTACCTCGCCCCCCCTAAGAAAAAAAATTATGTTTAATTTCTGTGGCGAATAGGTCTACAGCTGAAATGTGAAAAGGGCTCTGGGCTGTTATTGGTTAAAGTGCTATGAATTCAGATATGCCATCTCTTGGTCCTGATGAAGTGGATACTGTCACTACATCCTGAGAAATGTTTAAATAATTTTGTTATGTTTAGCATGGATGCAACCCGAACAGTTATTGGATTGTTCATCACTGAATGATTTGGTCAATAGTCAGTCAAATCTTTGACTAATGTACCTCTACGGAGGAAAATTAAATGATCAGCTCTGCTATCACTAAGTAATCGAATCAGCAGTGGAGATGATCAATCATTCTTGCACACTTTGTGATTTTTCACATGGCAGTGCAGTGTGTGCTGAACCTTCAGGCCTAGAGTCATTGGGTTGTTTAATGAAAAGCAGCAGTCAATTCATACTAAGGCACATTGTGGGTTTACTGTCTGTAGTTGTGATAGCTTTTTAGTGCCATTTTCTTATAGGAATGCTGAGCAAAAACCAAATATAAGCAACATAAAGAGCAATAAATCTACAAGATGTAGTACAACCCCTGTCCAAAAGTATGAAATCACCACTCTTGGAAAATGTTTATTCAATTGTTTAGTTGTGTAGAAAAAAAAAAAATCACAGACATGCCTCAAAACTATTTTCATTTAACATTCCAACCTTCTGGCTTTAAGAAACACTTAAAAAAAATAAAGAAAACTGCAGTCAATTGCAGCTGTTTTTGCAGATCAAGCAGAGGAAAACAATATGAATCACTCAATTCTGAGGAAAATATTATGGATTCACCATGTACTTTGCCGTTCCAAATCAAACATCTGTATCAGATTACATCTGCTAATTAGTCTGCAGGTAAAAAAGAGTGCTTGCAAACCTTGGTGAGCTGTTCCACCAAGCTGATTGACATGAATCATGGCTCCAACACGAGAGATGTTAGTTGAAACAAAGGAGAGGATTATAAAACTTCTTCAAGAAGGTAAATCATCCCAGAATGTTGCAAAAGATGTTGGTTATTCCCAGTCAGCTGTGTCTAAAATCTGGACCAAGTACAAATCAAATGGGAAGGTTGTAAAAGGGAAGCTTACTGGTAGACCAGAAGACATCAAAGCGTCAAGATAGAAAACTTAAAGTAATATGCCTTGAAAACAGAAAATGTACAACAAAACAAATGAGGAACAAGACAGAAACCAGAGTCAATGCCTGTGACCGAACTGTAAGACATCACCTAAAGGAAATGGGATTTACACACAGAAAAGCCAAAACGAAAATCATCATTAACACCTAAACAGAAAAAAACAAGGTTACAGTGAGCTAAAGAAAACCAATCATGGACTATGGATGACTGGATGAAATTGAAATTCGGTGATGAATCACGAATCTGCATTGGGCAGTGGTGATGCTGGAACTTTTTGTGTGTTGCCGTTCCAATGAAATGTATAAAGATGACTGCTTGAAGAAAACATGCAAATTTCCACAATCATTGATAATATGGGGTTGCATGTCTGGTAAAAGTACGGGGGAGATGACAGTCAGTAAATCTTCAATAAATGCACAAGTTTATATTGAGATTTTGGACACTTTTCTTATTCCATCAGTTGAAAGGATGTTGTTTGGTGGTGATGACATCATTTTTCAGGATGAGAATGCATCTTGCCATAGGACCAAAGCTGTTAAAAAATTTCCTTCAAGAAAGACATATAGGGGTTTATTTACTAAAGCTGGAGAGTCCAAAATCAGACTCCCTTCTGCATAGAAACCAATCAGCTTCTAACCTCAGCTTGTTCAATGAAGCTTTGGCAATGAAACCTGGAAGCTGATTGGTTTCTATGCAGAAGGGAGTCTGATTTTGGACTCTCCAGCTTTAGTAAATAAACCCCATAATGTCAATGGCCTGGCCTGCAAATAGTCCGGACCTCAATCCAACTGCAAATCTATGGTGGAAATGAGAGAAAATGGTCCATGACAAGGCTCCAACCTGCAAAGCTGATCTGGTAACTGCAATAAGAGAAAGTTGGAAGCGGATTGATGAAGAATACGGTTTGTCAATAGTTAAATCCATGTCTCAGAAAATAAAAGCTGTTATAAAAGCTAGAGGTGATGCAACAAAGTACTAGTAGTGTACTGTAGTGTTTTATTTCATGATTCCTTAATATTTTCCTCAGAATTGAGTGATTCCATATTTTTTTCCTCTGCTTGATCTGCAAAAACAATTGCAACCTGACTACAGTTTTTTATTTTTTATTTTTTTAAGTGCTTCTTAAAGGCAGGTTGGAATGTTAAATGAAAATACTTTTGAGGCATGTCTGGGATTTTTTTTTTTTTCTACACAATTAGACAATTGAATGAACATTTTACAAAAGTGACATTGAACAATATCCTTATTTTCCAAAAATAATCTGCACACATCCACTACTTAATGGTCCTGTAATATGTTTACTGTTTCTTACTGTGTTTTTCTGCCCTCTTGCAACGTCTTCTGTGAGCCTCCGCACCTCTCTTTTCCCCTCTCACCTTCCTTTGTTTAGAATGAGCCATGCACGTTATTTGCAGTCGTGTACAGCTGTATGGTCATTACAGATCCCATGGTCCATAGTCCATCTCGGGAGTGAGCAAGAGAGAGTGGTTACGTTCCTACATACAGTGGGACAATGGACATCAAACATAGCCACCCTCTAACAGGAAGCTGGATCACAGAATTAAAAAAAAAAGAGATTTGGAGGAGGCTGAGAGCAATAGAAGAGACCTTTTTTTTTTAGGTTAAGGATACATATTTGAATATAATTTTTTCTTTTTAAACCAGTTTATTGTCACTTTAAACCTTTTAGCTCTGACTGTTTTAAACTGATGAAAGATGAAATCTTTGCACTTTACACTAAAAATTGCGTCATTTGAGAAGATAATTTCACACCTGTTTATTTCATCCAGTAACTTTTCAACTTTTCACCATAGATAAATAATGATTTCTGATTGGTTGTTATAGGGTGGTTTGCGTATTTGTAATGCACATGCTCTTTACTATAGGAATGGCTGAGAAGTTTCCAGTTGCATAGCTTTCATGCTGATAACCTCTTTATTACTTTGTCATTGACAAGGAATAAGACTTCTAGTTCAGGCTTCTGACTTTTCTCTAACATTCTGCATACTTGCTCTGGGCCATAGATTCTAAGTGCTGGAACCTTTGTTAATCATAACAGCTACACAATTGGCAAAACGATTTATAATGTATCAGCAATTGCAGCCCCTACCTCTATGATGACAAGTTTACTTTAGTAAACTTGTGTTGCTGGGATCAATGTAATGCTGAACTCCAGGCAGGTGTAAAAGACACAATTTAATGCAACACTGTATTCAATAATGAACAATCATGTGTATTTTTTATTGCAAACAGTGTAAAAGTACCTGAATTTGTCTTGGTATTAACCTCTTACAGTCTCTGTAAGGCACAGCTCAAAATAAAATTAACCACACAGGTTACAATCTGATTGCAGAATTTCCTTTTAAAGTGGTATTAAATCCAAAAGCAAGTTTTATTACATTGAAGCCTACCTATTCTTAGATGTGAAGTTTGCATTTGTTTTCTTTTAAGGCTTACTTTCTTCTAGTTTCATCTTATGATATAGCCATTAAGTCTATTGTATTTCAAACGAACACGCTCTTTTGAAGATGTAATAGTTACAGAAATGAGACAACCCATCTAACACTGGCGGGGGGGGGGGGGGGGGCTTACAGTGATCAGCTTTTTTTTATTTATGTAAAACATTTATCCCAAAAGGAAAAAAAACTGTTTGTTGTAACTGATGATAAATTATTTACTTGGAGTTCAGCTTCAATTCGATGCTGTATTTCTTACTGATACTTCTAACAATTCCCTCCCCACAGAATGACAATGCTGTTGTTCAAATCTGCCCCCTGTGCTCATTCATCCTGTCTGTATTGGCTGAAATCTGGCTTCATTGAGTTAGTGTATCTAAATCTGCTATTACACTCTCTTTCCTCCCAGCAGTTAATGCTGCTGCCTGCTGTGCCCCCTGTCCTGTGCTCATTGATATAGAGTGGTGTCTCTCTAATACAGGAGGTGTGTTACTGGTCAGATCACCAGATGAAAACAGAGGGAAAAAAGCCTAAAAAAAAACTAATGCAACCACCACATCTAATGATTGGTAAGCCGCAATGTGTTCCATTTTTAGTTCTGGGTTTAATACAGCTTTAAATCTGCCAACAACTAATGTAGTGCCACGACCTACACGATTGGATACAGGTTGATTAGATCGTTAAGGTAGGTCTTCACATTACATAAATTTGGTAAATTAAAAATTAATTGGCCGTAGATTGCACAGTCAGATTGTAACACGTATGGTGATACTCGGGGGGGGGGGGGGGGGGAAGGACTTGGAGCCAGTCATGTTTGCTGCATGCACGTGTGCTGACAAGGAACTTGCGAAGAGGAGAGAGCAGAGTCAGTAGGCATGACCTGATAAGTCCTTTGCTGCCCCATCACTGCCCAATCACAGGCTGTGGGTGGAGCGAGGACATTACTTTATTACTCAACGGTCAGTGATGTCATCCACCTGGCTGTGTGGCAGGACAGTGTAAGCATCAGGAATGGACTGACAAAGTTACAAAATCTTTAGCAGGTAAAACAGCACTTTTATATGTTTTCTATCTTTGTATTTAGCTGTTTCCCTGGAGCTAAACTTTAGTACTCTTTGTATATTTACAGATCTGGTATGTTACACAGGTTTTTATTTGGACCTGTCAAGAATGTCTGTAGCATGCTGTATATAAATAATAAAAAAAAAAGTATATGCTGCTTTTATATATTTGTTGTTCATGTTCCTTTCAACGTCAAAGGGAAATCAAATTCATATTATTCTGGAGTAAGAGCACATGGACCGACAGCTGTATGATCACTGCCTATTAGCTAATTTTGTTCTCTTTTTGCAGTTGTATCCCCGACAGGTTCCCGTCCTCCAAGTCGTAACCGTAACAACGAGATGCCTGGGGATGAAGAACTGGGCTTTGAGGCAGCTGTTGCTGCACTAGGTGCGTGTATCATGAATACATATCAGCCATTTACATTTTGTTTAACTTTTCATTTAATTAGGTGATAATTATTTAAAAAAAGCGATGCATTAAAATTAGCTGGAGCTGATAAAACCCATCGGCATTGTTCACATGGGCAAGTGTTAGGTGACTGTTTTTCACTAGTTTTGCATTTGGCTAGGGTCAGTGTCACTACTGGTAGCATGAGGCAATACCTGGACCCTACAGAGGTTGCACAGGCAGTCCAACTCCTCCAGGATGGCACATCAAAAGTTGATAATTTTCATTTCCATCAAACGATGGGGCATCCTTACCTTCCTAACACATTACCCAGTCCATATCAGTATAGATATCCAGCATGATATTTGTCCCAATTGAGATCTGATGTGATTTCAAAGTGTTCCTTTAATTTTTTTTGAGCAGTTTATAAAGTCAATTGATTTCTATAGTGCTCTACTCACCAGTTAACATTTGGATCTTTTTTGTTTTACAAAGAATTTATTGAAGTTTTTCAAGTTTTGTTTTTTTTTAATATAAAACGCAATAGCACAGTACCAAAATATTACAACAAGGAGTAACAAACAGATTTGTTATAGGTGAAAGATAACAGAACAATGGGGTAAGGGTGAGCATGCCATTGAACAACAGTGGAAGTGGTCGCTTCCAAGTGGGGGAAAAGGAGATAGCCTAATCACTAAAAAAAAAAAAAAAAAAAAAAAAATAAAAGAAATGGACAGAAGAAAGGAGCGAGAGAAAAGGGGTGAAAAGGGTAAAGGAGGGAGCAAGGAGATAAGCGGATACATGGGGAAAGGGGGAAAATATTCTTGCAGGAACCGGGCCAAGTCATGTTGTAATGAATCCCCGGGAGGGTGCAGTAAGACCAAGAGTAAGGCACGGTCTAGGTTCAGGCCATCATTATAAGATATCTACGGGTCTCAGGCTTTAAAAAAAATTTGCATGGGTGTCATTTAATATTGAGTTGAGCTTTTCATGTACCAGGGCTGCATAAGTCATTGCTTGACTTCAGCAAAGGGGAGAACCTGTTGCTGCCAAGCTTTGGCTAATGTCTGATGAGCTGCCAGAAAAACAACTAACTTCCTCTGGTTCCTGGGAAGCATTGAGATGGGTTTTTGTAGGCGAGCCTGAGATGTTTAGAAGCACCTTGATCATAGTGTATACTTGTACCCAAAGGCGGATTGCTCCCGACAACCACATCGGAGACACGCTAGGGACGAAGTGAGATAGGTGATATGGGGTCATGTACTAAAGTGAGAGCAATTTAAATGCGTTTTCATGGGTTAAAATATTTAAGGAGCATTTGGAGGTGACAAGCCAAATATTATTCTATGTTGCGTGGTCTAGGGTTTTACTCAGGTTGGTTACCCACTTAACCACATAATGGAGCTTGCCTGAACTCAGAGTTCACTGGGGAGGCATAAATGTCAGAGGTGAGACCTTTTGAATGTGGGTATACATTTGGATATTTTTTGTACTTGGCTTATTGAAGTCATGATAAATTTGCAAATGCAACCCATGCTCAAGAATTATTTTATGTATAATACGAAATTTTAGTGTGTGTTTATGGGAAGAGGGATATATATTCTACCAATATTTTATATTATTACCCAGTAATGCAATATTGTATAACCTATGCCACCAGCACTGTAGAATGTTATCTCGCAACTTCAAATCCTTGACTCAGCTTTGTCAACCTGCAGCTTCAGATCTGCTCATAGTATTGTGTACAGTGCAGAAAGCCCAATTCAGACTGCAAAGTAACAAAATGTGAGAATTTTAAAGGGGGTGTTTCTTTTCTATACCCATTGTGTATACAGTGCCTTGAAAAAGTATTCCTACCCCTTAAAAAATTTCCACATTTTGTCATGTTACAGCCAAAAACGTAAATGTATTTTATTGGGATTTTATGTGATAGACTAACACAAAGTGGCACAGAATTGTGAAGTGGAAGGAAAATGATAAATGGTTTTCAAACTTTTTTCCAAATAAATCTGTGAAAAATGTGGCATTCATTTATATTCAGCCCCCCTCAGAGTCAATACTTTGTAGAACCACCTTTCACTGCAATTACAGCTACAAGTTTTTTTTGAGGATGTCTGTACCAGCTTTGCAAATCTAGAGAGTGACATTTTTGCCCATTCTTCTTTGCAAAATAGCTTAAGCTTTGTCAGATTGGTTTGAGAGCGTCTGGGAACAGCAATTTTCAAGTCTTGCCACAGATTCTCTATTGGATTTAGGTCTGGACTTTGACTGGGCCATTCTAATACATGAATATGCTTTGATCTAAACTAGGGGTCTCCAGACTTTTGAAACAAAGGGCCAGTTTACTGCCCTTCAAACTTTAGGGGGGCCAGATTGTTGCCAGTGGGAGTATAAAATGCCCTGGCATCAGTGGGAATAAACAATACCCTAGGCTTGGAGGTCAGTGGGAGGAACAGTGCTCCATCATTGGTGTCAGTGGGATAATTAGTTCCCCATTTCTGGTATCAGTGGGAGGAACAGTGCCCCGCTGTTGGGATCAGTGGGAGGAACAGTGCCCTATCGTTGAGGGTCAGTGGGAGGAACAGTGCCCTATCGTTGAGGGTCAGTGGGAGGAACAGTGCCATATCGTTGAGGGTCAGTGGGAGGAACAGTGCCATATCATTGGGGGTGAGTGGGAGGAACAGTGCCATATCATTGGGGGTCAGTGAGAGGAACAGTGCCATATCGTTGGGGGTCAGTGGGAGGAACAGTGCCTCATCGTTGGGGTCAGTGGGAGGAATAGCGCCCAATCATTGGTGTCAGTGGGAGGTATAGCGCCCCATCATTGGTGTCAGTGGGAGGAATAGCGTACCATCGTTGGTATCAGTGGAAGTAATAGCGCCCCATCGTTGGTGTCAGTGGGAGTAATAGCGCCCCATTGTTGGTATCAGTGGGAGGAAGAGCGCCCCATTGTTGGTGTCAGTGGGAGGAATAGCACCTCATCATTGGTGTCAGTGGGAGGAATAGCACCCCATGATTGGTGTCAGTGGGAGGAATAGCGCCCCATGATTGGTGTCAGTGGGAGGAATAGCGCCCCATGATTGGTGTCAGTGGGAGGAATAGTGCCCCATGATTGGTGTCAGTGGGAGGAATAGCGCCTCATCATTGGTGTCAGTGGGAGGAATAGCGTCTCATCGTTGGTGTCAGTGGGAGGAATAGCGCCTCATCGTTGGTGTCAGTGGGAGGAATAGCGCCTCATCGTTGGTGTCAGTGGGAGGAATAGCACCCCATGATTGGTGTCAGTGGGAGGAATAGCGCCCCATCGTTGGTGTCAGTGGGAGGAATAGCGCCTCATCGTTTGTGTCAGTGGGAGGAATAGCGCCTCATCGTTGGTGTCAGTGGGAGGAATAGCACCTCTTCGTTGGTGTCAGTGGGAGGAATAGCGCCTCATCGTTGGTGTCAGTGGGAGGAATAGCGCCCCATCGTTGGTGTCAGTGGGAAGAATAGCGCCCCATCGTTGGTGTCAGTGGGAGGAATAGCGCCCCATCGTTGGTGTCAGTGGGAGGAATAGCGCCCGATCGTTGGTATCAGTGGGAGGAAGAGCGCCCCATTGTTGGTATCAGTGGGAGGAATAGCGCCTCATCGTTGGTGTCAGTGGGAGGAATAGCGCCCCATCATTGGTGTCAGTGGGAGGAATAGCGCCTCATCATTGGTGTCAGTGAGAGGAATAGCACCCCATGATTGGTGTCAGTGGGAGGAATAGCGCCTCATCATTGGTGTCAGTGGGAGGAATAGCGCCCCATCATTGGTGTCAGTGGGAGGAATAGCGCCCCATCATTGGTGTCAGTGGAAGGAATAGCGCCCCATCGTTGGTATCACTGGGAAGAATAGCGCTCCATCGTTGGTGTCAATGGAAGTAATAGTGCTTCATATCAGTGGAAGGAAAATTGCCCCAAGGGTCGCATAAAAGCAAGCAAAGGGCCACGTGGCCCGCGGGCCGCAGTTTGGAGACCCCTGATCTAAACCATCCATTGTAGCTCTGGCTGTATGTTTAGGGTCGTTGTCCAGCTGGAAGGTGAATCTCCGCCCCAGTCTCAAGTCTTTTGCAGACTCTTCAAGGTTTTCTTCTAAGATTGTCCTGTATTTGGCTCCATCCATCTCCCCATCAACTCTAACCAGCTTCCCTGTCCCTGCTGAAGAAAAGCATCCCCACAACATGATGCTGCCACCACCATGTTTTACACTGGGGATGGTGTGTTCAGGGTGATGTGCAGTGTTAGTTTTCCACCAGTGTTTTGCTTTAAGGTCAAAAAGTTCAATTTTGGTCTCATCTGGCCAGAGCACCTTCTTTCACATGTTTGCAGTTTACGAGAAGTCATGTGGGGGACACAGCAAGCAGTGTGTCTTATGGCATTCTTCTTGCCACTCTGCCATAAAGGTCAGATTTGTGGAGTGCACGACTAATAGTTGGAGGAAGGGTTTAGGAATTACAGCTCTTAAGAGTAGCCATTCCCCCTTTTTCAAGGGACCAAAAGTAATTGGACAATTGAATCAGAAGCTGTTGCATGGCCAGGTGTAGGCTACTCCTTCGTTATTTCTTCATCAATTAAGGTTTGTAGTTGATTCTAAGTATGGTATTTGCATTTGAAATCTATTGCTGTGAACCTACATCATGGGTTCATAGGAGCTGTCCATGCAAGTGAAACAGGCCATTGTAAGGCTTCAAAAACAAACAAATCCATCAGAGAGACAGCAGCAACATTAGGAGTGGCCAAATCAACAGTTTGGTACATTCTGAGGAAAGAAGAATGCACTGGTGAGCTCAGCAACATAAAAAGACTGTTGCATAAGATATTCACTATTTGTTATATTTCATCTGTGTCTAATTATAGGCTAGGAAACTTGCTAAAATATAGTGGTTTTGCCCCCACCCCATGGTAATGAAATATTCTTTCGGGCTAATAAGCTGGATGTTAAAGAAGAAGTGAAAAAAAGGAAAGCTCTAGCATCTATCACTTCTATTATTCATTTTGTAATTTTGCTTCATTATTTAAAATTGATTGGTTGCTATGGACAGCGGCTCCATAATTCTTTGCTTCTACTGCTTTCTTAAGTGAGCCTTAATGTAATCTGCTTCCCAGGCTTTTGAATTGTTGGATGACATTAATTTTCTCGTTCATGCTAAAACTAAGATGCAGATGGCTGCACATAAATGTGACATGCACAGTTGCATTATATTTGATTTATGTACCAAACATACGTGTTGTCTTGACATCCATTCTGTAGTGTGTTAATGTCTAACATGGCTAATAAATTAGGATGATGCAGAATTGATTAACATAATTAATTAAGCCATAGCTATTAGTAGTTTCTGGAAGCAGCAACAAATTTGTTGAAGCTGCAGCTTTACCTTCAAGAGAACCAGGAATTAGGAGCTAGGAATGTACATTTGTAAGAAACTGAATTTATTCTCAAAATTTGTTCTAAAAGTGCAGACTTACCTCTCAGAGATAGGTCTGTGTGCTTGTACTCACTTGTATTCTCTCTCTGTCAGATGAGAAACATCTGCCCGGTGTTAACATCTCAAGAGTGAAGATTAGGAATTTTGAGATATCCATTGTTAGACAATTTTAGTAAATATACTGGTACAAGAGAGCCTCTAAATCAAATGCAGGTTGCCAGTTCATGTTGACATTGTCCTACAGCTGGGTTTAGAATTAAACAGATTGTACACCATTTAATTCGTACATATGCTATGCCTACATTATCTGTTTTATTGGTCAGTCATTAGCACACTTAATTTTTTATCATTATTTATGAGGGCAGAAACGGCCTTGAGCAAAATGACCTCTCATTTCAGCTAACTAGATATTCAATTACTGTAATTTTTTTTTCTTTTTAACCTCAAGACCACAAATGACCTTAGGAGGGCTGATTACAAGGTCTCCATTAGAACAGTGATATGCTGAAACACAAACCAGCTATGCATTTGAAGAATGGCTGAGCCCTGACACTCTCACTATACTCTGGCATCATAGAGTGCTTCCATGAATTATGGATTGTTGGAACAAATTAATTGTGTGCCCCTTTTGTCTTTGTGGAATACAGGATCTTATTGAGTGATAAGAAACTGGATGTTTAAAGATAATAATTCAAAACTGTGTTTTTTAGCCTTTACCTTTAAGCTACCTTGAATTAACGGCCGCTGGCATCCTTAACCAGTAACTGTCATTGTTGTTGAGCGGGTGGCCACTGCGTCCTTAACAGCCGATGAGTTATCAGCTGTCAATGGGGTTCCTCGCTGGCAATAAAAAAGAAAAAAAAAAAAATAGCTGGCAATGGAAAATTAAGAAAAAAAATGGCATTGGGCCCCTCCTAGCCCATACCAGGTCCTTTGGTTCTGGTATGGATTTTGAGCCAAACCCCAATGCCAAAATAAAACAAAAATGGCATGGAGTCCCCCTCAAAATCCATACCATGCCCTTATCCGAGTTTGCAGCCTGGCAGGTTCTGAACCATACCAGGCCACATGGGGAGGCTTTGGGGCCCCTCCATGTTGATGGGGACAAGCACCTCTTGCCCACAACCCCAGCCAGTGGTTATGGGGGCTGCGGGTGGGGGGGCTTATCAACTTTAACAAGGGGACCCCCTACTCATTCACCAAAAAAACACAGGAGGCAGTTTTTGACAAGTCGTTTATTAAAAAAACAAAAATAAAAAAAATGTCCCCAGGTGCTGATCCATCGTCAATCATGATGTCCGCCGCCACCGCTAGCCTGGAAGAAAAGAAAAAAAAGAGGCTCTTCTCCCGACAAAGGCTCCTGCCATCAGACAGCTCGGCCGCCTGATAGTTCTTAATTAAGGGGAGGGGCCACACGTGATGGCACTGGGCATCCCCACTCCCTTTTGACATCATCAACCAAGGGCATGCTGTTAAAGGGGGCTTCCAGATTCACGATAAGCCCCCACCCGCAGACACCCACAACCACTGGCCATGGTTGTGGGGAAGAGGCCCTTGTCCCCATCAACATGGGGACAAGGTGCTTTGGGAAGGGGGCCCCCCTTATCCCCCCTGCCCAAAAGCACCCCCCCCCCATGTTGAGGGAATGTGGCCTGGTATAGTTCAGGAGGATGTGTGGCCATTCTGTCATCCTCCCCCAACTCCCCTCACCCCCCCCCCCCACTTTTCCTGACCTGCCAGGCTCCATGCTTGGATAAGGGACTGTGAATTGGGGGCACCATTGTTTGTTTGTTTTTGTTTTTGGTATGGGGTAGGGGTTTTCCTCAAAATCCATACCAAAACTGAAGAAACTTTTTTTTTTCTTTATTTTGAATTTCCAGCACATTTTATTTTTTTTCTTTACATTCAGCTGTCAACTGATGACTCATTACATTACTGCATGTTTTCACTACTAAAATACCGCATTACTTCATAAAACAGCTCATGCGATATTTTAGTAGCGTTTTCTAGTGAATGCCAACAAACTTTTTGAAAAAAAAAGCTGTGTGGTACCGCTTGGATGTGGTAAGATACTGCTTTGTGAATTGTCCCCACTGTATCTTAAATTAGCTCAGATTTTAAAAAGAGCTCAGATTTTAGACTGATTTCTGTGTTTCGGGTGCTGTTTAGGTACAGATAATGTTAAAAATACAAATTAAAATTTTACATAACCTATAATATATACTCCTGGCTGGAGTTCCACTGTAAGTTTAGAATTTTGGGGGATTCTATTTTAAGTTCAGCAGCTGTTACCAGTTTTGCAATATATCAAGTGCTTTCAAATCCACACTCCCTTCGTTGTCCTTTCCTTGAATGTGCACAAATGTGTCAACATAGTGAAACTAGTGTTTTTTTTTTTATTTTTTTATTTTAATGCTGACTCTTTTGCACAGGCATGAAGACCACGGTTAGTGAAGCTGAGCATCCTTTACTTTGTGAAGGGACAAGAAGAGAGAAGGGTGACTTGGCACTAGCTCTGATGATTACCTACAAAGATGATCAGTCCAAGCTAAAAAAGGTATTTCATTGGTCAAAAACACAATGTCTCACTATGACTTGTATTTACCTTTTATATTACTTGACCCATCCTTTTAAATTGTAAGCTCTAACAAGCAGGGCCCTCTAATTTTTTCTTGTATTGAATTGTATTGTAACTGTACTGTCTCCTTCTAACTTCTATTTAAATCCTGTATAATAATAATATGGTAAGTAATACAGTGTACAAAGATGATCATGATTACGCATATTCGCAGTGTACAAAAAGATTGTAGGTATGAAATCCAGTTTGACCAAGCATCGATGTTCTCTTTTTTGCATATAGTGTGGAGAACGCTCTTATCCACATACCCCAAGTGGATCGCTAAATTGTTTGTTTGCATCACATCTCTCTAAATGTCTAACTTAATGCTTCACTGGAGAGAACAAAAACACAAAAATCCACGCCAGACTTAGATGCTCTCCCAACTTTCCACTTTTGCAATCAAATTGGGATAACCCTGATTTTGTTTGTTACACTTTCCCATTAACATAGCAGAACTTTAAAAAATGATGGTTACCTTTAAATGCTTTTTATATGCTTAAAAATCCTATCAAGCTTTCCCTGCTTTGTAACGTGTAGGTGGGGGTTGTAGAGTAATGTAATAATTAAACCTACCTGTACTGTTGGCAGTTGTTCATTATCAATTCTAAACTAGATTTGAACACTGTGTCCTAACAAAGGGTTAAACATTTAATATATGTTAATGAGGGTAGCTCAAGTGAGAGCCCAGTCTGTGTGGGAGACACTTGGGGGTTTATTTACTAAAGCTGGAGAGTCCAAAATCAGACTCACTTCTGCATAGAAACCAATCAGCTTCCAGGTTTCATTGCCAAAGCTTCATTGAACAAGCTGAGGTTAGAAGCTGATTGGTTTCTATGCAGAAGGGAGTCTGATTTTGGACTCTCCAGCTTTAGTAAATAAACCCCTTGCAGTCTACCATGAGGCCTTTTCCTCTAAAAGGTGAGAAATATCTTTTTCTATTTTTTTTAGGTATGTTGTGAGAATGGGATCAAATAACAAACATAGGGTTTTCCCAGATTTAACAGTAAAAATGGATGCTAGAGCTTCTCATTGATTTACATGAAGGCTTAATATTTAGTGGGAGGCAGAGGGAAACTAGCAGTTCTTACAGTAGGATTTTAGAAAAGTGGATAATAAAGGGAGCCAAGTTTTTTTTTTTAAAGACAAGGCATACCACATGCCACCCTTTCACATACTGAGTTCTTAAGAGTTGTTCAGAGTCAAGCACAAAATTTTTCAAAGGGTGATGCTAAATGAAGGAAATGGTACCTAACTCAAACTCAGTATTTTACCGATCCTAGTTCCCCACCATATCCACTCAGCTTGGGTTCATAGTTCTTTGTGGTCCTTTTATGATGGTTTTTCACAATTTTTGCTATTGTAATCATTTGTAATGAATGCAGACATATTAAAATTATTATGTTGCCTACTTATTGGTGAGTAATGAAAATTGTTAGTACAAAAAAGTGTTTATAGACTGCGTTGTTTCTGGGTTTTATTGTGCTTGAGGCAGAGAGTGATAATTCATCCTCCTCTATTTGCTTTATAGCTCCAACATGTGTCCCTGAACAGTGGAGCTGTATAGATGCAGTATGAATGAAATCTAATTAGCAACTGTTTACATAGGAAAATATATAAAATGATAAATTATTTAAGATTGTACTATAATTATATTTTATTAAAAACTTCTGTTAGAAATAATGGCATATACTGTATATTTATTGTGACAACTGGATTTCAGGGCTGGCATATTTTATTTGCCTGTCTATTGCAGGATGCATTTTATCAGGGCATAGAACAGTAATTTTCAGGAACAGGCTATTCATTAAGATGTAGCAATGCATGCTCATTTTCTTTATAGAAGATATATCACCAGAAGAATACACATAGCACATTGCCTAGCAGTGGATGTTATATCAAATAAATGTTTCTTTCCAGCCATTCCCCCTGAAGTCTGGGTTTACAGCCAACACTGAGCACTGCGCCATGTCCAGATTGCAGTGCTGTGCCTCCTCTTTTTTGTTCAGTACCCACACAGCCCAAACCTGCAGCCTGCTATTCAAATGGCATTAAACCCAAAAACAAAAATGTAATATGTTGGAGCTTACTATTCATGTATATGTGGTGGCTGCATTAGTTTTCTTAGGCTTTTTTCCCCTCTTGTGATCTTGTGATTTAGCCTGTAACACACCTGTATAAAAGTGTCCCTACTGGGAAAGAATGAGCACTTGCGGGAAGATGTAAATACACTAACAAAGTGAAGCAAGCCACCAGCTCACACTTTATAAGCAGTTACCGCAAACAGTCTTTTTCTTTTGGAATAAAGGTTTTACATAAACAAGAGCTGATTGTTGTTAGCATGCCTGCTACTGTTAATTGGTTTGTCTTATCTCTGTAACTGGTACATTCTGCTGGAGAGCTTGATCTTTTGAAACACAACAGGCTTACTGGCTGGATTACCAAATAACAGTAGAAGGCCTAAAAATGGTAATGGATGCAGTCATCACGTCTAAGAAATGGTAAGCTGCAATATAATAAATGTTTGCTTTTTGGGTTTAATACCACTTTAAGGGCACAGAGAGTGGAAACTGTTAGCTTGTTTTGTGAAAGATTGCAGCTTAGGAAGTGCGTTTTCATTCACAGAAAAACAAGCTGACAACATCCCAAGCACACTAATACTTTAGTCTGATACAGATCAGTGTAGTATCTGGCTTGTGCTTTTGTCAGCTTGTGTTTATGTGAATGAAGGCCTTTTGAATGAAAGGTGCAATCATTCACAACACTAGCTGACTGTCTCCACTCTCTCTGTTCCTCTGAATTGCAGGCTGCAGGTCCAGAGTGTAACTAAACAGGAGAGATAAGGAGACAGCACTGCACAGCAGAGGGATGTTCTCTCTAGCAGCTTAGGAGGAGGGAGGGCAGGGGCTGTGTGTGCTCTGCCCATCATGTCCCTTTTCCTTCTGAGCAGTTAGCCAGAACTCCATCCCAATTGATCACTGTTGTCAGATAGCTAGGCAAGTGGGCTGGGTAAGCTGCCCAACCAGGGGCGGACTGACAACTCATGGGGGCCCCAGGCAATAGGGGATCATGGGGCCCCTGTGTCCTTGCCCAAACTCAAAAAAGCCTATGAAAAAGGTACCAGGGGCATCTCATGGGGCTCCCTACTGACCCCGGGCCCTCGGGCAGTGCCCGAGTTTCCAAATGGTCAGTCCGCCCCTGTGCCCAACAACACAGCTCAGCAACCCCTGCAGGGATGTAGATGGGGGGACAAATGCTGTGCTGTGAAGAGGGTGTCCTGAGGGATTTAAAGAGCTGTCTTTCCTTCTGCTGATAGATCCTCTTTAACTTATGTGAGGTGTTGGAAGTAATGCGTAAATTGTATTAAGATATATACAAGTAAATACGAAATGCTCTGTACAATAGGTCAGTGCTTTATGTTTAGGACAAAAGGTTGATAATATTCAATGAGGCAACCACTGGGAAAAGCATGGTGAGAAAACAATTGAAAGGAAAATCTGTTGTTCATGTAATAATCTGCAATTTCTATCTTTTCGGATTTCTCCACCTGTTTTTCTGTCTTTCTTCTAGTACAATTGCTGAATATACCTTTGTTTAATGGTAGCTTGTCAGTAATCTTCAGAAGTCTAACCTGTGCACCCATAACATTGGGTATTTTTGTTGTTAATTGTTTTCTTTATGTTTTAAATAAGGAGTTGCAGGAGTTGCATATAAATATCACTTAAAGCATAATATAAAATATAATATCATAGACAGATCATTTATGTTTGGCAGGTGTTTATACAAATGCTGAGAGGTGTGCTTACACTGACTTGGTGGAATATCTTTTTTTGTTTGTTCTCACCAGCCCAGCTCTGTTGTTTGGAATTACCACATACCAGTTGAGAGCTATTTGTGCTACTGACTAGTTTAGCACAGGGCTCAACAAATCTCAGGCAACAGGACGCCATGGTGACTAGAAATTGCGTCCTGGCGCCTGGGGTTTGTCAGCCGTCTGTTGGCAAGCACCGGGACCCCACTTCACTGATGCAGGGAAATCCCCGTGGATTAATCTCCAAGTTCTATTCCCTCTCCAGCCAACCACAGCACAGGGATAACACAGAGCAGCATGCGCAGCTGCCTCTTCCCCTCCGTCCAATCCCTGGCCAGTGCCATGTGTGAAGTGTTCCAGGCCCCACCCTTTCTCTGGCAGATGATGATGGCGGCTTCAGGGATTTTTTTCCTGGGCTTTGGTAACTGAAAGGTGCTGTGGTGAAGGCTCACCTGGTGGTCCTGGCCTCTATAGTGGACAACTGTGAGCAGAACAAGGGGACGGTCAGGGTGATTGAGACTCTGCTGGGGGAGGAGAGATCATTGTCTGACAGGGGGCCTCACTGATCATACATGTGGCCCCTGTATTATACCTATGGGGAGTCACACTATTCCTCTTTGCTCCGATCACATGTATCTAGGAGGGGGCCACATTGAGCATGTGTGTGGCCCCTGTACTGTACTGATCATTTGGGGGGCCCCTGTACTGTACTGATCATATGTGATATGTGGAGCTGTGCTGTGTGATTGTGGGGGGGGCTGTGCTGTGTGATATGGGAGGGGGGGCTGGGCTGTGTGATATGGGGGGAGCTGTACTGTGTGATATGGGGGGGGGCTGTGCTATATTGTGTGATATCGGGGGGGTTGTGCTGTATTGTCTGACATGGGGGGGTGCTGTGCTGTATTGTGTGATATGGATGGGGGGGGGGCTGTGCTAAATTGTATGATATGGGGGGGGGGGGGGCTGTGCTGTATTGTGTGATTTGGGGGTGGGCTGTGCTGTATTGTGTGATTTGGGGGGGGCTGTGCTGTATTGTGTGATTTGGGGGGGCTGTGCTGTATTGTGTGATATGGATGTGGTGGCTGTGTTGTGTGATATGGGGGGGGCTTTACTGTGTCATATGAGGGGAGCTGTATTGCTTGATATGGGGGGCTGTGCTGTATGATATGGGGGCTGTACTACAGGGCATTCCCAGATCACCATGGGGACAAGAAATTGCATCCTGACGCATGGGCTTTTGTCAGTTGTCCGCTGTCAGACACCGAGATGCAGCTTCACTGATCCAGAGATTTGAAATCTTTGCAGCTTAATCTCCTATCCGTACCTCTCAGCGCATGGACAAGAGGCATTCTAATAGGTGCAGTGGCGTCCTGAAGTCTTTCTTTCCTTTCTTTTCAGGCGTTCTTTAAAAAAACTGGCTCCTAACTTTTTTAGCTGGCTTCTAGATTCAAAGTAAATTTGTCAAGCCCTGGTTTAGAGAATATTCAATCTGTAACCGAGCCACTCTGCCTTCATGGTTGCTATAGCAGCTGTCACAGTGAACAGTATGACTACTTCATGACAGTCAGTGAAAAAACATTTTCAATATGCTACTGAAGTCCTTCAATAGATCATCTTTATGTGGCTGATGGTGCTCAGTCACAGTGCATATGAAGTTCAGTGGCACAGATTGGATATTGGCAGGCTCTTGTATTTGTGAATGACAGGATAGAGGTTTGGACACAAAGGAGAGCATTTTTATCTTCCTGCTTGAGAGGATTTTAAGGACCAGTATTTCCTTTCAAATATGGCATCAAGCTTTGATTTAATTTCCCCATAATCTGCTGTTCTATTCAAAAAATATTATTGCTTAATGCATTGACGTCAGTGTGATGTCTGTGCTGTTTGGATACGCTTTAAATTACTAGATGTGTATAAGGGGGATTTTTTTCATTGTTATGCAGATACATTACTGAGCTTCTAAGTAAAAGTTAACTTTTTTGTGTCCTTTTAACCATTTGTTTACCTAGATACTGGATAAGCTTTTGGATCGTGAAAGTCAAACTCATAAACCACAAACTTTGAGCTCCTTCTACTCCTCCAGTAAACCAACAACAGCCAATCAGAAGTCTCCTTCTAAGCATGCCTCACAGTCTACAACAACTATAATAATATCAAGTAGTCCAGCTGGTCATCAGCAACCAGGAGTGACCCCTGCAGTCCATGGGACAATAACTGAGAACTTTACAGACAAGATTCAAGGTAATTTCTGGGCTTCATGGTATATACCCAAAGAAAATATGAAGCCGTCTTGTAACAGTTAAAAGCAATAAATTATTGTAATGGATCCTTTTATTTTTAGAGCCAGGTAAAAAAAATTTTAACTTTTCAATGTCTGCTGTGATAAAACTTTATATGTCCCATACTCAGTCAAACTTTGATCTGTTATGAGCTAAATTAATATTATAAAATGTATTATTTTTTCCAGTTGTTTTTTTTGCGTTAGATTAACACTTTTGCTCGTATGGCGTACAGACCTACAGCACTGCTTCCAACTGACCGGTCCGTTAACTTAAAATAGCTCTGATCAGCACCCCCCCCCCCAACCTGCTGCCACTGCTGTGTCTCTCCCCCACTGCATTCTTCCCTCCACTTCTCCTAGCTAGCTCCTAGACTGCAACCCCCCCCCACCTTGCTGGCCCCTTCCTCACCCTTTTCTGGGTCCCCCAGCACCAATCCTACCTCCCCCAACTGCCTCTCTACCTCTTCCAGCACAGATCCGCTGTGGCTCCCATGCAATTGCCAGCTTCCCTCCTCTGCCTCTCACACCGCAATTGCATGGGAGCCACAGCCTAAAGGGTTAAATAATCCCTGCTGCTGTGAGTCCCGTTCAGGGTCTTAAACTCCCTTACCTCGGGCTATGCGCCAGAGGATACTGACAGGCAGTGAGGAAGCGATGCAATGCCTCTTCACCTGTGTTAACCCCATTTTTGCAGAGAAATGCACCACAACCGCATGTATTGCATGCAGTTGCAGTTTCGTTTGCGGCGCTTCCCCATTTTCCCCCAGGATTTTAGTGGTTTTTTAGTGAAAATAGCAATTTGACAAACATTTGCGCAACTATTGCGGGACCTGAAAAAATAAGTAGCACCTTCTTTTTATTCTATTGGTCATGTGCTGTCAAAAAATATATGGTTTTGGGGGTCTTTTACAAACTCTGAAAGCTGTTAGTGAAAAATGTAAAACCCCCATTTTTGAAAATAATTTTTTTGCGTACTTTCAATTTTCACCATTTCACAAAAAGGCGTAATTTAAAATGTACTAATATGTTATTTATTAACTCAATTCAGGTTAAGCTTTTATATTTAGTAGTAATTTAGCAGGAATTTTGTAAAATTTGCTGTGTTTGTATCTGCGAACAATGATTTTAGTGTATTTTTAGCAAAAATAATGTTTTGGTAAACAGTTGCGCAAATATCACTAGGCCTTAAAAATTCAGTAGCAACTTTTTTTATTTTACAGGTCATGTGCTTTCGGAAAATATATGGTTTTGGGGAGTCTTTTACAAACTCTGAAAGCTATAAGTGAAAAATTAAAACCTTCAGATTTTTAGACAAATTTAGTTATTTACATTTTTGCGTACATTAGATTTTCACCATTTTGCAAAAAAGGTGCAGTTTTATATTTTCAAACATTTGCTATTTATTAACTTAATACAGGTTAAGCTTTTATATTTTGTAGAAATGTTGTAAAGTTTGCTGTGTTTGTATCTGCTAATAATGATTTTAATGTATTTTTAGAGAAAATATTATTTTGATAAACATTTGCGCAAATATTGCGGGGGGGGGGCCTAGCACCTTCTTTATATTCTATAGGTCACGTGCTTTCAGAAAATCTATGGTTTGGGAGGTATTTTACAAACTCTGAAAGGCAAAAATAAAAGCAATGGAAAAATAACAAAAATGGTCTGGCCACCTGAATGGAAAGTGGAGCGCAGGGCATGAGAGTGATCATTCAGTCTGTGGACACATTAAATGCTTAATATAGCTTTATCTGCAGTGTTGGGATATTTGAGTAGAGTAATTGAGTTGAGAAACAAAAGGTGTGATACAGTCAATAATGGACAAAACCATGTGGTTTATATGTACAATCCATTCTACAAAGAAGTTATACACTATATGCACAATTATTAGGCACGTGAGTATTTTCCCCAAATAATGTTTTTTTTGCGTATTGCCCAGCTGTATAAACTTAAAAGCTTATTGGATTTAAAGCAGTTGTAAAGACTCAAGTTTTTTTACATTCATGCATTCTATGCATGAAGGTAAAAAACCTGTGTGCAGCAGTGCCCCCAGCCCCCTCAATACTTATCTGAGCCCCATCGGGATCCAGCGTTGTGCACGACAGCCTCAGTTGTCCCGGGTCTCTGCCGCCTCATTGGCTGAGACAGCAAGCGGAAGCCATTGGCTCCTATTGCTGTCAATCACAGACAGTCAGTCAGTGAGGAGAGAGAGGGGGCGGGGCTAAGCCGCAGCTCCGTGTGTGAGTGGACACACAGAGCAGTGGGTGCCCCCATATAAAGCTGCTAGCTATGGGGGCACCCAACAGAAAGCAGGAGCTTGGAGAGCCTGCGGGGTAGCCAAAAAGAGGAGGATCCAGGCTTTTCTGTGCAAAACCACTAAGCAGGGCAGGTAAGTATAGACATGTTTGTTATTTTACAAAAGAAAAAAGAACCTTTAGTATTGCTTTAAGCATATCAGGTGAGATGTGTATTTGTGTAATGAGGGAGGGTGTGGCCTAAGGATATCAACACCCGATATCAAGGTGTGCATAATTATTAGGCAGCTTCAGGGATGTAGCACACTTGAAATTGCTAAGATATTGGGGCGTGATCACAGAGCCATCAAACGTTTTGTTGGCAATAGTCAACAGGGTCACAAGAAATGTGTTGAGAAAAAGACGCAAATTAACTGCCAAAGATTTGAGAAGAATCAAATGTGAAGCTACCAGGAACCCAGTATTCTTCAGTGATGTCATATTTCAGAACTGCATCTTACCTAGAGTGCTCAGAAGTACAAGGTGTTCAGTTCTCAGAGATCAAGGTAGGGAGAGCTGAAACCCAAGCACCACTGAACAAGCCACATAAGTCGAAATGTCAAGACTGGGACCAAGAAATATCTGAAGATAGATTTTTTTTTTAAAGGTTTTATGGACTGATGAGATGAATGTGACTATTGATGGATGAGCCCATGTCTGGATCAATAACGGGCACAGAGCTCCTCTTCGACTCAAACACCAGTGGGGTGTAGGTGGGGTACTGGTATGGGCTGGCATTATTAAAGATGAGCTAGTTGGACCTCTGGGTTGAAGATGGACACAAAATCACCAAACCTTCTGCCAGTTTTTAGAAGACAATTTCTTCGAGAAGTACAGGAAAAAGTCTGCATCTTTCAAGAAGACCATGATATTTATGCAGGACAATGCTCCGTCACATGCATTGAAGTACACTGCGAGGTTAGCCAGTAAAGACCTTAACTAGTTGCCGACCGCAGATAGCCGAATGACGGCTGCACTGCGGCCGGCCAGTTCTGGGTGGACGTCATATGACATCCACCCAGAACACGCTCTCCTGCGCGCCCCAGGGGGCGCGCACCCGGCGATCTCCGTGATCGCTGTGTCCTACGGACACAGCCGATCACGTGATGTGGTAAAAGGCCAATCACAGCGGCCTTTTAACACGTGATCAGCCGTGTCCAATGACACACTGATCACCGGGAAATTCAGTTGCCGGTTCTCGGCTGCACTTTCCTCACGCTGTCAGATCGTGAGGAAAGTACTGCCGAGAACCGGCAGTTGTCAGAGCAGGGATTGGCACCGATCATCAGGGCACTGATGATCGGTGCCCCAGCAGTGCCACCCACAAGTTCCGCCCACCTGTGCCCAGCAGTGCGCCCTCTAGCTCCGCCCACTTGTGCCCAGCAGAGCACCCACCTGTGCCCAGCAGATCACCCACCTGTGCCCAGCAGTGCACCCACCTGTGCCACTCTGCAGTGTCACACACCTGTGCCCAGAAGTGCCACCTACCTGTGCCCACCAGTGCCACCCGCCTGTGCCCACCCACCTGTGCCCACCAGTGCCACCCACCAGTGCTGCCCACCAGTGCCACCCACCAGTGCAGCCCAGCAGTGCTGCCAGTCAGTGCCACCAGTCAGTGCCCAGCGGTTGTGCCAGTCAGTGCCCAGCAGTGATGCCAGTCAGTGCCGTCTATCAGTACCCATCATCAGTGTCACCTATCAGTGCCGCCTATCAGTGCTGCATATTAGTGTCGCCTATCCGTGACACCTCATTAGTGCTGCCTATCCGTGCTGCCTATCCGTGCCACCTAATTAGTACTGCCTATCAGTGCCCTTTAGTGCTGCCTATCAGTGCCCATCAGTGCTGCCTCATCAACGCACATCAGTGAAGGAGAAAAATTACCTGTTTGAAAAATTTTATAATAGAAACAAAGAAACCTTTTTTTTTTTTTTAATTTTTTGCTATTTTTTTGTTTATAGCGCAAAAAGTAAAGCGCCCAGTGGCAATTAAATACCACCAAAAGAAAGCTCTATTTGTAAGAAAAAAATGATCAAAATTTCATATGGGTACAATGTTGCATGACCGCGCAATTGTCAATCAAAGTGCGGCAGCGCTGAAAGCTGAAAATTGGCCTGGTAAATAAGGGGGTATAAGTGCCTGGTAGGCAAGTGGTTAAAGATGAAAGAATAATGACATGGCTCCCTTCCTCACCTGACCTAAACCCTATTGAGAACTTGTGGGTCCTTCTTAAACGGAAGATTTACGGTAAACGAAAACGGTACACCTCTCTGAACGGTGTCTGGTAGACTGTGGTGGCTGCTGCACAAAAAGTGGATCGCCAACAGATCAAGAAACTGACAGACTCCATGAATGGAAGGCTTATCACTGTAATTGAAGAAGGATGGTCACTGATTTTTTATTTTTATTTTTTTTAAATGTCCAAAATATTTTTTTGTACATTTTGCGTTATTTATTCTCGCTTTAACAGATGAAAATAAACAAGTGAGATGAGAACATTTTTGTTTTTTATTTAGTTACATCATAATTCTGCACACTAATAGTTGTCTAATAATTGTACACACATAGATATTCTCCTAACAAAGCCAAAACCTCACTTTTACTTTCTTAAATATTCAGTTTTGAGGTTTATTAACATTTTGGACTGATCGAGAGCTCCGTAGTTGTTCATTATTGAAATTAACCCTCAAAAATAAAAACTTGCCTAATAATTGTGCACACGGTGTACATAACGTTTAGTGTCGACTATAACTTGTAGATGTATTAAATGAATAGAACATTATTTTAAATTGCTGAGAGTCATGGGTTACATGTTGTTCATGGGACACACCAGCACATATAACATCACAATGTCTAGTAAACCAAACAACCAATTACTTTTGATTTCCTGTAGTGTGAGGGGTAAAATTAACTTTTGATTCCAATTCTTGGGCTACAACATGTTTCCAGTCTTTGCTGCCATATTAAATAAACCTTATAGTTTTTTTTCTTTCTTTGGTTCACTTTCATTTACATCAGAAAGTCTAAATAAAGGAAGTGAATCACATATTTAAAGGGTGAATTCTGCATGTGTTGACAAAAATGTATTTATTTATCATAGAAAACTCCCAGAAATCCTCCAATGAGCCTGCAGGGGAAACACAGGTGTACAAGCAGGAAGTGAAAGTTCCTAGCCGACTAGCCCTTGGGAATCGGGGAGGGTATAATGGTCGATGTTGGGGATCACCAGTGCGTCAGAAAAAGAAGCATACAGGTAAATGTTAAAATATTTGTTACTCTGTATTTTTTATACATTATTTTGGCTTACATATTGCTATAAAATTTGTAGTAAACATTTTCTAAAAGCCACTTGTGATTAACTTGTGTTATTCCTGTGGTATCTTCTTCTGGGTTTAACCAGTAGTGGTAGGACCCCTTATGTGATGGTCTGAAGAATAATTGTAATAGCAGGTGATCTCATTGACATGCTTGCTTCCCCTTCCTAGAGCAGATATTTAAATGAGCTAGGAATTATTTAAAATAGCTTGTTGGTGTGACTTTATTCATCATCTAAAATGCATTTACTTTATCTGCACCCTGTAGGAATGGCCAGTATTGATAGTAGTGCCCCAGAGACAACATCTGACAGTTCGCCAACCCTTAGTCGCCGACCTCTTCGTGGAGGCTGGGGAGCAACCCCCTGGGGACGGGGTCAAGACAGTGACAGCATTAGTAGCTCATCCAGTGACTCACTTGGTTCATCATCCTCTAGTGGTAGTAGACGAGCAAGTGGTGGCGCAAGAGCCAAGACAGTGGAAATGGGCAGGTAAGAACGGTATTCATTTTTAATGAGCTCTAGTTATTTTTATTTTGGTTGGTATATAATTCTGATTATTTCAATTACCCAGGTATAAGGGACGTCGTCTAGAGAGTCATGCGCCGCATGTTCCTAATCAGCCTTCAGAAGCTGCTGCCCACTTCTATTTTGAATTGGCAAAGACAGTCCTCATTAAAGCTGGGGGGAATAGCAGCACTTCCATATTCACACATCCTTCATCCAGTGGTGGACATCAAGGCCCCCATCGCAACCTGCACCTGTGTGCCTTTGAAATAGGCCTCTATGCCCTGGGCCTACACAATTTTGTGTCTCCAAACTGGCTTTCTAGGACATACTCTTCACATGTCTCCTGGATAACTGGTGAGAAACACTGAAGTAACTGGGAAGCAAAATTGTTTGCATTTTTACCACTACTTTGTATTTTCTTTGCTTTGCTGTTTTACTTCCTCTTCTTTGTATTTTCTTCTTTTACTTTAAGTATGAAAATTGTATCAGTTGGAAATGTAACTGGATTGGTTACAGCAGGTGAACGAAGGCTCTCTGGATATAAGAATGGAGGGGGGAAAAACATAATGGTTGGCAAACAAGGAAAAACTAGTTGATTTGTTAGTCTACACTAAACTGGTATTACAGACGTGTAGATGTCTGTCACTTAACCCACTGTCTTTATATTGTTTGTGGACCAGTTCCTGAATTTTCCCTGAACAAGCCCATAGCACCATTGTGCAAATGACAAAGGTACTCTCATATAATTGGTTGTAACACTGGAGTGCCCAATTGGTGGAAGGATATTATTTTTGGGTGAATTACCCCTTTTAAGCAAAAGATATGAGGTGGAAAGCAAAGAAATAATATTAATCTGTTTTGGCAAGGTTTTCTACTTGTTCCCTCTCCTTAGCTGCTTGATGTGTGTAAATAAAGTGACTACCTAATTTTGCATTTCAGGCCAAGCCATGGAGATTGGTAGTGCAGCCCTAAATATCCTCGTGGAGTGCTGGGATGGGCATCTAACACCTCCAGAGGTGGCATCCTTGGCAGACAGAGCTTCTCGAGCCAGGGATTCTAACATGGTGCGAGCTGCAGCTGAACTGGCTCTGAGCTGCCTCCCTCATGCCCATGCATTAAATCCTAATGAGATCCAGCGAGCTCTGGTACAGTGTAAGGAACAGGTATGTATGGGCGTATGGGTGTGCCTGACTTTAAAAGTCCATTAGAACCTGAGCACGGTCATGTGATCAGCTTGTTAAACCTAGATCACCTTTACATCAATATTAGTGCTAGTTGATGTATCAGTGGCATATTCTCTTAACAAAACAAAAGTGAAAGCTGAAATTAAAGGTAAAAGTGATTGAGAAATTGGCTTTAACCACTTTTGTTTAGATATTTAAACATATTGGTGTAACATCAATATGCCTTTAAATTGACAGGTAAGAGCTCTCCCAGACCGCTTGTATTGGCCATTTCTCTTAGACACAATTAACCATGCCTATAGTGCATAAGGTGAACTTATGCACAGAGATCTTATACAGTAAATCAGAACATTGCAGGCTAAATTAACTTCCTTTGTTTTCTGCCTAGGACAACCTGATGTTAGAGAAGGCATGCATGGCAGTAGAGGATGCTGCTAAGGGAGGAGGTGTTTATCCAGAGGTCTTATTTGAAGTGGCTCATCAGTGGTACTGGCTGTATGAGCAGATGGCTGGTGGGACTCCAGTTCAGCGAGAAGGCGCTACTGGCTGCAGTGCAGGAGCGGCACGTTCTGTGGTAGAAGCTGTGCGTGGACTTACAGACAACAGGATAATACCAGATACCTCCACTGTGACTGTGGCAGCAGCAGTGACTGCAGCAACTGTGGTCCCAGTGATTTCAGTTGGGTCAACAATTTACCCTCCACATACTGCAATGGCTCATCCTCACACTCAAGGACTACACCCCTATTCCACTCTGCAAACACATATACCGACAGTCTGCAATCCCCAGTACATTGGAATCCCACGGCAGCAAATCCCACAACCCACCGTCTTCCCAGTACCCGGGACATTGTACACACAGGTAATCTGATTTTAAGATGTATTGATGGTTCAGCTGCTTTCTTGTCACTGATGGTTGATTTATGTGGTAAAGTTCCTTGTGGTACCTAAATCACTATTGACAAAATACCTCATGTTCACAGATGATATTTATTTTTTGTATAATGCAAGCAGTGCAGGTACCTGAAGCTGAATTGGGATCAGTCTCTTTGTAGTCAGAGCATTCTGAACAGCAAATTTCAGAGAAAGTGAGAGGGAAGCTACACAAAGAACTGGCACATTGTGCTGCAGAGCAAGGAGCCTTTGTGATAGGAAGAGAGGAGAAAACAGATGAGCTCATCAATGCGCTACTCCTTTTACTGGCCAGTCACAAGGCAAGTCCATTAAAGCGGTCCTGTCAGATTTTAAAGGCTAAGTTCACCATCAAGTACAAATTAATAAGTGCTTATCAAGCACCGATTCCAAAAAAGGGTTTATCTCCCAATTGTACACCATACTGCACGCTATGTTTCCAACAATACCGGCCCAAGCTCGGTGGTCCAGAGATCTGGGCACCTTTCCGACAACCAATGGGAAATGGCATTGACAGTACTGTTGATCGTCTCCCTGTCTGCTACCCACAATTGTTTTATTACATAGAGTTTACCATACTCCTGAAAAAGTATTTCCAACCCTGTGGAAGTCAATAGAGTCTCAAGCCCAGGAATAGTTAAAAATGAAATTCCCTAAATGTTGGGTTAATGACTTGATCATGTCATCATGACATGATCTGAGGAAGGGGCTAGTCATTGAAACAATATCATGATGACTGGCCTCTCTCCTTTGGTTTGACAAGGTTTGAGTGCTCCCCTAGGATTCCAGTTTAATCTCACCAGCCCTTGTTCGGGCGGTCGCTCACCAGGTGTATGACATAACCGGATCTGGGACACGTGACTTCCGGTGGATGTGCCATCTCAATGATCCCATTGGCTGCCATCCACACTCCCTTCCCACTGTCCATAGGCTCCTGGGCTGAGCAGCCTACTGTTGGGTCCAGGATTATGTGTCATCCTCCAGCTTCTGGGAATATGTGTTTCTCCTCTCCACTGGCTTGGTGATGTATCAATCTGGGCACTCCTACTTGTCATGCTTTTTAACCCAACATTTAGTGAATTTTGATTTTAACTATTCCTGGGCTTGTGACTCTATTGACTTCCAATAGAAGCGCTCCTTTATTTGTTGTTTTGTGCTCATGTCTCACTGTTGGTAATATCTATTGTTGGAGATGCCCATACTGTGGTTATCTACTTATCCCCTGGAACCTCATTGCTCTTGGCATTTGCACCTTTTCTGAAAAAGTATTTGCCTGGTGATGGAGGGACTTCCCACTCTGTCCACGAGTGGATGCAGACCAGCTACACTTATACATATGATGTGGAGCTGACCTAAACTGCACAGCTATTGGCAGGGAATACTGAAAAGTATAAATAATGTCTTTCAAGTTACTTTAGCATTGGACCTGAGCATTTGTTTACTTAGCATAATAGAGGAATTTCCCTTGCCTGACGATACTTATACACCCATTGTCAGAGTGCTATTTCAAGTACGTAAATTGATTGCCCAAAAGTGGGTATTCTTACATCCCCCTACTTGCATGGAATGGAGAACTCAAATTAACACTACTTTATCTAGAGAAAAACTGGAGTACCGACGTAGGAACTACCCCACACGCTTTGATAAAATATGAGACGTGGCTCACTACACCGAGTTTAGCCTCAATGTCACTTATTTTGAACAGATTGTTGACCTCTCCCCAGATGACGTGCCCCATTTTCAGATGCTAATGTAATGCTCACCTTCTCTTGGGGTCCATCTGCCTGTAAACTAGCTGTGTTGGAGGAGCCCCCAATAAACGCAAGAGCAAGCCGGGTTGCTAGACTTATTACTTTATCGATATCAGACGGTCATGGAGAGCATTGGTTTATCCTTTATCTTAACATGATCTGTGCCTTAAGTGGATGATGGGATGACAACTGCATGATTTTGTTCATATATTTCTCATGTTGATTGAACAGATCTCTGTTCTGTACAACTTTTTTTTATGCACCAAGTGATCTACAAATAAATCTTTGGCAGTTGTAAGTTGCCATGAAGTTGTTTTGTTTGTGTGTATTTCAGATAACAAAACTCAGTAAAGAAGTAACTGAAAATAAATTATAAATGACCATATTTTTTGAATGTTAAAAAAAGAAAAGTGCATTTATTATTTTTTAACACATGAACCTACAAAGTATTGCACCCGTGATCAGGCTCCTGCACACTCTCCCTCAAGCTTTCTTCCCTTCTCTACAATAGGTACAGACTTTCAGTTAGAAAACTGGAGGAATTCAATGGACTACAAGTGCACTGATCATTGCATTTGTAGTCTGTTGAGAACTATAAGCCCATGTGCCACAGTGGCAGATGGGACTTGTAGTTTACTCATTCACAGATCTCTGTGATTGGATGATGCAGCTGTGGGGGCAGAGCCCTGCACAGCCGTCCTGATTTTAACGTGACAGTGGCTACTGAGAAAAGAAACCCCTGTCCACTGTCACAGGAGAAGGGGCAGGTACTGAAACATTTTACATGTTACACCCTATAAATACAAGTGTAACATGTTCATCTTTAAGATGAACTTGTCCTTTAACTAAGTGTGCAGGTATTGCTCTCAGTTACATTTGTTACTTTGACTATTAAAAGTTTGTTCTGCTCATGAGTGCTTATAGTATAAAAGGGAGGGGCAAGTGTTACAAAAGGTTCTAACTGTGTGAGAATGAGGTGATGCTAGACAGAGATGGGATAGGCTTCACTGATGTGGTTTAAGCCATTTAAGCAAGGTTATTTCTAGTCCAGACTTCTACTTTAAGGTTCTTTACAGTCAATTTATTGAATGTATAAATAGAATTGTGTTTATATCTAATATCATTCGTTGAAGTGAATATCTGAAACACTTGTGCAGCCAAAAATGACAGCCATCCCATATAATGACCCAAATATCCGGAAGACTCAGGTAGAAGTGTAAAGCTTCAGCTTTGGCTGACATCTCATCCTTGGTGTGTCCAGTTTGCTATTTCTAGGTATAATGCTTAGGCTGTTGTTGTATCTTTTTTGTCATTTTCTTTTCATTTTGTAGGGTGTCCACCCAGCTTTCATTGGAGCACAGTACCCGTACACAGTTACAACTCCTTCCATAGCAGCTACAGCCGTCTCCTTTCCAGGAGCACCAGTTCCCTCAATGACCCAGATTGCTGTTCACCCTTACCACACAGAGACAGGGATTTCGCTGTCTTCTAATGTAGCAAGTGAGTGAGCTTTGGTGTATACAATGACATTTATGTGTTCTAGGCTGTACATTACCATTTCACTCTCCAGTAAATGCGTGCAATTATCCTGTACACTCATTAGTGCACCTACTTCTTTCGGAGACGCAGATAATACAGTACTACATCTTTGCCTCTAGGTGTCACTGTATTCCCTTTGCACACTTGGAACAGAAAAGCTGTTGCTGTGGCAACAACAGTCCTGATCCGCTTTAGATGGCGATGCAAAGGAAAGTTCTATTTCATACTGTTTGGAAGGCAAACTCACATCTCTGACTGGGGAGGAACAGTCCCTCTTTAATTGCAAGAAAAAATGTCTGCCTTGTAGAATGCAGTTTATATTGATCTCATCAAAACAAACTTTTTTCCTTGCTCCACTCAGTTGTTTTATGTGTGTTTTTCCCTAGAAAAGATATTTTTTCTTTTGATTCCTGCTTGCTTATATCAGCTTTTATTTAATAATGTGTAGATCAATATATAAAGTATAGCATCCCAAAATGTCCAAACACCAATCTTCTTTTGTTTATCTGACTGCTCTGAACAAATGCAGGGAGCTCTGAACAAATCTGGCTACTATATGTTGTCACCAACCATTGCTTTGTGTGTGTGGGGATGGGGGGGGGGATGGGGGGTGTATGTGCGTATACTCGTATATGTGTGTACATTGGATGATTTGTGTATATAATGTTTCCACACCTGTCCATGATGACACCATGATGAAATATTCAGCTTTGACCTAATAGGCAGGAGATAAAAAGGTTAAAGTTATCATACCCTTAACCTCCAGGCATGGGGCAAGTGTCTAGTTATGGGGGGCTCAGGTAGGGATTTTACTTACTGGGATGAATAAACTATTAATGGTGGTACACCCATATTACATGTGTAGTGCTTCTGAACACACAGACTCGCGCACACAGACTCGCGCACACAGACTCGCGCACACAGACTCGCGCACACAGACTCGCGCACACAGACTCGCGCACACAGACTCGCGCACATGCACACAATCGCACACGCACACATTCGCACAATCGCACACATTCGCACAATCGCACACATTCGCACACACACAATCGCACACATTCGCACACATTCGCCCACACACACAATCGCACACATTCGCCCACACACACAATCGCACACATTCGCCCACACACACAATCGCACACATTCGCCCACACACACACTCGCACACATTCGCCCACACACACACTCGCACACATTCGCCCACACACACACTCACACCCACACACACAATCGCGCACACACACAATCGCGCACACACACTCAAACGCACACACAATCGCGCACACACACTCAAACGCACACACACAATTAAGAGTGCAGGCAGGTACACAGTGACCACCATTGTTGTTAAGAAAGAATGTACTTATGGATGACAGACCCACAAGACAACTTATTTTTCTTATTGCTGTGAATTGTTAGGCAGGTAAAGGCTAAATTGGGATGTTATCTGTTACAGTTCTAACCTTATTTTAGGGTTCCCATATTAAAAGTAGTGAAGGTTTTGGTGGCTCTTGTTGTCTTTTTAGTTAAGGCGACCCAAAGATTAGTCCTTTTTTTTTCATTCAACCAGTGAGTTCAACAAAAAATAACTGATTTGCTTCCGTCATCCACACACTCAATGTGGATGGGGGAATCCTCCCCTCGGGGAGACTTTCCCACCATCAGAACACACTGATCAGTGTTACAGGCCATAGCCTGCAGTGCTGATAGAGCGGGGAAAATCCCACAGGGCAAGTTGTACAGAAGTTGATTGATAGAGTGACTTGTGTACAACCTCACTGCCCTTACATTGATCAAAATTTGTCCAGTTCCTGCTGAATTGGCCCAATTTCGATCCATGTATGTCTGGCTTAACTTTCTGGTGATGGCAGGAGATCCTTCTTTTCATATCCATGCCTTCTGAGATAGGTGTAGTCTACCCTTTGGAACCTGTTGATTGGTTTAGCTACCATGCCAAATATTCCCTTCCCTTCTATATGATTTCCTGCTATAGGAAAATTGTCTCCTTCCCTTGTAAAAATATATTCTACAATAGTTATCTTTTTCACCTGGCCTTGTGAAGTCTACCAGATTTGTGGAGCCACCACTTGCTCAGCACTACACTGCTTTATGGAATGCTCCAGACAGGTTGGACACTCGCAGTGGCTGAGAGCTGATGCCAGCTGGGCTCTGCCCCCTCCCCAGGCCAGCCCCCCAGTGAGTTATGAAGGGGCAGAGCAGAGAGCGGTGACTGACAGTGATCACTCTCTGCTCAGTGCTAAATGAGGACTGAGCGATCAGCGATCATGTGATTGTTCAGTTCTCAAGCTTGGGGACAGCTGCAGCACCTGACTAACGCTGCAACATAGAGATGAGTATGTATGTGTTTTTTAATGCACCCTAAACTTCTCCTTTAATGGAGGACTGTGGAAAATGCCAAAAGGATGATTTGAATTTGGGACTTTGTCTGCAAACGAAGAATTGATTTCTGCCCCTAACATCTTTTAATGTCCTACCATTTCTGATTTCAGTAGGGAGTGTTCACACAGGAACCACCTTTCCCACAATCCCCGGGTCCACCATGACTACAATTAGCACCCAGCCTGCCCCAATGGTTACTGGAGGCTTCCCTACTGAGGATGAACAGCACAGTCAGCCAGTCAGTCCACAAGGATTACACTACCTCCACTCAGCATATCGTGTTGGTAAGTAAGATTTAATTTGTGGAGAGTATTTTTATCCTTTATCTACTGCATGCTTTACCAGAAAAGTTAATATGATCTATGATTATGTACAGTGTATGGGTTTACACAACTGGGCTTACAGGTACTCACCCCTATGATAACCAAACACAGGCTGTCACAGAGATCATGTGATCAAGAGCTGGTCCTCCTGGCTACCGATCATTAGTGTGAGACCTGGAGCTGTGCTGCACAACACAAACACAAGCATGCACTTATGTGGCCCTACAGAAGAAGACCCACTTCAGTGAGGCCACAAATGTGTGTACGCTTGCCATTAAGTGGCTAATGAGCAATATTGTGAAATAGCTGTGTGTTAAATAGTCTGGCAGAGCAGTTTAAAGCAAAATGCATTCCAAGTCTGGTATATTTAACTACTAGAGCCAAAATCTGTGCATAATCCATAATTGCTGCTGCGATGGTTGCTTGCTTTAGAATATAACAATCAGACACCAAACACGCCTATAATACCAGGTCAAGCAGGGTAATGAAATGCATTAACGCAATATATGCCTCTGTTTTAGATCATATTTGGTCTCTATCAAAATTGTAATGTCATTCTGAGCAATCTGATTGTAAAATCATGTCATCTGGAAATGTAGATATGGATAAAATCATTGGTATTAAGGTTGTGGTTGCTGAGCATCAGCAAAAAAAATGCTCTCCAGTCCCCTCACACCCTTTGATTGGATGCATTATCTATGTAAACACCCTTTTCAGGGACCTGAATAGATGGCTGCATTTACAGCTAAGCTGTTCTCACATACCACTGACCCCTATGAAGGAATGCTGAGTCATTTGTGAGAACCATCACATTGGTTTACCCTGCAGACAAATTACTCGGCAAAGTTTACTTAATCCTTGGTTTCCATGCAAAGTGCTCTTCAACTTATGTTTTCTATAAATATTTTCTCGCACTGTTTTCTTTTCTTGTCATTGAAGCAATATTTTAAAGTGAAAGGCAAGTCAAAACCTAACTAAGCTTACATCTACTCCCACCCCCATGTTTTGCCTAGTCTATCGACCCAGTAAAAGATTGATGCCTATAGTTACCTATTCTGAAGTCGCTCTGGTCACATGATCTGGTCCCAGCGCCAGCTTCAGGCTGACAATGGATGCCACATAGTAAGTCTATGGGTGACAGTGTCGCACAGGCTCTGCAGCCATTGGCAATCTCTCCTCTATGCTGAAGCTGGCACTGGAGAGATCATGTGATTGGACCTCCTCTATTCTACCCAGGTCTTGGAAAAAAAAGTCTTGGGTAAAGATATATTCTATCAAGCTCTTAAAAGGATTTTATTAGTTATGCTCTCACTTGTATATTTTTAACTGATATTTCAGCAGTACCTACTAACATAAATTGTGTTGTGTCTTCAGGGATGCTAGCATTAGAGATGCTGGGACGCAGAGCTCATAATGACCACCCCAATAACTTCTCCAGAAGCCCCCCATACACGGAAGATGTGAAGTGGCTGCTAAGTTTAGCTGCCAAGTTAGGTAAGGTCGTTTAATGATGTATCATGGGCTGGACCTGCTGAACGATAAACTGCCTTATTCTCTGCAGCTGAAATATTTAATCCCGTGTTGAATGCAGTAAATGCCAAGCTTCTCCGATTGCAGCAGCCACTATGCCGTAATGAGACCAAGTTTATGCATCCTCTGTTAACTGACCTTTTCAGAGAACGTTTGTGCGCGGTGGCGAGTGTTCTGCTTGTCACACTGAAATGACATTGTACGTGTTGTATGTCTTTTCTATTCATTAATGGGTTAATCAAACAATGACTTCACTAAGCTCTTTAGGTGGTATTCTATACAGCTGGAAGAAAGGAGGTCTGCCATACTAACCAATCAAATGTCACATTTTACATTTCAGCCTCTTTTAGTCACTTTTAGCTCTTAGACCTTTAAACCCCTTGTTGACCAGAGCAATTGTTTCAATATGTAATTCTTTATATAGAAGTAACTTTGCCAATTTTTATGTTTTAGTTAAAGTTCCACTTGAAGTAATGACAGACAGGCAGGAATTTTAATGCAGAGGAGACATGCTTTGTCTCTTTTGCATTAACCTCTTCGCGCCGGCCACACGGAAATGTGCGGCCTGCCTGCGACTGGGCCTTGACACCAAGCGGCCGCACATTTGTGTGCAATTAAGAAAAGCACCCTGCGCGCTCCCAGCACACATGTCCGGAACTCACGGAAAGATCCCAATCTCCTCTGTTGATCGGGACCTTTCCTGATCATGTGACCGCCGTGACAGCGAATCACGGAGGTCACATGACCCTAAAACCCCGCCCCGCCTCCCGGCTTCTGAAACCCTTAAAGGGCCGGGAGGCGCCGGCGCAAAGGGGTTAAAGTTACTTACCTGCCTGTCTGTCCCTGTACAGTGAGCCACGCATGCGCAGCTCACTGTACAAATTCAGCAATGCCAAATCTGATGGAACTGACGTCATCCCTGCCAACGACAGCAGATCGCGATCAAGACCCGGAAGTCGGCCACTCGAAGATGTCAGTGGCCAGGCGGGTAGCAGATGGATGCTGCATCTCAGGAACTGGGGTGAGTATAGTTCTGCTTTAAAATACTTAGGTAATCTATACATTACTTTATGGGGGACAAACAACGCTTTCTTTTGGCAATATTTCCTATGTAATTAGTAGACTTACAGATGAAAAAGACGCAACACTAAAATGATGATTCTGGTGCAAAGCATGTCAAAGTTGTTTGCAAATACAAAAAAAATTTATAAAATAAACAATCGGCAGAAAAATAATAGCTAAGAGAAGAAGGGTAGGAAGGTGTTAATTAGGACAGATTATTATCTATAGGTTAACAAGGTGTTTAATAATAATACTTTTAATTTAAAGAAAAAATTATCTCTACTTGTAAGACTGTCTGCATGTGTCATTTTACACTGGAGCAGCATTTTGACAGCTGATCTTGCTATGTTATACATTGCAACTCTTGGCTGTCATTTGGACAGTCACTAATTGCCAGTAATAGCAGTGAGTGGAGCAGCAGAAGGGGGAGAGGTGCAGGACATGGGAAATATACCCTAAAAATCTTCAAAATGTTTGTAGGACATATATTCTATTACAGTGAGCATCACCTCCAATTTACTTTTCCTCCATTTGTAGGGAATATCCTTTCAATGTCTCAAGTGCCATGTGAAGGAGGTGATCTGTACTGGTATGAGAGGCAACAATGGCATTTTGTACATGAGCAAACAAACAAAAGATTTCCCAGCGCATTTACCATTGAGAAAAAAATATAAATGAAAATAGCACCAAAGGTGTTCACATGTAATCAATTAACACAAGCAGCTAAACCTTACCCCTAAATAAAGGTGGCAATCCTAAAACAAAAAAAAGGTAGCGCTATCAAAATTAAATATTAACAGTGAAAAAATGAATGACCAAAAAAAAGTCTTTAAGAATTTTTCTTTTTCATCAGCAGTGAAAAATGTCCATCACCATAAAAACAATTTTGTGCAAATCCACCACCAACAGAAATGAATAAACTCACCAGAGCAAATTGCCAGTTAAATTATAAACCAGCAATTGCACTTGTTTGCTCTGGGAGCAATACTCTGCAGGCAGACTCAGCGGTGACCAGCTTTTCAAATTATTCCTCTCTCAGCTTGTTGATGTAGTATATTACAAGTCGGGGAGATTCAGATATCCAGACACTTATTTATTCTCTCTGGGAGCAATACTCTGCAGATCTATAAACTCAGCAGCAAAAACTTCCAGACCGAATTCCAAGAACTTCGTCATCCGATGCCTTCACAGAGCGGAAGGATGGTTCATCCTTCCGCTCCGTGAAGATGTCGGATGACGAAACGCGTAGGGTGGACCTACGGAGTAAAGTCATTGCGTTCTGTGTGAGGCTGGTGTCTCGGTTTTCTGTGATTTTAAACTAAATGTGTTTGTTGCTAGTGTCCGCTATGACACTGTTCCATGTGAGTGGATTATGATGAATTTTATGAATAAACGTGTTGTACGGTATCACACGATTGGTTTTTCTTTTCTGAGCCTGTGTACGAAGTTCTTGGAATTCGGTCTGGAAGTTTTAATTTCTTCACTGTTTTATTTCTTCACTGTTTTATTTATCACTGTTTGATTTGAATATTTAATTTTGATAGCTCTACCTTTTTTTTGTTTTACACTTACCATTGAGCCTGCAAAACAACCAAACTGGCCCTGTCTAACAGTTTACGTTAAAAAACAAAGGTTTTTTTTGGACATGTTTGCAAATATATGCGTAAGCCGCAGTACCCACGACCAGGGACCATTGTTATATGTATGCACATTATACAGGGGTTTTCCAACAGGGGATTGTCTGTCAAACACTCATTCCACATGAAAGCACTGTTCAAGGCAAAGCTTTAGCACACAGTTCAAAAAACATTTTTACTGTATTAGCTGTAGAATGATGTGGAATTTTTCCCAGCCATCTTCTGTAATACACACACACATCTGATAGTCGGTAAGATCGCTGCTACTTCCTTTTTTATCATAGCTGCTTCCTGGGTTGACTTTACTGCCTCCTGAGTCAGATGCCTGTTCACTGTATTGAGGGGATGCTGTTGATTGACTTTAGAATCATCTGGCTGGATGCTAAGCAGTGATGACAGAAAATCACAAAAATGAAACCTAAAGCTGAATTTCTAAGCCCAGATATGTGTGTCACCTGTCTGCATGTGCAGGTGCATAATACCAACACTGACAAGAATGACAAATCTTTGCCTTGTAAAATATAAAAGCACATATTTAGCTGTCAGCCTGAGTTTCACTTTAAGGGCTCCGGCACATGGGTGTATAGTTTGCTGTCGGCAGATCCATGATTTATACATATCTAAATGCAGCATGCTATGGCTCCATGCATGCTGCTCCTTTGTGGTCATTGGTGTTTAGCTGTGCAAACCAAAACCAGAAAATCAGCATTTGCAGTCCTGCCTTGAACTACCGGTAAATTTTATACTGTAAAAAATAAATAAACAGCACTAAATAACAAATCTTCATTTATCACATTTGTAACGGACATGTAAAATTTATTGTAACGGACATGTAAGATTTGAGTGGAAATATGGAATCAGCCATGACAGGTTGAGTAGATTAGATTATGTCAGGCCCTTTCATTGCAAAGGTGTGTGCAGGAACAGTCTGGTAATTAAGGATGTACATTGAGCCCCTGGGCAGTAGGGAAATGAGTAGAAGGTACAAACAAATGGTCTGGGGTCAGATGTGTATGTATACACAATTACTCAATAGGCCTTACAGACTCAATCATCATTTAGCATTAATTAGTCTAAAGCCAGGTTCCTGGAGGTGACACCTTTTGTGCGTCAATCAGGTTATCACCCTCTGTGAAAACCAGTGACAGCAGACAGACTGTCTGCCTTACGTGGAAAGCTCTATAAGTAATATTCATCAAAGGGGTATGTTTAATCTCTTATAAAAGATGAAATATTAGTTGGAGAGAGATGGAAATGCTTCCTTTGTGCAGGCCATTCTGTACGCTACATTTGCATATAAGAATCATATTTGGGGCTTGGGGAGAAAGCCAGGAAAATGCATGGAATGATTAGATGACGCGGGGGTGCGACAGTCGGATGGTGTTTGGTACTGTTGCGATCGGGCTGACGCGCTGGTGTCAGAAATCCAATCCCCGACTTGGTGTTCAGGCCAGTCTCGGCCCAATTGAACTTGGGCAGGTCCATACACAGTACCTCTTGTGGGCAGGTCAGGACCACCTCCCCCAGAGTCAATTGGCCAAAGACTAATGTCCCGCCCATGTCCAAATCGCAATAAATTGAACGCATGGACATTTGGACAGTGTGATCCGTACGGAGCTGGTTCAATTGACCAATGGATTACTAAGTTTCTGGCTTGCTCCAGCCGCAGGGTAAAGTGTTATTCTGTCTTTTTATTCCCTTTTATTTTATAGTAATTAGTCATTTGTGTGTCTTCTTATATCTTTTGTATTTTCTGTAACTTGTTATATTTTGTACATATTTTATGCACTGCCCACTTTGGGAAATTAAATCTTAAAATTAATTAGTGAACTTCTGTGTATTTAAGCACGTGCTCATATCTTCGGAGAGACTAGATCGGAGAGATTAGAGAGATTAGATTGTATTGTATTTTAGTGCCTTTAAAACGCTCGGTTAAGCTCATTGCCAATCTGTATGCAACTGCACTGTGAGTGGGCAGATTGCACGTAGATTGCATAGGTAACAGATCTGCCAGACGGAGATCTGTGTGTGTGGGGTGTCTCAACAGACCATTCTGCGGATAAACTGTTGGGTGGTGGCAGGCTACCTTTGTGGTGCGTCTGGTGTGGGGGTGTGTGGACAGTGGAAGGGTTATCAACACCGGGGTTCAAGCTAGGATAGCTGAAGGGACCTTTAGAAGGGTGTGTGATTACTAGGCTGGTCCTCAACTCTAATCAGGGCACCAGGTTGTATGTAAGATCGTATCTGCCAGTGTGTGGTCGACCAGCTGGATTGGAGTGGAGTCTCCATCCGGTGGTGGCCAGAGGTAGTGCGGGCTGTGAAAAGGTATCACGGCTGATCTTATATACGGTTTGAGATATTTAAGTGTAAATCCCTTTATTATCCCCTCTTTACCACCCTGTCGCGGCCGCACGCGTGCGTCATGGTTAGCTAGTCGCTGTGGGCGTGGCGTGTGCTGGACACGTGACAGGGTGATCGTTTAAGCGAATCCTTGACAACATTGGTTATATATGAAGTCCATATACACTGCAAAAGTAAAGGCCACCTTATTCCAAGTGATGACATGAATTTAGTGCACAAAAACTGAACATGTGTTTCTTCCATTCATATAAATATTCTTCTGTGTATTCCACCACCATGTGTAATCAGCGATAGAGGCCTCTTACCAAATTTGTTGACCTACCAAGTTATAAAAGGTCAGAACAGCTTTTAGCTCATACACCTTCCCACCGCTCTTCTCATACGATCTGCAGGTCAGCGCACTCTCATGCAAAAGCATGAACAATATAGACACTTCCATAGTGTAGCAAATTTTAAAAATGTCCTTTATTGTACTGAAGTATAAAATCCAGCAAGATAGAAGTAACAGATTCACTTGTAATCCAATAAACTAAAATTAGCAGGCTGATGGCTACAAAAAAAAAACGCCAGCTCCAACCGACTAGCATGTGTGATGTCTTCTCGACTTTATGGTCCAACAAATTTGGTAAGAGGCCTCTATCGCTGATTACACACGGTGGTGGAATACACAGAAGCATATTTATATGAATGGAAGAATCACATGTTCAGTTTGAGCATGAATTTTAATATGGATATTTGATATTTTATACCAGCTTTTTTCAATGTTTTCAGCACAGAGGAACCCTTGAAATAACTTTCCAATCCTAGGGAACCCCTGCTAAAAACGACTATATCTACAATTCGTGGTCAGTGGGAAGAATTACCACCTTGTGGATAGCTAAAAAGATCAGTGGTGTCAGTGATAAGTTATCTGAAAGGCAGACATTTCTCATTGCTCAAGGAACCCCTGGCAACCTCTGGAGGAACCCTGGTTGAGAAATAGGCATGTAAACTTTTGTCATGATGTGTACTGTACTGCATGAATGGACCCGACAGGCCAATGCTGCTGCTCAGAGCTGACATGTAAATCAGCAATGTGTAGGCAGCAGCACCAATGTTTACACATCATCTGAATCAACCAGGAACTGTGCAGAATGACTTCGGACATGTCATATGAATGACTCCTGCATGGGGAGATGTAAACATTAACAGTGAGTAATCGGTGGCGGCAGCAGCAAAACAGCTGCATACATGATTTTGATATTTACATCAGCAGCGGCCTATGTGGTCCATCTATTCTGTACACATGTAAATGTTTGCATAAACCTTTCATGTGTATGGACAGTTTTTAAAAACAATAAGGCCCTGTGCAATGGGCCCTATGGAAGAAAAGGCTTGCATGTACAATTGAGCGGGGGTTTTAGACATGGGATATAGTTGTATACACTTACATATTTGCTGAGTCTGAAGTGTCCATTGTGGTCAGACTGTTTTGAATATTGAATACATTGATTCAGGGTACAGCAAAAAAAAAGAAAAAGAAAAGGCAGACAGGCTCTATTTGTGTTTGTGGAAGAATGCTTTTTGTTCACTCCCTGTCATTCATCAGTGCGGGTTTAAAGATAATTGGTTGCGGCATCACAGACTTTGTCATGCAGTTCTTGATACATAGTCAACTGCTAAAGTATAAACACTATATTATTTCTATCCTGGTTTGTTTTTCCTAGGAGTGAATTATGTGCATCAGTTCTGTGTCGGGGCAGCAAAAGGCGTGCTCAGTCCATTTGTCCTTCAGGAAATCATTATGGAAGCTCTTCAGAGACTTAACCCCGCCCACATCCATAACCACCTGCGTACCCCTGCCTTCCATCAGCTGGTTCAACGTTGTCAGCAGTCCTACATGCAGGTAATAAATACTATATGCAATCAACTGTATACTGAAAAGACAATTTATGTTTCTTCCATATCTAGTGATGGGTCACCCTGGTGTAGTTAGTACATCTATTAGAATGAAGTCATCAAGCTGTACAAGTTAATTGCATGGGTTCTGAATCTTCTAATCATTTCCTGGTGAAAATGTTTAATTCACAAAAAGAGACCGCACACAGGCAGACCATTATAATTTTACACATAAATAAAGTTTTTTATTCATGAAACATCAGCTTTAAAAAACAACACCAGGGAAAATACTTACAATGGATGAAAAGTGTCCTGTGTATCTCCCTCCCTCCTTCCATTCATAGAAGCTGTACTTTTGGTTTCCACAATGAAAAGCTCTCTTATGAATAGAGGAGGCAGGATCATTCATTCATCTGCCTATCCTTCATTTATAGAGCCATTTTCATTGTGGGGACCCAATAGTGCAGCTTCTATGATTTGATGCCAGGAGTGGAAAGGGAGGGCATAGTCTGCACTTTTGACTAATACATGTTACAGCTGCTTATATGAAACCATGCAGCACTGGATAATCACAGCTTAGGGGGGTATCTGGTAGCTGAGGACTTCAGATGTCTGCTTAACACAGCAGCCACCAGTACATGGGACACACTTCATCCATTGGAAATACCATCCCTGGTGTTGGCTATGGTTTTTTATTTTTTTTTTTATTTTAAACTTGACCAAACCTCAGCTTTAAAGGCAAAGTTCACCTTTTCTTTCTCTCAATGCCAACTTCCCAATGTATCATTATACTATTAATGTACCTCTGTTGCAGGAAAGAAAACTTTTTTTTTCTATGTTCTAGGTCAAGTGTTACCTCAGCCTCTGCTTTCTTCTATAGAAAATGTCTCCATGTTATATGTCTTATAGAAAGTGAAAACTGTTAGTAGTGTGAGGTAGTACTTCAGCAGATGACCTCATTACATGCTGCACCTACCCACACCTTCCAGGAGATTGCTCCTGCCCATTTCTGTAGTTTCATGCTTCTCCAATACAGGCAATGTCAGTGAACACTTTTCTTCCTCGATATGTAGCCAGTGTCTTCCTCTGTTCTTTGATGGATTTGTACCTTACCTTCTATCTGCATAGGTTGTTCATTTGGCAGAGTGATCAAATAACAGCCTGTGTGGATACAGCTGTGTTATTGAAAACTGAAGAAGATTGCAGTCTCCTTAGGTCTACCATCAACTATGTAGTGCAAGAGCCTGCATAATTGATAGATAGGTGTGTCCTTTTATTATATAGTTTAGGTAAATCTGGTGGTATTAACTGGGAGTTTCAACACCTTCAAAACATTTTTAGAAGTCTTCCTAAAGAAGGTTGAGGATAGAAAGCTGATTTGTTAGTTAAAAAAAAACACTTAGAGGCTAAAATGGATGGTGGAATGTCCTATTTCAACCTTATAAACTCTGCAGTTTGTAACAAAAATATATTATCACGGCAAGTGCTCTGCTTATAGAGCACTGGTTTGGTGTTGGTGGTCATGAATAATGCCCATTGAGCACTCCATTCCGATGTCTTCATTGAACTCATTCTGGCTATGGAACACACAGTGCTCTACAAAACCTGTACTGCCATTTGCCATCAGGCATTTCTATTTAGTCCCCACGCTGCAGCAGTTTCTATGCAGATGTTCAGCTCAGGAGATGACTAAACAACAAATATTTTAATGGGCTTTTTTTCCCTTCACAGCATGTTCATGTCTTCATTTCATGGGAAAGTAATCTGGTACATTTGTATACTGTTTGTTGCCAGAAACAACAATGGTGACCTTTGCTGTTTGTTTGTAAATTAGTTTTAACTATTTTACATGACTTGATGTCTCCATGGAAGAGGCAGATCAAGGTATTAAATGTTAATTCTGTTAGGGCACTTGTGTCAGTCTTGTTGTTTAACCATTTTATCTCCTATCCTCCCTATGGACAAAAACAATTTTCACGTTTCCGCTATGGGCTTGTTAATTTATAAAACACATACTCTTGTTTTGGATGCAAATTAGGCTTGCAACATTTATTATTGTCTGTGTAATACATGGACTAGAAATGTGAAAAATAGAATAAAAATTGTTTTTATTTTTAATGTAAGTTTGCACATTTTTATTGCAACACTATAAAGAACAAAAACAAAAAACACTTACCTTATTTTTTTTAACCTTTCATTTTTTTCATAAGTGGAATCATGGCTAAGAGTTTAAATTCAAATATATTTTATTTATGAATATGCAAGTTTTCTTTAAAGAACTTGTTAAGTCCCTCAGGGGGTCCCTGTGCATATACAGTGGGGATCGAAAGTTTGGGCACCCCAGCTAAACATTTGTATTAATGCGCATAAAGAAGCCAAGGAAAGATGGAAAAATCTCCAAAAGGCATCAAATTACAGATTAGACATTCTTATAATATGTCAACAAAAGTTAGATTTTATTTCCATCATTTACACTTTCAAAATAACCGAAAACAAAAAAATGGCGTCTGCAAAAGTTTGGGCACCCTGCGGAGTTAATAACTTGTACTGCCCCCTTTGGCAAGTATCACAGCTTGTAAACGCTTTTTGTAGCCAGCCAAGAATCTTTCAATTCTTGTTTGAGGTATCTTTGCCCATTCTTCCTTACAAAAGTCTTCCAGTTCTTTGAGATTTCTGGGCTGTCTGTCACGCACTGCTCTTTTAAGGTCTATCCATAGATTTTCAATTATGTTGAGGTCAGGAGATTGTGAAGGCCATGGCAAAACCTTCAGTTTTCACCTCTTGATGTAATCCACCGTGGATTTCGAGGTGTGTTTAGGATCATTATCCATTTTGTAGAAGCCATCCTCTCTTTAACTTCAGCTTTTTCACATATGGCATCAAGTTACCATCCAAAATTTGCTGAAATTTTATTGAATCCATTTTTCCTTCTACTCGTGAGATGTTCCCTGTGCCACTGGCTGCAACACAACCCCAAAGCATGATTGATCCAACCCCATGCTTAACAGTTGGACAGAGGTTCTTTTCATTAAATTCTGTGCCCCTTCTTCTCCAAACGTACCTTTGCTCATTCCAGCCAAAAAGTTCAATTTTAACCTCATCGGTCCACAGAACTTGTTTCCAAAATGCATCAGGCTATATGTTCATTTGCAAAGTTCAAACGATGATTTTTGTGGTGAGGACGTAGAAGAGGTTTTCTTCTGATGACTCTTCCATGAAGACCATATTTGTACAAGTATCTCTTTATAGTGGAATAGTGTACCACAACTCCAGTGTCTGCCAGATCTTTCTGGAGGGATCGTGCAGTCAAACGTGGGTTTTGAATTGTTTTTCTCACAATCCTGCGAGCTGTACTGTCTATTTTTCTTGGTCTTCCAGATCTTGCTTTAACTTCCACTGTTCCTGATGACTGCCATTTCTTAATTACATTCCGAACAGAGGATATTGACATCTGAAAACGCTTTGCTATCTTCTTATAGCCTTCTCCAGCTTTGTGAGCGTCAACTATTTTCAGTTTCAGTTTTCTAGACAACTGCTTAGAAGAACCCATGGTGTTGATTGTTGGGGCAAGGTCAGATGAGTCTGGGCATCTAAAACCTTTGAGATTGACATAACCTGGTCTTCCCAGACGATGATTGAGAACAATCCATGACACTGGCAGGTCTCAGCTGGGCAAAGGGGGCAGTGCATGCTATAAATTCTGCAGGGTGCCCAAACTTTTGCAGACGCCATTTTTTGTTTTCTGTTATTTTGAAAGTGTAAATGATGGAAATAAAATCTAACTTTTGTTGGCATATTATAAGAATGTCTAATTTGATGCCTTTTGGAGATTTTTCCATCTTTCCTTGGCTTCTTTATGCACATTAATACAAATGTTTAGCTGGGGTGCCCAAACTTTCAATCCCCACTGTATCTCTTGCTCCTCTCAAAAATACAAGCAGCGGCAGTTAAGTTAAATGCATCTTTTGTTGTTGCTGGCAGGAAGCTCCTCCCCTATCCCAGAAGTCTAAAACTATGGATGTTCCCCACAGGGGGTGTTATATCCACCACTGACACCTGCCGTTTCTTCCTATCTCTCCTGTTTAGCACAGAATGCAGCCTGCTATTTGGGGGAACAGCGAGATTGGAAAGTGTCACCTTGTGTTGTGGATGATTGTATGAGATGACAACAGTACAAGCTAGGTACTAAATTAGGCTGTCTCTGGCTACAGTAGGACCTGGCTTGTGCTGTTGTCAGCTTGTGCTTTTGTGAATAAGCACTCATCTCCAATCATTTAAAGCTAACACTTTGTTTCCCTTTGTTAATATGGAAGTAAACAGAGAGTGGAAACTCCCACTGGACACTTGAATATATAGGTAAAGCGTACCTGAAAGGTACCAGTAATATCTCCTAAATATGCACCATTTAGGAGATATTCAGTGTCCCTGCAGCTGATGACACCGGTGCATGCTCTCTGAAGGAACAGCATGAGTATGCCATTCCTTCAGAGGAAAGTTGGCTATGAACATTTGGTGGGGCTACCTTAAAATTAAACTCATTTTGTCCCACCTTGCCAAAGCACAGGTTCACTTTAACACTGGAGTAGATCATAAAAATATGATGGGAAGAGCCTTGCTTGGTTCTAGAAGGGGCTGTGTAGATTCAGCCATTCATATGCTTACTATGTACATCCAAAAGATCTGTCTGTGTAATCACAACCATTAAAAGATAAGGAGGGCCAGGTGCTGAGAATTATGTTAAAAAAAATTAATGTTCTATACAATAATTGCCAGGTTATGCTTGCAGCTCCTCATAGAGTTGCAGTTTCCTGGGTTCAGCATCAAAAGAGAGTATCACGACATGAACTATCTGGAGCAGTGAGGAATAAGAGCTACATTTTGGTTATTGAAAATTCATTTTAGAAGTTGATTTTTCTGCATAACCAAAGTAATGATTCTGTTTTTTCAGTACATCCACCATCGTTTAATACATCTTACCCCAGCGGACTATGACGACTTTGTAAATGCCATCCGCAGCGCAAGGAGTGCATTCTGTCTCACCCCCTTGGGAGCCATGCAGTTCAATGACATTCTACAGAATCTGAAGAGGGGCAAACAAACCAAGGAGTTGTGGCAAAGGGTATCATTGGAAATGGCCACCTATTCACCTTGACGCCACCAGCAATGTGCAGAAACCGTGGTCATTTTATTGTTGGCAAAAGGCCTTCAAAGCAAGTAGCATAATTAACAGCTTCCACATCAAGGAGTGTAGCACTGTATTTACTGGTCAAGCATTAATATCTCATTGATGGTTACTTGGTGCCCGTGAGACAAAGGAGTCAGCGCCTGGCTATTGTACAGCGAGAAAAACTGGTAGGGTTGCAGCTATACGAACTCTTTGTACAAGGTTGGAATTTTTTTTAATTATATAAATATATATAAATATACTTTTTATTTTAGTTAATACAATCACAGGTTTACTGTGTCATTCCTTATATTACAGAACACTTGTTGATGTATATGCCTCACTTCCTATGTTGGCTTTGGTGATATTGGCTGGGTCTTTGTTCAATCTGCTAACTGTTCCTTAAGTTACTTAGGGTTCATTTGCTGTGGGGTGCATGTTTGTCTAGTCCCATCTCGGGCTAAAATATTTATTTTGATTTTTTTTTGTGTTTGGCACTTGCTCTGGCATTGGGCCCATATTACAGTTTTGAAGTTTGATTCCTTTACAGAAAAAGGGTTAAATTCCCTTTCTCCTAGCCAATATTCTCAGAGCATTTCTATGGGGGCTTATTCCTTACTCTGTCAGAGAACTGGTGTCTGTTTTACTACCAGCCAAAACTGCTCAGAAGTCTTTTACCAACAGGGATTTTCAAGTTTCATTATGTATGTCCACTTGAAAGCAGAGTATTTGTCCTTTTTGTTTTTTTTTTTCCTGTTAGATTAATGCTTTTGTGTCTTATTTTTGTTTCCTAATTAAAAGAGAAACAATTCTTTACATTAAGTTTCCTTTGTCTGATTGTTCTAATGACATTTACAATGGTAATGTAATGTGATGCTGTTGTGGCTTACCAAATGGTAAGAGATTGACTACAGTTCCCTGTGCCCAGGCTGGGTTATTGCCATAAATAGAATCTCGGCAGGGTGAGCAGAGACTGGCTGAGATTTGAACCATGCATGGGGCAGGCTTGATGTACCCAAGTTGTTCAATCAATCAACTTGGGTACAACCAGCCTGACAGATTTTACATGTGATTGTTGCTAGCACCTATAATAGCCACTAGAAACAATCACTGTGTTCTCCTGGCAGTAGAACATAATGGTTCTAGGAGAGGAATTTCCCTGTCAATACAGACTCTGTTGATAGGGTAATCAAGCAATTGCAGGAAAGGTGCTTAGTAAAGTTTTTACACAAAGATATGCTGCAGAAAAGGAAGGCAGGAATGATATATTCCATTATGTTTTTTGTAGGTTATAAAACTTTCCCTGAAAGAAACAAGGCAGTTGCCATTGCGAACATCTTTCTGAAAATGCTAGTTAGCTGGCAGTTCACTAACCTGAAAAGAAGTCATGCAGATCAATATTACGCCAACTCTCCAGTTTTCATACTTTACATTACATAATGCTTACCCTCATCTTTTTTTCCCCGGGTCAGCAACTTAGAACTGCAAAGCTCACCCCTTACAATAATCCACTGTGCATGTTCTGAATGAATGCAAAGCACTTGGGTGAGGTGGAAAGGCAGGGCAGCAATGTCTTGATATCCAAAATTTGTGGCTTCCTGATATGCATTGCTTGTCAAAGTGTCAAACAGCCAGGCAACATTTTAGGGTCTGCAATGTGAGTTCCCATGTTTCTTACATGACAGGTCCCTTTATTAACATTGTGCAAAGAGCAGTGCAGTATAAAACCCATAGCAGCAAATAAAAAAACAATTTTTGGCAGAAGTGGCTGCTCTGATTTGTGATCACTGTGTTTAAAGTAACCTAATAGAAACATATTACAAAGAGCATAGTAGTGGTAGCTTGGCCCAAAAGTGTCCATACATAGGAAAAAGTACCAGTCATAAGGAAAAGATTGGAAGCATGGATCATGTAAAGGAACACATTTGATATACAATTACTTGCATAACATATCATGGAAATTTTGTATGAATATTTTGTAAATAAAGGTACATTGAGCTACAGTTTCCCTTTTTCCTATGTATGGTGACTTTCAGTATACCCTGTATACTGAGGCAATGAGTCATGCATAAACAAAATGTACTTGAAGAAATCCTGAATTTTTAGTTTTTACATCCTCACACAACTCTATGGAGATGCATATAAAAATATTAAGACAAAGGTAACCAGATGCCTGCTTTATAGCCCATTCAGGTCAATGGTGAGTGCAGTCTGTAATTCACAAGTCACACCAAGCTCTTGTCTGCTGAATGTGTTATTACAGAGGTGAATGGCCCAGTGCTTTGGCAGGTATCACAATGTGTACGCAAGTCCCAACCTCTAGAATCATAAGTTGTGAAAATGACAACAGGAAGACAATTTAGTGAATCCACAAATGCTACTTCTAGCTTTTATTTAGACGTGTTCAGCTGCGAGAGCCAAAAATTTCTCCATTATCATCATTCAATGTGAATGACACAATACATGAGGGTTCAGTGCAGTAGGGGGACAGAGGGCTTGTTGACGAAATATACCACATGTATCTTTTTTCCTTGTGTGTAAGCTTTTGGTTGCACAATTTGTAACCCCCTGAAAAAAAGGTACATGGCATAAAATGCTATATTGCATACTATTTACATTTCAACATACAAGAGTAAATGGACCATTTTACAAAATACACAATACCTACAGCTTAACTTAAAAAGCTTGTGGAAAATGCCCCATCTGCTCTCCCTCCCCTCACAGTCTGTTAAGACAACATGTTTTGTAGAGCGGCACCCTAAAACACATTGCTGTGGAATGAGTTAAAAACCATCTGAAAAGAAAAGGTTAAGTACTAAAACCATGCTAAAGTTTCCTTTTCATTTGGGATCACCCCCCCAGATTAAAAGACACATTGGTGTGTCTGCTCCACATTTCATTACTCTTCTGTCGTGGAAGCCATACCCAAGCTAATTAATGTCTGACTACATGGAATGTTGGCTGTCCAAAAGAACTTTGACCTGTGTCACCCTTCAGTATAATTGAGAAAATATTGGATGAAAGTTAGGAACATACAGCCCTCCAGTGTTCAACTTCTACAAGAGTTCTCAGCAGCCAGGGAAACGCAGTGTTACACAAGAGGGGTCAAACCCCACTGCTTGTTGGAACCTGTGTTACCCGAGGCAAAAGGGGATTGGTGGGGTTTAGTACCTTAAAGAAAGCCTTGCTTACTGGAGGCTATTATATCCAGTGCAGGAGGTCATTGTGGTAATCACTGATACACACAGTGACATCTCCACACTGGAACTGCTCCCAGTGGGTTAGATGATGGTGGCAGCCTACAGAACTGGGTCTTGCTTGACCCAAGTAAAGGTTCCCTTTAAAATGGGCCTAAACTATAATTGTAAACAATGCACAGTCCATTGACAGGCCCCCCAACAGATTGAGCAAAAAATCTTACATGGTGGAGATAAATATGAACCTGGTTTCCCAGGACTTCCTGGTCAGAAGTTCATGAAGTAAATACTGTAATCCAGAGACTTTATACTAACAGAAATCCTTGCAAAACTAAAATATCAATTCAAATATAAATCCAACTGACAGTAAGGTGATTTCCACATAATTCATGTTTTGCTCTTGTTTGATCTGGTGGACAATAGCCAGGGTCAGTGTCACATCTTCTATCACAAAGAGCAGTGCTTTGGCCCATGAGATCTCTCACAACACTTCAATACACCAAGATTATTCTGGTTTACATTCAACAAACCCTATGCAGAAGGGAATACCATGATTATACAGGAAAGCATGATTGTTAACTCCATTTTTCAAGAAATCTTTCTAAAATCCCACTATCCTCTGAGGCTAGAAGTGTAAAACACTGCCTTGACTTTGTTGGCCTGTGAGGAAATGATCCCAGACCTTTTCATAAAACACATGAAAAATTCCAGTGCCAAAATAGTCTCAATTGCCACAGCTTGAGTCACCTTGCAGCTAGAAGAACCCACAGTGGATGTAGCTTCTCCTGGTTGTAAAGGCATACATGTTCCAGAGGAGGGGTATCCATGAACAGGATAGCAGATCACATGCCCCATAAATTCATGACTGGCCTTCCTCTGTGCTCCGAGTAGGCAGTTTTATTTGTGCGATTCTGGTACCATGATACTGTGTAACAAATGGTTAACACTTTCCCACAAGAGGTGCATTTGTAGTCACTGAAGACCCCTTTATCCAGTCCCAGGAGGCCCAGTCATGGTCACATGGTGATGTTCATCATTGCAGCACCGGATGTACACATTCCACAGCAACGAGAACTTCTGTCTGTGTGCTCCCAGAAGGAACGATGAACAGTCCTAGTAGTGCTGATAATCACCAGAGACGAGAAATGGTCACTCCCTCCCACCTGGAGGCCAACTTCAACTCCTGCTGGAATTCTGGAGCTCCTCCCGCAGCCAGGTTGGCAGAGGTTGTCCCAATCGATTCAGCAGCTTAGACAGTTCAATGTTGTTCTCCCGGTAAAAGTCTACAAGGTAGCTCCGTGTCTGTGGAAAGAGCCGCAGATTTCTTGTTAGACCTCAATGTGCATTATACATGTGATAGTCACATACAGGTCTATACAATTTTCTTTTCTACATCACCAAGCAAACATAAGTATACAAAATGAAACACACAGGAGTGTAAGTGGTGCTGACTAAACAGTCGCTCGTGTCACCATCTTCTAGTACAAGATAGAAAACATCAGATTAAAGTTACTCTATTTTCCTTGAGCCTAGACATCCTCCAAGTTACAAACTAGGCCAGGGATACAGATACAGGACTGCATCGTCACTGACACCAAATAACATTAACCATACACAGGAGATGGTTGCCCAAGCCAGTCTTGAATGAGGTCGTTGTAATCGCCATCATCTATCAGGTAAACAGTGGTCACACAGGTTTACAACACTGATAACTGCTGCTTTCTCCCTCCCATGGGCTAAATGTGAACACCAGACAGAGCAGAGTGTATGCACTTGCCAGCATGACACAGATCATGCCTCCATGTTTCCCCTCTCTTTTTATATCTATAGAAGTCTTACAAAGTTTATATCCCAGTAGGTCATACCTGACCTCTAAAAGGTATATTGGTAGAGGATTTATTGTGTGCTACTGCTAACCTGCATATGTAATGTGCATATAGGCTGCTCAAGTACATAGATATTTACATACGTCAGCCATAACATTATGACCACTGACAGGTAAAGTAAATAACATTGATTATCTCATGACAATAGCCCTTGAAAGTGGGTTGTATATATTAGAAAGCATGTGAACTGGCGGTCTCTAAAGTCAATGTGTTGAAAGCAGAAAAAAGTGGCCAAGCGTAAGGATTTGACAAGGGCTAAATTGCAATGGCTAGGCGACTGGATCAGAGCAACTCCAAAACTGCAGTTTTTGTGGGATGTTCCCAGTCTGCAGTGGTGAGGACCAACCAAAAGTGGTCCAATGAAGGAAAACCAGCAAACCAGTGAAAGGGTCATGGGTGGCCAAGGCTCACCGATACATGTGGGGAGAAAAGGCTGGACCATATCGTCTGATCCAATAGATGAGCTACTGTAGGTCAAATTGCTGCTTCTGACAGAAAGGTGTTACACAGTGCATCACAGTTTGTTGCATATAGGGCTGCGTAACCAGATAGACCAGTCAGGGTGCCAAAGCTGATTGAGGGAATTTAGTTCTGCTTGAAGGACAGTCCATGTTTATTTCTAGAAACCAATCAGATTCTCTCCAACCTGCTGCAAATCACAGGAAATTGGGAAGCTGAAAGGTTAATCTGAGGCACATAGAGCCTGTTCTTCAGTCTACCAGCAATTGATACAGGGCCACAAATGCCAAAGGACATACCGAAGGTTCCATGTCAGGGTATTTTCGGCCTTTGCTTTTCCCAAGGCATTTTGTTTTTCCATTTTCAGCCACTTGACACCAAAATCCTTTAGATTCTTCATACCTATAAATATACATTAAAAATGTGTTAAATGTGTATCAAAATATTCTGCAGAACAATGGAGCTCTGACGTTGGCTCATCAATCCTTCATATTCATATGCCTGAAAATGTTGCATCTGATAAGCCTGGTACAATTATAAGAGCACAGAGATCTGCAGACAAGCCGCTAAATGCACAATAAACGCACACAGGTCTCCTGCCTATCCTGCCAAATGATTTCTAATTCTGTCACTCCATCTTGTGGTATACACACATGCTACACCGCATAGCCAGCCAAGTGACACACACACTTCTTGGCTCAGCAAAGCCGTTCCTGTGTAACCTTTGTACCTCCAACCTGCCCACTGAGTAATGGATCACTATTAGTGCCGGGTCACACTGCTGCAAATCTGATGTGGTATCACAGTGCCATTTCTGCTGTGACAGGTGTGAACTGAATGTGATTTCTGAGGGGACTGGGCATAGCAGGAGATGAAATTCGCATCACTCACACAAGACCCTTTTTTTCAAGCGCATACAGTTGTGGCCAAAATTATTCAACCCCCACTGAAATTGAGTGTTTTGGCCAGTTTGACATTGCTTTTGATCATTCAGTCATCTTGCTTACATTTACATTAAAGAGGCACTTGTAGGTCAGACAAATATAACATAACAGTTATAATGAAATAACCACAAATGTCTTTTCTGTGCTCACAGCATTATCAGTTTTATTCAACCCCCAAGTGACATTCAATCTTAGTACTTAGTACAGCATCCTTTTACAGTTATAACAGCTTTTAAACGTGAAGCATAGCTTGACACAAGTGTCTTGCAGCGATCTACGGGTATCTTCGCCCATTCTTCATGGGCAAAGGCCTCCAGTTCAGTCACATTCTTAGGCTTGCGCACTGCAACTGCTTTCTTTAAGTCCCACCAGAGGTTCTCAATCGGATTTAAGTCTGGTGACTGCGATGGCCACTCCAAAATGTTCCAGCCTTTCCTCTGCAACCATGCTCTAGTGGACTTGGAGGTATGCTTGGGATCATTGTCCTGTTGAAAGGTCCAACGTCTCCCAAGCCTCAGGTGTGTGACGGACTGCATCACGTTTCCATCCAATATCTCCTGGTACTGAAGAGAATTCATGGTACCTTGCACACGCTGAAGCTTCCCTGTACCTGCAGAAGCAAAACAGCCCCAAAGCATGATTGACCCTCCACCATGCTTCACAGTAGGCAAGGTGTTCTTTTCATCATAGGCCTTGTTCTTCCTCCTCCAAACATAGCGTTGATCCATGGGCCCAAACAGTTCTAATTTTGTTTCATCAGTCCACAGAACACTATCCCACAACTTTTGTGGTTTGTCCACATGGCTTTTGGCATACTGCAGTCGACTCTTCTTATTCTTTGGAGACAGCAAGGGGGTACGCCTGGGAGTTCTGGCACGGAGGCCTTCATTACGCAGTGTGCGTCTTATTGTCTGGGCTGAAACTTCTGTACCCACATCTGACAAATCTTTTCTCAGTTCCTCAGCAGTCACACGGGGACTTCTCTCCACTCTACGCTTCAGGTAGCGCACAGCAGTCGAAGTCAGCATCTTCTTTCTGCCACGACCAGGTAGCGTTTCAACAGTGCCCTTTGCCTTGAATTTGCGAATGATGCTTCCTAAGGTGTCTCTTGGTATGTTTAACATCTTTGCAATCTTCTTATAGCCATTGCCCTTCCTGTGAAGAGAAATCACCTCTTCTCTTGTCTTCCTGGACCATTCTCTTGCCTTCACCATGTTTGTAACCACACCAGTAAATGTCTAGAAGGAGCTGAGTATCACAGTCATTTTAAAGCTGCCTAATTGGTGCTTATTATGCTTGATTGCTGCTCGGTGACATCCACAGGTGTTTTCAATACCTGATGGAAAGCACCTGTATGAACCTCTGTTCTTCAGAGTGGTAGTCTTTAAGGGGTTGAATAATTGTGGCAATGAAGAAACCACATAAGAACCATTTACTACTGTATTACATAAACAATTGATGTCATTTTAGTTGCATTTGGGTAGTTACAACGTCCTTGTAGGATTTGATTCTGAATACAATTCCAAATGTACACTATAGTCCCTAAACCCCTTTACAGCATTGGGGGTTGAATAATTTTGGCCACAACTGTATATGTGAACAGGTCTCATTGGACATGATGCTTTTTGACATTACATGCAAATCTATGCTTATCTGAACGCATCTGATCCACATAAACCACTCAGATGGGAAGTGATCCAGAAGTGGTACTAAGATCTTTGTAAAAGATATACAAATCTTAGGAACAGCTGACTAAAACCACAAATCCTCTAGCAGGCAATGCACTGAGTAAAATCATTTGTGTGGACCGTTTGCCTGGAGTCACAGCAACACAGCAGCATCATCTCCTGAGTCTGTCCTACATCGCATGGACTGTAAGTGGTATCATGGCACCAACACATTTCAGGGACTCTGGTACACTGAATATATCCCTTTGCATGAAAACCTCACATTGACAGGGAAACAGATTCTCAGCTTGCTGTCATTGTATGGTGTCATCACAAGCAGTAGAAGAAACATGGGCATAGAGAGCAGTGCCTGCTAAGCCTTTCCACACATCACAATCTGCTTTAGATTTAACCACTTGCCCTCCTGAGGATTTACCCCCCTTCCTGACCAGGCCATTTTTTGCGATACGACGCTGCGTTATTTTAACTGACAATTGCATGGTCATGCAACGCTGCACCCAAATGGAATTTATGTCCTTTGTTTCCACCACAAATAGAACTTTCTTTTGGTGGTATTTGATCGTCTGTGCAGTTTTTAGTTTTTGCTCTATAAATAAAAAAAATTGAAAATTTTGAGAGAAAAAAAATAGTATTTTTGACTTTTTGCTATTAAACATGTCCAGTAAAAAAAAAATGTAAAAATCAAATTTCATCATAAACGTAGGACAAAATGTATTCTCCGACATGTCTTTGCTAAGAAAAAAAATAAATCCCAATACGTGTAAATTAATTGGTTTATGTGAAAGTTATAGCATTTACAAATGGTGGTATAGATACTGGAATTTAAAGAAAACATTATTTATTTTTGCTAGTAATGGCGGTGATCAGCGGCTTATAGCGGGACTGCGGCGGGCATTCTAACACTGGTGAGAACTGACTTGGTGTCACTGACATCCCCAGTGACACCAATACAGTGATCAGTGCTAATAAAAAGCCCTGACACTGCACTAATGGCACTGAGCATGAAGGGGTTAACATCTGGGGCGATCAAAGGGTTAACTGTGCGCGGTTTCACTATGGGGCTGAGTGCACGCTTCACTGTAAGTATACTGCATTGTATGGCTCTGAGCAATGTGCAGGAGCTGACAGGAGAGAGATCTGTTGTTTGTTTACATACAGGTCTCTCCCCCGTCAGAGATACTTGGTATTACTGGGTGTCGGCAAGGACCCGGTGACTGACAGCCGAGCCCGTGAATTGCGGCATTGGTAGAGCACGCACGCCCCCTAGCCAGAACTGCAAAATCACGTATATATACACACACATGTGAATTTGTGCACCCATACCACCCTGTAGCAGTATTTCTGCTATACAGTGGCACAAAACTGAAATGTGAATGCCTACCTAAATAATCCAACGTATTTGCAATCAGATAATGTGCACTACATGGAGGGGGGAACAAAAAAATAAACTTTACAATCAAATTGTAATTTATGGCCAAAGCAGCAGAACAGCCTTTCTGAACTATGGCTCCTTTCCTTTAGAGGGATGCTAGGGTTTCCTTGAGCAATAAAAGTGAATTTTGACTCCTGTAAATTCCATATCTTGGAGTACATATATTACACAGGCGTGATAACCACAGACCCTGGGTTCTAGCTCGGCACCTTCAGGTGATTGGACACTAGCAAAGCTTTCGAGGACATTGTACTTGGGCATCCCCTTATACCCTTACTCTGCATTGCTTGTTTAAAAAAAAAAAAAAAAAAAAAAGATAACTCAGCGAACAGTGCAACACAAAAACAGAGGGAAGGTGTCCAGTGTCCTGCACTCCATGATGTGGGATTTACAGGTAAGTCAAAATTCCTTTGACCAGCTCCCAAGGTTTAACTGAGGGTGCATCAATCCAGAAGCACAGCCTCTACTGTTGTAGAAGACAGCGAAGTGTTAATGGAAGAGTTGTTTGAAGAATCCAAAGAAAAATAATAAACTAGTTACGCTACAAGTGATTTCTCCACAAGGCCCCATTCACATCTGAGCGATTTGTAGCTCGAAGCTCCATAATGCTTGAGGAGAAAAAAAATCAATTATTCTGAATGACGCTGTGACTCCATTCCAAGTCACGTAAAGCTAGGTTCTGGAGCTTATTTATCACTCAAATAGGGCAGATTTGCACATTTTGAGAATTTTTAATTCCATAGAAATGAATGGAAATGCATGATCTTCTGCTCAAATGGAAATAAAATAAAAAAAATTTATATATATATATATACACACACACACACACACACACACACACAAATAAGAATGAATATGCAATAAATAATTAATCCCCCCCCCCCCCCGATAAGATGTCTGCGCTGTGGCAAGATCTGTTAGTAGCTGATCTGTGTACCGGCCTGTTGGTACCATGTGACTGCTGTGACCACCCACAGCAGGTTTCATGACAATTGTGAACAATGGATGGCTTCCTTTTATGCCATCTATTGTATACAATTGTGTTGCTAGCTGTGATTAGTCACAGTGATCACATAGTACAGACTGGGCCAACCATAGCCCATCATTTTCATATGATTAGCTCTGGTCAATCACAGCTAATCACAACAAAACAAACTGAATGACTCGATTTCATTTAGTAAAATGTTTGGTTACAGCAATTAAATTCATTGCTATCAGCAATCATAATGTGTAAAAAAAAATACTGATCACTTCCCCGGAGTAGTACAATGTTTCTATGGTAACATTATATCGCCCTGGTCACAGTGTGTTATTAAAAAAAAAAAAAATGAAGAAAAAAAAAAAGAAATGTAATAAAAAGAAAAATGAAAAAAAAAAAAAATTTCCATACGGTCACCAGTGTCCATGATCATTGCCACACCAGTTATATGATGATGCTGTACTGAACTGGTGAAAGTATTAAAAAAAAAAACAAAAAAAACAAAAAAAACTGATTTTTTTTTTAAAACTTCGCTATTTCCCAAAAAAACAAAAACAAAAAAAACTTGCCATGCCTTTTACTAAATACCTGAGACTACTTTCCAAAAAGTGGCAATTTGGGAAATGTGTGTACTGTCCTGACATTTTTGAGCCTCGAGAAATGAGATCAGTACATCAGGATTGATCGATTTCCAGATATTCACCATAGTATTTGGACTTTTTAACTTTCCTACAGATTAAATGATATACACTGATTTTGGCTATTTTCACCAAAGAAATGTAGCAGTATTCATTTTGGCCTAAATTTATGTAGAATAATTGTTTCTCTTATAAAATTTTGCAAATAAAGAAAAACGTGTTTTTTTTTCAAAAATTTCGGTCCTTTTTGTATTTATTTAGCACAAAATTAAAAACCCAGTGGTAATTAAATAACACCAAAAAAAAACTCTAGTTGTGTGAATATTTATTTGGGTACAGTGTTGCATGACCGCGCAATTGTCAAAGTGTGACAGCGCTGAAAGCTGAAAATTGGCCTGGAGAAAAAGAGGGTAAAAGTGCCCTGTATTGAAGTGGTTAAATAACATATTAATATAATATAATCATTAATAAATAATAATAAACACCCAAACAGATAAATCATTTATGTTGTGATAGACTTAGGGTGTTTAACATTACTGTAATATTAATTTATTAAATTTTTTAAGGGTTAGGGGGTTAAGGTTAGGAGTTAATTATTATTACATATTAATCGTTTATTGTATTTACTTTACATTTATTATTGGCATTATTATTAGCACCCTAACAAAAATAAATAGTAAGACAAACTATTAACCCCAAACCCTAAATAAAATTGGATGGTAAATCTAAAAAAAACATATCAACAAATAACGCAACAGATGATTATTTTTCTCTCGTCTAATAAAAAAACTGCCAAAGCTCAAAAATACCTGAAAAACGCTGTATGAAAACATGCAAACATTGCATGAAAAATGCTCAAATTGGCTACACTTAAGTGTGAATGCAGCCTCAGGGAGGCGACGTCCATCATCTGAGGACACTTTTTAGCAATAACTATGGACTCTGAGTGGAGCCGGATTACAAGGGAAATGCCAAAGATGACAACCACTGTTACCAATGATCTTTTCAGCTACCTGTAAGGGGTTATTTTTCCAACTCAGCTGCATGACCACCAGTGTACTAGGGGCTCCTCTATTACTGCACTAACCATCCATGTGGGGGGGGGGGGTCACATTTTTTGTCCCAAAAAAAAGTGAAAGACCTATTCTATCTAAAGAGGGCTGACTCTTGATTTACCACCAACTTGGAGGGAGCACTACAATTGTCTCTGTTGTCTCTTTTCTGACCATTATTATGTTTGTTTTAAACACATTTACTAAACAAATATTGTCTTCTAGAGCAGCCCTGGGAGTTATATTATTCCAGATTTTATTTATTCTTCGATCTAAAAGGGTTTACGCTAATGTCTCGTGATCTATTGATATTATTAGCAAGGATGTAAAAGCTGAAAAAAGCTGCACCAGAGAGTGATGATTCTACCGTTACAGAACGACAAGTGAAAGAAGAGATTTGAAGGTCCTCATAGATACATTCTTTTATCTGGCTGTACATTATTGTACAAAGCTTCTACCAGAGGTTAGTCATTCTGGATTCATCAGATATCTGTGTGAGGGTATAGGCACTTTACTGATAACCAATGTCCTTTACTGGAGAGGACAACTCTTCTCTAGCAAGTGCCAGGGAGCAGAGGAAGAATTAAATCACTGTATGCAGCTTTCTTAAAGAGAACCGGAGCTGCAAACAATGAAAGCGATATTAAACTCAAAAACAAAAAATGTAAATATATTGCAGCTCAATAGTCCTCAACTGTGTTGGCTGCATTAGGTTTTTTCCCCCTTTATTTTCACCTGGTGATCTTGCTAGTAATACGCTTGCTATCTTAAGGTGTCTCCTCTCTGGATGAAGAATCAACAGACACCTGGACAGCAGCATTACCAGTCTGGGAAGAGCGTAGTGTTAGATGTACTAGCCAGACTTCATTAACAAATTAAAGGATCAGTTCACCTTTAAAAAAAATAACAAATGCACATCTTTTTGCAGGCAAAAAAAATTGTACATTTATTTATGTTATTTTTTTTGGAGCCTGCAAAGCATAACACCCATGATCAGCAGACCTGAGATTTCTCAGTGTATCTGTTTGTACTTCATATAGGCGGGCAGATGCAGTGACAGGAAAATGAATGAACAGCACTGTGTGCCACGGAGGCTTTTGGGACTTGTAGTTTTCCCATTCACAGGACGCTGTCAATGGATGACTAGCCAAGCGGGTTGTGACAGCTTGCGGGGGAAGATCCGCTGCTAGCTGTCACAATATGGGATTGGGTGGGTGCGGGAGCCGATCCAATTGTAACACGTTACACCCTGAATATGGTGAACTTATCCTTTAAAGCTGAACTCCAGCTAAACACTTTTTAGGCAGTTACAGCAAGAATGTTTCCTTTTGGGATAAAGGTTTTACATACATGAATAAAAGCTGACCATTATAGCACCCCTGTCAGCGTTAAATGGTTTGTCTTAACTCGCTAACTGCCACTTTGCTGGACAGCTTGGGCTGTTAAAGGAAATTAAAAAAATAACAGACTTGCTAAAAGGAAACTAATGCAGCCACCAAATCTAAGAATTGGTAAGCTGCAATATAATGAGGTTGCCATTGCTTGCCTTTACTTCTAAAAATGCTAAAAGCTTGGCTATTACTCTGATCTACTCCAATTTACTGACCCCCTACAAGCTGCATGCTTGTTCTAGGTTACGGGCTCTTAGTTATAGGATCAGCATGATTGTCAGGCAAATAGCATTTTCAGAGGGAGATTAGCAATAGCACACTTATTTCTCTCAGCTTAGATTTTCTTTAACAGGTAAAAGACAAAATAAACTTTCAGAATTTAAGGTGTTCTAGAACTATATCAGGAGATGCTAGTCTCCATTTCAGGGACTGGTAGAGGAATGTTGGGAAATCATCACCTCGAGCTGTGAAGGGTTAACCAAGCCAAGACCTCACTTTCAATTTACTTTGGGTAGAAGCACTGGCAGAACAAAAGTGTCATTGTGAAGAAGTCAGTCAGAGTGAATGAATGAAAGGGCTGCATTATGAGGAAAGAGCGGGCTAACTAATTTGTTTACATTAGAAAATAGGCACCTATGAGAGGATATAATTATGATGTACAAATATATGTAACGCTGGGATGCCAAATTCTCAAGGAGACTTTTCATTCTGAATCCCCTGCAAGGAAAAGTACTGGATTATGCCAACCCAAAGAGCCCTGTTCATCATATATGTATATTGGGAAAAATGTTTTCTTTTCTCCTAATAGGCTTTCATAGTAAAAACAGACAATGTTCTATTGCAATGTTCTTTTTAAATTAAATGCTAAAGAACACCATGTATTTCCACTGTAAGAACTGACTATGCACTTTTAGGATGGCTTTAAAGATTTCTTGCTGATTTACAAAACGGACCAATACACACCAGCTGACACCTATTTGGCTTACCTCCAAAAAAAAAACAAAACAAAAAAAAAAAACAAAAAAAAAAAACCCAAAACACGTTTTTTTGTACTTGCTCCAAACATTTTGATTAGTTAACTAAGGGTCACAATACAATATGGTGTACAAGCTCCTCCCCTAGGAGAAAAAGAAAAAAAAATGCAGACACACCCCTTCCTCTGTGTGATATAGCATCTACTACCAGTATCAACACAGAATAGTAGCAGAGAAAATACTAACAATGGCAACAAAAGAAAATGGTGATAACTTTTCTGTCAACTAATCAAAAAATTATTTTACAGAGCACAAAGATCATTATTTTTCTTAAAGGTTTCATTAGGAGAAATGGGTACATATTTAAAAGAGCAAGGCTAAAACACATCTGGGACAGGGTTTATGCTTTGCAGAGTAACAATCTGAAGACTTACTTTAATGCCTGTGTGTAATTGAAATGTGGTGTCACTCCCAAGAACTTCTGGACATTGTCCATGGCTGCAGCTGGGTTGCTCCTCAACTCTTGACCATCAACTATATGAAGCTGGAGAAAAAAAAAAAAAGGATACACCTGATGCAGTATTTCATGTCAGGTAGAGTATTTACAAAGCAGCATATCACAGGTACAGCACAAACCACTATACATGTTGGAGTAGATTATGACCGTTGGACTTACTTGACTGGGTGGGTAGTACGTAAGCCATCTTTCTAGGTGAGTAGCATACCATCCTGGGACCAAACAGCGACTCTGAAGGTTCTTCAGCTGTTGTGAGGCATGTGATCCAGCAGTTACTACTTGAGCAAAGGTGTAGTTCAGTGCCACAGGGTCATTATGTGCTCGCTGGTGCTGTCAGGGAAAAGCAAGGTCATTACTCTTAAAAAAGAAGTATAAACAGCCAGTCTTCATTGGTGCTGATGCCACCAACTGTTAATACATTGCTCCTCATCTGCTATATTAATGTTTAGGTGCAAGGTGCATAGTCTTTTCCCAACATTATGTTGATACAAGACCAGAAGTGGAGGACAATGAATCATCACTCAAACCATTAAAGGCATTGTCATGAATCAAACGCACATCCACAGCGACTAGCTAACCGAGGCGTGGTCCGTGACTGGGGTAAAGAGGGAATGAGGGGGGCTTTGAGCATAAGACTGGCCGTGATGCACTTTCACAGGCCGCACTACCTCTGGCCACCACTAGGAGACTCCAATCCAGCTAGTGGACCACACACAGGCAGATGCGAATCTTACAATCTGGTGCACTGTAAGGGTTGGGGAGCAGTCTAGCAATTAGCACACCTTCTAGGATTCCTCCAGCTATCCTACAAGTTAGAACCCCAGTGTTTATCACTCTTCCACTGTCCACACACCCGACACACAAAAATGGTAGCTTGCCATCACCCAACAGTTTGTCCGCAGACTGGTCTGCTGGGCCACCACACACACACACAGATCTCCGTCCGGCAGAACTGCTACTTTACAATCTGCATGCAATCAACCAACACGCAGTGCAATTGCTTACAGATTGGCAATGAAGACTGAGCACATTGACACTACAATACAACAATCTCTCTGGACATATGAGCCTGAGCTTAAGTACACAGAAGTCACTTTTATTTTATGATTTAATATCCCGAAAGTGGGCAGTGTATAAAGTATGTACTAAGAAAAAACCAGTTGCAGAAAATACAAAAAAAAAAAGACACAATTGGCTATTCATTAGAACATAAAAGGGAATAAAAACAAATAAAATTTTACCAAGATTTATCCTGTGACTGGAGCCAGGGGCGTATTTGCCACGAGGCAAACGAGTTTGCCTAGGGCGGCACTTTTTAGGGGGGGCGGCGCGGTGCTGCCCCCCCTACTTCCAACAGAAGGGGCACTAAGTACAGGGGGGGGCAGGGGGCTGCTGTGTCTTACCTGGCTCCGGTCCCAGACCCACGACGATCCAGTCCAGGAAGCGCTGCTCCTTCATTCTCTCCGGCCACTCCCTCACTTGATGTTTGTGCTGCCGCTCAGCTCCGCCTCCTCACCGGTGATTGAGCGCCAGAACTGTAGCTCAGGAAAGGCACACAGGCGGCCAATCACCTGCGAGGAGGCGGAGCCGAGCGGCCCCACGAACATTGAGTGAGGGAGAGGCCGGAGTGAATGAAGCAGGACAGCTAACCGCCCGGTAAGTGTGCCGTGTTGATGGTGCTGCTGCAACCAGGTATGCTGGCTGCAGCAGCACCTAGGCTGGCGCAGGGGTCAGCAAGTGTCATTGGGAGGAATAGTGCCCTTTCATTGGTGTCACTGATACTAATGATCGGGCATTATTCCTCCCACTGACGCCAACGATGGGGCACTATTCCTTCCCCCACTGACTGGACACTATCCCCCCCCACTGACACCAACGACGGGGCACTATTCCTCCCCCCACTGACACCAACGACGGGGCACGATTCCTCCCCCCACTGACACCAACGACGGGGCACGATTCCTCCCCCCACTGACACCAACGACGGGGCACGATTCCTCCCCCCACTGACACCAACGACGGGGCACGATTCCTCCCCCCACTGACACCAACGACGGGGCACTATTGCTCCCCCCACTGACACCAACGACGGGGCACTATTGCTCCCCCCACTGACACCAACGACGGGGCACTATTGCTCCCCCCACTGACACCAACGACGGGGCACTATTCCTCCCCCCACTGACACCGACGACGGGGCACTATTCCTCCCCCCACTGACACCGACGACGGGGCACTATTCCTCCCCCCACTGACACCGACGACGGGGCACTATTCCTCCCCCCACTGACACCGACGACGGGGCACTATTCCTCCCCCCACTGACACCGACGACGGGGCACTATTCCTCCCCCCACTGACACCAACGACGGGGCACTATTCCTCCCCCCACTGACACCAACGACGGGGCACTATTCCTCCCCCCACTGACACCAACGACGGGGCACTATTCCTCCCCCCACTGACACCAATGATGGGACACTATTCCTCCCCCCACTGACACCAATGATGGGACACTATTCCTCCCCCCACTGACACCAATGATGGGGCACTATTCCTCCCCCCACTGACACCAATGATGGGGCACTATTCCTCCCACTGACACCAATGATGGGGCACTATTCCTCCCACTGATACCAATAATGGGGCACTATTCCTCCCACTGACACCAATGATGGGGCACTATTCCTCCCACTGACACCAATGATGGGGCACTATTCCTCCCACTGACACTAATGATGGGGCACTATTCCTCACACACTGACACTAATAATGGGGCACTATCATTGGTGTCAGTGGGAGGAATAGCGGTCCATCGTTGTCAGTGGGCGGAGCTCTAACAGGAAGAGGTGGGGCCTAAAGAGGAAGGGGTGGAGTTTGCAGGTGAAAGGGTGAGACAAATTTAGATGCGGGGGGTGTGCCCGATTTTAGTCTTGCCTAGGGCAGCACAAAACCAAAATACACCACTGACTGGAGCAAGACAAAAACTTTGCGATTCACTAGTCATATGGAACTGGCTCCGTAAAAGTCACGCTGTCCATATCTCAGGGACCGAAATGTATTGAAATTTGGATGTGAGCTGGACTTTAGCCCCTGGCCATTCAACCCTGGGGGGTGTTCCTGTACCAGCCCACAGGACGTTCTGTGTTCTGAAGTGCCCAATCTCGAATGGGCCATAAACGGTTTGGATCACTAGGTCAGGGATAGGATTTCTGACACCAGCGGGTCAGTCCGATCTTGACATTATCAATCATTGTTGACAGCTGTCACAATCAGGAGCCATATAACCGGTTTGTGTGTTTCTTTGGTATTCTAAAAGCTACAAATACAGTTTTACATGGAACCTACAGTGTGTCCAATCAGAAGGAAGTATTTCCATCTCTCTGCAACTAACATTTTATGAGAGATTACATAGATATTTTTCACAGTGTTACGTAGTTAGTCTGGCTGAAAAAAGACAAAACCCCATCCAGTTCAACCATTAAAATAAATTAATAGAAAACCCACAGTTGATCCAGAGGAAGGCAAAAAACCCAGCAAAGTATGATCCAATTTGCTCCTGCAGGGGAAAAAAAATTCCTTCCTGATTAACTGAGAGACAATCGGATATTCCCTGGATCAACTTTACCAATAAATGTTAGTATCCAGTTATATTCTGTGTATCTAGGAAACAATCCAGGCCTTTTATAAAGCAATCCACTGAGCTGGCCACAACCAACTCTTGAGGGAGTCTATTCCACATTATCACAGTTCTTACTGTGAAGAAACCTTTCCATGTTTGGAGATTACATTTATTTTCCTTCAGATATAAAGAGTGCCCCCTTGTCCTCTGTGATGACCTCAGGGTGAATAACTCTACACCGAGTTCACTATATGAACCACTGATGTATTTATACATGTTGATCATATTCCCCCTTAATCTCCTCTTCTCAAGAGAGAATAAATTCAGTTCCTCTCATCTTTCCTCATAGCTGAGCTCCTCCATGCCTCTTATCAGTTTGGTTGCCCTTCTCTGTACTTTCTCCAGTTCCCCAATGTTCTTTTTGTGAATTGGTGCCCAAAACTGAACTGCATATTCCAGATGAGGTCTTACTAATGATTTGTACCGGGGTAATATGATATCTCTCTCTCTCTGGAGCCCATACCTGTTTTAACCACTTCCTGTCTGGACACTTTTACCCCCTTCCTGTCCAGGGCAATTTTCAGCTTTCAGCGCTATCACACTTTGAATGACAATTGCGCGGTCATGCAATACTGTACCCATATGAATTTTTTACCATTTTTTTGAGCCAGATAAAGCTTTATTTTGGTGGTATTTATTCACCGCTGGGATTTTTACTTTTTTTGCTATGTAAAATGAAAAAGTCCCAACATTTTGAAGAGTGTTTTTTTTAAATAAAATTTTGCAAATAAATATTTCATCATAAATCTTGGCCAATATTTATTCTGTTATTTTTTTAGTAAAAAAAAAAAAATCCAAATTAGTTTATAACCAAAAATTATAATTTTTAAACATTTTTTTTTATATACTGTCACCCTAGCAGTACAGTGACAGTGTCACCATGGTGACACTGTACTACTTGTGGGGGGTGAAGATTTTTTTTTTTTTTTTACACGGATTGCTTTTACATCCTATATGGGTGTAAAAGCAATCATTTCTCTTTCTCTCTGTCTGCATTCTTGCAGTCATTGAGAAGTAAGGAGTGAGCGGTGATTGGTCACAACTTGTCACATGGTACAAGGCTGTTGTGAATAGCCTTGTACCATGTGACCTCTGTGATCATTCACAGATTTCACACGTAGTAAGCAATGATGTCACAAGTGACATCTTGCTTACTACTTTGCATGTGATCACTGATTAGCCAATCAGTGATCACATGATCGGGACCTCGTACAGAGGTCCCGTCCGACAATCGGTGTTTCACTGTGTCCGGAGGACACAGCGGGCACCGGATCGTGGTGCTGCGCGCTCCCAGGGAGCGAGCACAGCTAGAAAAGGCGGGTGCCGTTTATGAACGGCAACCCTCCCCTGGACTGCCACCGCCCTGCCATTTATAAACAGCAGGCGGACGGCAAGTGGTTAATACAAGAGAGGATTTTGCTTACTTTAGAAACCACAGCGTGGCTTTGCATGCCATTATTAAGCTTGTGACCTACCAGAACTCCTGAAATTCTGAAGGACCCTCTGCACACTGGTACCTACCAGAACTCCCAGTACCTTCTCCACCATTGATTCCCCCAGTTGTACCCCCCCTAGTAAGTATGATGCATGCATATTCTTAGCCCCCAAGTGCATAACCTTACATTTATCAACATTAAACCTCATTTGCCACATAGTTTCCCAATTAAACAGTGCATTGAGGTCGGCTTGTAAATTGGAGACATCCTGTAAGGACGTTATTCCACTGCACTGCTTGGTGTCATCTGCAAAGACTGAAATGGGATTTTTAATCCCAGAGCCTATATTGTTTATAAATATATTAAAAAGTAAGGGTCCCAACACTGAACCTTGGGGTACACCACTAACAACCCTAGACCATTCAGAGTATGAATCATTAACCACTACTCTCTGAATACGATCTTTTAGCCAGTTTTCTATCCATTTACATACAGATTTTTCCAAGCCTGTAGACTTTACCTTACACATTAGACGTGTGTGGGGAACTGTGTCAAACAAACACTTTTGCAAAATCCAAGTATACCATGTCCACCGCCACCCCTCTGTCCAAGTATACCATGTCCACCCCTCTGTCCAAGGTTTTGCTCACCTCCCCATAAAAAGAAATCAGATTTGTTTGACAACTTCTGTCTTTCATGAATCTATGCTGTCTGTTGCTTAAAATAATTTTTCCAGCAAGAACTCATCTATGCGGTCTTTTATTAAACTCTCCAGTATCTTCCCAACTATAGAAGTTAAACTAACAGGTCTATAATTACTTGGTAAAGGTTTTGACCCCTTTTTAAATATTGGCACCACATTGGCCTTATGCCAATCCAGTGGTACTATGCCAGTCATTAAAGAGTCAGTAAAAATTAGAAACAATGGCTTTGAAATGACAGAGCTCAATTCTTTAAGGATCAGTGGGTGTATGCCATCCAGTCCAGGTGCTTTATTCACCTTTATTCTGTCTAAATATTTATGGATCATATCAATTGTGAGCCAATGTGGATCATCTGGAGCTGTGTCAATACCATGCCCATTATGGACAAGAGCTCCCCCATGGTCCTTTGTATACACAGATCTGAAGAAGGTATTTAATAAAAAGATTCCTCTGATCTATTGGTATAATTTAAAGCTGGCAGACCTTTCGGAGTCTTCTCCCTGTCTCCTGCTGACTCTTGTAGCTAAAATGACTTGGATTCTTCTTTTAGGTTCAAGAAGGTGGCAAACTCTGGCTATGTAGGTGACAAAGCTTGCTCTGTCCCTTCAGATGCTAATTGGTGAACATATATGTCTATGACTGAATACTTATCTTTAAAAACACAGAATTAAACTACATCTACAATTACAGATCTCTACTGATCACATCTGCCCTACTCTTACATTTATGTTACAGGCATTATAAACTTCCCTACCTGCATCTTGTGTTTCTCACTTGCATAAGATGTTCATGCATTATGTCATTTCATGGTGTCATTTTCTGCCCTGTATGCACAGCCTACTGTAGAGTAAATCTTCACATTTGTGTGTTAGAATTTTATGTTCAAACATGAGGCATGCAGCATGGCACTGCACAGGTTAATGCATGATCTCTGTAGTCTGAGAACGAACAGTTTTTGTTAAGAAACTACATATCCCACAAATACGGAGTTTCAGTCTAGTGCTATATAGGTGAGCGCTAAACTGTAATCAAATCTAAAATGACAGTCAAAGGAATTAACAGCTTCCTGCCCAGCATACATTTATAAACCGCTTGCGCAGCAGAGATTATGCCAGGATCATGGCTTTACAGCTGCCCAATCACTTTTACAGCACTCGGAAGGCTCCCCCTTTTCCGCCGATGTGGTAAGCAGTCAAGTCGCCTATCCACAGAGGATATAGAGGGACATCTGTTCCCTGATCTCCTTTGTGGTGAATGAAGCAGGAAGTGACAAGGATTTTGTCACTTCCAGTTTCAGTGCTGTCATTCCCTGGCCAGTACAGCCAGGGAAGCAAATGATCAAACAAAATCTGGGTTTGATCAGCTGCCTTGGAGAGCAGAGGAGGGATCAGGGGTCTAATAGATCCCTAACATCTCAAAAAAAGTACCTATCACTGCCCAAGGCTATCACAAGGGGGCTTGTTCATGCCTTCTGATAGCAATGAAGTTTAAAAGAAAAAAAAAAGTGAAATAAAAAGTGCAGAAAAGTAAATTTAAAAAAAAAAAAAAAGGTTAAAAGCACCCCCGTCTTGGCACACATATGAAATCACATATGGCATCACATGTGAGGTATTGCAGTGAACATCAGAGTGAGAACAATGATTCTAGTGCCATTGCTCACATTTAATTCAAAGGCAGGCCATAGATTATGTGATTTTCTTTGCAATAACTGCATGTAAAAATCCGACACGCTGGTTGTACCCAAGTCGTACAGCAATTGAATTGGGTACAATCAGCCTGCCCATAGATGGTTCGAATCATTTATGGCCAGCCTAAACTGATAACGGGTAAATGATTTTAAAGTGTCGCCTATGGGCAATTTTAGGTGCCGTAGCTAGTTGTCAGTTCACAGGCATGCACAATTTTATATCTTGATATGTTTGGTATATGTTTATGCATCACAACATCAAATTATTATTATTACCAAACAATTGGGTATTATATTGTGTTTGTGTGCACTAAATATATGATGTTTGAGGGGCTCAAACTAGCTTTCAAAACAGCAAAACATGTAGATTTTAACAAACTGTACATGGGAAAAATTAAAAGATTGTCCCAGTAGGTGAGTGGTTAAAGATCACGACGCTGGAAAATGTGTTTCATCACATTAGTACTCCCACATTTGTGATGAAACTCAGCGACAATGGCAAGGCCTGCACTGGACATTGTGTCACCCAGAAGAAGTTGTCTGTCCCTGGGGGCAAGCTAGGTGAAACATATGACCATGGGGAATTGATTAGCCATGAAACTACACACTGCAGCCAAAACATGCAAGTTCATCTTTACAATCTAAAGCAAACAAAAACTACACTAAAAACTAGTTAAAACCATGAAAACATTTAAAAGTTTACAATGTCTTTAAGAGAGCTCTCACACTCAGCAAATGAATAATAAATGCACTCTAAATCACCTAATGCTTGTATTGGAACAATGAAATGCTGAATGAGTATTGTATGCAGCCATTTGTTATTCTTTAGTATTAATAAGGGAAAAAAAAAAACAAAATTTGGAGGAGTTCACTTACCACTACCCACTATTGCCTGTCATTACAATTCCCTTACTTATTGGTTACCCAGTAACTCCAACACCTTCCCACATCCCCCTTCGTAGTTTGCACATAGCAGTATAGTGTGGATAGCAATGTGGCCATTCTCCTTGGATACACTTGTCAATCATTAATACACTTATGAAGCAGTGTTTCCAAAGGAGACTGGCAATCGGTGGTCTGGCCTTCTGCACAGACACTGGAGGGCTCCCAATGTAAAAATCACTGATAGTCAGGGAGTTGTGAGATTTCTAAGTATTACACACAGCATACAAAATGACATTTCTGTCAAACAATACAAAGTATTTTATAGTGAATTAATTAAACCAAAGTTTTAGCAGAAGTGACCACGAATAGTTAAATCAATACTAAAACCTCTGAAGACTATTTCAGGTTTCTGATCTTGTATATTTAGCAATAATGAGCTTTTTACTGCAGCCGCAGACTCTGCTCAGCCAGGCTGATCATGACAGCGTTTATTAAAATGAGTGCATGCCAACACCCGCAATGCCACTAAACTAATAACCTTTAAGGACCATTCTTTTAAATGCAATAAACATATGGACACTAAACCACTGGAAGCACATCAAAGATAAGAAAATGCAGACAAGATGTCATTGATTGACGTCATAGAAGCTGTGCATTAGTAATCTTTTGCCTTATTCATTGATTGGATTGTAATAACCACCAATGATACCCCAAACGATTCTGTAAGAACTATGAAGGTACAGAGAATATTCTGATACTATGACTAAAAAAAAATCTTTTGTACCCAACAGCTAATACACCTGAGAAACCATGCAATGAAAGCCATCATGTGATCATGATAGTTTGATAGACTTCCTCCATTATTAGGACTCATCAATAGCTGTGCTAACAAATGCTTTCCCAAGCAGAGTAAGGCAGGCGGGATGTGACTAGCAGAATTTTGGGTCTGATTTACTAAAGTTTGAAGTGAGTTGCTGAAAGGTTACTTTTATTAAATTCCCCTGCAAAAGACTGGATGTTTGAAGTGAACATAGGATCCCCTCACTTCACACTTTATCAAATCAGACCCAATTTCTACTATTCAGCACCTCTCATTATTTCTTGTACAGCTTTGGAGGTCTTCTCTAGTGTTGACCCATTTTCTCTTATACCTTACACCATCAGTTTTACAGGTTTAAAGTTATGACTGAAAACCTGTTTATTGTACCAACATGACACACTCCCACTTTCATCCTGGGATTCAGAGAGGGAAATCCTGGTCGACTTTAGGTTTCAATGTTTGTTTCTTGCTTTGGATGGAGGAAGTTGAAGTGACCTTGTAAAGCACACTTCTATTTTCCCCACATATTTTCACTGGTGGGCATTTTTACTGAACCCAACCTTGGCTTTATCTGCATGTCCTCTTGTGCCTAAAATTTTTCAGGGTGTTTCAGCTACTTTCTACATTTCACAGGTATGTTGTCACCTGTTAACTCTACTCTCATATAAATGGTCATCACTGTCAACTCAGGGGCATTACTGAGTAACAAATCCATATGAAAGTTAGCCTGACCTCTGTAATGAATACACTGTTGGAATGTAATCCTGGGACCTTAAAGGCTTTACTGAAAGTTTTAAATTAGTGTTCAGATATAAACACACAGTGTTACAACTAAAGATTAAGCACACCCTTATGACAAATGATCAATCAGTGATATCTTGTTTCTTATATCTGACTGATCCAAGGCAGGCAGCACTAATCATCACTTCAAGAAAGCACATGACTTCAATAAAGTGTCTGGGAGCATTAAAAAAAAAAAAAAAAAAAAGGAAAATGTGCTGAAGTTAAAGAGAGGAAAGAACAAATTAATATTGTCCATGATACTTTTTTTTTCTAATTCATATATACCAATTAATCCCCCCACTAAGCTGTAACATAAAAACCCCAGCTGCTGGTGACACATCACTCCCTAGTGTTTCTTAATACCAAAAAAGCAGATTAACCAGTGCTACAGTGAATATCTCAACCCAAACAATACAATGTGATGTGTGATAAAGTCTATATCAATATCAGTTTCAGTCCTCAATAAAAAGTCCTATATTTTCCTCTTGTGTAGTCCACCATCATAAGTCAATATCTCTCAAATAGGTCAAGGAGGCTTACCGGAACTTCTTGACTCCTTGTGATTGAGTCATAATACGCTTTTTCCAATATAGTCTCACTCTGGCACATTTTCAATATACCCTCATTATGCCCTCTGGCAGGAAGTTTGACCACTCTACCATGTTTTATATTATTATACGTAATATTAGTGAAGTTAACATACTACTTACAACACACTAATTGTTCACACCCTTTCCACTTTATTAAACAGGCAAGTAGGACACTCACCGAAACAATATAACCCACTGGACATGTGTAGGTCAAGAACTGCTTTCACGTGGACAACATCAATCATTCATAGACTCTTCAATTTTACTAACAAGCAGGTACAAAGCTTACCAAAAATCAGGACCCACTGATTAAATGTAGGACAAATACACATTATCATGCAGATTACAGTTAATCCAGCTCTATTTATCTTATGGAAACAATTAACTGTTTATCTCATCCAACCAATGCTCAGGGATCTATTGGGGAGAAGAAAACAAAACAAAATAAAAAATAGTAGTGCAGTATAACTTAGCCCAGTGATCAATACAAGCACGGTTTGCACTTCCACAACAATCCACATATGCGGTTTCTTTAAAAGTACCAACCACCAGTGTCTGTGATGGAAAACCACTGTAAAAATCCTGTGTGTTGTCCCTTTAAGAGGCAGAGTCACCCATGCTTTAAGTAAAAGGCTTATCAGAAATATACAGTTAGGTCCATATATATTTGGACACAGGCACAATTTTAGTTTTTTTTCCAGGTATTTACCAAAACATATTCAAGCTATAGTTATGTAATGGATATGAGCTGAAAGTGCACTCTCTCAGGTTTAATTTGAGGGTATGGAGGAAGGGTTTAGGAATTGCAGCTCTTAAGAGTAGCCATTCCCCCTTTTTCAAGGGACCAAAAGTAATTGGACAGTGAATCAAAAGCAGTTTCATGGCCAGGTGTGGGCTACTCCATTATTTCTTCATCAATTAAGCAGGTAAAAGGTTTGGAGTTTTTTCTAAGTGTGGTATTTGCTTTTGGACATTATTGCTGTGAACCTACATCATGCGTTCATAGGAGCTGTCCATGCAATGGACAGGATGAAATCCTTAATTGTGTATTCTTTGTTCATAATGTTGGATTTAAAGATTTCCAATTTCCTACTCCCTATGCCCTTAGAAAATCAGCAGGCCTTACATCTCCTACATAGATAGAAACCAGTAAAATCAAACATCTGACCATTCATCAATCTGGGAGGTGATACCACATTCTGAACTAATTTGTTCCCCAAGTTGGGGGCCTTTCTATAAATGATCTAAGGGCATTTAGGAAGGACACCAGTGTGTCTGAATATTCCTCTGAACTTCCCTATACTGCCTGTTAAAGTCAAATATCAAGGCAAAGTCAAGTTCCTAACTTCGCCCCTCTCCTTCTGCTCTTACACCCAATTTCCTCCTGATCTATAGCCTTTTTCCACTTCCCATCTTGGTCTCTGCAATTTTTCCTTATCAAACCTCCTAATCAATTCCTCAGTTTGGGACAAATCATCATCCAAATTGATTAGGTGGTTTGACGAAAAGGGCTTTTTGGAATTACTACTGTATGGGCTCCTTTTATTCTGCATACTCGGGGATAAAAAAAACAATGGATGGCGATTTTGAGACTGAAGTGTTTTGTGGGGACCTCCTATTATTAAGGAGTGAGATGTTGAAGGATTCTTTTTTGGGCTGCTGCTCTTTTTATATATTTCTGAGAAGCCGTTTATCTTTGACCACGATTGACCTGTCTTCATAAAAGGGACAGGACATGGGAATTGTATGCTGGGCTGCTTTTATACATTGCTGGTAAGCCTTTTACTTAAAGCATGGGTGGCCATGACTCTTAAAGGAACAACAAATGGGAATTGTGCAGTGGTTTTCTATCACTATGGACACTGGTGGCTGGTCCTCCTAAAGGAACAGTATTTGGGGATTGTTGTGTAAGTGTAAACAGTTGAGCTGGACTAAAGTATACTGCAGAAACATTTTGTTTTTGGTTTTTTGTTTCAGTACTGTTCCTGAGAATTGGTTAGATGAGATTAATGGTGGATTTGTTAGCACAAGAGAGAAATAAAGAACTGGATCAACTGGAATCGATCACAAATGATCAGTGGGTCGTGACTTATGGTCAGTGTTCTACCTGCTTATTTATGAAATTTAAGAGCCTGAGAATGATTGGGGTTACCCATATGAGAGGCACTTTTTGACCTACATATAATCAATGGGTCCTGATTTTTGGTGAATGCTCTACCTGCCTGTTTAATAACGTGGAGGGGATGTGGACAATTAGTACTATGCGAGTAGATTTATGATAACTTGTTGGTGGTCAAACTTTCTACCCAAGAGCATAAGTGGAGTACCCTGAAAACGTGCCACAAGGTGCAACTATATTGGAAAAAGCGTGTCAATAAGTTTCGGTAAGTCGCCTCTACCCATTCAAGGAATATTGACACATGATGGCGGACTACACAAGAGGAAACTATAGGACTTTTTAATGAAGACTGAAATTGATATTATCAACTTTATCACACATCACATTGTCTGGTCTGAGTAGCGATATTTTCTGTAGCGCTGGTTTATCTGTACAAAAAAAAAAAAAGAAGGAGGCACACCAGCCTAGTGCATAACTGGGAGACACTTTGTTGAATAAAAATGAATGCCAATATACTCTCAAAGGAGTAGCAAAGGAGTTCATATCAATTCACATCAAACCACTGGACGTGTGTCCAGCTAGGGTGCAGCTTGCACATTTCAAGCTCTGGGCTCTGAGAAAGAGGACATCGCCCTTGAAACACTTAAGCTGCGTCCTAGGTGGTGGACAGGCATCTGGTCATTTGATGTATATGTCATTTGATGTGATGTAAGCTGAAATATATTAAATGTTTGGTTTTGGGAGTAATACAGTTTTAACTGTGCAAGTAATGCAATACAAACTATGCAGAGAACCATATGGTTACAGATCACTTTTTCACTGAAAATGGAATCTGATAATGCCAATACAGCTCTAGAAAGACTGGAGAAAACTGGAGAAATGCTGTTTCCCTGGCTATTGTAAATAAGGCAGAGATATGCAATTAATATCGCCTGACGCCTAAGACATGCAGTTCCGGGCAGCAGGCAGGGGGTTTTTGTTCACAGTTAGCTCTGCTGCGGGCAAGTAGCAGGGTTTCCTTTTTTTTTGCCTAACGGAGTATATCCAAGTGTAGCATGAACAAATCTTCAAGCCGCCCTTCCCACAACCCTCACCTCAGCATTTTCTCTCCTCTCAGTATTGAGCTCTTATCTCTCCACCATTTGTATCCCCCCTCTCTGCACACACTTGCTCACTCCGCTGCAGAAAAAACACACACGGCGGTTGGCCTCAGAAACAAGACATCACCCCAGTGCCCGGCAATGGCAATACACATTACACTGTCCTATTACTTCTCATCTACTCTGCTCACCACTCCCACACAAAGCACTGTACATTGTGATTGCTGAGCATAGAGATGGTCTTCAAGCCGCCCTTGTGTCTTGCTGAGCGTAGAGATGGTCTTCAAGCCGCCCTTGTGTCTTGCTGAGCGTAGGGATGGTCAGAGCTGTGACTGCTGAGCGTAGGGATGGTCAGAGCTGTGACTGCTGAGCGTAGGGATGGTCAGAGCTGTGACTGCTGAGCGTAGGGATGGTCAGAGCTGTGACTGCTGAGCGTAGGGATGGTCAGAGCTGTGACTGCTGAGCGTAGGGATGGTCAGAGCTGTGACTGCTGAGCGTAGGGATGGTCAGAGCTGTGACTGCTGAGCGTAGGGATGGTCAGAGCTGTGACTGCTGAGCGTAGGGATGGTCAGAGCTGTGACTGCTGAGCGTAGGGATGGTCAGAGCTGTGACTGCTGAGCGTAGGGATGGTCAGAGCTGTGACTGCTGAGCGTAGGGATGGTCAGAGCTGTGACTGCTGAGCGTAGGGATGGTCAGAGCTGTGACTGCTGAGCGTAGGGATGGTCAGAGCTGTGACTGCTGAGCGTAGGGATGGTCAGAACCTTGATTGCTGAGCGTAGGGATGGTCAGAACTGTGATTGCTGAGCGTGGGGATGTCAGAGCTGTGATGAGGAATGTGGGAATGGTCAGAGCTGTGATGAGGAGTGTGGGAATGGTCAGAGCTGTCATGCTGAGAGCGGGGATGTCAGAGATGTGATTGCTGAGTGTAGGGATGTCAGAGATGTAATTACTGAATGTAGGGATGTCACAGGGAAGGTCAAAGATGTCATGTAGCATGTAGGGATGAACAGAGCTGTCATGTAGAAATGTCAGATAGGGATGCAGAAGTCCTATCGCCCAACACGAGGACATACAGTGCTGGGCACCGGAAAGGTTTTTTTTTTTTTTTTTTTTTTACATTTTACATATACACGGCCTCATGGAATGTGTATCACTCTTTGTGCTGGGAGCACGCCACACAGCCGGTCTCATGCTAATGATCGGGACCTGGACTACGGTACTGAGTCACAAGATCGCTGTGACAGCCTCTAATTGGCTATCACAGTGATCAGTCACTGGTCCGCTTGCCCCTGTGTTTACTTCCTCTTCTGAATGAAGGGAAAGTTGCATTGTATCTTGCTTTTTGCAGGAGAGGAAGATATAAACAAACAAAAGTGTGTAAAAAAATGTAATAAAAATGTAAAATAAAGAAAAAAAAAATAAACAAAAAAAAAAAAAAACCTAAATCAAGGTTTGTCAGGGTTAGTGTTAGGGTTAAGGTAAAAGTCATGGTCAGTATATTTTAAGTAGATTTAAAATATATACATATATTTTTTAAATTGGTCGTGTCAGTGTGTTTTAGGCAGGAAAAAAAAAAAAAAGGCAAAAATCGGCACCATGGTTTCTGGGCCCCATTACAGGTACATACAACAACATACACACATCTATTTTACCCTGAGTCACTAAGTGGTTAACAGAGTGGATACCAGAGCTTGATTTGGCTGCTCAGCATGTTTGTACTGAGCACCCAAGTTTTTCTGTGTGTGAGGGTAACCTGAAGGAATAAACTAAAAAAAATCCCAGCGCCAATCAAAGAAAGTATACAATTATGCAGCTGTGCACCAGTGAAAACCACCAATAATAAACAAAAAACAGCGCAAAAATTAAATAAAAATAATCACAAATAAATAAATGTCCGTGCAAAAATATATATATAATATTTCAAACATAAGTCCTTATTTTCCCAAAAGGATTTTCAAAACAATGTTCCAAATTGCTTGAACCGCAAAAGTCGGCGTGCGTTCCAAATACCGGAAGTGACGTAGGTCTTGAAAACGCCCTGTGGGTGGGGCGAAACGCATTGACGCACTTCCGGTCTGCCGTCTTCTTGGCCTACGTCACTTCCTGTATTTGGAACGCACGCCGACTTTTGAGGTTCAAGCAGCCATTTTTGAGGTGGAAAGCTGGTCATCCTCTACAGTGATCCTTAAAGCGTGAGATCCCTATATTTACAAATTGGAAACGTGTTCCTTTGAAGCCTTTGAGGCTATTAAACAAGGCCTGTTATTTTATTGAAACATGTGAGTGTCCTTATTCTATTGATTTATATGGTATTGAGTGGCAGTATTACACTATGTAGCCTTTCTTTCCTTGCACACTATTGAGGATTCCATGGAGAAGTAGAGTGGAGTCGATTGCTGTATCTAAGCAGGGTGAATGCGATTTGAGTCCCTCCTGAGGGGCTATAGGATCCCTTATATCCTATGAGGCTTATTACTCACCTCCATCTGGTGAGTGCGGTCAATATTATATTTCACGTGGTGATTAGGTGGAAGCACATGTTGGAACATTGTTTTGAAAATCCTTCTGGGAAAATAAGGACTTATGTTTGAAATATTATATATTTTTGCACGGACATTTGTGATTTTTATTTATTTAATTTTTGCGCTGTTTTTTGTTATTTAACCTGAAGGAATAAAGTTTTTTTTTCACATTGGGGCCAACGGCTCATTTACTTGCTCAGCAGATGTGCTTCTTCTGAGCATTAAGAGAGTCCGACAATCCCCTTTCCTGATGAGCCCCCAATTAGTGCTCGTCACACTGCAAAGTCTCTCCCCTCCCTGCTAGTCCCCAGGTGCGGTGCTGGAGACAGGCAGGGAGGTGAGGAGGAGATGAGCAGCACAATTTAAAACCTTATTAAATACACTTTTGGTTAAAATTATTTTTTTTCTATCAGGACAAGAAGATTGTAATGAGGGATAAGTAGATTGGGACCCTGATTTGGTCCTTTGGACAAGTAGTTTTTAAAAAATGTCCACATCCCTGTAAGGCGATATGTGTTACAGGCACACCTTTTTAAATGATCTTGACCCTATTTTGTATTGTCCATTAGTGAAGTTTTAGCTGGCCTAGAATGTCTGAGCAGTGACATGTAATTATCAGTGCTTATGAGAATGAGAATTATGGTTTTCATTAATCACTCACCTGGTACCAAGAATAAGCACGATCAACAGGACTGATCAGGATGGCAATAATTTTGGCTCTGGGTAGGAGAGCTGCTGCCCGTTTTGGTACCACTTCTGTGTCAAAGTAATTGGCACTTTTCTCAAACATGAAATCTGTGCTGGCATTGGAAGGTATGGGAAAGAAATCCATATACCTAAGGTGACAGGAGAAACGCTTAAAATAAATGCCTACGACCTTTTACAAAAAACACAGTATATCTGTACAATAATTACCAATCAATGCCCTTGTGGTAGTTCAGTCCATTAAAAAACTGGATCTCTTCAAAGGTGACCGGGCTCTGGAAGTTGCTGGTGACAGCCGGGTGCATGGTGAGGAAGGTGTATAGTGCAGTTGTACCTGTTGGAATGGCCCAAAAATATAGCAGTGAGGAGAGGGTCAGTCATCTCCAGTCACCCTGGTACATTATATGGAAATCATAAGCTGTACCGGTTTTTTGCGGTCCAACAACAAGGAACTTGGGGAGCCTATCACAAGTCTTCTCCTTAGACCAGATGTCCTTATGTCTCTTGTCATCACAAGGGTTCTATATGGAGAAAAAAAAAAAAAAAACCTTCTAGTGAGCTTGAATCCAGACATATTACATTAAACTGCCTGTATTAACTTTTAATCAGATTTCTTATGGTTGATGATTTAGTGCATGCCTCAAATGGAGTGTTCACATGCTCAGTCCAACATGCCCATGTATGCCTTCCCCACAGGCCATCCTGACTGCCTCCTCTTCCTGCTCCCTTTCATCTCCAACTTCCTGCATCATCTAATCCAGCTAAACTTTAGTCGGGCATGGAAATTGGTAGCTTTTAAAAAAAAACGAAAGGCAAAATTTAGCTTCACTGAAACATCTAAACCCTTTAACTGAAGCTACTTAAAGCTATTGAATTGAAGCTATTAATTTCTTCCATAATGTGTTAGGAAAAGCATTATATACACCACCTGTCTGGAGTTTGCATGTTCTCCCTGTGCCTGTGTGGGTTTCCTCCGGGTACTCCGGTTTCCTCTTACACTCCAAAACACATGCTGGTAGGTGAATTAGATCCTGTCTAAATTGGCCCTAGTACGTGTCTGTATGAATAAATTTAAGTTAGGGACCTTAGATTGTACGCCCCTTGAGGGTTAGGAAGTGATGTGAATGTACAATATATATGTAAAGCGCTGCGTAAATTGATGGCGCTATATAAGAACCTGAAATAATAATAATATACACAGACATAGCCATAAAGAGCATCCCACAGAATGGAACTCTTCTGACTAGTGGTAGGAATGTCAGACAAATTGTGGTGAATGCTCTTAGGCAGAATCACAAATCATGAAAACCAAAACACTAACACAATAAAATGAATTTCAGAGGGGTGCAGAGAGCTGGCTTTTCTAATTAAAAAAAAAAAACAAAAAAAAAAAAAAAACATGCAACATCCACAGTGTCTGCTCCTAGATAGCACTTTTATTTCTGAAATTACAAAAAAAAAAATGGACGACTTTACAAGAGGAAACTATGTTTAGAACGCAAAATTTCTGGATGGCTTAAAATTCCCCTCTCCAGTCTGCTTACTTTTATATACTAAATAATAATCATCTGAAAAATAAAAATGAGGACGACTGACTGTTCAAGTTTAGCAGATCATTGCACTGTGTTCCTCTATATATAACACGGGTATTCTGTGACCTTTGGAATGCAGCTCATACAAAATCTTATGTAATCATCATGACACGCCTGAGTGTTTTGCTTTCAAGGCCGCAGGAGTGTTATATAAAGAAGTATTTGCACCTACCTGCCACAGTGGGTTTTTCTCTTGGGGGAAGATTTCAAAATACTTCTTAGCCAATTGGATAGGTGGCAGAGTCTGTAGTCTCAGGTTGGTCCAGCACTGCACAAACTTCACCAAGCTTTCAAACGTGTACAGCCCCAGGCGGTCATTGCCATAGTTCGAGAGATGTGTCATGAAGATGCTGATCTGTAACAGACACACACAGGGATTGCCATCTAGGTTAATTCTCCTAAGCATAGCACTTGGCTGTATAAACACACATCTATTATGAATGTGTCTTGCAGGGAGATAAAAGAGTATGCAGGAAAAGGTTCTGCAGGTGCTGTGGGATTTTAGAGCACGGTCCAATTTTCTGGTTAAGATTCACATTCACTTGATGTAAAGCAGTCTTTTCTTGACATTAACATGACATTACAGAGCCAGAACCATTGAATATTTCATAACCTCTCCGCTGTGCCCTGTTGAATATTTCAAAGGAGAGATGGAAACACTGCATTCTGCTCTACTTGTGCATCCCCTGCAGATCTCCAAGCCATCTCCTACTAGACCATTTGCTATAAGAAAGACATGGAACACTTGGCACCTTCTGCAATGGAAAGATTTTACTAAATGTAAATTGAGAATTCCAGCGTTTCAGTGACACTGAATACATTTATTAAGCATACAGTATGCCATCATGCAGATCTTAGGATCATCTGGGTTTTCTTTATAGGTCACCTAAATGACATTAATCAGATACTAAATTAGAAAACAGCTACATTAACCACTTGCCTACCGGGCACTTTTACCCCTGTCCAGGCAAATCTGCTTTCAGCGCTGTTGCACTTTGAATGACAATTGTGTGGTCATGCAACACTGCACCCATATTAAATTTTTATCTTTTTTCACACAAATAGAGCTTTATTTTGGTGGCATTTAATCACCACTGGGTTTTTATCTTTTGCACTATAAACAAAAAAAGACTGAACATTTTGAAAAAAAAAAAAGTTTTTCTTTGTTTCTAGGCTGCACTGCTGAGCACTGATAGGTAATGAAGAGCACTGACTGGTACAGATTAGCAGCACTGATGAGACTGCACTGATAATCAGTGCCCTAATTATCAGTGTAGATGTCTTCTTTGACAGTTGCCGATTATCGGCAGTACTGTCACAGCGTGAGGAAAGTACTGCCAATAACCAGCAAGTGTATTTACATGGTGATCAGCTGTGAGTGGACACAGCAGATCACGTGGTAAAAGTCCGTTGTGATTGGCCCTTTACCATGTCATGTGACCAGCTGTGTTCAAAGGAAGTGCGCACCGTTGGGGGCACGTTCTGAGAGGACGTCATATGACACCCTCAGAGAACTGAACTACAGCTCTTTAGCTATCATTTAGTCAAGGAGTGGTTAAAGTATATGTGAACTCAAATCTTATAAAACAAACCATTTAACATTTGTGTATACATATTAAAACACAATTCTTTCCCTTTTGTATAAGCGACCGGATTCCCTCTGTTTTCAGCTGCATAGAGGTGAGGGTGCAGAGATAGCAACACACTGGTCTTCCCAGTGAATGGCTATGCAGGAAAGAGGGGGAGCACATCTCATCATTGGAGGAGAACAAGCCGAGTTGCCAACACATCTAGAGAACGGACCACGGTGTGCTCCCGTGCATAGTGTGGTCAGTTTTTGTTAGGAAAGCAGAGAGACTGGCAGGAACACAAGGGATTTCACACAAGGGAAGCAATACGAAGAGAACAGGATACTTTTGCATACAAGTACATGGCACAGCAGTAGTTTTAGTATGGAATTGTTGGTTAAATTATTTGATCAAATAATCAGCCTATAAATTACATCAAGTGTGTAGTAGTCCCAATTCCAGGATTTGAGCTAGATATTGAAGACAAAAACATGCTCAAACTATAAAAAGCCATGATTAATAATTAACACAATGAGACCAATCAAATTTCAAGTTTTAGCGATTTCATAGTACATTTGCTTTGAGTTTCTTCTTTAGTGTTTAGAGAGAGGTTTGCCTGCCTTCAGAATGAGGTCCACTGGCCTGGTTTATACGGAAAGGTCTCCTATCACAATGATGTACAAACAGTACTTACTGATGCTAAAGACAAAATGAAAAAAAAACGTTGAGAAGTTTTTAATGAACATACAGCAGTTCTCGTAATTCTCACTAGTGACCAACGTACAGATATAGCACGTAGATCACAACCTTTTTACACATCGATACCACAATGAAGAGTGATTGAAAAAGTGTGCATGTGCACGTACCTTATCTATATCCCATCGCACACATTCCTGGAAATAGGACTCATCAATGGCAGGTGCTGTAGCGACTACCTGCTGGGACTGGAGACATCATAGGCAAATGTACACCATGTATATCCAATATGGTCCAAAGAGGTTTTTATTGCAAAATATCATATCACAAAAGAGTGCAATGTTTCGGAGCAGAGCAAGACCCGTGTGACGACACATGCCTGACGAAGGGGTCTTGCGCAGCTCTGAAACGTTGCACTCTTTTGTGATATGATATTTTGCAATAAAAACCTCTTTGGACCATACTGGAGATCCATGGTGTACTGGTGAATATGTACATTTGCATGTACACGTATGACCTTCTATACTTTAGCAGGGGTACTGCTAAATCCTAGATTGTAAGCTCCAAGGAGCAGGGCCCTTCTAACCCTCTTGTATTGAACTGTATTATTGTTGTATTGTCTTCCGTTATATTGTAAAGTGCTGAGCAAACTGTTGGCACTATAAAAAACCTGTATAATAATAATCTAGCCACCTGGGTATGTGCCTAGGTCTAGCAAGACCCAACTAAGAGCAGGGTGAGCAGTGTGATATCCCATTTGATGATGCCTGCTTAGTTCTGGGGCCAAGGTCACTAAACTACGCCAGGGGCAGCGGTGTGGGATCTGTGTGGCTAGCCTCTAGATAAGTAACAACTCAACATCAATGACCAACACAGGAGTTTTCACAGACCACCAGGTTTATATAAAAAAAAAAAAAAAAAAAAAAAAGCATTACCCCCAGACCACAAAGTTAAAAAGTGGCACTCACCAAAAACTACGAGGTTAAAAAGGGTCTCTCACCAGAGATAGCCAATATAGGGGGATACCACTGACTGCCAATGCAAGGAATAACTTACCACCCCCTAATGTAAAGCAGCACTTATCGCAAAGTGTATTTAGCTGACTATTGCATTCTGTAAGCTGTGTTGATCATTGCATAACCCCCACCACTTCACTGTACGTTACAGTACATTGCATATGCCTGACTGCTGCCCTAAAGTGTGCTGTTCATTACATACCCATTACTAGTACACCCTGTAAATTCTTCTGTAGGATTACATAGTTCTGACCTCTACCCTTTGTAAGTTGACCAGTGTGTTCTGTAGAAAGCACACCGCAGTCTTCTGGTCAAGCCCTCTCATGCGCCACAGAAATTCGAATTTCCATACTGTCTCAGGGTGCTCTAGGTATTTCATAACCCTAACACCACCTCCCTCCACCCCCCATCCTCGATCAGTAAAATCAACTACAGAAAAAGGATGGATTCACTAGGAGATTATAAAAGGTGAACATGATGGAACTCTATATTAAATTATGAATCTACTTTATGTCCTCAAACATTTTCATATTTTACAACCAATTGCAGAATATTCCAGTGTTGTAGCCACCTGACTGAAATATATAGGTCGGAGAGTACAATTAGTGCTTGCAACATTTGCAATGTGTTAACCTCCGAGAGAGTTGTCAGGGACCACTGACCTTCCACTCCAGATACCATCTTTCTCATGGATGGATAAACACTGTACTGCCTCTCAGAGTACTGGACACACTTGGTTAGCTTCACATAGAGAACAAGCAAGTAGGCCAACCTTAGTGCAAATCCTGCCTCCAATACATAAAGGCTAAAAATTAATTGTGGTTAAGTGACTGAAATGCAGAATGGCAATAGTTAGCTTATTTCCACACATACACATCTAAAAATCAACTCAATATACAGTGCATCCAGAAAGTATTCGCAGCGCTTAACTTTTGCCACATTTTGTTATGCTACAGCCTTATTCCAAAATGGATTAAATTAATTTTTTCCCTCAGCATTCTACAAACAATAGCCTATAATGATGTGAAAGAAGTTAGTTTTGAAATCTTTGCAATTTATTAAAAATAAAAAAAACCCCACATGTACATAAGTATTCACAGCCTTTGCTCAATACTTTTGAGCAAAAGTACTTCAACTTACTGTTGAAGCACCTTTAGCACCAATTACATCCTCAAATCGTTTTAGTATGATGCTACAAGCTTGGCACACCTATTTTTGGGCAATTTCTCCCATTCTTCTTTGCAGTACCTCTCTAGCTCCATCAGGTTGGATGGGAAGCGTTGGTGCACAGCCATTTTCAGATCTCTCCAGAGATGTTCAATTGGGGTTCAAGTCTGGGCTTTGGTTGGGCCACTCCAGGACATTCACAGAGTTGGTCCGTAGCCACTCCTTTGTTATGTGGGCTGCGGGCTTAGGGTCGTTGTTTTGTTGAAAGATGAACCGTTGCCCCAGTCTAAGGTCCAGAGCACTCTGGAACAGGTTTTCATCAAGGATGTCTCTGTACATTGCTGCATTCATCTTTCCTTCGATCCTGACTAGTCTCCTAGTTCCTGCCGCTGAAAAACATCCCCACAGCATGATGCTGCCACCACCATGTTTCACTGTTGGGATGGTATTGGCCAGGTGGTGAGCGGTGCATGGTTTCCTTCAGACATAACGCTTGGCATTCAGGCCAAAGAGTTCAGTCTTTGTTTCATCAGACCAGAGAGTTTTGTTTCTCATGGTCTAAGAGTCCCTCAGGTGCCTTTTGGCAAACTCCAGGCAGGCTGCCATTTGCCTTATACTGAGGAGTGACTTTCGTCTAGCCACTCTACCATACAGGCCTGATTGGTAGAGTGCTGCAGAAATGGTTGTTCTTTTGGAAGGTTCTCCTCTCTCCACAGAGAAACACTGGAGCTCTTTCGGAGTGACCATCAGGTGGTTGGTTACCTCCCTGGCTAAGGCCCTTCTTCCTCGATCGCTCATTTTGGCCGGGCGGCCAGCTCTAGGAAGATTACCGGTGGTTACAAACTTCTTCCATTTACGGATGATGGAGGCCACTGTGCTCATTGGGACCTTCAATGCTGCAGACATTTTTCTGTACCCTTCCCCAGATCTGTGCCTTGATACAATCCTGTTTCGGAGGTCTACAGACAATTGCTTGGACTTCATGGCTTGGTTTGTGCTCTGACATGCATGGTTAACTGTGGGACCTTATATAGACAGGTTTATGCCTTTCCTAATGATGTCCAATCAACTGGATTTCCTACATGTGGACTCCAACCAAGTTGTGGAAACATCTCAAGGATGATCAGTGGGAACAGGATGCACCAGAGCTCAATTTTGAGTGTCATGGCAAAGGCTGTGACTACTTATGTACATGTGTTTTTTTTTTTGTTTTGTTTTTAATCTATAAGCTGCAAAGATTTCAAAATAAACTTATTTCACTATGGGGTATTGTTTGTAGAATGTTGAGGAAAAAAGGAATTTAATCCATTTTGGAATAAGGCTGTAACATAAAACGTGGCAAAAGTTAAGCGCTGTGAATACTTTCTGCATGCACTGTATTTCCAAATGAATAAAAAACTTTCAATATGCTTCACTAACATACAATCACACAGCCTGAAGACAAAACCAAGTAAAGTGGCCACAGCAGCAAAAACAACGCATTTTCCATCACTACATGACCTACACCTACTCTGATATTTATATTCAATGAGCATGCAGAGGAAAAAAACATGGGGAAAGGAATTCAATCATAAATTCTAGTCCTGCTGAAAGGAGCAGACTTCCAAGATGCCACTGTGGCTTACTGTATTATGTCTTGTAACCAGAAGAGAAAAGTTAGACTTCTGATTGTTATGTATGAAAACAAATGTCACCCTGGACTTCCATAAGAGCTCCTAAGTGGATATACAAATATATGTTTACTTACTGTTAGCAACAAGTCTAGGAGAGAAAGTAGGATGCCAGCAGCTAGAATCTGTGTACCAAAGGTGTGAAGAGGCATCGATCAAACAAACAGCCATTACTTTCCTCTTATGCTCTTGATTACAGACTTCATTTTCACATTCTCCTGCAGTTCTCTCCAGCTTGCTCTAACTGTAGCATGAAAATGATTTTTCAGCGAGCTCCGTGGGGTCCTCGCTGGTGTATGTCTGGAAAACCACAGTAAAAACACTTGCACTCTCAAGATCCATTATGCAGTCCAAAGAACTGTACAACAGCAGAGAAGAAACAGACTGGCTTAATGGTGACATAACCGCTGGAGAGTCGCAGACTGTGTAGAACATTATTTTGTACTTTATACATGCACGGGAGAATTCTGTTACTTAAAGAAAAAAAGCTTCCAAATCATTATGTAACAGAGCTGATCTTTTTCTAGTTTTGACGATCCATTGTTCTGGAGGGGTTAAATGTTAGTCTGTGTCTCACCAAACTGAGACTATGGTACCTCCGGTAGCAGTTTTGCATTAAGCTGGCCAAACATCATACAATTTTCCTTAAGCAAAATCATAGAATATGAGGGTAAACCTACACATTTCCAATCTGTATGTAATCAGGCAGTCCCTTGTACTACATAGTCGAAGGTAAATCTAAAGAGAATTTAAGAAAATGATTTAATGTATGGCCAGCCTGAGGAGCCAAATATGAAAAGGACATGGGAATCTATGTCAATGACATTTCAATGGAACCTACAGATAATCTACACTAAACTAAGATTCTAAACTCTTATCAGGAGTTAACGGGCAGGCCTTCAAAGGTGCCCTCTATTATGCAAATACAATCACTAACCTTTATACCAATACAGCTAGGTGCCACTTTCATATGAATTATCCTGCCTCCAATCCAACGTGATCCCACCCCGGCACACCTATTGGTCTTTTTTTTATATATATCTTTTCCCCCCAGCACAGACACCTACTTTCCCAGTATCTATGTCAGCAGGGAGATGGCTCTTTGGTAAATATCATGCTCCGACAGAACGCATTCTCAGACGAAGCATGAACAAAAGCATGGCATTGTCAGGCACTGAGCACAAAAAGCGCACAATCTGTCATAAGATGCAGTCAGGGAGACAACTGGCACAGATTACTTCTATGTCCTTACCTTCATTGTGTCAGAGCTATGAGCCAACTGATATGCAGATTGGAGACTTGTATACCCAATCTCTATCTGATGGTCTAATGGTCTGATAAAAAGAACCCGATAACACAAAAAATCCTTTAAAAAAAAAAATTAAAAAACTAGCAAAAGTGTGTCCTATCCTCCCACACTTTCTGCTCCCCCCATGTTTAGACATCCTACCTGTACACGGTGTAAACCAATAAAGGCTTTAGAACTGTATGCAATATCCCCAACTTCAGCGGTTTCTGGAACATGCATACTTTTCCAGGTATTCACAGATACAGTCTTCTGCGAGCAAATCAGCACTTTGGCCCACTCCAATACGCTCTGGCATCACACTATTCCTGGGTAAGTCAGCCCATTATAGTGACAGGCAGTTATTAAAGCTGTAATATATATATATATATATATATATATATATATATATATATATATATATATATAATAAAAGTGCAGAGCTAAAAACACACAATATATTTATAAAAGTGGAAAAGTAAAGTGCACTTTTATAAATATATTGTGTGTAAAATAAAACCTAGCATCTATAAAAATTAGAGAAACAGCAAGAAACAAAGTCCGCAAGTGAAAGTGCTATTCCGTCCAATATAGTGAATCAATAATAATGTCCATGGTTATACGTCAAATTAATACAAATTATCCATCCAGCAAATCTATTCACAAAACGTCCTTATGCTGATCATGTGCAATAATTGCCAAGTGCAGATTGTGAGCGTGCGGCAGCGGTGGCGTGACGTCAGTAATGTAGGCAATATAGGGTGGAGCCTACATTGCTGACGTCACACCGCCGCTGCCGAAGGATGGAGCGGCGGCTATTTTGGCATTTTATTTTACTATACTCCACGTGGATGTTTTATGTATGCGACACATTTACTTGAATAAAATACTACACTATATTAGCATTTCTGGCTCCTGTGGTTGAGCTATCTTCCTAGGACAAGGGACTCCCCATTCCATCTATACCCGGATGAAGCAGTAGGATTAACCCCTTGGCTGCCTCTTCACCTCCAGATGTGACATGATATAATAGAAGCCTAATATTATTTATCTTCTGGTGAGTGTACATCCGTCCAAGGAGGTGGATTCCCTTTGTGATTGTTCACACTCCGCACTTTTATAAATATATTGTGTGTTCTTAGCGCTGCACTTTTATATACATATTCTTGTTGGGATTGTTAACTAAACCTTAAGTGCTAGTTGCTTCTATATATGTGTACTAGTGCTCACCTGTATACTTCGGTTATATTTATTAAAGCTGGGGTGGCTAAGATTGGTGAAAACAAAGGAGGCTTTATGTACATGTGAGAACCCAGCAAGCTTCAGGTCTGTCTAAATAGATTATATATACATAGACACACACGCACACACACTCTCTCGTTCCCAAATATAAGGCCCCTTGGTAAGCAGTGGAAACATAAATAAGAGTATCATGAACAAAGAGCGTTCAGACTGACTGAGGACAATTACTCTAGTGAAAGCGTGCTAATGATTAAGAGAACGTGGATATATGACAAGATACAGCACACATATACATCAGAGGGACATGAACTTTTAACCCGATTCCCAGCATGCTTCCTCATGTCACTGGCTGTAGTCTATTTACTTTTAAACTGAAACAGGAAGCACCACAAGACTGGGAGCAGGGCCAACTGTCACAAAAAACTCTTTTAAAACAAAATATTACCATGTAACTAGTTTATACCATATGCAAAACTAATTTAAATTGTCTTGCTTTAGGATAACAAAGAAGCTTGTAGCAGGATTTATGTTCTATATTCACAGCAAACATTATTAAACAGCATGCTATCCATTTTAGACACCATTTACTTACCTAGGCCATACATCCTAAACAGAACAGTCATCATTACTATAGTAGTACCTGTCTACTTGGGAGGAGTTATATTATCCAGGTATTTTATGGAAGGGATTGGCAAGATGGGTATCTTTGATACCTTCAGAAAGCATGGTGGTAGGCATTAAACAATAGGGTATGATAATGTAATTTAAATCGTTGTTTGAATTGGGCCTCTTTTAGATGGGGTGGATTCTGTTCCCATCAGCAGGGGAACCGCTCAGAGATCCACTTCTGATTGGAGCAGAGCGAGCGGTTGACACATCCGTGTCCACTCATTCTCTGAAGAGCAGACATGGACAGAGCCCACAATGCTCTTTGGGTGGCTGGGAGTAAACAGACTCCAATGCTCGTTTACACTCTACTACCCTCCAATTCGCCTAAATGAAAGAGGAATGGATACCCTTCCATATTTTTTTTAGCAGACCAGATAGGACCTGGAGGTAGGTGGGTATAAACGGACATAAGTCAGTCATTTGCACATTTCTTGGCTGCACCTGTTTACATACGCATGTGATTCCAGCAACAAGAATTGATTATTGCCGCAGGAACCCACTGTATGCCCTAATCGCCCTTGTGAATCCAACCCTAGTTGTACAAAGTTACACAGGAACAAAAAATGTATACATCGTTAGGGGGTTTTATTTCCCCCAAAAAATAACATCTCTTTCTAGATAGGTTGTTTCTTAAAACTGATGTAAGTCACCCTCAAAACAAGTTCTGTTAAGCTATTAAGAGAAAACTTGCTCTGTGTGGTTTGTAAGGCAGCTAGCCAACACTGCCATTTCTGGCACCGTACGAAGTCGAGGAATTGTGTCAAAGCTTAACTCTAGGCAGATATAAGGGACAAACTAAATGTAGCTCTGTAATCCCTAAAACAATATTAAATGCAGGGCTTTTTTCAGCGGGAACATGGGGGAATGCAGTTCAGGCACCTTTAGCACTGAATGTATGTAGTGGCAAGGGGGGCTGGGAAGTGCTGGAGGGTCTACTGATGCTGGGGATCCATTGTTCCTGAGGGGGAGGTGAGCGGGTCTATTGTTGCTGGGGTATCAATTGTTGATAGGGGGGATCTACTGTTTAGGGAACGTTCTAGTATTGCTGGCTGCTGGAGTGTCTATTGATGCTGGCTGGGGTCTATTGTTGCCGGAGGGGTTCTATCATTGGTGGGGGAACCTATTATTGCTGGGGGCCTGTATTGTTGCTGGGAGGGAGGGGGGGGGGGGTCTTGTGTTGTTGGGCTGAAGCAGAACCATTTTACTGCTCTTTTGTACCATTAACAAAATTACTTAGCATCACAAAATGATACTGGGTTCTGTAATTTCTAAAAGAGGCAATACTGGGAACTGGGTATACAGTGGATTCAAGGGACCTTGGTCAGAGGTGGGTAGATGGCGGAGATGAAAGGTGACTCAGAAGGGGGGAGTACCTGCACCTATTCTCTGAGAAAAAAAAAAGCCTTGCTGAAATGCATTTTTTAAACACAAACAGTGTAAGTACCTGAATATGAACTGTTATTAGCTTCTTGCACCGAATGCATAGCAGGGTTGGAGTGTGAGAATAAACAGTGAAAGAAGCCAATCAGTTCACCTGCTGACAGGAAGAGAAAGCAGAGTGACAGATAGAATGAGCTCATCACTGTGCTGCTTCTTGCATTGTCCACTAGCAGGCCAGGGTGACAAGGGCTCATAAGTAGTGGGTTGAATGACTGGCCATCAGACAGAGCATTTAACAGCAGAAAACAAAGTGGGTAAAATATTTGGATTAAAGCTGAATGACTATCAGCAGGAAAGAGTTTCGTTATTGTATCTTTTGAGAAAATAATAATTTATCTCTTATTTTTGGCTGCAGTTCTACTTTGAAAAAACAGGAAATGATCTCCAAGGACATCTTAAGATAGAAGAATTTATCAATCCAGACCCTTGTCTTTCCAGTCCTTGACAAGCCAGCGCTAATGTTCCTAAGCCCAGCTCAGACACTTTCAGCAATTTTCCATGGATAGGAGGTTGTGTGGTTGTCTGCTGTTATATATCCTATGACCAAGAGTGTGAAGTGCAGGGTCATTATATTTCATAAGTTACCTAATGAAGTAGGCTGGTGTTTTGCCATTATTATCTATAACTGTTCACCTGCAAAGCATGTGCAAAAATCATAGAGAGAACAGAAAACTAGGCCACATCTGCTTCACTGAATCTGTTTAGATATCTATGAAGATATGGTTCTCTGAATAAGACTTACAATATTCAGGCATAAACAAAGCACACACCACCAAGAATATTGCTAAAATAACATTGTACTGTTTTTAGCTGTTCAAATGACTAAAAAAGATAAATGAATAAAAGACTTTAGTCAAGTGCACAGCAAGCAGATAAGCAAAACACAACCAGTACTTTGTGATCATTTCACGAACAAACTGGCACATGTGAATGTGTTCTGCCTGAATGCAGTGCTGTAATAAGAAACCACAGGAAACAATATTCACTGTATATAGACAGACAAGTGACTGCTGATGGCTATAGGACCTGCTCATCATATCAGATCTGCTGGCACACTGTGTTCTCAGACAACAGGAATCTGCAGCACCACATTTACATATACTAAGGGCAATCAGAAGACTGGAACAGGCAGTCACACACTTTGCCACAAAATATGTCAAGCAAAGCATTTTTTTTTATCTTAAGATATAAAGTGCAGGAGCGGTTTCATATGTGGATCCCTGTATTTCCTACCCTAATCACATTTCACTTCACCAGCTGATTTATTTTAAAGCCAAGATTGTACTCCTGCACAGTACTGAACCACCAGTAGAGCTGCATAAGATGATACATCTGTTTTAGGCATTCTTAGTTACGTTGGACAAAAAAAAAATTCTAAGGGAACCACCTCCTCGGGAAATAGCTGCAGATGAATTCTAATTAACTCCACAGAATTTAAACAAAGGAAGGATAAAATTAGCTAAACACAGCTGCAAGGTTGGAATCCACAAACATTTTAATGAAAAGCAAAATACAATCTTTCAACCAAATATTTAATAGTTTAAATATTCAAAAACAAGCAATTATCAAGACCCCTACACATCGCCACACTACTAGCCAATGACAGATATTATAAGAAGTGCTCCATTTGAGGGCAGCCATGGGGTTACTATCCATATAAGAGAACCAGAGACTTTGTGTTTGACGAGGCAGGATCAAAATACCTACACAATGACACCAATAAGGCCTGAAATGATCAGAGAGTTACACATTGGAAACCTCCATGTAAACATTAACACCTATATTATTACAAAGCAGGAAACTTCCACTTTATTACTGGTAAAAACAACCAAGTTTCCCAAAAGGTTCCTTTAGTGCACCTATCCTCCCTTCAACCACGACTCATAGTATAGCTTGTATTTGTAATCCTGTTCCTCCTCACTATGCAGCATACCTGCCATCACACTGCCACTTCCCAGGAATCTTCAGACCTGTACCCCACATTTGTTGTGGCTGCAATTCATTGCAAAGAAAAACCCATCACAGGCTTACAGGCAGGCTTTCTGAGATGACTGGAGGTCACAATGGATGTACACAGATATGAACATCTTGGATTGCTGCACAGTGAATGTCTCAGGTAAGAAGGTCTGTACACGAGTATAATTCATACTGGAAGTGCTGAGGCGTGCTCTGTGATAATTATCATCCTAACACTGACGTACAAAGCCGTCCACCACACTGCCCCGAACTACATCACTGACCTAATATCCAAATACCGCCCAGCACGCACACTCCGCTCCTCACAAGACCTCCTTCTCTCTAGTTCCCTGGTCTCCTCCTCCCATGCCCGCCTCCAGGACTTCTCCAGGGTGTCACCCATCCTCTGGAACTCCCTGCCCCAACCCATCAGATTATCACCTACTCTCCTCTCCTTTAGGCGCACCCTGAAAACCCATCTCTTCAGGGAAGCCTACCCCACCCCCTGCTAACTTGCCGACCTCCTCCACTCTTCCTACCACTCCATCCCCCACCGCTATCTCCTCCTGTGCCACCATCCCCTCCCTCCTAGATTGTAAACTCGAAAGAGCAGGGCCCTCAATCCCCTCATGTTTTGCATTGTATTGGTATTGTTCTGTCACATGTTCTGTCCCCCTTTGTAATGTACAGCGCTGAGCGAACTATTGGCGCTTTATAAATACTGTATAATAATAATCCTTAAAGGGGTAGTTTTGGGCAAGGTTACAGGACACTGTGCAGACACACTGTGCTTGAGCAGGGGGCATGTAAAGAATCATTCTCTGATTGGGAGGGGGTGTGTGCCAAAGACAGACTGTTATTGATCAGGGGCTACACAATCTACCCAGTACAGGCATGTTGTGTGCGTGCAGTGTCCTGTACCTCTGAACTGCCAGGTAAAGGATGAAAACTGACCACGCTAGCACAGAACAGCCTCTATGCTTTGTGTGGTCAGTTTAAAATGAGGCAGGATCAACAAGGAATCCAGGTGGAAGAACAACATGAAAACGATAGAGACTTTGATTTATAAAATACACTATGTTAACTCACACACAGAAAAAAAAATAGGATAACACTTTAATGCATCACATTTTTCCTATATTAAATCAATTCTACCACTATACATTGTATTACATAATGAAGGACTGGTCAAGGGGGGGAAGAGGAGAAATAGTGTTTTTCAAATTACCTGTGAGAATATTCCTAGCTGTCCTCTCCTATTCAAGTCTTTAATAAAAGTGTTGGTGCTTCCTACAAGGAGGACCTGACTAAATTCAATATCCTGTATTTTATAAAGAAGCATACTGTACATGATATTCCTTTGGATTATCTGAGTTTTCCTCTATATATCTGCATACACTACATTCCAACAGGGTGAGATTTTGTTATCCAATCTGGGTTCTTAGAAGGCACCGGCTTCGAATTAGCACAACTTTATCAAAGTTATTTGCTAGTTTAGAAGCCAAGTTTAGCAAAGAGCTTGCTGTATCAATGATCTTATTACCCAATTTCAAAATTTATTCAAGAGCGCTCTAAATTTAGGCTAATAATTACCATGACATAATCAGGAGAATTTACTAAAACTGGAACAGAAAGAATTTGGCGATTATTCTGTCTTCAGCATTCCTTTGGTTGTTTTAACAATGCTACACGAAAACATTTTTGAAGTCTTCTGTATCTGAATTCCCCTTTCCTAAGAAGGTTTTTGCAGGGTCCTTAGCCTCTAATTAAAACAGTGGGAATACAACAGGCATGGTAGATAGTGGGAGAAGGTATTTTCTGCTTTGGGCTTGCAAAGATTTGGATTATCAGATATCAGCTACATTTTTTTTTTTTTTACTGTTAGAAAGGAGACATTTCTTGTAATTAACTCACATTGCACATCAAAAGTACATTTCCTTCCAACCTCATGTCAAATCACTTACAAACACATGGAGGCTCCACCTTCGCAACATCGCCAAGATATGCACCTTCCTTACCCCAGACACCACTAAACTACTCGTACGCTCCCTGATTATCTCACGCCTCGACTACTGCAACTCCCTCCTCACCGGCCTACCCCAGTGCAGGCTCTCCCCGCTTCAGACCATCCTGAACTCAGCGGCTAGACTCATCCACCTCACCAACCGCTCCACCTCTGCCACCCCCCTCTGCCTATCCCTCCACTGGCTCCCTATCGCCCAACGCATCAAATTCAAACTACTCACTCTGACCTACAAAGCCATTCACAACATTGCCCCTAACTACCTCACCAACCTGATTCCCAGGTACCACCCTACCCGTACCCTTCGCTCTTCACAGGACCTTCTATCTTGCTCCCTGGTCTCCTCCTCCCATGCACGACTGCAAGACTTCTCCAGGTCCTCCCACATCCTCTGAAACTCACTACCCCAATCCATCTGACTGTCACCTTCCCTCCTCACCTTCAGGCGCTCCCTGAAAACCCACCTCTTCAGGGAAGCCTACCCCACCCTCACCTAACAGCCGTTCTCCTTCATTCCGCCTACCACTCCATCCCCCACAGCCACTTCCTCCTGTACCACTACCCCCTCCCTCCTAGATTGTAAGCTTGAAAGAGTAGGGCCCTCTAACCCCTCGTGTGCTGTTTGTAGTTGCTGTACTGTTTCATGTATTGTCCCCCCCTCTATTGTACAGCGCTGAGCAAACCCTTTGGCGCTATATAAACTCAATGTAATAATAATAATAATAATAATAATAATAATATAGGCCTACGTGCTTGTGGAATACATGCAAGACTTGCATAATTTCTCTCAACCCACATGATGTACAGGAATGTGTTACATCAATACACACAGCCCTGTCGTGAATTTGTCAGTAAAACTGACCATAAAAGCAATTACCACCATAACAGAGCAACAATAAACCAATTTCTTGACCCTTGATGAGGAAATTCTACATATACCTAATACATGCCTTCAACCCATCCTCAGAGGATGATACAGAAGAGTACCAAGTCTCAATTTTTGCACTTACCCAGAAGGCTATCACTGTGGATAACCAATCTGTTCTCATAACATCACGCATATATGCATATCACTTACATAAGTGGGAAGGTCACTGCCCAAAGCTTATGATTCACAGCAGACTACTCTTTCAGTGGGGTCAGCAGTCTTAGATTCAATGCTCAGAGAAAGCTAAAATATTATGTACTTTCAATATTATGTAGAATTAAATGCCTTACGCTATCCCCATTCATTTCCTTTTTTCTGTTAACAAGCTCCTTTTTCCACCCTTTTCTATTCTAGCACAATCAGATCAAAAACAGGGTTAAATGGAATTTTCTAACAATGATCTATTTAATCGTCAATTCACTTCTTTAACATAATGTGCTTCACAGAGCAACATAGTGCTTTCCTTTTTATCACTGGTTTAATTACAGTGTTGGATCACTTCTCATTCACCTTTCGTCAGGTTGCCACTCCTATATCTTCTAATTATTTTCTGGTGATTCTTTTACCAAAGCTTTAAAAATGTCTATATATAAAGTCTTTAGGATAACAGAGACATAGCAGTCTGAACCAGGACAATTCCAAGGATTTCAAAACTTCAAAAAGACATTTAGTACTTTGCAGACAAAAGAGTGTATAAAATACACTACAAAAAACTGTATACACCATAAATGCCAATTAAATAAAACTTTGTGCAAAATCATATACACTGCTGTTTCCTACTAAAGTGACTACCAGTAGGGCAATTGGTGCAGCCGGAAACCACAGTATACAAGGACACATTGGTTTTCAACATCCTGTGAAAACTCTATATAGTCTAAAGTCTGTAAATACCGGACCATCACACCTATATGAGCATGTGTGACATACCATTCCAAAACCATTGCCATAATTTGAAGCTGCTTCCTAGAGATAGCCTAACTATGTGAGGCAGAACTGTAACATTTAATTATTCGGGTAAATTTAACAAACTGCAGATGTACTTAGATCCCACAACACAGCACCAGCTTATGGTTTATTGTAGGGATGCGCCGATAAGTATTTTCATGAGTACTCTAAACCATGAAAATGTTTGCAGTACCGGAAACCTATACTTTGCGGTGCGATTTGCGTCAATACAAAATGAAAACTGCACCCCTTTTGTTTTTCAGGCTTTCCTCTTCCTATCCATCTCAGGGATTGCGAATTGTCAGCCATCATATTGCAGTATGTTAGTGCGTCCCTAGTTTATTGACATACACAGATACCTTTTTTTGATCGACAAGTCCCAATACTTTCGGTCAAGTACTCGCCTTACTGTCCAAATCGCATGCGATTTCCCCACTGCTCCTGTGTGAACCCAGGTTTGTCACAGCCTCAGTTCACACGGTGCGGTAAACCTCCCTGCACTGATCAAATGCTGAGTGGAGAGTGGCCATGTGGGGATCTATATCATGTAGGCAAATTCTCTGTATTCTCAGTTGTAAGAGGAGAGAAAGCTGCAGGGATTTGAAATTCCCATGGCTCTCTCCTCTCCAACAGCTGAGAATACGGAGCATCTGCCTCCATCTGCTACCAAGGTATATGTTCCCACACGCCCTTCTCTCCCACTCACCGCTGCGTGAAACCTCCATGCACCACTCCTGTGTGAACCCAGGCTATGTCAAGCCAGGGTTCACACAGGAACAGTGGAGAAACCGCGTGCGATTTGGACAGTAATCGCATTCCTGTTCAAATCACATGATATTCTTTACAGTGCAATTTGCATCTGTACATTTTGTATTGACACAAAACGCAGTGAGTACTTGACCAAAAGTATTGGTACTCGATCAAAAAAAGCATCAGTGTGTCCCTAGTTTATTGACATATACAAACATACTGCAATACGATGAATGACAATTCGCAATGGCCAAGATGGCTAGGAAGATGAAAACCTGAAACAAAGAGGGGTGTAAAGTTGGAGAAATGCACAACAGAGTAAGTCAACAAACAGGGGTGGGGAAAGAGAGATAGAGGAAAAGAAAAAAAAAGGAGGGACAGAAGGGAGGCAAGGGGGTGGAGGGAAGGAAAGGAAAAAAGGGATTGGAAAATAAACAGGGAGTAGAATCTGTTGTTTCTTGCAAGTGGGGGACTAGAAAGAGGATGAAGTGTAAAGCTGTACTCATTTCTGAGGGAGGAAAATGTTACATGGGGAGAGAAAGCAGCGGTCGAGTATTACAAGGGAAGTAAAGCTCATTGTATAGCCAGGCTGGCCAATGTTTCTGTATTGATCTGATTTGTAGACAGAAAATGTCCTTGTCTCTTCCATTTTTGACACAGCATCCACCTTGTGCCTCCACTCTGCTATGCAAGCAGGAGTATAGATTTTCAGTGCAAGAGAATATTTTGGTGGCTTTAATCAAATAGACACACATATAAATTTCATAAGAAGAGATTCCTAATCATGGAGGTGGTAACCGCAAGGTTCAAGGGGGTGAAAAGTATCAGTGATTCCTGAGATCCAGTGAAGGATGTGGGTCTGAAAGAGCACTAAAGGTTGTGAGGTCCACCATATGAGGAAGATAGAGCCTAAATCTGGGATATATCTTCATAAAAGTGTTTGATTCTCCTAAGTATATCTTTTGCAGTTTGCCAGGTACCATCTGCATAAAAACTTATTTGCAGATCCCAGAGTTTTCACACTAGTGGAGCATTTGTGTGTGAGGGGCATGCTTCTTTCTACTTTTCCTGAGTGAACTGGCAACTGAGATCCCCTTTCCCAATGCTTGAAAAAAAATGAGATAAGTACTCAGCATTTTGTATAATATTGAAATGTGAAGTGGGCTGGGTTTATATATAATTTATATACAAGAATATAATTTCTCACCTGTAGATAGGGCCAGTATGAAATGGGTCCCTTTAATTCTCAATGGGATTTGGGAACACCACCTGTTTTATCAATTAAGTCAATCACCTGTAGGAGGGAATCTTCCCCTCGATATGCACCTAGTCATTCGAAAGATAGTTGTGGTACCAATCTAATGTGCACGCAATAAGGCAGGCCCTAGTTATAACACCTTATTTTAGGAAGACCAAGGTATCCCAATGTCTTGGGGGCTGTGTACAATACAATGACACCAAAAATGTACTCTAGTTACACAGCATGGTAAACAGACACAGTGGAAAAGAATGGTACAAAACGTAGTTCCTGGATCCTTAGGTCTTTCTACAATCTTCAGCTTTATTTTTCAGTGTAATGAGATTCTACTCACTTACCGGGTTAAGGAGGACAGTCAGGAAGAGTTCACCACCGCGAATGGACTTATCGAGCTCTTTTGATCCTCCAGGATATTCATTGTAGAATATTGTGTGAGTGAAAAGTCCACAGGTCTGCCTTGGTAACACCTAGATTCAAAGAAAACACATGCATGTTGTCATATTGGCAATATTAAAGAATTATAGTTTTATACCTCCCCCTGCATTACGATGCATCCGCCTACCATTATTTAACATGTATTTTAGGTTATTCTACCTTAAAACTGGAGATGGGGGGGAAAGAATGTCGCATGATCACCCTTGGTAATTTTCGCAACAATTACTGACATTTGCAGACATCATGCATACATAAACTAGTGCACAGAACTTCGCTTAAATGTGAACAGTAAAAAGAATACCAAATGCTGTGTGTTACATGCATCTGCAGTCCAGATCACATCACACTGCACAGCCTAAGACACTCGTCTGAGCTACCCTTTCATGGAAAGCACACATCATTGCCTATTGCAATAAAGAACATAATAAAATCCTCCATAAACCTTGGTCGCAATTGTCTAGCCACTAATATACTTCATACTCCAGGAGAGTTTCTTTGGGATCCTTTCCCACCATGCTGCACATAAAAATGCACTGAAAATGGATGTACAGTAACACACATCCATGCACACATTTGCATGCGCATTGCCTTCCATTTATATGCATATATGTGTGTTGCGATGTGAACGAGGCACATAAAAAAAAACAACTCGGTTTTCTATGTGCCCTTGCAGTGACCGATGTTTATCAAGTGCAAAAGAGGACAGGTCATTGGAAAGGGTGTGAACAAGCTCTTACTGGTTCACATACAGTGGATATAAAAAGTCTATACACCCGTTAAAATGTCAGGTTTCTGTGATGTAAAAAAAAATGAGACAAAGATGAATCATTTCAGAACTTTTTCCACCTTTAACCACTTGCCTACCGGGCACTTATACCCCCTTCTTTACCAGACCAATTTTCAGCGCTGTCGCCCTTTGATTGACAATTGCGTGGTCATGCAAGATTGTACCCATATGAAATTTTTATAATTTTTTTCTCACAAATAGAGCTCTCCTTTGGTGGTATTTAATCGCCACTGGGCACTTTACTTATTGTGCTATAAAGAAAAATTGCAAAGAATTTGGGGAAAAAAAAAAAGTTTCTTTGTTTCTATATTATAACATTTTTCAAACAGGTAATTTTTCTCCTTCACTGATGTGCGTTGATGAGGCTGCACTGATGGGCACTGATAGGCAGCACTAATGAGGTGGCACGGATAGGCGGCACTGATGGGTACTGATAGACAGCACTGATAGGTGGCACTGACTGGCATCACTGCTGGGCACTGACTGGCACAACCGCTGGGCACTGACTGGTGGCACTGACTGGCAGCACTGCACTGATGGGCACTGGTGGGTGGCACAGGTGGGTAGGCACAGGTAGGTGGCACTTCTGGGCACAGGTGTGTGACACTGCTGGGTGGCACAGGTGGGTGCACTGCTGGGTGGCACAGGTGGGTGGAGCTAGTGGGCGCACTGCTGGGCACAGGTTGGCGGAATATGTGGGTGGCAATGCTGGGCACCCATCATCAGGGCACTGATTATCAGTGCTCTGATGATCGGTGCCGATCCCTGCTCTAACAACTGTCGGTTCTCGGCAGTACTTTCCTCACGATCGGACAGCGTGAGGAAAATGCAGCCGAGAACCGGCAATTGCATTTCCCGGTGATCAGCGTGTCATTGGACACGGCTGATCACGTGGTAAAAGACCGCTGTGATTGGCCTTTTACCACATCACACGATCCTACGGACACAGCTATCATGGAGATCGCCGGGGGCGCGCAGGAGAGCGCGTTCTGGGAGGACGTCATATGACGCCCACCCAGAACTGGCCACATAGCCAGTACTTGCCAGATATTCCTGCAGCTTCTTTAATGTTGCTGTAGGCCCCTTGGCAGCCTCCCAGACCAGTTTTCTTCTTGTCTTTTCATCTATTTTGGAGGGACATCCAGTTCTTGGTAATGTCACTGTTGCACCATGTTTTCTCCACTTGTTGACTGTCTTCACTGTGTTCCATGGTATATCTAATGTCTTGGAAGTTCTTTTGTACCCTTTTCCCAACTGATACCTTTTAACAATGAGACCCCTCTGATGCTTTGAAAGCTCTCTGTGAACCATAGCTTTTGCTGTAGGATGCGACTAAGAAAATGTCAGGAAAGACCTACTAGAACAGCTAAACTTTATTTGAGGTTAATCAGAGGCACTTTAAATGATGGCAAGTGTGCACTGACTTTTATTTAACATGATTTTGAACGTCATTGCTTAATAGTGAACAGCTACATTCAAAAGGTATAAGAGGGTGTGCACACTTATGCAAACACATTATTTTAGTTTTCTATGTTTACTCCCGCCCCCCAAAAAAAGATTTTTTCAATTGAGTTGTACAGTTTATAGGTCACATTAAAGGTGTAAAGTTCTGAACTGATTTATCTTTGTCTCTTTTTTACATCACAGAAACCGGACATTTTACCAGGGGTGTGTAGACTTTTTATATCCACTGTATATGTTCAATAGGTATGTATTAAAACTAGAAGTTACCTTGAAGGGTGATATATTTTTGAATATGCCATCATATATTTCTTACCTGTTGGTATCATAGGACTATACAACCTGCCTCCAACTTCACTAAATATCATTAAAAGAGAAGTATGTTTTTTTTTTGGCCTGTTATACTTAGGTGGCTGCAGCATCAGTGCGATGTGGCATCTGTCCCCTCCAGCTCTAAGTGTGAGAACTCAGCGGCGATCACATGGGACTGTTAGTTACTACTTTATTTTGCCCCCATTCTGGCTCCCATTATTAACCTGCCCCCACTACCCTCCTGCAATTAAATTACTGAGCTGGGTTGCATAGATCTCTGATGACACTCACTTCCAGATACAAAGGCTTTCTTGTCCTCCCTATCGGTAGAGAAGAACTCTCTCCACTCCAATAAACTACTAACCTATACTGTTAAGCAACAACAACCTGCTACCTCTATTCTGGAAAAAAAAGCACTACAGAGGGTACTATTCTTGTCAATAGTGATATAATAAATCACTGTAAATTCCATAGGCAATGTATACTAGGCATAGGCATGTATACTTTTATGCTTAACAAAACCCAGTATAATATACATATTTAGGGCCCCTAAATGTTCCCCAATTGTCCATAACTCAAACACAGATGCTGAAATCATGGATGAGATTAAAGAGGCTGTTTTGGTCCTAGCCGCAGACCCAGATGGACTGCTATCAAAAGTGTATAAAAGGTATCTGGTCCTTCCCTTATATGAGGGTGCGGGGGGTGGATTAAAGAGCAGCACAGGTTTTCCATCAAGCACCAGGTTGAATAGATAGGTGAGGCTGGAGTTCTGCTTTATTGTTAACAATGAAGAAAGGGGGAAAGTAAAAAAAAAAAAAAAGTCTGGCAGTGGTTGATCCACAAATATACAAGCTACACGATTCATTCTCTTGTACTGGGAAACTTGCTCAAGGAAAGCCAACTGGAAGTAGGCCTTCTGAGAATGGGTTTAAAACAAGAGAATTGTTAATGAACCTCAACCTCCCTACTGAGGTTACCTGTGCACTGGATCTTAACCAATTTGAGGACAGCAACATTAGTTCAATAACTTTACAGAATAGGGTCCAAAACCTGGAAGCAAATACCACTGGAGAATAAAGTTGGGAGAAAATGTATTATGGCATCTGGAAATTGCCTGCTTTCATTTAGCTGACAAGCCCATATCATGATCACATAAATACCCAGAGTGACTGTGGCTACCCAAGGTATGTTAGGAAATGTCTAATCTTACCATGATGTTGTTGTGTACAAATCCTCTGCGATAGCGAGCTGGTCTCAGGTGAGGGTACTCTTCTGTGCTGGTAACCTGGATATTCCACACAGATTTCCAAGCTTCATACAGTTGGCTGTGTATGGGGTACACACCAGAATGATGAGGTGCAACTGCATATCCCAAATCTATGGGGATGCCATGTTCCTACAGAAAAATTATGAAATGTTATCAAAGTACATATACCTAAATGCACAACACACATCAGCTACTCTCAGGAAAAAAAAAAAAAAAAAAAAGCTGCAACAAAACATTACAGGTACAAAAACACAGTTATACCAGATATATCAATCAATATTCAAAATAACTAATCTAAAAGCAAAAATATTTGATGGGTTAAGACAACAAAACTGCTGGGACAATTATAGTTTGCTCAAAGGGAACAAATAGGCTTCATAAATAGACCAGGGTCTGTGCACCACCAACAGTGTGTGCTATGACGGATACAAAAAAATGAAAAATGGTGTACAAATACATACTACCCTCAATCCCACAAAAAAAAAAATCAGATAGCCAGTTACACGCACACTTTTCATTTTTACATACTGTATGTAGAGAGAGAGAAAGCGTGAGAGCAAGAGAGCGAAAGAGAGAAAGTGTGCGGGAGAGCGATAAAGTTAAGACTGACACACTGAAATTTTTAATATAAATATTTGTACATTTATCAACTGAACCAAACACCCCTGGCAACCTCATTGCACTGCCTATGCTGCTTTTGCATGTTTTGACTGATTATTCCCCTTATTTGTGAAATTCTGACAAGACAGCAGAAGAGTAACCAAAGAAGGGAGGGAATTGGTGGAGTATCATTTCAGGACACCAGGCATTTCCAATGTGGCTGTAAACACAAGCAGAATTTAACACACATCCTGTCACACACTTCACCTAGAGTGAACTTAATCATTTTAGGTGGAAGTCTTCTTCTTTGAAATAAAGCAATTCTTTTGGTGTGGAGTATATGTTGCTATGCACAGGACAGAAACATTTATCTTATCTATAGAAGAAAGAAACTTGAAGTAAAAGGTTTGGGGACTGCTCACTACAGTTTACAACCAGCTTCTTGATGTCCAACTTAAAAGCTAGGCTAATGGATGGCAAATATGAATCATTCAATACTCAGCAAACAGATAACTATAGAAGGCCAGAGTCTATTCAAGGCAAATGATAAATGACCTTACAGCTGCCTGTCCTTATTTCAACATTGTAACTAGATACCAGCAGACCTGCTTAGCAGATTTTCAAGTTCACTCTCACCATTGTCATAATGACACAAAGAATGGACCGACTACATGAAAGAGGCCATTCAAGGCCAGTACAGTTACTCATATAGAAGAGCTGGCAATGTGCAAAACCAACAAACGCTTCTAGCTCAGGCTTATTGGTGCTCAGTGGCAGACCTTTATTACTATACAGTAGCTGTATTTACATTTTACAGACAAAATGGACAAGCATTGGCCTAAGACATGGAGCTTCACTTGTATGTGTGGTCAAGGCTCACTACGGCCGGTCATGTCTTTATTCCACACAGGTGTCATAGGCACTGAAACAGAAGGTACCTTTTCACACTACATGTATTATGCATTTACCAGATTTAACTGCCTGGATGTCTATGCTCATTTTTCTTATCAATCTTTCTGAAATGTCTTGCATGACCTATATTCTACAGAACACTGTAAAGCAAGTCAAGCATTTCTTCTTAGCTATAACAAAATCTTACTCACCTCAGTACTTCAAATGAAAAGAGACTTTACTAAAGAAGGCAACAACTGTACTGCATGGGTTGCCAGCTCCTAACCGTTACAATAAATATGAAATAGTCAAGTGCCATAGTCAACCCAAGCTGTAAAGACATATTTCTTTGTAACATCTATGTGGTTGCTGTGTATGAAGGTGGTTTACAAATTTCATGTCAGGAACCATATGCTAAAACAGTTTACACCCCACTTTGGTAGGGGAATAGCCTGCCAAGCTACAAAGGCTGGACCCTAGGTTCACACCTAAGCGTTTTCCACAGTGTTTTGCAGAAACACACTACAGTCCATTTAACATGATTTCCTATGGGACACGTTCACATCTCTGTGTATTCACCTGGCGCGATTTTTGGAAAGGGTCAAGAACTTTTTTGACCGCAAAAATTAGCATTTTTGGTTCTATAGACTTGGAAACGCTACAGAAAAGCATGTAGTGCATTTTTTGCTGTGTTTTGCATTTTAAATCTGCCTAGCAACAAGAAAAAAACCGCAAGGACAAAAACACAACGCAACGCAGAAACTGGTCAAACGCAAACTGCTTAGGTGGGAACCTAGCCTTAAAACACATCAATAAAAGACATAAATCACTTTGGACAGTCAGAACTTTGCATTCTTCTTAGGGAGATAGCCACTTATCCATAGCGAGCCTAAATTAGAAACATCAGTTAGGGTTTTGTGATGACTTTTTAAAGGGGTTATCCAAGCCTATTTAAAAGCCATACAGTGAAACCCAACAACCTTACAAAACGAGGATGGAACTCCAACACGCAGTTGTCTCAGAGAATGACAGGCAGTGAAAAAGAAAGGACGTGCCACAACATAACCTTGAAGTCATCTGTGGGGCTTGTGCAGTGCTTAGGAGTCTTTACCCTTACCCAAAAAAGAGAACTAGGTCAAAACCTGCCCACCAATCAAAAATCAGGAGCATTACTTCCTTTTATTATGGGCTTATTACAAGTTCATGGCCAACAAAGTAGACAACATGTACAGATGTAACTTATGCTCCTTAGGCTGAATTAGCACAAAATTGTTGGATTCTCTTAGTATAAATACTGTGGGGAATACAGTGGGCAGGTCATAAAAACTAAGGAAGAAAAACTGGAGAAACTGCCCTTGGGGGCTAATTGGGTGCTCTTTTTTTTTTTTCACCTGAGAAAATAATAATTATTATTATACAGGATTTATATAGCGCCAACAGTTTGCTCAGCACTTTACAATATAAAGGGAGACAATACAGCAAAGAAACAGTTCTGTATAAGAGGGTTAGGAGAGCCCTGCTCCTTGGAGCTTACAAACTAAGAGGGAGTGGCTGGTGGTACAAAAGGTAATAGTTGTGGGGGATGAACTGATAGGAGGAATAGAAGATTCTGTTATTAGCTGAAGGCAGGATAGGCTTACCTGAAGAGATAGGTTTTCAGAGATCGCCTAAAAGTGGGCAGAGTAGGCGATAGCCGGATATATTGGGGTAAAGAGTTCCAGGGGATGGGGGAGGCTGTGGAGAAGTCCTGGAGACAAGCATGGGAGGAGGAGACAAGGGAGCTAGAGCGCAGGAGGAGCAGAGAGGATGGTTTGGGTGATATTTGGAGACAAGATTGGTAATGTACTTTGGGGCAGAGTTATAAATGGCTTTATATGTTAATGTTTTGAATTTTATTCATTGGGCAATGGGAAGCCAGTGGAGGGATTGGCAGAGAGGGATGGCAGATATGGAACGGTTAGTAAGGTGGATGGGTCTGGCAGCAGCATTCATGATAGACTGAAGAGGGGATAGCCGGCGATGAGGTAGGCCAATGAGGAGGGAGTTACAAAAGTCAAGGCAAGAGATAACAAGGGAGTGAATAAGTTGCTTAGTAGTTTCAGGGGTTAAGAACGGGTGTATCTTGGAGATGTTGTGGAGGTGAAGTCTACAAGATTTGGACAGTGATTGGATTTGGGACTGAAAGGACAGATGGGAGTCTAGGATTACACCTAGTACCCTGGAATGAGGAGGGGGGGGGGGGGGGGGGGTGACTAATGGTTGTTTTATTTATCTTGATAGAGAAGTCAGGGGAGGGGGAAGGGGCTGGAGGGAATAGTATGAGTTCAGTTTTGCAAAGATTGAGTTTGAGGAAGTGGAGTGACATCCATGCTGATATGTCACTTAGTAGGTTAGTAATGCGACCAAGTGAGGTGGTGTAGAAAGAGAAGGGGTCCAAGGACAGAACCTTGAGGGACCCCTACAGAAAGAGGAAGTAGAGAGGAGGAGACAGAGTTATAGGTAATGCTGAAGGAGCGCTGCGACGGGTAGGAGGAGAACTAGGAGAGAGCAGAGTCTCAGAGGCTAAGAGTGAAGTTTTTTGAGGAGGTGGGGAAGGTCAACAGTATCAAAAGTTGCAGAGAGGTCAAGTAGTAAGAGTATGGAATAGTGACCATTGGTTTTAGCAGTTAGTAAATCATTAGTGAGTTTTAGTAGGGCAGTTTCAGTCGCGTGTAGTGAGTGAAAGCCAGACTGTAAAGGGTCAAGAAGGTTGTTGTCAGTGAGGTAGGAGCTCAGGCGATTGTAGACTAAGCGTTCTAAGAGTTTAGAAGTAAATGGCAGCAGGGAGATGGGCCTTAAGTTGTTCAGGTTGGTGGGGTCCAGCGAGGGCATTTTAAGTATGGAAGTGATCTGTGCATGCTTTAGAGGGGTGGGGAAGGCACCATTAGAGAGGGAGAGATTGAAGATGTGAGAGAGCATAGGACAGAAGAGGGTGACTGTAGTAGTTGAGGGGACAGGATCCAGGGGGCACGTGGTGAGACGGGCTTCTGAGAAAACTTTAGTGATCTCTTCAGTAGTAGCAAGGTCAAAAGAGGAAAGTGTTGAGGGAGGTTTAGTATAAGGTATGCTAAGTGGGATGGATGTCTGTGTAGCGGAGATACCCCCACAAATTGCATCAATCTTGGTTTTGAAATGATTTGCAATCTTGTAAGCGGTGAGTTACTGGGTGGAGGTGGAGAAAATAGAGTTAAAAGTAGACAATAGACGAGGACTGGATGACAAGGTATTAATAAGCGTGACAAAGAAGGCTTGTTTGGCAGCTTGGAGGGAGGAATTGTATGTTAAGATAGCAGATTTATATAGGGCGAATGCTTGCTGAGATTTGGTTTTTCGCCACAATCGCACCAGTGCACAACTATGTCGCATAAGATTTCTGGTGTCATCAGTCTGCCAAGATTATAAAGGTCGGGGCCTGATATTTCGTATAGTTAGAGGAGCAAGTGAGTCTAGTGTGGATGAAATCGAACTGTTGTAGACAGCAGTGGCCATGTCAGGGCAGGACAGGGGAGAGATTTTGTCATAGAGGCAGTCAGTTGCAGAGTGAAAAAGAGAAGGGTTTAAGTTGTGAAGGTTTCTGCGGGTAATTGTTTGCTGCTTGGAGGGATAGGTGTTTGAAGACAAGGACAAGCAGAGGAGAAAGGAGGGAGCCAGGTCAGTGCAATTAAAACATAAAAATTTTATTTGCAGAAGACTTGCATCTAAGACTCCTTCAGCAGAAGAGAAAGGAGGGCACCAGGTGACTGTAAGTTAAAACATGAAGACTTACATCTAAGACTCCTTCAATCGGCATGCAGAATAGGATGGTAAGCAGAGGAGCAGGACTGCAGTTCACTCGAATGGTTGGACCAATGTAGGCTGCATAACCTGAAGGGGAGCCGCTCATGGACTCGGCGGCGTTTGTTCAAAATTACCCGCTGAGCGGTGGGGGAATGTGGCAGATGCCGTGAATGGCGGGTGGGAGGGCTGCATTGCGTTTCAGAAGCTCCACCTGTTTTGTCAAGCAGGCCAGCCCATAGAGCAGAGGGGTATATAAGAGTCCATGAGTGGCTCCCCTTCAGGTTATGCAGCCTACACAATGATGAATAGGATAATAACGGATAAGTATACATTAATGGGCAGCACAGTGGCTAAATGGGTAGCACTTCAGCCTGGCAGTACTAGGGTCGTTGGTTCGAATCCCAGCCACGGCACAACCTGCCTGGAGTTTGCATGTTCTCCCTGTGCCTGCGTGGGTTTCTTCCGGGAACTCCGGTTTCCTCCCACACTCCAAAGACATGGTAGTAGGTTAATTGGATCCTGTCTAAATTGGCCCGAATATGTGTATGAATGAATGTAAGTTAGGGACCTTAGATTGTACACCCCTTGAGGGTTAGGGACTGATGTGAATGTACAATATATATGTGTGTAAAGCGCTGCGTAAATTGACGGCGCTATATAAGTACCTGAAATAAATAAATAATAATGGATAACTGAAGAAATGGAACTGACTATACAATGGGTGTTGTGACAGCTGTCAAAAAGTCCATAGGATGAGCAGAATGAGAAAGAAATGGACCAAGGAAACAAGGCACATGGGATGGGAGCAGCTCATGGACTCTTATATACCCCTCTGCTCTATGGGTTGGCCTGCTTGACAAAGGAGGTGGAGCTTCTGAAACGCGTTGTAGCCCGCCCACCCGCCATTCACCATGGCATCTGCTACATCCCCCCCACCCTTTCAGGTTATGCAGCCTACATCGGTCCAACTATCCGAGTGAACTGCGGTCCCGCTGCTCTGCCTACCATCCTATCCTGCATGCTGATTGAAGGAGTCTTAGATGTAAGTCTTCATGTTTTAACTTACAGTCACCTGGTGCCCTCCTTTCTCTTCTGCTCATCTTCGAGGGATCCCCCATATCCTTGGCGAGGAGCTGCCGGTCCCATCCCATGTGCCTTGTTTCCTTGGTCCACTTCTTCCTCATTCTGCTCATCCTATGGACTTATTGACTTTTTGACAACTGTCACAATACCGTTTGTACAGTCAATTCCATTTCTTCAGTTATCCATTAATGTGTACTTATCTGTTACTATCCTACATTATCAACATTGTGTGAGTGCTGAATACATTTGTTCATTGTATTGATGATCATTGTATATACCACTGTTTGAAGATGAGGACACTGTCACTGTAAAGGTGATTAGATTGTGATCAGAGAGAGGAAAGGGAGTGTTTGTGAGGTTGTAGGGAGTGCAAAGATGGGAGAAAACAAGATCTAATGTATTCCCATCAGAATGAGTGGAGGACTGTATCCATTGTGTTAAGGCAAAAGATGAGGTTAGGTTGAAGAGTTGGGATGTAGCTGGGTTGTTCACATTAATGATGATGTTAAAATCTCCAAGAATGATGGAGGATATTTCAGAGGAGAGAAAGTAGGGCAGCCAAGCAGAGAAGTCATCAGGACAGCGCACACCAGTCCAGGAGGCCAGTAGATCACTGCAATCCTCAGAGAAATGGGGGAAAACAGCCGAATGCAGCGAGTCCCGAAAAAGAAGAGAAGGATAGAGAGGGAGGGTTAGAGAGGACTTGAAAGGTGCTCAGTGGGTATAGAAGCAAACCAACTCCACCTCCTTTTCGACCATTGAGTCTGGGTGAGTGAGTCCAGAGAAGGCCCACATAGTAAAGTGCTGCGGGAGAAGCAGAATCTGATGCTTGAAGCCAGGTTTCCATAATTGCTGGTAGGTTAAGGGAGACAAAAAGGTCATGGACAGAGGTGAGCTTATTACAAAGCAGAGCGGGCATTCCAGAATGCACATGGAAAAGGGAGGGTGGTTTTTAGGAGCATGGGGATTGAGATTAAATTGAGTGGACTGTGGCTATTCCCGGAGGAAGGAGGGTGCCTGGTGTGGGGGTGAGATACTGGAGGACCAAGGTTCCGGAAGATATCCCCAGAGTAATCTGATTTGATCTGGCAGGTTCTCTACTACTGCCAAAAATGTATTTTCTCCCATCCCTACATGATTTTTTTTTTATTTTTCTCTCATCAGTCCATGAAAAACAGATTCTACTTTTCAACACCTTCAGAGCATGCAAGTTAATGAATGATAGTTGCTAAATCTTTGTAAGTCCAAAAGAGTCAGATAATAATAATGTCTTTATGAATGTATTGGGCTTAAACTTCTTAAAAAGCCAACTCAAATCCACTGCATGAATATAAAGTTTTTGATTGTAGTAAAGAGTTGCTGTTAAATACATTGTATGAGTCTCCTGGCTCAGAACTTGTTTAGATTAGAAAATGTTTCATAATGCCTAGGCCCATTCATTTACAACCTGAATATGATTGGACAATAGAACCCTAAAAAAGGAATACAAATACTTCTAAATCAGTTTGTGACCTTCCATGTATGTTAGGGCAGTTTTTGGAGTTCCAGGCTCAGCAGTTTCCCATGGTCTTCATTCAGAAGCAGATAGCTATACATGTATAACTATGCATTTTCCTCAGAAACCGTAAGATATCTTCAGTTCATGGTAACCCAAGAAAAGATCCAGACAACAATTATATAAAAGGACATTACCAAAGCAAACTGCTTGTTGAGTTTCATCTGCTCTGCAAGAACAGTGACATTGTGGAATAAGTGAGGCTGCATGTGGCTCCACATATGCGGGAACCACCAGAATTCCTTCCTGTGTGTGAGCAGCATGTCATCCCCCTCATCTTCCTCATCTGTGCCTTAAAAGAGAAAAAATATTATATTAAAGCATCTCCACCATATACCTACTGAAATGAGAGCTCACATTCATTCATTTCTTCAACTTTTCCCTTCGGATTCCTGTATCCCCCCCCCCCCCCCCATTTTCAATATTGCTACTCTATTTTTGTTTTGCTTTTATTGAATCTGACAGAACACCTATCGGCAGCCAAAAGACAGTTATCTATTGTCTCATTATCCTTCAATCTCTTCATTACTTTGCTTTTAGTAAGTACTCAATTCATCCCTAATTGTAAAAAAAAAAAAATTTGGAACGTTTCTACACTTCTTTAACGGCTCTATCAAGCAGAATGTTTATCATGTATACCAATGTTTTCCTTCAGCAAGTATTTTGCCATATAGAAACAATGCTGCAAAACCTAGCATGCCATAGGTCCAATGTGCACTACATCAACATTACTAACATCCTAGGCAAGGACATAGAATATAGGTACTGGACCCCACTGAATGGCTTCCCAAGACCCTCAACAATACTTTGATCATCCTCAACATGTTTATCTACAAAAATACATAATGAAAAAACAAAACAAAAAAAACAATAAATGCAAAAAGGTAGTGATGTGCAGGAACCCCTTGTACTGGGATCTAAGTACAGCCACTCACCATTTGCCATGATTTCCAGACTGCTAATACTAGAGGATCTGACACGTTAAGGTTTAGAAGATCTCAAAAGTTCTTGTTTTTTAACATTCAAATTAAAGAAGACAAAGATGCATGTTCTCACTTATAACCCACAAAATAGAAAGATTTTTAAGAAATGACTTACCTGTGTGGTAGAACTTTCCTGAAAAGCCCAAGTTGAAAGTGAAATTTGGAACTAGTGTTCTTAGTTTGCTCTGGGTATTCAGCAGCGCCTAAGGGAAAACAGACAGCGATGTCAGCATTTTAGAGAGCAGTCAAGGACTCCCACTGCATTTGTCAAAAGGCTAATTTATTAAAGTATAACATCCTGATAGTGAAATCATAATCAAAATTGCTTAATTACATGCATATGCTGCACATCATGTTAATATCACTGACTATCTACTGAGTACTGACTACTGAGTCATAAAATGGCATCAATACTGGTAGTAAATCTGTTCTGTCATTAAAAAAACTAAAAAAAAAACAAAACTGAACCCATGTGTGAGAATTACTGCCACAAACACAAATCTCATGCAATGCCACCTACTGTCCATTCACGGCTACTACCATCATGACATATGCTGTCTTCAGACAACAACACAAGCAGTCTGATCACTTTAAGGTGATGACTTTGCCAAGGAAAGCAGCTACCCAGCTAACAAAGCAAATTACCACTTGATTTCACTGAAAGTAAGACAACAGATGGAGGTGTTAGGAGCAAACCTTATAAACTAGAATTGAATCTCTGAAGAGCAAATGAGACCATAAAACTGCAGCAGCTTAAATGTTTTTCTGACAGAACAAGGTTAATAAAATGATAATGCAGTTTACCCAAGTATGGAAATCTCTTAACCACCTAAAAGAAAAGATAAGTTGTTGTTTTTTTACCCTAGGCTTCAAATTCACAAATTAAAGTAGAGACCACCCACGTCTACAATGCAAAAAAAAAAAAAAAAGGACAATGGTTTTATATAGACACAAGACCAGAAGTATCTGCTTCAAAGATTTGCATGTAACACATAAAACTGCATTGTAAGTATGTAGCAGCCAATTCTGAGGACTCAAATTGTGACAAGGTTGCGCCTAGGCCAGTGGTCGGCAAGCCGCGGCTCGCGAGCCACATTCGGCTCTTTACATGCTTTAATGCGTCTCTTGTGTGCCGGGCGCCCGCTCTCCTCCCTCCTCTCGGGCGGCAGGGACTCTGCAGCGTGATCAAAAAAAAAAAAAAACAGCCAGGGCAGCGCGCTCAAATGCAATGATTGGCCAGTCTCGCTGCCACTCACATCCTGATAGCCAGTGATTGGCTGTCAGGATGTGTGTAGGCGGGGCAGCGTGACGAACGTGAGAGGAGCTAGGCTCCTCTCACAGTCCGCCCTGAAGACCGGAACGGCGCGGCAACACGGCGAGAGGAACGCGCGGAGCAAAGGTAAGTGAATTGACACAGGGGGGACTTGGCTTACTACTAGCTACTTACTTACTACTACTATAGGGGAGATGAATTACTATAGGGGGGATGAATTACTATAGGGGGGATGAATTACTATATGGGGGATGAATTACTATGGGGGATGAATTACTATAGGGGGGATGAATTACTATATGGGGGATGAATTACTATATGGGGGGATGAATTACTATATGGGGGGATGAATTACTATATGGGGGGATGAATTACTATATGGGGGATGAATTACTATATGGGGGATGTATTACTATATGGGGAATGAATTACTATATGGGGAATGAATTACTATAGGGGGGATGAATTACTATATGGGGGATGAATTACTATTGGGGATGAATTACTGTATGGGGGATGAATTACTATGGGGGATGAATTACTATGGGGGATGAATTACTATGGGGGATGAATTACTATAAAAACTTATTGAAACTAAAAACAGTGTACAATCCTATGTATTTTCAGTTTTAAAAATGTGGCTCTCAAAATAAATTTCAATCGTGGTTTTGGCGAGATTTGGCTCAGTTGAAAAAAAAGGTTGCCCACCACTGGCCTAGGCAATGTGGAGTACACAGTATTGGTGCGCCATCTACAGGGCATCGCATTGTTCACTGTCCCTCCAACTTTATTGCAATGTAACAAAGTGACACTGAATTTGTGTTTACTCAGCACAGCTCATTGTGATGGACTGTAGTGGATCGTGACACATGGTGATGAAAAACAGTACTGCATGTTCTACTTTTCAGAGCACGTTGTTGCATCGCAGTGTTATGAACTGAACAAAAAAAGAATAAGGCCATTTGTCTTGACCATGCATTGAGACTGCACTAGGCAAGGCTGCACAGCAAAACCCAAGAAATCTGGCGTGAACGAGTCATCAACCCAAACTGGAAAATGAATGCTGGATTCCTTCTAGTTCCTACTTCCTAGCAGCAAATTCATTGACCCTCCATTTGGTCCTAGGTCACCTGAATTGGGTCAAATGCCGCTTTAAAACATTCCCAGTTTTCTAAGCACTGGAATTAACTGCCAATGCACATGGAGCATAAGGGTATAAGGCTCACCACCTTTCACCTCCACTTTTTGTTTCATTTCAATAAAGGTGGGCAGTGTGGGTTAGAACCTCTGCAGATATTACAGGAATATGTACAGTACTGTGAAAAAAAGGTTAGCACAGTTGTGAAAACACACTGTAAAATCAGGATGCTTTAAAAAATAATGCAATAAATAATTTTCCATAAATTAACCTAGAAATTGCATAAACAGAAAAGCCTAAATGAAAATTTTTATTTGGCGTGCTCATGCTTTAATAACTGCGTCAATTCTCCTGAGTCCTCTTGTATACAAAGTTTAAGGAATTCAGCAGGTAGGTTGTTCCAAACATCTTGAACAACTAACCACTCATCTTGTATGGATTTAGGCTGTCTCAGTTACTATTG